>NC_140457.1:16875413-18075413 GCF_963576455.1 Neolamprologus multifasciatus | reverse complement strand
TTAGCACGCTGCACTCTAAATCAAATATGATCACTTCAGGCTCTAAAAAACCAACACAGTTGCTTGAGGTTTCAAAATGCAAAGTAAAAAAGACATCACAGGGACTCTACCCACCTTTTATGTACAGTTTGTGAGCCACGTTTGGCCTTTCCCTGTTTTTTGCCAAACTAATGCTCATTAAACTTTGCAAACAAAGATGAAATTGGTATTAGTCATCTCATCTAACTATTATTATTTTAAGTATTTTTATTTCTCAGTCTGTACTTTTATTTCCATCCAAGGGTCAACTCTCTTTTTCTGTAATGGTTCAAATTTCTGCTCGAATTTCTTCCTTCTGTGGTAAAGTCGGCATGCACACACTCTCTATTATCATTTGGAAACAATGTCTTCAATTAAAAAAAAGAAGTTGTGATGAGTATCTGAAGTAAACTGTCAATCAGTGAAATGTTTTCTCTGCGGCTGAGGCTGATAAAGAAGACGTGGGCCGAATGTTCCCTGTCATTTAGTATTTCAGTTAATTTACTTTGCTAAATACTATATTAGGGACATGAATAGGACCAGAACTAGTACAAATATCCTGTGGACAGAAATATACAAGGATATCCCTGCAGGAAGTGCTGCTACGGTGTCTTCCTGGAAACAATGCTTCAGGAAATTATCTTTTGCCCAAATATGGAAAATCTGATAAGGCGCTTGGGAGTTTGTCACACGTGTGTTTTGAAAAGTTTTTTTAAACCCTTTTCTTCATATTTTGTTTTCTCCATTTTTTCAGCCATTGGATGTAACAACAAGAGTGATTTTTATGGAGAATTGTTACTTTTTTCCCTTTTTTTTTTTTGGTCCCCTGAGATGATTATGCAAGACTTGCCCAGACAGAGATCAGCGTGGTCTTTTTGCTTCTTCTTCTTTCTTTTTTTTTGCACTTGTGATAAAAGCTTTCTTCAGCAGGCACAAAACAAAATGCCTTTGTTTCACCAAGGTAATCTGGCTATGTGTCTGAGAAGCACAGACGGTACACGAGTACAGAGACAGAGAGAAGCTTCAATCTGTGTCCAGGCCTCAGGACATGTTCTGCTCTGATGACGATCTCTCTGCTCTCGTTTCTATTTTTTCCTCTCCTCTCCTCCCAAGGTGACCCTGCTCTGTGATGACTGTACTTGTTGACTTAATTGCATAATTTTATTGCTTTTATTTTCTTACCATTACAACTGGTTTGCATAACAGGATTTTATAAAAATCTGAACATTAACAGTCTTCATTTCTTTATGTCTGTCCTGCTTGTTAAGGTAGCAAAGTGAGCTAAAGTTTTACATCCCATCCCACAACCACATACATTTTGTTTCTCCAAGCCGACATAAGACATGAGGGGCAGGCAACACCTTGGACAAGTTGTCAATTAATCACATAGAGGACAAACAGACAACCAGTCATCCCCACAGCCAGTTAAGAATCCATAATTAACCGAACCTGACTCTGAGGTGTGGGTAGATGCCAGAGTACCAGAAGAAAACCCACATAGTGACAGGAAGAATGAACAACTCAAAAGCCTTCCTGCTGTGAGACCCCCACCCCCGGTCATAAACTGTCCCCACTTTAGCAGTACTAGCCTCTAAGAGTTTCATATTCTAGAAACTTCATGGGGATCTACATTTTGATGCTAGGTTGCAGCAGTTATAGATTTCAGATGTTTTGCCAGTTTAATCTACTGAGGGATATTTACTATTTTATTTGTCTGCAGTGGTATCTACATTCGTGTTTATGGTCTTTTGTTTAGTCCACCTCTTTTATTGTTAACTACTAAACAAATTACTGGACATTAATGTCTTAGTGTAGATGAAATGCCCCAGCTGCATTTGCATTTAGCCTCACCTTAACCTCAAATCTTTATTTCAACCATTTATTGCCACAAAATATCCATCCATCCATTTTCTACTGCTTATGAACAGCAGTCTAAGCAAGAGATGCCCAGACATCCCCTCCCTGTGTCATGGTCTGCAGTGGGTGGCTGGAATTTCCATAAGGCTCCTGAACCTACCTGGGATCCACCCCTGGGCAGGGCCAACTCCTCCAGCTCCTGCACACCTGGAGCCTATTGCAGGCAATCAAGCCAGAGGGATTTAAGCCACACGTTGATGTTCATTCACTGCCAGTTTGTCATCAACACATGTTGGTAACAGGCCTTATACTTCAAGTTCTTGCTGTGATTTGTCTTGTTAACCAGACTCTCTTGTGCTGCAGTTGCTGTATTCACCTTGGCTCACGCTCCACTCTGCATCTCAGGCCTCATTCCCTTGCCCTAGCCACGTTTCCCAGGCCACGCCTCGTCAAACTCCACGTCTTATTGTTTTTTGTCTTTGCTATGTTTTTTGCAATTACGCCTAATAAATTGTCACCTCATCTGCTGTCTCTGCTCTGGGTTTCTGCACCTGAGTCCTGTTCAGTACAGGCCACTCGGCCCCGTGACACCCTGAGTCATCTACAGGGGAACAATAACAAGTTCCTAGGGCCATAGAGACAAAATCTCTCTCGTCCTGGGCAGGCATGATTATCTCCTTCCAGTTGAACATGGTCAAAACACTTCACCCAGGAGATTTTCTGGAGGGATACTTTCCAGATGTTTGAACCATTAAAATATCTGCAAAAGGACTCCAAACAAACAAGCATTAGTCCAAACTGTGCTGTGTGTTTAATGTTTATTAGAACGTGTTAGTGTAAAGCTGCTAAGCATTCCTTGTAAGGAATGAAGCTCCTTGTTTTTATTCTCTAAGTAGCTTTGTTTCACCCAGTTCAATCAAATTGCTTATTTATGTAACACTGAGTTTTAGTGCAGTCTCTTAAGTTCAGCCTCGGTCTGAAAGAACTGTTTTGGCCACTGTCCCTTTAATGCTGTGTTCCATTTGAAGTGGGATGCCAGAAATCCCAACTTCTGAGTCAGAATTTCCGGGTGGAATGCCGAAAGTTGGATTTCCTACTTTGCAAGTCAGAGAAGTCCCACCAATCCTGATTTCACAAACCCAACATGATAACTGCACGTAAACAGTAATAAGAAGCGTTTGAAGAACACAAACATCGACCAAGCCAGCTCACTCTCTGAGCAGTAGTTACTTTTAAAGATATAGTACTGTATTTATTGTTTTTCTCATCAATTGGTAGGTTTGTTTAAATGTTTAGTAGCAAATATAGAAAAAAATATATATTACTTTGACCTTCAGATCAACCTATTGATCTTGAAGGAGAGGTCAAAGGTCAAATGTTATTTTATGATATTTTAAATCCTTAATATATGGCATGTTCTGTATGTTGACAGTACACAGCACGCTTGTAAGAATCATAGTTTAACCATAAAGACTAATTTTAACTGATTATTCACACGACTGCTACCTCTCTACAAAGTTTCCATGTTTACAGACAGAATAATGACGCACCTCCTCAGCGGAGAAAAAAAATCTAAAACTCTTAACATATGCTAACACTGCTGCATGTTTGTGGTTGGTTAAATACGCCTTACATAGAGCTCTGAAATGCTGCAGCAGTGTTTTCAGGCACAGAATAATACCCATTGTGTTGTACTGCCAGTGATGCATGAACTGCTCTACTGTGCTATTGAAACAAAATAAAACCTGACTTCTGAGGTAAAAGAAACACAGAATTAGAACCAATAGCCTATCCCTCCTTAAGACAGTTTTCTTTTGATTGGTTGCTCCTTGCAAACAAAAGGGCACAGTCACAGTCAGAGATGTGTGTTCCTCTGTTTAATGCCATACAGATCCAAAATTGAAATATTTGACATTATTTATATAAAAACATCCAGTATCATGTATCCCTACATCAACAGTGGTGCTGCAGTAAATCCAGTCTGCATTAGGTTACATGTGTCATTCTTATTGTTTATTGGGAGGTATATTTAAGAGTTTTCTATCATATCTTACTTGAGTGAGCTCATGAGGGTGATGTCAGCATTCCCCGGTGAAGTCTACCCAGGCCCATAAATGGTCTGCATCCTCGTGTGACTGATCGCTTCAAACCAGCTTCTCTTTGTGTCACCGTTCTTTTCTCCTCCTGTCTGACTTTGACTGTTGCCATGGAGACCAAGTGCAGGCTGACACACTCGCAGGCATCCTTGATCTTTGGACTGTGAGGTCATGTGGTGCGCATGAGAGACAAGCAGTCAAGCACAGACAGAGTCAGACAGGATTTGGGAGGAGACAGACAGAGGGAGGATTCCAGGGGAGTGTGTCACTGCCGACTGGTCACTAATCTGGCTGACACCTGGTACTACATGCACACACACAACTCATAGTGCAATAGAATAAAGAGCAGGTC
The DNA here is from genome assembly GCF_963576455.1 of Neolamprologus multifasciatus. Lineage (NCBI taxonomy): Eukaryota > Metazoa > Chordata > Actinopteri > Cichliformes > Cichlidae > Neolamprologus > Neolamprologus multifasciatus. The sequence goes on along the minus strand of NC_140457.1, from coordinate 18,071,090 downwards.
TGCATCTCTATTGTGTCTTCAGCTACAGTTTTTCTCGATGGGACTCAGTCAGCTGTTTACATACCAGCGTGACAGCTGTCCCAGGGCGTAAACTGGGCTGATAACTGGACTGCCGGGTGCACCAGCAGGCACAATAACAAAAACCAAGCTATAGCCAAGACAGCAAGAAGTATGTGAGTGCGTGTTTTTACTTGATGTTGGTATCAATTCAATACCAAGTAAATACAGGGCCAGTACTGCTGATACCACTACCAATACAGTTTATGTATGGGAGAGCATTCTTAACACATCTTGATAACCACTAAATCACTGGGAGTTTTACTTTCTACAGTAATTAGTTAACACAACAAAAACCTACCTTTGCATGTATTATGAAACTGGACTTTTTGGAAACCTGGAATGTGAATGTGACAACTTCAGTTGTTTAAATGCTTCATAGGCTATAAATAAAATATATGAGACAGTAAAATTGCACTACTGTTTATGGAGCATGTTCGAGGTATATTTTTACATTTAAAAAAAAAAATCATTTATTTAAAACAATTCAATGAGTGTAGAAGATAGAAACAAAGTATCAATCCTATAACGTTAGTATTGATTAATACCAGCGTTGCTATCGATACTATTGCTATATGCTGGCATAGGTTTTTATTTATAACTACCACAATGACACATAATTGTCCAATAGTTTAGCCTACATTAAATGTATGTAAATAACATCCTCCAATCAGAGAGCAGAGGTCAGTAAACTGCCAATACTAAAGATACATTCTGAAAGCCATTGTTACTGTTACAATGTTGCCCTAGATTTGAAGAAAATGTGTTACATGTGAACAGAAACTGTGAGACTCTCGGCTGTAGAGGGGGAAACTACTGTGGAGTTTAAAGCCTTTAGTGGTTGTGTTGTTTGTTTGTGAAGACAGCATAAGGTTTAGATCAGGAAATAATAACTGAGTCGGATCCTGTTCTGCATTCGTTCGCTCATGGCTCCTGACTGGATAATTGGAACAGCAGGTGGGAGATAATGAATGTTATCATGTGTTTCCTCTAAAATTCTCAAAAACCAAACATAAAAAAAGAAATTCTGGCCTCCGAGCCTTACGTGTGACACCCCTGTTTAAAAAAGAAAAGAAGAAACCATTTATACTGTATATATTTTTAGTGGTCAGTAGTAGTGATCAAATAATGATAATAATGTAAGTGATCAACTGAGACACTTGCATCTGTTTTGCTCCACTTCCATGTACAGTAGGGTGTCAAATCACAAAAAAAATAACAGATAAGATGTGTGTGTGTGTGTGTGTGTGTGTGTGTGTGTGTGTGTGTGTGTGTGTGTGTGTCTGTGGGTGGGTGGGTGGGTGGCTGCGTATGTGTGTGTACTCTAACGTTTACTGCTTCTGTTCACGGTGATGAACCCAGCCTCCTTCCCTCTAGTGGGTGGAATCGTCCCAGTTTTCAGTGGGATTGATGCGAATGCATTTCAAGCAGCGAGTCGTGCAGCGGTTGCCATGGTTACCAGTATCACGCCGACGTTTTGCGATTTTGCAGAGGATTGAGGAGGGAGGGCGGAGAATTACATGGGAACATCTGCGGTGAGCGAACGTGTGTGGCGATGAGGAGGAGGGACAGCAGGGGGAAGGCATCGTGTTGTTGCTGCACTTCCCTCCATGTTGTCCTGTTTCCTGTTTCCTGCCATGTGTGCAGTGCGGCGGAGTGGAGTGACTGTCTGCTCTTCTCATCAGTGACTTACTTTCACAAATCTCCGCACATTTTCTGTGCACATCTGGAGCACAGGGTGGAATGAAGCACACAGTGCAATTAGAGTCCAGGTTATAGACAAATAAAAAGACAAGGATGATGAATCCAGCGAGTACCTCTGACAGCTCATTACCCGCACCTTTTTGTTTACCCATGCAGTGCATGATAATAAATACCCACCTTCTTTTTTTTCTTGCTTTAACTGGGACTCGCACAGATCGATACCAATCCACCTCCTCCTCTCATTCACTCATCATCATGATAAAAGAGTTAGGAACCGAAAGGAGAAGAAGGTGAGAGATGAAAGGGTGCTTTAGAGAGAAGCAGCCTGCAAGAGCAAAACTCAACAGGGGAATGAAACTGGTGAAATATTCATGAGCGAGAGACAGGAGAGCAGAAAGGAAAGAGACAAAGAGTCAGACCCAGTGCAGCTCAGCATGAGCGTGCGTGTGTGAAACAGCGAGTATTAGCCCTAATAATAGGGTCTCCTAGCTAGGAGGCCTCATATCAAACCTGCTCTTTTATCCGCAGCGTCAGTTGAAGCCTGCAGTTAATTTCCATAGATAAGAGCACCCTACAGCAAGACATTTGCATACAAATGATGGGGTCCTGAAAGGTTGAGAGTATAAATAACCTTCTTTAGGTGGTTAAAGTGTCCGTGTGTGTGTGTGTGTGTGTGTGTTGCCTGAACACAAGAAGAGCTTTGAGTAATTATGAAAAATAAATTTTTGGAAGGGGCAAATATTGTGCAACCTACTTCTTTTACCACAGAATAGGAGACAGTTTTACTGGAAATTGATTACACATAATTACATGCTATCGTGTGGTGCCCTCTTCTGGCTTCTTACAGTACTGCACACAAAAAGCCAGTTGTTCATTTTCTTCCACTTATCCAGTCAGGGTTTCACTCACATTCACACCTATAGCCAATTTTGAATCACCAGTTAACCTAAACCCACTAACTGTATGTTTTTGGATTGTGGGAGGAAGCTGGAGATAACATGGAAACTCCACACAGAAAGGCCCCGGCCAGATCACATGTTGGATTGGAACCCAGGAGTAGTCATTCTTTCTAAATTCTCATTTATGTATTTTTTTATTTTTTTTAATGCACGTTGAAGGGGTTGGGAGGGTATTTATTTTCATATGTGGACACCAGTGGTGGCCATATTTCATAATTCAAATCTGCGCATTAGAAAATGTCACTATGTTTCCAGCAGGGGTCAAAAAAAGCAAACTACTTATGAAGAAAGAAATCACAAATGATAGTGTGCAAAAGCAGAAAAGCATGGGGTACAGAAAAGTCCTCAAATGGATAAATTGGAGTGTGTTACAGCAGTTTGAACAGAGCTGCTTACAAATGCCAAAGGGGTAAAACTTGGAGAATGGAAAGATTTTATTTTTAATTAAAACTCCAGGTTCTTATTCTACATCAGTCACTTCGTTGTTGGATATCAATTACTTGCTCAGTCTTATTTCTTTATTTATTTTACTGATTTATCTTTTACTTATATTTATCTTTTATCCATGAAGCCATTAAAAATGATATGATTATAGTATTTGATGCCATACACTGACAGACCTGATGTACTGGAGGATGAGATAAATGTGAAGATAAATGTAAATAAGTTTTTGTTCATTAAGACCTTAAATTTACACTGTGCCAAAATGGGAGCATGACAACAAGTCCTAATCATGATGATGAAAAGGCTTGACAAACCTCTGTAGAACAAGTCAAACCTTCATAATTGTGCATAAGCTTCTCTGCATTTGCTGCTTTTTTTGCTGTTTGCACTTAAAACAGATGCAGAGCAAACAAAAAAAGCCTCAATAAAGTGTCTTTAATAGTAAATTCATTATATTTATCTTTTTTGCTTCAGAACAAATCATAAAAGATATTCGTATTTTTCACAAATCAAACAAGTAAAAACAAACGCGAATGAACGAATGGAAAAAAAAGTTGGTCAATACATACTCCCGCGATTTTCTGTGGAAACATGCCATTGTGTGTCGTGTGTCACAGATCCAATCACATAAACTGACTGAAACCTTACAGCAACATAGAAACAAAAACCAAAGGTGACGGTTGGCCTAATCCAGCTTGTCAACTGCAGTGATTTCTCTGCTCCACCCTGGCGTGGACTAAGGATGGAGGTGTTGCTGGTTTGACTGATCTGTAGTTCAGTTAACAAAAGGCACGCATGTAAAGGTGTTGTTTTAGCAGCAGTTTCAATCGCTCTCTAACCCCGCGCTCCACACACATTAAAGCCTCGCAGCACATGGCCTCACAGACACAGATGCTGCTGACTGATTGTAAACACTCCAATAACCTCACAGGATTTTATCATATAAAATTAGGTTGAAGATTACAATGATATATGACAAGATATGACTTAGTAAACACCAAGTATTACATTCTATATGCTTTATGAATTAAACTTTGTCATATATGCCTCATTTAGTTGGATTTAAAAGCAGCATAAGAAACTATCCTGGAATCCATTTGAAAAAGATGCTTTAAAAATCTATCTTGCATAGGCATTTAAAAAAAAAAACTTTATTTGTATGGTACGGAAAAAGTTGCAAAGGCTGCGCCAGATGCAGTACGACTGTGTGTACTGCAGTGTGAAAAAGAAAGTGGTTGACAGTGCTCACTGAATACACCCACTCTGCTTTCCTAACATTTAAGAGCATAAATAACGGACAGGTTCAGGTAAAACAAAAACAAAAAAAACCAGGAAGAAGTATTTGTGTCTGACTTAAAAGACAGGATGTCTGAAACAAACCAAAGAAACCAAACTGAGATTTTTGGTCATAATGAACAGCACCACATTTAGACAAAAACAAACTCATCAGTTGCACAAACACCTCATATCATCTGTGAAGCACGGTGGTGGAGGGATGATGATTTGGGCTTTTTTTTTATGTAGCCACGGGACCTGGGGGCTTTACAGTCATTAAGCTGGTCTCTGCAAACCAAAGTATTCTAGAGTCAGAAGTGAGGCCATCTGCTCGATGGCTAATGCTTGGCTGAAACAAGACAATGATCCCAAACACAGCAGCAAATCTACAGCCTAATGGCTGGATTGGTTTGAAATGCTGTAAATGGACCTTCAGAGAGCTGTGCAAAACAAATACCTGTAACATTGTAAAGAAGAGTGAGCCAAAATGCCTCCACACCAATGTGAGAGACTAATAAAGTCATGCAGGAAACCATCACTTCAATTTATTGCTACAAAAGGTGCTTCTACAACCTATTAAATCACAGCACTGCACTAACACCCGTTACAACTTATATATAGTGATTTTTAAAAAAGTCTAGCAAAGTCTATAATACACTGATAAATCTAGCTGTATTCAGAAAAGGTGAGTACATAAAGCAAACAAAATAAGATGAAATTTTGTATCAAGAAATCACAAATGCAGCTAGTAGGTCATGGCCAGATTCTAAAGCAGGATCTGGTTGTTTTAGCAAAAGAGTGTTTAAGAATCTTTAGCCTTTCACTGAGAAGCCAAGTTTAATGTCAGCATGTTGAAGGGCAGTTATAAAAACCATTAAGAATTGGTATAGCTAGATGTTGGAAACATTTCCGTGTAAGTGTCAGACTCTGTGTCAGAACAAATATTTCCAAATATCACACGAACATGAAATTTATCTAGGAGTGTCATCACTATCATTTATTCCTGTTTGTTACCTCCCCCTGGGCTAAAAGTCTTGGCCCTTGTTCAAGTGAAACCTCCTTCTCCTGCTCTCTGTCCAGGCATGACGTTACCCTTTTTTTCCCTGGTTGACTTGTCACTTGCCGCCAACCCCCATCACCTTTTTTTGGGAGTTCATGACTTACTTTTCACTAACACGACGAGCCTCGGTGACTCATGCATGAACCAGAATGCAGAAAAAGACCCTTCTCGTCTCCCCCCGTGAATATCAGCCACTTTGCATTTACAGAGTTAAACAGGGGATAGAGGAGAGAACAGATGGGTTTCAGTGCAACAGCTAGTTGACGGCATGAAGGCAGTGGTAAACGCCAAGCAGCAACGGTTGGCTTGAAGACAACAGAAACTCGAGCAGGTACATACATGCCCCACTGAGATCCCGCTCGCTGTGTCACCACAGAGGAGTCAAATATGAGACTGTATGTGCATGCATGTGTGAATGTGTTGTTATAAATGGATTATCCCTGACTGAAACGTCTCCTAATATCACTGGCTCTCTGCTGCTCTGCTAACACCATCTCGTTCATCAATCACGGTACGAACAGATGCAGCTGAAGAGCTTTTATTTTCACTTCCTGTGTGTAACATCAGTCCCCACTGTTGTCCACATATTCTCTCAGGCTTATTATTTTAGCCATAAACATGGAAGAAAAACCCCAACTCTTTATATTTTATTATACATTTGATTTTAAAAGGGGCTGTTTAAATTGCAGCATAAATAAGGATCACGGTGAAATTAGAATTACAGTGAAACAGAAAGCAGGTCTGATGACACTTTTGACCAGTGTTGCGACATCTCAACCAACATCTCGCCCTGTCAGTGAACTTAAACGGTACTACTGATATATGATTTTAGCCATTTATGTATGAAGGCTTCACTGTGTCATGCTGACAGTTGTGAAAGTGAAAAACAAACAATAACAGGTTGAGAGTCCATCGATGTCAAGGTTCCCACACATTGGCCCACATGCTTGAACCAGTCCACCAAAGGGACCAGTCCAGCCCCCTGGATTGCAGAGAAGTCACTGATTATGGCTTTTAAGACAATGATCTGCTATTTCTAATGCAGTGATGCTCAAATTACAACGTATGAATGTTTACATTGGAGAACCCCTACACTGGATTGTACAGTGATCTTAACAGTTTATAAATTCAGATGCACTACAAAGTAAGACATAATACATGTGTCAAAAAATAAAGCCGAAATGCAGAAGCAGTGTTGGAGTCTTTTTGATTTTATGTGACGGTAAGTAGCACCAAGGTGCTGTTAATCAAATGCATTGGATTAATTGGTTTTCAGCAAGTCAAGTGTGTTCAGGTGCATTCAAGTGCATGTTAACACGATGCTAAGTAGGAAAATACATCAGCATTGACCTCAGAGATGCAATTGTGACTTTCCATCAATCCAGGAAGAATTATGAGGCCATTTCCAAGCAATTTAAAGTCCATCTGTTACGCATGCCCTCAGTGTCTTTCCTCATTAATCATCTTATTATTCTCTTGTCACCCGCATTAACCTGCTGTCTCACTTCTCTGATTAGCTAATGACTGGGTGATCAAGGCTCACAGGACACATAAAAACAAAGTTACTGGCAGTCCTGTTTCAGGCTTTTTTGCCTATAGAAAATGAAAAAAAATCTAAGAGCTACATCTCAAACTCTGCAAGTCTCAGTTAGCATGTTAAATGTTAAAGTTCATGACAGCTCATTTAGAAAAAGACTGAACAAGTATGGCTTGTTTGGAAGGGTTGCATGGAGAAAGTCTTTTCTCTGGCAGCGTGATTTATTCCATCTGGTCTTCTGAAACAATTCCCTTTGGACAGATAAATCAAAGGGCTCTTGTACCAACTTTCAGGCATGGTGGTGGTTATGATTCGGGCCTGTTTTGCAGCACAGTTACTGGGCAACCTTACAGTCTTTGAATGAATCGTGCACTCCTCTGTATACCAAAGTATTCTAGAGTCAAGTCTGATGGCTAAAGCTTGACTGAAATCAAGTCATGCAACAGACCTCAACCTGACTGAAACGCTGTAGCAGGACCTTTGGAGAGCTGTGCATAAGTGAACCCCAAAGAAATGAAGCAACGTTGTAAGGAAGAGGGGCCAAAATCCTCCACAGTTATGCAAGACTCAAAACATTATACAGAAAACATTTGATCATGTTATTGCTGCTAAAGATGGCTCTAAAATAGAATAGAATAGATTAGAAAAGCCCTCTATTTGCATTGTGCATTTGTTTTACATGCACAATGCAAATAGAAGGTGGGTGCTCCACATTAACTGTGTCAGAATAAAATATAAATCGTAGAAAGCAGGAATAGATAACAAACAGGAGAAATATATACAATCAAAAGAGAAAGGCCCATACTAGAGAACATAAAAGATGCTGAATCAGTGTTTTTCACACACTGTGTCTGCATATTGGCTTTGTTTGTGATATATAAATAATGGCATAATGTGATATATCATGTGCTGCTGTTTGTCTCAGGTTATATTTACCTAATTTTGAGAACTGCTAGCACCCAGTTGATATTTTATCATGGCTATGAGAGAGGGTTTACTTTTGTTTTACCATGACTGCAGGTCCACTGTGTCGTTTGTAAACCTTAATGTGCATGCAGAGAGAACAGGCTGACTGAATGTGGGAAAACTGATCCTGCATTATATGCTTACATTGTACACTTCATTACATTTTTCAGTATTTGAACAGTAGTTTTTAAATTTCGGTTTACCTGCCACTAGCTAGGTTGTGTGTGACCTATGAACTAAAATTAGCTTGATGCATTTTAGCAAAGCATGAAGCTAAATCCATAATTACTGTCAGTGTGAGCCTGTTGTTCTTTTACTAAATGGATTTTCCAGAAAACATTTTAGATGCTGCTTCAGTTTCCTGCTTCCTCTTAAGGCACATTTCAGGTTTGGCAGCTAATCTTGTCAGAAAGGATTCCTGTCTGCTGAGTGTCTCACACAGGTCGGTTAGTGCGGGGGTGAGCATAAATGTGTACCTAAATGCGAGCGACAGATCTCAGAGCACGTACATAATGTGCAAGAACATTTAGTCAGTGCTTTGATGGAAAGTAACCCAGGAAATGTACTGCAATATGCTTAGTCATGCACACTTGTGAGATTTTTCTTTCATAATTGATTAAAGTAATCTGCTTCCTACAGTATGTCTCCTCTTTTGCTTCACCGAAGCTAATAATTATTTTGCACTTTTCCACTCTGGAGACCACAAATACCGTGTTAAATCTGTTGTAAAAACATAACCAGCACCTTCTTCTACTCTGAAGCGGCCCTCACAAAGTTGTCCTCACAGTTTTGCAACAGTTACCAAAATCTGATTTTTAAGTGGAAATGACTAACATTGGCCAAAGTTTTTTGTAAGTAAAAGTTATTTCATCAATAAATTATTCTTCTGCCAGACTGCATAGAAGTTTGATAGCAACAGTAGCTCAAAATATCACTCATTACAACCAAGGTATGCAGAAGAGCACAAGAGCTGAACAGGCTGAACATTGAAGCAAATAGTCTGCAGCAGCAGAAAACCACACCATGTACCACTCCTCTCAGCTAAGAGCAGGAAACCGAGGACGCAACGCTCACAGGCTCACCAAAACAAAAAGGAGAGAACTATACGGCATTCAGATGGAGGGTCTGAATGTAGCATAAACAACATCAAAGCTTCGATCTACCCTGCCTTATATCAGCGGTTCAGGCTGCTGCTGGTGTAGGAGATATTTTCTTGGCACACTTTGTGCCCCTTAATATCAATTTAGCAACATTTAAATGGCACAACCCACGTAGGCATTGTTGATGATCACATACAGCCTTTTTTGACCAGATGTACCCATCTGATGATTGCTTCCAACGAGATAATGAACAGTCTCAATCCAATAGAGCTCCTTTGGGATGTGGTGGATCTGGAGATTTGCATAGCTGACAAATCTGCAGCCGCTGTGTGGTTCTATCATGTTAATCTGGATCAAAAAGCAGTTCTGAAGACAAAAGGAAGGACGAAAGACAAAGAAGTGCAAATTAGAAGCACTTTACAACATTTTGACATCTTAAATTACTTGTTATTTGTGGCACTCTATAAAGATATACAACACTGATATAATGAAGGAAGATGAGATTAGATTAGATTACTGGCATTTTTCAGTGAGCCAGGTCTTTTGGCTCAGCTCAGTATTAAGACGCCCTGCATTTAGTGCCACATCTCTTTTTTACAAGTCTCGACTTTAGTGATGCTCAAACTATTCATTGTAGTTGCACCTAACTGTATGTGTGTTATTCATAATAACTGCATTTTTGCATTATGTTTGGTATGCGTGTGTTCTGTACACATTCGGCCCCTTTTACCCAGTTGTTGAGCCTTCACTTGAGATCATGTGAGTGGTTTCATAGCAGGGACATTAACTCAGTATTCAGTCAGTTCATGGTGCGCACTTGGAGGGCCAGTTGCTGAAAAGGTACACAAAATAAATGATAGCTATAAGAGAAAGTGGAAAAGAAGCAGACTGGCTTGTGACTGACACATTTGCTACCTTTGTTAGCCTGACAATTACAGAATGATTGAAATTAGCGCCGTCTTGACCAGTTACAATACAAAAAGAATCTGCATTTCGTTCAAATTTATATGTACTCTGATTTTTATTTTTATTTTTTTTTAAAAAGGAAAGTCACTGGCCGTGATTGCTGCTTGTGCAGGTGAAGTAAAATCAATCACAGCAGAAACAAAACTGGACTGGGCAGAATGGGAGGTTGAACTAGGTGACAAGTGGCAGAGCTTGTTTGGCAGTCTCTCACGCTTTCTTCAACAATAACTGCCTTCACTGAAGTCAACAGGCCAGTCCCATCTATGCACGTCTTCCCCATAGAGCAAAATAATCCTCGCATTGTTGTTTGTGCGTAGGCACCTGTAAGTCACAAGACTGTGATGAGTAAGGTTAAAGTGTTATCAAGACGAACAAAAAAAACTTTGTTTGGTTGGACTGAACCTCGTGCTTTAAATTTGACATAATAAGACAGATTCACATCCAGCTGGACAAACTGAGAAAAAAAAAAATTGCACCTAACCTTCAAGATAAGATCAAGACATTTTCACTGAGAGCTTAACCGATCAGCATTTTAGATCAGCAGAAAATGATAATCGAACTCACCTCTTAACTAAAAATGTTCTCAAAAAGTGCAAAGCCTGACAACAGAGAAAAAAGCAGTTTTGGACAGATAATATCTCAAAACACTAAACTGAAAAGGTGATTTCTTTATCTTTTCAGTGGGTGAATTTTAAGATTTCATCTTATCTCAAGAGTAACGCCTGTTCTGCTCATGGAGTACGTGTCTGTATATGTTTTAAGTTGAGTTGGGAACATTTCCTGTACATGTCGTTAAAGCAGCACGCAGCCGAGGTTCGGATCACACAGGAATGCTGCGACTTCTGTTTACCAGCATTCCTCAAACAGCCAACGTTAACTGTACTCGGCTGTTTATAAAGGCCTTACACTACAGTGGATACAAAACTGTTGCAAGTTGTCACTTTTTATGGGATAAACAAGCACCAAAAGGAAATGGAAGCAGAGGCTGCAGAGAGCAGATACTGTTGATGCTACTGATTTTGCAGCTGTTCGGATTATCACCTCACCTTGACACCTGTCATTGTTCCTCATATTTTATACATAAAGCCTGTTAATTGAGCTGACGGACGTTTGACTCTTGAGCTGTGCAGCTGTCTTGCACAAAAATTCTTCTTTAATATCCCAGAAAATATTTTCACTCTATCATGAAAAAATTCATTATGTAAGTCTCATAATTTCCACTGTATTGCAACACTTTAGTTTAAGCCTAAAGTTTATTTCTCGGTATTGTGACAATCTGTTTATTCCTTTTTTTTTTTTCTTTTTTCTTTTCCGCCTGTCCCATTTGGTTCTTTAGCCGTCAGAATTGTTGTCTGAAGACCAACAAGGATACCCAATGGATTTATTTTGCCAAATGGATCATCATGGCATTGCCGTATTGGTCCATTTGATCGACCTTTGTTTTTATTATTTATTTTATTTTCAGTTGTTACAGATGGGACAGACATGAGTGAGGGATAGGAAAGGGAGAAAGAAAGAGGAAGGAAAAGAAAAACAGAAGGGGAGAGGGACAGTGAGAAAGGGGGGAAGAAAAAATATCTCCGGGATCACCTGTTGAGAGAGAGAGAATAGAAAACAAACAAAAAAAAAAACAAAACAATGCAACATACTATACACAACACCATCGCATTAATCTAGCTAAGTGTAAACAGCAGTAAATACTAAATATTGAATGTTGTTGTGCAGCACGCAGGACATACAGCGCACAATGTGCTTTGAAGTAGCAGCCAAGAAAGGTGTGATTTAAGTCTACGAATAGTGAACACCCATGTGCACACCTGTGTGGATCGGCGCGCTTGTATTCAAATGGTTTCCCCATGTAATGGTCTGCTAGAGGATGTAGAGAGCCATAGCCCCGTCCCCCAGGGCATGAAGCAGGCATGGAGGAGATCCAGGCCCCAGACATCCAGAGGCCCCAGAGTGCAAGAGCCCAAGGAGGACCACCGGAGGGGCATCCGTGCCACCTTCATGGGAAGGGCTGAGGATCCCCAGATGAGGGGTCACCCAGTAGCCACCGGGCAGAAGCTAGAGGGGGCTGCACCGGCGTGCCCGCCGGCTCTGCCGGCAGCCAGCTGTGCCAGAGTGAACCGAGCCGCAGGCACAGAGGCCGGAGGCCCGAGGGCCCCCCGCGCCCCGGAAGAGGCCTGACCGAGCAGCAGGCGCCAGGCCCCGCCAAGTAGTCACCGGGAGTGAGCTGGTACATACCTGAGCGCCCAGCCCCGGACACCAAGAACCACCAACGCACCGACCCCTGAGGGCATCAGTCACCGGCAGGGAGTGTGGTGAGGGGAGATAGGCCTCCACACTTTGGAGGGCCTTGGAGTTCCCAGAGAGGTGAAGTCTAAGACCCGACCTGACATATAGACACAGACAAACAGGCACACACAGACACAGACATGCATTCCCACCCTCATGCACACATATACAAACACTCAGCACTCACCCAACGCAGGAATAAACGTAAATGGACATGTACACACAATCACACTCCCCAAACATACTCTATATCCCGGGTCCAGGTATCCTCACCCCCAGAGATGGAAACGGCACCCAGACCCAAGAGATGTTACCCTTCCCTCCGGGGTGGAGGCAAGCAGACCGCCCCAGGCTCCGCAGCAGCAGGGAGGCCAATCGGACAGCCAGCATCTCTTCCCAGCCCCCCCGCCCCGATGGCTAGCAGAGAACAGGGGTGTGTTAAGACCCCATACCTCCCTCCTCCCGCTCAAGTGTAGTGTTGCTGCGTGTTGCTCTAAAGTGTATTTAAAACAAGGGAGAGCATGGTGCTGCTGCCAGAGAGCAGCAGGTGTTAGCACGGCCCCTCCCGAGAACCCTCAATGTCTACATGGATTTAAAATTGAGAGGTGGGCACCGGCGCCAGAGGCAGGTTTGAATACACAGACCGTCTACTGGACGCCGTTAACGTGCCCACCCTCAAGGCCCTATATATATATATATGTGTGTGTTGTTTCTGTTTATTCCTTCTAGTAGCAGCAAAAGATACAACACTATAGTTTGATATGTAGATGACAGAACTGTGGTGGTGCTCGCCACCAAAAGTGAAGAGTCTGCATATAGAGAGAAGATACAGAGGTTTCTCAGAGCAGTGTACTGTCAACAATCTTACACTTCAAAAAGGCAAAATAAATTATTATTGACTTTAGGGGGAAGCTGAATGTCCGTGCACCAATATATACAGTTAGGTTATTATAATATATATATTATAATATATGGACACTGAACAAGTTTTGTTTTTTTTACCTGTCCATTGAAACATATTCCAATTATAGTTATATAATGGACATGGATATAATGTGTAGACTCTCAGCTTTCATTTCAGGGTTTCCATATTGAAACTGGATGAAGGGTTTATGAGTTTCAGATACTTAATATGTGCCACCCAGTTTTTAAAGGAACCAAAAAGTAATTGGACAATTAACTCAAATGTTATTTCATGGGCAGGTGTCGGCAATTCCTTCATTATGTCATTGTCAATTAGGCAGACAAAAGGTCTGGGGTTTATTTGAGGTGTGGTGCTTGCATTTGAAAGATTTTTCTCTTAAAAGACAACACGCGGTCAAAGGATTTTTGATTCAGGTGAAACAAGACATCCTTAAGTTGCGAAAACATAAAAAGCCCAGCTGAGAAAATGCTGCAATAGAAGGAGTGGCAAAAGTTTGGTACATCCTGAGAAGGAAAAGAAAAAGCACTGGGGAACTCAGCAAAGCAAAAAGACCTGGATGTCCACAGAAGACAACAGCGGTGGATGATCACAGAATCATTTCCATGGTGAAGAGAAACACCTGAACATTAGCCAACCATGAACAACCCTCTGCAGGGGTCTACCAAATCTACCATAAAGAGAAGACTGCATGAAAGTAAATACAGAGGGCTCACCCGCAAGGTGAAAGTCACTCATAATCTTCAAGTATAGAAAGGCTAGATTAGACTAAAAACTCTAAAAGAGCCAGCACAAGTCCTGAAAAACAATCCAGAAGGATGCAAATATGGAGAAGGCGTGGAACAGCTCGCGATCCAAAGCAAACGACATCATCTGTTAAACAGGGCGGAGGTAGTGTGATGGTTTGGGCATGCATGGCTGCCAGTGGCACTGAGACACAAATGTTTATTGATGATGTGACTCTGGACAGAAGCAGCCAAATGAATTGTGAGGTGTTCAGTAGACATACTGTCTACTCATTGATTGGGATGCGTTTCATAAGACAGATGGACAATGACCAAAAGCATACAGCCAAAGCAACCAAGAAGTTTATTAAAGCAAAGAAGTGGAATATTCTCCAATGGCTGAGTCAGTCACCAAATCTTAACCCAACTGAACATGCATTTCACTCTGAACTTCAGACAGAGAGGCCCACAAACAAACAGCAACTGAAATCTGCTGCAGTAAAGGCAAAGCATTAAAAAGGAGGAAACCCAGCATCTGGTGACGTCCATGAGTTCAAGACTTCAGGTTGTCATTGCCAGCAAAGGATTTGCAACCAAGCATTAGAAATTAATATTTTATTGTCTGTTAATTAATTTGTCCAGTTACTTTTGAGGCCCTGAAGTAAAAGGCTTGTGTTAGAAATGCTTTAGTTGCTCACATTTTTATGCAACCTTTTTGTTCAGCCCACTGAATTAAAGCTGAAAGTCTGAAAGTTCAACTGAATCTGAGTTGTTTCATTTAAAATTCATTCATATTCTTTTATTCATTGTGGTAATGAGCAGAACCAAAATTATAAAAATAGCCCAAATATGTACTGACCTAACTGCATCAATGGGGAGAAGATGGAGAAAGTGTTGACATTTAAATTCTTGGGTACCTTTCGTGGACAGTCCCCCATATACAAAACATACATGTACAGGAGTAAATCACAGTGTGCACTTTGAGAGACATTAAATGTACAATAATGGACTTTTTTATCAATACATACAGGGTCAATGAATGTATTGCATGATGGAAACACTGGGAGATTGTGATGTATGCTGCGTATGCATGAATTAAATTAATTGTTATTATTTCTATTTATAGCATAACTTATGTTTTATTCTTATTTTTATATATTCATTAAGTGTGATCAACTTAATTTCATTGTATATTTCTTTATAATGACAATAAAGAATCTTGAATCTTATATCTGGATGCTTCATAATGTTGTAAAGGCAATTTTAGATGGATAAAAATCAGGATTTGGCTTCACTTTTTATTGTTTAGTAATTATTCAAAGCAGCTATCTCTGAGTTGGTGAAACATTAATAAAAAGACTGAGAGCAGCAGGGATCTCTGATCATGTGATCTGATGACTGTGGTGGTAGTAGGCTTGTGTTATTGCATTGCTTTTCAGCACAGGATTAAATGCAGTTATGTACAGTTCATTTTTTAGGAAACTCAGCGCTGTGAGATATGGGAGATGGTTCACCTCTGACAACCCAGGAGGTCTTTGGACTTCAGACAAACTGTACAGCTCCACATGTTTGATTTAGCAGTTTTATGCCAAAAAAAATGATTTTTTTCTCGCTGGCTGGAATCAAACCAGCAACCTTTCACTTGCCAAGTGACTACACTAACCACTACACACTGGAGGAACCTTAAACAGACAAATTTATCCAAATTCCTGAAGATGTCACTGTGCTATTTTCAGTCACTCTGAGAGAAACTGAGATGATCTGGAAAAGAAAAAAAAAAAGAGATAATCTCTCCAAATCCATGCGCGCAAATCTTGTAAAGACAAACACACTCAAAGCTGCAACTGCTGATAACAGAGCTTCTATAAACGGATTACATGAAGTGTCCTTATGATTTTTTAACAAATATTTTTGTTACTTTGGATTACTCAGATTAGTCTGATAAAATCAAAGTTAAAGGGCAATAAAGTTGGCAAAAGTGAAGGGATCTGATTGAGGTCTGTAACAGCTGTACATAATGAATGCGTATATCAAAGCAATCTTTATATATATATGTTTATAATATATAATATATGCATATTGATCAAACTCCTCTCATGACAAGTATAGCTCAGTGAAGTGCTCTGGATTCAGATGTTATTAAGAAAAAGGGTCTCTTCAACAGGTCTAAATGGTCATTAATATCTGCAGCTCGGGGCTAAAACATCCGCAGTGTTGTGAAGCAAAACACAGACACAAACACATCATCAAGAATCCCAGAATCCCATAACACCCGGAAAAAACACCGGCTCCTTTCCCTCTTTCTCTGTGTGTGTTTTTAGTATTAGTGCAAGTGTTTTAGTTGCCGTGAAGCAGCATGCGGGTCTGCTGTGCCCTCAGTCCTCATGGCTGTTTTTACTGTAATCAGTGGGAAACATTGTGATACCATCTAACCCCGACCTCAGCATAAAAGATTACTGCGCTGTTTCCATCAGACTCTCCAACTGTCCTTCACTTAAAGCTCCTAAATCAAGAACTCGTTGAATAATGACTGATTGCAGTTTTATAGGCATGGTGACCATCCCACAATGTCAATATAACATTTGTAGGTCAAACTAATCTGTCGCCAGTTTAATACGTGTAAATAGATTTACGCGGCTCGCATCACTTTCCGTGCTGAAAAGCTCTGTGTACGCATACGTCCGTTAACATTTAGCCAGCAAAAATGATAATGATCTTCAGACACATTACAACACTGTTTCATTGTTCGCAAAGGGTCGCCCACCTGTTTAACCAATAATAACACCCTCTACCGTAGGACCTCACTACAGTTAGAAATGCCGCCTGCTCAGACAAGTACTCACATGCTGGACAAAGGGGGTAAGGATTTGCATCTGATTTCCATCCCAGTTATGTGCCTGGAGTGTGCTAGGATAGCGTTAAACACCAACCGACTACGAAGATGAGAGGTATGACAGGGGAGGAAGATGGAAAAAGTGGTTGGTGAACGGTGGGCACATTGTCAGGCAGGTGATACGAGCGTGCTGACAAGTTGAAGTCGTTGGAAACTGTTGGAAAACTGCACCAAAAAATAAACTAAAGGTGCATTTAGGCCGCCTGTCTTTTTTTTCTACTCTTTCTATGTTTCTGTCTCTCCCAAACACTCATGACATCATCACTTTGCCTCAGCCTTTTGAACAACTACAAGAAGACTGGCCTGGGTGTGGGTTCTATGGAAGCTCTTTTCTGCAAAAAGTTATTAAAATAAATAAATAAATAAAATTGACTCAAACAGTTTGTAATCAAAATAAGAAAGCCAGTCAAAATTAGGGCACTATACTTCTTCATTTTTAGGCACATGAAATTAAACTCATAATTATGAGAAAATGTCATTAGATCATCAAGCCATTAAAATTCATTAATATGGGATTGTACTATATTTTATGGGACACAAAGCCATAAATATGATATCTAAGCCATTAGAACTTCACATCCTGAGCCCCTATCCTGGTATGGCAACATTCCTTTTTGGCTTTCCTGCAATTTCTACTTCATTCTGCTTAATAAGTGTAAAATAAGCCCCCTGTGCCCATGTGAGGACAATAAAAATATTTCTGTTCAAAGATAGTGCTCAGTTTTTGTGCTATTCCAAATAGGAGAAATTTGAAATTCTTCCCCAGTATTTCATAAGAAGTCATAATTATGTGACACAAAGTCATGATTGCGGTTATTTGGGTGACGAGACTCTAAGAAGCTACATGTAGGGCAAAGAGTGTGCTCGTGTTGACCAATATGAGACTAATGCAGGGAGGTAGTCTGAGTCTGGGATTGTGATAAAACTTCTATCCAGGACATTTATATTGTCTTTTGAATACAATTGTTCTGATGCTGAAGCCTTTGTACACTTTTGTATTCACTTTCAGAGCTGCATCCATAGACGGGCACATTTCTTCATGAACTACACATTTCTATATGAGAGTCAATGTGAGCTGACCAGGGTTAAAATCTGGGACATTTTCTCTAAACGTGAGACAAGGAGACACCTGGTCACCCTAATCATACTCTTAAAAAATGTTTTCAGTATTACATTTCATTTGCTGCTCAGTTGAGCTGTGAAGTGCACAAATATATACAATCGTGGGCTCTTTATAAAATATTTGTATGTGCCGTACAGATGTTGGTGCTCACTGTGCCATAGGCAGTGTTTATGCAAAATCTCATCAAGAGTGTTCCACTTGCCTAGGAAGCGATAGGGAACATACAAACAGAGATAGATACATTTACAATCATTACAGTTTGATGTTGTTAGGAAAACTGGAAATAGACATAGTGATTCAGTTAAACATGTGCTAACATACATGGAAATACAGTACACACAAAATAAAAACAGAGTTTGTTCAATTCTAAGAGAGTTTGACTGTCTGTGCGACCACTTTTATTCTTTAACACAGCCTGAACTCTCTTAGGCAAGTTTTCTTCTCATGTCTATAAGCAGTCTTCAGGAATAGTTTTCCAGGCTTCCTGAAGGATGTTCAAAAGCTCTTGTCCAGCTGTTGGCTGCTTTTTAATCCGTTTCTTGTCATTTATTTTCTTATGTTTATGAGAAGAGTAGGAGTAACAAATCCTGTCTTCTCGGCTCCAAAAAAGCAGAAATTAATCCTGAAAACATCTGACGTCTTCAGTTTTTTACTTCAAATGCATCATTAACTCTGAGTCCTGGATCATTGTCATGCTCCAAAATGAAGCCATTACCAATCAAATTAAAATATGGCTATATTTTTCTGTGTTTATAATTCCATCGGTTTTTACAAGATCCACAACACCACTGGCTGAAATGAGGCCCAAACCAATAAAGAGCTTCCACAGTGTTTTACAGATGGCTGTAGACAATCCTCTACAGCCTCTCTGCTGACATCTGTTCATACTGATGACAATTTGAACCAATAGTGTCAAACTCACTCCATAAGGCGCTTATTTTCAGTCCAGTTCTTGTGTAATTTGACATACCTCAGCCTCTCCCTGTTTCCCTTTCTTAAGAATGACTTCTTGGCAGCCACCCTTTCACTGAGAACATTACTGTTGAGGCCTTCAGGTCCTGCGTCAGGCCTTTTTTTTTTTTTTTTTTTTTTTTTAATATTTCTTAAGGACTTTCAGATACTGTTCATCTGCTGTAGATCGTTTTTAGGCCTACCTTCCCTGCTTGTCCAGTTTCTTCAATTTTTTTAAGGATACACAAGTTTGCAGCTGTTTAGGAATCACCTTGTTGATGGAAAAATAAAATTTTATGCCAGTTTAACTGGAAATTCTACTAAAGAAAATGAAACAAATTGTGAGACAGGCTGCTAGTAACAAAGTGTCTGAAGATATCATTCAAAATTGCTTCTTTGCTAAATTCTCTGTTATGTGTCGACACAACACTGGTTCATCCCTTAGGTTAGGTGTCTTTTTATGCTTGAATGACCTATAGGTCAGAGTTAAGTGACTCAACAAACAAAACAAAAAAAACACTTCTCTGAAATTGTCAGGCACCGGAAGAACTGGAGCAAAAATGAATGAAGAACAGGCAATGTCCAAAGAAAACCTTTAAAAGACCTTCACAAAGCCTGGAGGAATGTTGCTCAAGCCCACTACATAAAAATTACAAGAAAGTTTTGGTCCTTGGAAGCAAAATACAAAGACACGAGGGGTGGCTGAACAATTTTGAATGGAAATATGCATCACTTGGAGGTCTACACTTCATCTGAAGCAAAAAAAATGAAGACATCAGATGTTTTTCAAGAATAAGTTCTGCTTTATTTGGAGGCAGGAGGACAGGATTTGTTACTCCTGCTCTTGTTGTAAACATAAGAAAAGAAATGCACCATTCATGAAAGTTTTTTATGTATAACCTACTCGACTCACGTCATCAGATGTTGTCATGTAGTAAAAGAATCGAACTACATAGCGACTAAGCCCACACCTTCCTGTCTGGACCACACTGAAAACAAAGGCCTATTGATAATTTAAATAACTGCAGAAATGTCACCAAACAGATTTCTTAAAGTCCTCCCAGGAATGTTAAATTTGATTTAAATCTCATTGTTTGAAGGTGATTAACTTTAAGTTGTATGAGATGCTTTTTGGTGGCGTGGACATAGATCTCTTTTTCAAACAAAGAGGGACTTTCAAAAGTCTGGATAGAAAGAAAAACAAACCAAACAGCTCTGAATCAAAGCATTAAGCTATAGAAAGTCTCCTTTGACTGTCCTTCAGGCGCTCTGAGGGACAAAAAGATGCATCAAAGGAGAATTGTAAAGTGGGAGAGGCTTATTTGGACATCCCGAAATTAAAACTAAAATAAGTTTCAAAGACATTCGGTTCACTTTAAAGCTTTCAGCAGTTCTTAACACATTTTTAAGCTTGTTCTTTTACACTGTTGTTCAGATGAAATGTGTCTTCTACATCCCAAAAGTGATTCAGCAGGTCTTTTCTCATGTCTGAACCTGTGCTTTGATCCACATTCTGCTGTCTTTGATGTGTTTTCCCTGTATGTGCTCTGTCAAGTCAGCATCAAGCGGCAGCTACCATCAACAGCGCAGCCACATGTTCCCAGCCTCCCCTCTCAGACACACAAAGCACCACACACACACACACACACACACACACACACACACACACACACACACACACACACACACACACACACACACACACACACACACACACACACACACACACACACATCCTCACATCCCTCCCTTATTCTACTATCCCATGTCCTCAATGCAAACACAAATAAGCACCAACAGAAGCAGGTGTCCTTCCATTGGGATAAATAAACAGTACACCAGGATCCAGGAGCAGGAGGTTGTGTCTGCATGGGAGTGTGTCAGGGATGTGGGGGGATCGGTAAGTAGTTAGGCTAGGTGGGTGGGGTGGGGTCGTTGGAGAGTTTCTATGTAAGTGTTTGTGTGAGGGGGAAACTTTGAATATAACTGATAGCATCTCTTAAGACCCTTCTATTGCTAACAAAGCTGTTTGTTTTCACTCAGACTCCCTTTTCATCTTGCTTGTTTTAGAGTCATCTCATAGCTCACAGCTAATTGCAGAGCAATTGGCAATCAAACAATCCTAAATGTGCCATATAGACACATGACCACTAATTTATTCAAACTTTTATGCGTGACTGCCAGTGCTAGTGTGCTTCTATTCCAAGCTCTTGGTTCAGTGGTGTCATCACTTTATTTGCACTCTTGATGTGGCTTTCGGGAATAATTTGCCTGTTTCTTACCTGCAGCTGTGCAGACTGATGCTTATCTGTCCTCTGGAAGAAGGTAAACAAGCTTCTGTAACATCATCTAGTAGTAGAGACACAGGTGGGACGAAAGGTGTACTTACAGTTAAACAGAATGGAAAAAGTGCCCCCAGCTATGTGAGGGAATATGTTTAGGTGAGTGAGGGGTCCCATGATTAAATTCAGTGTCTTGTTGCCTTCAAGATAGCCAGAAACTGACACAAAAAAGCCCAAAGCATAATTCTTTACTTGCTTTACAGTTTAATCATTTTGTTTTATTGCATTAAGACAGGTTACTGTAAGCTTTTGTAATCATCAAAGATGTTTCATGTAGTAAATACTGATACACATGGTTTTATATCAGGCACACTGATACACCACTTGTGATATTTGTCAGGTCACTTATTCATAAATTTGACAGCACAGGTATATATATATATATATATATATATATATATATATATATATATATATATATATATATATATATATATATATATATATATATATATATATATGTCAGTAGATGGCATCTTTTTTGTTGATATCGTTCAATAGCAGGTCCGATATTGGCAATACCCATGTTTCACTACTATATCTGTGCATCCCAAAAAAAATAGTGTAGACTATCTTCTTACAATGTTGTCACAGCAGCTTCTGTGTGACTTGGCATCATTGCTGCAAAATTCTAATAATCTGACACTCAAACATCTTTCTTGGAGCCAGCTGGCTAAAAGGTTGGTCCAAATTTTCACACAGGCCATTCCACATGATTCAGGTAATTTCCAAACCATTCAGGGACTCCTTTAGCCTTATGGATGGAGGTCATACTGGAAGAGGTGAATCCCATCAGGATTGAAATAGTTCAACATGAATGAAATCCCTTAGATGAAGAAGAGGTGGCAGGTGTGGGCAATTAAATTTCCCAAGGGGCTGCATGAGAATCTGGGACTGTTGTGGACGGTCGCACCTATAATCTGAACTCAATTAACATCAAGTCTTTATAAACTGACACTAATAAGAGAAGTGTTTACAGTTAGTGAATGAATGGCTCACCCCTGCTCTAAGGGCACAAGTTAGGTTAGATGAGGTTAGATTATTTTATTTGTACCCATAGATAGATTTGAGCTGCATTACTTAGTCATACTCATATGCACATTTTCAATGCAAGCACAGACAACAGCCAACAGCATGTTGGCCAACAGCTTAACACAAAACACCGAGGAAATAAATAACAATGACAAAGAATTCCCACAGCATCATGTAGGATAGCAAAGGATTTCCAGGAAGACCCAAGTTATCAAAAAACTCACAGAGCCACCATACAGAGACAGAGAGTTCTCCTTTAATTTGTCGCCTTTGAATTGAGTTCATGCTCATAAAAACAGGTCTCCACTTATCCACAGCATGCTGTTCATTTATCAGTGAATTACGTTATTAGTTTACTAAACGTCTCATTACCATGTTATACAGGAGTTATCGGTGTAGACTTTAAAAGAGTGCGTTTGTTCATGTCTTTGTGAAGTGAATCGGGTCTTTCTGCCACAATAATCTCCATCATAGTAACTCCCACATAGTGACATCTATGAAGCCTGCAGGTGTGTACAAATAGTGAATATTTCCTTAGTGACTGTAATCATCAAAGACTTTCTTTTTTTTTTTCTTTTTTTTTTGTAAATCATTTTAATTTTTAAGTCATCCCAATAAATTTCGCACTGGCCTTTTTTAGGGGTAGGGGGAATATATTTCTCATTTAATATTCCAATATGATAAAATCACAGCTTTTAAAACCCAGTTTTACCACTGCTTTCTCCAAACTCACCCTACAGCTGCAGTTAGGCCATCAGGTGAGCCAATCACAAGCCCGGCAAGGGCAATTGACAGTAAGACCCCGCCTCCCGTCCACCTGTAATCCAATCCGCGTCCTTGTCACAGGTAAAACCGGCCTTAATTTCTAAGCATTGCTCCAAAAAGCGAGAAAAGCCGACAAAACCCGTTCTCTCAGGAGGGGACACCTTGTTTGTTGCCGTGGCCCTTATCCAGTGTTAGCAGCGGAGTTTTCCAGGGTGGTAAAGAAGACGGATCGGATTTTCAGTACCAACTAGAAAGTCCAGTTCGACCGACCGAGATGTCACAGGAGCATGACAAGTAAGTTGTCCTGACTCCTCTGTTAGCCCGCACAACGAGCATGTTGACACTATAAGCTTGTAATACTGACTTTAATTGCTTTTGTGGATTTTCTGATTATTTTTGCAATTTATTTTTTTTAAACAAATAAATTCATTGCACTGACGGATTTTTCAAAAGCCGAGGTCACACTGTGACCTGCAGCTGCAGCCTTCTGTATTTTTCTCAAAATCGTGTCCTGATATTCGTGTCGCATATAAGCATGAGCCTATTCTACGATCATTATAGCTCCTTTTAAAAGGGTAAGTGTGCTCTGTTACAGCTGGTTGCCAAGCGGGGAGTTGGTGTAGTCTCATAGTTTCCCATGGTGTTGTAACTCCGCTCGTTTCACCTGTCATGTTCGAGCCTGTACAGGTGTACCTCCACCTGTCGTGCGAGCTGGAGGCGACTGTTGGAATAAGAGCCGTCCCGGAGTAGAGATGGGCGGTTGTTTGATTTTGCCTTAAGCTTTAACTGTTATGTGGATAGTAGAAATGATGTTTGCTCAGGAATAGGCACAAGTCTCCGGCAGCAAGGTGTCAGCCAAGGAAAACTGCCTCTGCACAGGTGTAAAAGAGTTTTAATGGAAGATAGAGCTTTAAAAAAATAATAATAAAAATAAATCAATGTTTTTCAGATATATAAATGTTTAGTTTGAGATATATTCTGTATTCTGTGTGTGTGTGTGGGGGGGGGGGGGTTGAGGGCAGTGACAAGGAGACATTTGAGGGGAGTGAAATCGTACACCTGCTAGGCGTTGGCCCCACGACTAACATAGACAAGCGAGTACAGGGCTATCTGAGGTTTTCATGGATTTTACTCTACACTGCTGTGTGTTTTGTTTAGTTTTTTTAATTTAAAATGAGGGATTAAAGCTCTTTTCTCTGAATGTCCAAAAAAGTAGTGGTTTTTTTGTTTTGTTTTTTACTGCTCCTCTACATTAAAGTGACAGAAGTCTGGACTCATGCTGCCTTACTCACTTTATTTCTTGACATCTCAGTGTAATTTTTGCCTGATCAACAATCAGACTCTTCATTGTTTTAGTAAATAATGGCTTATATTGCCTTACCTTAGATATATTTTTTATAGCCAACACATAATGGATTATATCAGGTTGCGTTTAGATATAGGGTTACTAATTATCACTTTCTCTGACCACTGGGAGACAAAAAAGTTGTATTTGTTGTAGATACTCAACAGGGAAACTGATCCAGTCCGTTCACACTTTATAATAATTACTTTGTTGGATGTGGTTGCGGGATGGCTGAAGAGGGGATATATGCGGTTTCCGAAGTTTGTGGATGAAACTTTAATAACAAGAGCTCCATTAATGACTTTACTCTGACTGGGGCTTAACGCGTCTCAGCAAACAGAAGCTGTGTAAACATTAAAATTTACTGTAAACAGGTGACTTCAGTGC
Organism: Neolamprologus multifasciatus; assembly: GCF_963576455.1. NCBI lineage: Eukaryota > Metazoa > Chordata > Actinopteri > Cichliformes > Cichlidae > Neolamprologus > Neolamprologus multifasciatus. The sequence continues at coordinate 18,046,242 of NC_140457.1, read as the reverse complement.
AAACGTCGCAGGCTCATCATCAGCCGTTTCATACACGCAGAGGCGTTTTTGTTTTACTTTAAATGTAATGCACCCAGGTTCAAATAGCTTAAGCTTGCACACTGTGCACAGCATACCAAGGTGATGTTGAATTTTGAAGAGGAAGAGAAGGAGCGTGAGGCAGGCGGCGACTGAGCGTTAAAATCTCATGATTATTTGTCACAAACAAGTTCGTTTGCAAGCACAGCACAGGAATGCAGCCGGGTCAGATGCGTCACATGCGGGCGGCTTCTCAACCAATGAGTGATCCCCGAACTAGAGTCGTTACACTGGACGATCCTGTAGAGCATCTTTTTCTCGATACACCTTCTGCCTCTGTGGTTCGGCGGCAGAGATTTGTTGCACAATCCTCGAAAAGCCTGACTGACTGGTCCTGCAGATGGAAAAAAACATCTACATGGGTGATCTGTCGCTCTTATAACCTGTTTGTCTGTTTTGAGCGACACTGAGATTTCAGGTCCCAGTCTGGAGAGCTTATATGGAGTCAGTGTGGAAAATAAGTCCATAACAGGAGATGAATCCCTTCTAGTATAGACGGCTCTTCCCTTTTGCTGCGCACATCCATGGCTTTTATTTCATGTCATTAACTGCTTTGTATCCGGTAACTAAAGCACACACTCTCCCCCTTTTAGCAGTAAACGTGCGGTCCTGGTTCTCCAGAACGAGCCGGGTTATGGCGGCCAGCGTCGCTCTTTCACCACAGAGGATGAAGCCTGGAAATCTTTTCTGGAGAACCCGCTGACAGCTGCCACCAAGGCGATGATGAGCATAAATGGAGACGAGGATAGTGCCGCAGCTCTGGGCTTGCTCTACGACTACTATAAGGTATCAGGAAAAGCTCAGCAGGAATAGTTTCTCCCCTCATTCTATGAGGAGTAGTGCAAAATCACATACTGGAGGAATAGTTGCCAGATTCTTGCAAACTTTCCCTCTGTGATCCTCACCCTTAGTGACATCTGATCATTAAGTAACATCTGTGAGACAGAGTCTACATTATGTCATGTAACTGATCTAACTATGCCTACAAACAGCAGGATGACCCAGTCTGTTAGATGTGATGTGGTCAGACGCTGAGCGGCTGTGTTTACTCTCGTATACAGGTGCCCAGGGAAAAGAGAACAATACACCAGCCCAAGACAGACACACTGGTCTCTGATGTGGATCCCAACAAAAGGTAAGCGGCAGTCCTCTCCGCGTACCACCTCCCCCTTTAAAAATAAAAGCACAGCAGAGGGCAACAGCAGGAAAACAAGAGAGCGAGAGAGAGATTCAAGCTCTTGTGATATGATTTTTAAATTCTATTTAAAAACTGTATGCACATTTATCCTCAGGGGTGCACCTGTTTTCTCCAGAGCAGCAAGGAAAAATGATTATTCAGTGGAAGCAGGGTTTTACTCATCTAATCTAATCAGGTAGCTTCATTGACATTAGGATTTCTTTTGCTGCTTTAGTCAGGCGTACTAAAATAGCTGCTCCAAGTGTCATAGAAGACAACTTTAAAAACTCAAAAAAGGAAGGAAAATGTCCGGTGTACAAATTCCTTTGTGTTATCAATGGATCGTTAATCAGTTCTCAGGCATTGCAACACCAAAGGTGAAACCCAGGGTTGAGAAAAGGGAGAAGCAGAAAAACATATCATATAAATAACCCATTGTTTCAAGGTTTATCAAAGCAATGATGTATTGCATTGGAGATCTAAAATTTATGTGCACTTCTACTTTGTCACAGGCACCAGATCCAGGCTGGACACTCCATAGTCCAACTCCAGGAAGCCAGTATGGAAAACAGGATCCCGGTACTCAAGCCTCCCTTCAATATTCTTCAGCTGGGCCCGGACAAGAGAGCCCACTTTTCTTCACCAGGTCTGCTCTGATTCAGCAACACAAACAGAAACAAAACGGAAAAATTTAGAAACCTGACGATCAGTTAACTGTTTTGGGGTTTTTTGCTTTGTTTTGTTTGTTCAGATACTACTGTCACAGTTTCCATTGCCACCGTGCCAAACCAGACTATCAAGACAGAGGTGCCCACCCACGGCTTCTCGGTGACTGTGCCAAACAACTGCAGCGAAACGGAGGGCCACGTGGGCGTCTTTGACCGCCAGCTCACCCACAACGCGGTCCATTTCAGCCCTGGCACCCAGGCTCGTACGCCCCCTGACTCCACCTTTCCCGAGAGCTTTAAGGATGGTTCCCAGGAAGTGAGTGTTTCGATGCCCCCCCCCCCCCCCCCATCAAAACCCTGCTAATGCTCTCCCAGCACCCCCTCCACCCCACCTCCTCCTTCTCCTTCGCGTTCCTCTCCTCTCCCCTCTCAGATCTCTCCCATCAGACAATAGGATATTCACCCGATCCCATGGAGCCAGCGGTGGGCTCAACCTTCCCTGGTTTTATTTGAACATGCCAAAATAGTGGCCAGTGTGTTATTATGCCATTGTCTCACCAACACAATAAAGTGCTGTACTTTTCTCCTACAATAGCCAAAGCCCTTTCTCTCTCCTCTTTCTCTTTTTAACCTGGAGGGGAATTACCTCAGAAAAGCCAACAAAACCCCTGTACAGGAGGGGGTGGAGGTGGCCACAGAGCCATTTTTTTAAAACAAAAACCAAAATGAAGGGGAATAAAAAACACCAAAACAAACTGTTATACCTCATGAGAGAAAGCCTAGCCTAATAAATGACTAGAATGAAACACAGTGTTCATCTAGTTGCTTACACAGTTTGCTAGTTGAAGAAAATCATCTAAAATTTATGCAAACTAGCTGTTTTATTTCCTGTTCCCATGCTTTGCTTGATTCTGTTTTCCTTTTTTGCGCTTCAGGTGTTTTCCCTCCCAGGAGATCTCCAGTTTCGGATGACCTCCATGACGCCCGAGGACTACACTCAGTTTGACACCGTGCCGGGGTAAGTCGCCCTGCTGCCGGCCCACCGTCCAACTTCCACACGGCCATTCAGCTTTTGACACGGCACAGCAGAATGGCTTCATTCATCTCAGTCACAGGGGAGACACCAGACTCCCGTCTGTGTGTCTCACAAGAGTCTGCACATATTTAAAGCCCGCTAGGTGTTACTCTGCTGTTTCATTCGTCTCCTCGGATTTGTTTACAGAAGAGATTTTTTTTTAACGCAGCACGTTGTTGTTTATGGTATTCACTAGATTTGACCCTTATTTTTGTGTGTCTCAGGAATAATTTTGAGTACACTCTCGAGGCATCCAAATCTCTGCGTCAGAAGACAGGTGACGGGACAATGACGTACCTCAACAAGGGCCAATTTTACCCCATCACCCTCAGGGAGATTGACAACAAAGGCCTGCAGCAACCCATCACCAAAGTCAGGGTAAGAAAGAGCACTTAAAAAACAGGAAATGACATATAATTCATTTCAGATCAATTCAGTTTTTTTCATATAAAAATGACAAATACAGTTGTCTCAAGTCCCTTATATTGTAAAGTAAAGACCCTACAAAATACAGAGAAACCCAAAGGACTTGGCGACAGTGGGAAGGAAAAACTCGGTTTTAACAGGAAGAAACCTCAGTGTGGGGCAACCATCTGTCATGACCGGTTGGGGATGAAGGGAGGAAGACAGGAGAAAGTGTATTGCAAAATCTGATTATTGACAGTCATATTAAGCTATCACTGTGCTTTATGTTTTTTTCCTCAGAGCGTGGTGATGGTGGTGTTTGGAGAGGAGAAGTGCAGAGACGACCAGCTAAAACACTGGAAGTACTGGCACTCCAGACAGCACACGGCTAAACAGAGGTGCCTCGACATCGGTAAGTTCTGAAAAACGATATTTTCATAATAAACCACATCGTGAAATAAAACAAACAAAAAAAAGAAGCCACGCTACCAGTTTGAGTGTGGAGACATAGCGGACACGCTAATCCTCATCTGTCTGCACACTCAAGCAGCTGTTTGCAAGCACAGCTTAGCAGGAAAAGTTGTGTTGTTTGATTGTGACAGCTCATTTTGCTTTTGATGGATTACTATTAGTCTGTAACTTTCATAAATCTCAGCATATGTTGAAGTTACCTTACCTTTCTTACTTTTTCTGTTTTGTTTTTTTTTATCATTTATTTATATTTATTTATATTTATTTAAATGGGCTAATTTCTTTTTAGACTCAGCATAAAGCAGTTAATATGCTTTCAATACATCATTTATTAATAACCAACATCTGTTGCCCCAGCTGACTACAAGGAAAGCTTCAACACCATCGGCAACATTGAGGAGATTTCATATAACGCCATTTCCTTCACCTGGGACACAAACGAGGAGGCCAAAGTAAGTCAGTGGACTGAACGCATCCACACCCACATCCACACCTTCACAGGTACACGGCTGCCTGACACCCCCGCTGACATCAAACATGACAGTTCACTGTTTGCACTTCAGTGTTCCTGTCAAAACAAGAACAGTGTTTGGTTCTCAGGATCACCGGTGATCCGAGGCTTCCGCGTACTTCCTGGTCTGGAACGTTTAAATATGAGGCTTGACCTTTTAACAACAACAAACTTAGACACCTAAAAATAGTCCTCCTTTTCTTTTTGTTTGTTTGTTAAGGCCCCGTGCCTGAATGACAGTGTCAGGTGCCGAGTCCCCTTTATGGGTGATCGTCATCCCCTTTGCTCACTTTGATCCCCCCAAAAACAGTTGTTAAATATAATTAGTGGTTTTAAAAAAGAAGAGTGAGGATGCGGTCATGTCGCAGTCACTCCTCTCCTGTGTGGTTACTCAGGTTGTGTAAAAACACAGAGGTGTGTGTGTGTGTGTGTGTGTGTGTGAAAGAGAGAGTTATTCCTACACTCTGTTCTTATATTCTTGACTGGTCCAACCTGCCTGTCACCCTTATTGTGATGCCGCATGTTTAGGTATTTTTGGACATGACAACAAAGAGTGCAGGAATGAGGAAACTCATTGGGAGGGGAGGTGACCAGATGGGACAGTTGTCAAATAAAATTCGTCACAAAGGAGGAGCTCCTGTCCTCGACTCCACTCGTGATTGTTTCTTTCTTTGTTCCCAACCCTCGTGCTGCCCCGTGGCTCTGCTCTGCTCTCGGCCTGAGATGGAAGACTACTGACGAGCTGGCAAACAGACAAAGAGACAACACGGCGCTGCCGCTCATCACCGGCGTACTTTTCTTTAGGCTACACTTTGGATAAATAAAGTCACATGAACAGACCTTCCTAGGCACACACACACTTATACACACACTCACGCTTGCATACCAGGATGTGGGTCTAACTGTCTCATGACTTGTGGCATGCATTCATAGGATGTTCATCCTTGTGTGTTTTTGTTACTTCACCATTTGTATAACCGCCCAGCCACATTGTTTGAGCATCTCATCAGCGAGGTGTTTGGTTACAGATGAAGGTGTTTGGCGTGTGTGTCTTTGGATGGATGTCTGAGAGGATCAGTTTGGGTTTCTGACCTTGGGAAGTGAGGTTATTTTACATGCTGATGGGATTTCAGGATATAATTAGGAGTTTAATCGTTTGGTTGTATTAGTTAAACTTGGAGTGTGTTAAGGTGAGAAGTCCGTTAGAGGAAGTACCTGTATGTGTGTGGTTTGCCCTTGGGCTGATTGCATAGCAGTATATGTGCATATATCAAAGTGTATATGTAACCCTTATATAGTCCTGTGATCATGGGGGTAATAAAAGTTATAAGATGAGGAACAAAGGCAAAAGTTATGTAAGGCTTTACAATATCAAATCAAGGTTGCAAATCATATAGTTTTAGTATATTTACATCAAAACAGCACCAACATCAAAACTGTCGGCATGTGTGTGGTTGTTTTTGATTGAAACACCTCAAGAAAGGAAGAAAGAGTATTAGATCATCCACAGTAACATGCTCTATGGAAAAGCTTGTGACGCTGCATCAGTTCTCTTTAAAAGTACTTTTGTTATCAAGTCGAGTTCATCGATTTATTAAGTGCAGCTTTACCAACTGGTTACATTTTAAATACTATAAGACATTATATTGAATGATTTGGATTCAAAGTAACACCTGGTATTTCTTTAGTGTGTGTGAATTTTTAAATTAATTATTAATTATTGTCCCCAATTAGGTTTTATGGATATAAAATGATGTATAAAATGTTTCTGCTCCAAACAGACTTTTTCCTTTGTCACAGTTTGCCGAGGCAAACTGCGTGGAGTGTGAAGAGTGGACCCAGGTGCAGACATTCTAAAACTCAAACTTAACTGATGAGCTGTTTATTAAGGCAGACAGAACAGTACAAAATAAAAGGGCAAAAACAATGCAAACTAAGCAATAACCTAAACTGGGTAAACTAGAAAGGAAGCACGAACTATGAAAAATCCTGGCAGAAAAACAAACAAAACTCTAAACATGGCAATGAAGATGAGCGCATATCTATATATATATGAAAACCTGAACGCAGGACTTGACATGGGAACAACACAGACAATCCGACAAAGACTGAATGAGAACGCACAGACTAAATACACACAGGAGGCTAATGAGAGAAGTGGGAACACATGGGGGACAGCTGACACACATGAACATAACGATGTCACAGTGGAAGAGTAAAACTAAACACGATGAACACAGGAACACAAGATCTCTTCAAAATAAAACAGGACACATGAGAGGCAGACATGACAACATAAGACACACAGACATGAAACACACGAAGGGCAAGGGAGACTTCACAGGGGTTGAAAACACAAGAGGGAGCTAATAAGCAAATAAACATAAGAAACCTAATAAGCTTAAACAAACACTATAAACATCAAAAGAACTAAAACTCAAAACACTGGGTCATAAGACCCAGGATCGTGACATCCTTAACATTTAAAATATAGTTGTTGACCATTAAGGACCATTAAAGACTGTTAAATGTCTTCATTTGTGGAATACACCAAATGAACGACAAAGACTATAGTTATTTGTACACTGCTTAACAAATTAATTAAATCAATTCAAACTAAAATCTATGAAATTCACTGAACATGGTTCAGGTGGTTATAGCCAAATTTCAACACTGGACTTCTCTGAGAAGTCAGAAATAACCCGAGCGTAATAATGATTTACTTTACTATTGTTCTGCTCTTTTGTAAAACAGTAAATTATATATATAGACAAGAAAACGCACACGTGTGGCAGAAACCTTACATTTGGTGGTGATCTAATAAATTTGTTAAGCACTTTCCCCTTGAGACTTTTCTATATGGTATTTTTAAACCTGTCTTGATTGTGTGTTGTGTTAACACAGTTAGAGTGTGTTTTCAAATAACCAGGACAAAGGGAAGTAAAATGAGCATGTAATTACTAAAGCCCACCAAAAGAGGCCAGCAAAAGACACTGAAAGCATCTGAGGCCTGACTATGAGGTACCTGCTGCAAAAAGGCCTTCCTGAAAGCTAAACGTCATCGCATTGGCTTCATGATTAAGAAGCAGTTTCTACTTTAATAAACAAACTTTTAAGTTTAAAGTTGTACATTAGTCTGCTTCGGTCCTCAACTTTCTTCCTCTCTCCTCCCCTCACAGATCTTCATCTCCGTCAACTGTCTGAGCACAGACTTCTCCTCTCAGAAAGGGGTGAAGGGTCTTCCCCTGAATCTGCAGATCGACACTTACAGTTACAACAACCGCAGCAACAAGCCCATCCACCGTGCCTACTGCCAGATCAAAGTCTTCTGCGACAAAGGCGCCGAGAGGAAGATCCGAGATGAGGAGAGGAAACAGTCCCGCAGGAAAGGGAAAGTTGTCGACCTAAACCCTGGGCTGGCTTGTAAGTTGCTTTTAAGTTTTAGGATAATCAGCTACAACATATCATTACTAAAATGACCAGAGGCTTCCACAGTACGATCAATTTTCCCTTCAAGTCGCCCTGACACGTGTATTTGTTTAAAATGATTTCCTGTATGTAGATGAAAACATCCCCTTAGTGTGTTTACCCCCTGAAGCTGTAGTTCCTCTGAGCTCTGCAGCATGTTTCAGCTTGCTTCAGCTAAGCATTTTTATTTTGAAAACTACGCTACAACTTCACTATAACTACGCTCTAATACTGGAAACCAGAATAGAGCAAAGACAAGAGTAAATGTGGTCCTCATGTGTCCAGGAGGTTTTCCTCTGCGTTTGCTGGATAACTTTCAGCAAACATGTATTCAATCAAACCTTGTTTCACTCATGTCGTGTTATGTTTGACTTCATCCTACTGCATGAATATTAAATTGCTTCCTGCTGTCCTCCCCTCAAAGTTGCAGACGTGAAAGCACCAATGCTCCAGAAACGTAACGATGTGACCATCTTTAAGATGATGACTGATCTCGAGACCCAGCCTGTCCTCTTCATTCCCGACATTCATTTCTCCACCTTCCAACGTCACGTGAGTGCCGATCAAAGCCGCAAAACCTTTTCTTCTTTTTTTTTCTTTTAGGCCACCACTGAAAACTGTATGTTTCTCTGCCATTCCCAAAGCACAAACGTGTCTGTTGCAACATTCGTAGCATCTTAGGTGGTCCATAAACAGTTTGTTTTTCAGCTTCCGCCCACTCGGCTGCCAGCTGAGTTGAGGTGACCTGCCTGCTTGCTAGTTGGCAAGAACAGAGAGTTCTGGTTTTGAGCTTTGATACAAGTCCTACATACTGATGGCTAGGTTTCAAACTGGTAACTCACACCATGATTCATTTATCAGTGACTCAAAACAAACCGGCGTACAACCACCTTGATTTATGTGTTCATATGCTCAGAGCAAAAAATAGACTTGGTGCACAGGGAGAGAGGAGTGCAGTTTTCCTGTCGGTTTGTGGAAACATGTTGCAGAGGATGAGGAGATATATAGGAGTTTACCTGAACTCTGCATGCAGGTTATCTGGCTTTTTTATGAGTTTTAAATGGAAGGAGCGCCTCTTCTTTAGAACTGGACTCTGAGCTCTGCCACAGTGAACACGTCACATGGCACTTTCAAGATGAGCATGTCACACGGCGAAGCATGCACACCTGACGTGCTCACATGAGTTTACCGGGCAAAGGATACTGTTTTTGAGAAATTCCACTAGGTGTGAGCTTTGACTGCCCCCTGTTGGTAAATGATGCAAGTAGGACACCAACACCCCACCCCACCCCTCCCCCTTCTCTCGTGCATGTGACGTTTACATTAATACCAGGAAAGCAGAGGAAGAGACAGGAGGTTGGTTATTTTTGGGGATGCCTTTGACATTGAACCTGACCGAACTCTCTGCAGCCTCGCTATCAGTTTTTGATAACCAACGGGTTTGCTGATTTTCCTCTCAGAATAGAAAATCGATACAGTCAAAGGGCGAAAGGCTAGAAAAACAACGGCCTTCCAGGAATTACCAAAAAAAAAAAAAGAGTTGGATCATTTTAAATCAGAGGATCTGCTTTTTTACTTTGTTTTATATGATAAAACAAACTCTAATATTTATTAAGAGCCTGCAATCTGAAGGCATTAAGTTGATGTGTTTGAGACTAAATGGACAAGTTCTACTTTATTCTCACATTTTGCAGTCAAATTTATTCAATCGGGTGATAGATAAATAATGACAGTTATCGATATTTGGTATTTCACGCGCGCGCTAATAAGATAACAAGGAGTGCAGTTTGCGTGAGCCACAAGATACCAGTGAGTCCTGTCAGTCCACCCGACCTGCATTTCACCGTCCACAGCTGTACAGACTGGTTTACGCTGACCAGTTCCAATTCTCAGTGATAAAGGAAGAATAAATGGGGCAACACAGGAAACTATTTGGACTCGGCTGTTGACTTTACCTTTGGCCTAGTTGACTGATTTAGCCACTACCATGAAGAGTAACGTGAAAAGTTTCAACTGCAGCCTGCGGAATGCAGGAAATTGGTTAAAAACGTGTTTGGATATATTTTAACTTCACAAATCATCATAAATATTTGATAACAATTAACTATAATGCAAATAAATGTATTGTGAGATGCTGTATATGGTTTGTAACCTTTATGTTGCATTTGAGTGAAATTCTTATTTTTCTCTCTCTGTTTTGCAGCCCTTCTCCACAGATGATGGAGAAGACAGGTGAGTTCACTTAAGCCCCCCCACCCCACCCCACCCTAATTTCACATTTGCTTCATGGTAGCTTTGAATTGCCGTGACCTTTGACACTTCCCAGTAAAATGCATACAGGGTTGCGGTTTCTAGGAAATGTACGTGAGCTTTTTTGTCTGTGCTCGTGCTTTATGGCCTGCCAGCCGGTTGTTGAGACCATTTAAGCAGCTGTTTGTGTGCGTGTGTGTTTCAACCACAGCTCGGGCATGAAGAGATTACCCTTCAATGACGACGAGTTCGGTTCACCCCAAAATAAGCTGCCGAGAGTGGAGGAAGCAAAGAAAGGTACTACGTGTGTTTGCTGCTGTAGTGCAATGTCCACACTGCTCATGTTCTAATCAGCAGCCTTTGAGTGATGCTCCCCTGTGCGGCTGCGTGTGCACATGCGTGTCCGTCTGTGTTTGCTGCGGTCAGCGCCTGTAGCTCCAAAGACACAAACACGCACACACTCTCTCTTGCTCTCTCTCTCTCTCTCTGGGCCATGTGATAATTCCAGGTCTTTCAACATATACACGTGCCCCAGCCCTCCACTGACCCAACGAAATACCACAGATCACTGCGTGCATGCAGACATCTATGCAAACAAGCATTTGCCCTTCACCACCTATCCCATTCAAAGACACTACAATTTTCAATACATTACAAATCTGTAAATGCATGTTTTGAAATATTTTGTAGCTTAGGGAGGAATGTTTTAAACATTCAGGCCTGCTTCAAAGTGCTTCTGCACAAATGCACCTCTGGTACCTTCACAAAGCCACGCTTGACCTTGTTAAATACATTCTTGCGGAAGGATGTTAACCACAGAGAGGGGAGGAAGGAGTCACCGATTGCATGTTTTTTCAAAATAATTTCATCAATAACTGGACACTTTTTTTCTCTTCTGTGGTCTTTAAACATGCTGCTTTATTTCAAGGGGACACAAGGCAGAAAAGTGGAAGTAACTACATTTAGAAGGTGCTGTAACACTGCAAGTGGTACAAACCCTTCTGTACTGGCTTACTGTTGTGGCAAGATTTACTACCTTTCCACAGCAGTCGTGTTTTTCCTTGTTGTAAAACTGGAAGCTTTGAGAACTTGATGTCTCAGTGACGTAGAGAGTAGTCAGTCAGCTCCTGTGCAGGCTCCTCAAACTGAAATCTGTCATTATGTTTGGCTACTTCAGACCACAATGTGTAAATCTGGCTTGCCAAATATCATCATAAAAGCATCTCTCAGTTTCCCCTGTCTTGTTTGTTTTTAGTCCACATAACGAAGTAGATAAATTAGCCACATACTCAGATTACAGCAGCAGATTCTATTATTTTTTAATTGTCTTAAAAATCAGTTGGAACCTGATCTAGTGTAGTATCAGTGAACCTTCTAGGAGTGCTCTATCTGAGATCTCTGCATGTTCTTCTGCAGTCTAGCAGAGAGATGGCTTGCAGTGTTATATATAGTATAGCTGCAAATGTATTAATGGCTCAAGGCATATGTGTACATATATGCATGCAGCTTCACCACTCTGAAAGTCATTTGGAGATGTGGTAAAACCCCAAATCCTCAAACCCACACAAATGTACCAAAGCATCAGTAAAGAAGTCTGGTCTGACGCAGATAAACCCTTTTATGACTCCCGCTGACATTTGTCTGAGGTTGAATTTGTGTTTGTGTTCAGTCCATGAGCGTGCATGCTTTTCTTTGACGCCTGCTTGCCTCCTCTCTCTTTTTTCACCACACAGTCCTGCTGTACGTGCGCAAGGAAACAGACGAGGTGTTTGATGCCCTCATGCTGAAGAATCCCACGCTGAAAGGCCTGGTGGAAGCTGTAAGTTGTCCTCAGTTCACCGAACTAGCTATGGATTGTACTAGCAAACAGTTTCTTGCATCATCTAAGCTTTGATGAGCCACTAACACAGGAATCATGCAAAGTAGCGATTGGGGAAAAAAGAAAAATGTGTTTTTTAGAATTGCACAGGGGCAAAAAGGTGTTAATGGAGGGGAGGGTTAGGGGAAAAGATTTAGAAAAGACATGGAATGTGGAAATGTCCTGGGAAAAAAGTGGAATGGGTACTTCAGGGGTCATCGAGTTTAAAAAGATGAAAAAGAGTGCGAAGGTCATGGATATTAGTAATGGAGTACTTATGTGGAGTGGGTGAGATAACAGGTAGTAGAGGTGTTTTGGAAAGATTAGATTTAAAACTGATTTTCTTGACAGCCCTAAAGCTTCTGTGTTTGTTTTGTTTTTTTCCAACCAGATTTCGGAGAAGTATGAACTGCCTTATGATAAGGTTGGAAAGGTCTACAAGAAGTGCAAGAAAGGGTGAGTGTATACATGTTTATCACATTTCCACACTATGTTTGAAACTTTGTGAAGGAGGAAATCTGTTATCCATGAACAAATTAATACAAAATTCATAAAATGTATTTCTATATTTCTTGGTGCTTTACTGAACTAAATAGATCATTTAGTTATAACCAATCATATTTTTCCATTGTATTTCTAGACTAATGATTGGCTTTATCCTTTTACATCAAATTATTTTATATATATTATATCATATAAGTTATAACAAAATATATTTATATTATAATAATATATATAATTTAGCGCTGTCACCGTTAATCTTGTTAAAATGACGTTAACGCCACAACCGCACTAATGCAGTAAATCTCTGTTAGCGAGTTAGCGCGGATCGCCCCGTGCATTGGGTTGCACAGCGTCAACACGTTACTGCGGTTAGCTCGTTAATGTGTTGACGCCGTGCAGCACGGGGCGATCCACGCTAACTCACGTTAATGTCATTTTAACAAGATTAATGCTAACAGCACTATTATAATTAAATCACAACGGGTTCTCCTCACACATAAAGTAACGGTAAACTTGGGGATTAATTGACCAATCAGCAATTAGCACATGCAGATGAGGTAATCATGACCTGGGAGGAAATATGCACATGCCTTAGAAGAATTACACTTATATAATGGGTGAAAGTGTTTATGCTAAGCTAACCAGCTGGTGGCTCTGGCATAGTTAGTCCTGCACGCGCCCAAACTTAATGCTTTCTAATATGCCCCTTTCCAGCTCCATGTCTTTATTCTTGAACTCCATTAGAGTAGCTTTGCATGAGTCACAGTTTTTGTGTATTTATTGTATACTGGGCCATTATGTGAAGCAAAAAATCAGTCTTTTCACTTCCCTTAAAAAACAGCTGTCTTCTCTTTGAAAGAAAGTAGGTGGGAGGGGTTACTGAGCCTAAATGACCATATTAAGTATTTCCCCTGTCACTGATGTCATACAGAGCTAAGAGTAGAAAAAGCTGTCTGAAATGATTTGTTTGGATCATACTGAAGCCCATGTTTTTGGCTCATATGGATTATTTGTGGATACACTGACTTATTTAAAACTTTGGCTATGATTCATATGAATATGTACCACTGCAAAATTACATATATGTCACGATAATTCATAATATTAAACAAACATTATAAAATATTTTACTTCAACACACTATTTTCTCTTTTGACAGCATTCTAGTCCACATGGATGACAACATCATCAAACACTACTCCAACGAAGACACCTTCCAGATCTCCATGGAGGAGTTGGGCGGCTTGTACAAACTCACCCTCACTGAAATCTGATTGGAGATGTGATAGATTACCCTGAAAAGAGGGGCTGAGGACAAATGGAGCCGTCAAGTTTACACTTCTGGCTATGCAGTGATTATGGACCTGTCATTCATGTTGTCTGCGTGTTGTATTAGCGTCCAACAGATGTTGGGTTTTTTTTGTTTGTTTGTTTCCTTTTTTTAAAAGCCATAGCTCTTAACGGATACTGGTTAGAGATGTAAGTTATACATTTTGATCATTATAAAGCTGTTTGTTTGTGCATAAGAATTAACAAGTGAGGACATATTTGACACTGACATGACACTTTTGCATTTAGTGAGAATATGAGCTGAGCCTCAAATATCAGTGCCTGCTTTTGTATATTTTGCTCAGGCTTGCAGAGCAGTTGAAGTGCTGCTATACCTCATGCTATACAAAGCAGCAGAGTTCATTCATTCATCAGAAGAAAGAGATTATCTTTCCCATTCTAAAGCCACAACGCTGATGATCTGCAAAGTTTAGCACCCAGAAATTCGTAGTAAAATGCCCTTAAATTGTTGATGAAGCTCCAGAGGTTCAGTGTATTAATACTAAACAAGACGTGGCAGTATTTAGTGTGTAAACCCATCATATAATTTGGTAGAATATTGTAAATGTATTTTTTTTTTTTAGCCTAGAAGATTTTTTTTAGGTGCCATTAAAAAATGCTTTTTCTCAGATCAATTTAAATAATGGTCTCCTCTGTAAGTATTAAATGGTCACTAAATATGTTGATAATATTGCGAAAACAGAACTACCCTTTTCCTGTAGAGTAGATTCACAAATGCTGTAAAAATAGTTCAATTAATATCTAGCACAGTCTGTAATGGCTGTCCTGGAAGTGCAATATGATGATTCAGTAAACAAATCTCATCAATTGCCATAACATACAGTATAGAAATCATGTTTTTATTTTTTATTTGTACATAGCAAAAAGAAAAAAGGGATCTAAATGATCTCTCTTTTGTATCTCAGTACTTATTGTGTATATATTTATTAAGAGAATGGATGTGGGTCATTGTTTTTTAACCATATATAGATTTCTATTCCATCTTAATATAATGTTGTTGTTTTTTTCTTTTTATATGAAGTTATTCAAAAATTACATGTCCAGGAACACAAAGTTAACATCTTTTTGTTGTTTTTGTTCCCTAATAAAAGCTCTGCTGTAGCTGCTGTTTTGGTTGTGTAAGACTTTTTTTCTTTCTTCTAATAAGATGTGTTTTATTAAATATTGGATATGATGGTGGTTGATCTGTTGGGCTGTGGCAACGATTAACTGTCGGTCCACAGGAGCAGATGTCTGGGCATCAACTCCAACCCTGCAGACAGGAAGTGGGCATGACAGGATAGCCTGGTGCAGAGAAGCTTCTCTGTCGGACACCTGGCCACAAATTTCCACATACAGTAGCTGGCATGCTTTGATTGCGCTAGGTCCTGAAATTTGATACATTAATGCTACAATTAACATTTAAATTACTCATTTTTGTAAAAATGTAGAAAAACACAGTACCCACGCTTTCAAAATAAAGTTTACCACCCAGAGCGGTGTACTACAAAGCGATTATAATGACTTAATGAGCTATATCAAACCTGATCGGAGGCAGGTTATCCTTCATGTTTCG
This sequence comes from Neolamprologus multifasciatus, assembly GCF_963576455.1. NCBI lineage: Eukaryota > Metazoa > Chordata > Actinopteri > Cichliformes > Cichlidae > Neolamprologus > Neolamprologus multifasciatus. The sequence continues at coordinate 18,030,872 of NC_140457.1, read as the reverse complement.
GTTTAAAATCATTTGGAAACATTACATTTCACTGATTCATTTTCACTGATTCTTTTATTTCAAGCATGTTTTAAGTGTAAGTGAGAATATGTTTTATATGTGCAACTTGTCAAGTTGTAAATTACTAAAACCACTGAATTAAGTACAAAGTGTGCTACACAGAATTGTGCATGTATTAACTTGGTGATTTGGAAAGTGTAAAAATGCGGAATTGTAAGATGGCAAAAGACGTACCCTTAGGCCCCCTCCTCAATTCAGAGATGGTCTTTTCCTTTTCACGTAAATTGCCTCCTTGACTCCGCACTCAAACCAGCGTTCCTCCCAGTCCAGGATGTGTACATCAGCCATTCCCCAACTCTCTGTGAATGGTACTCATGGCCATTAATCAGTGGTCTTTGATCAATGATCTTTGATCAGTGGTTGTTAATCAATGGTCATGAGAATTTGCATATTAATGATCAAGGAACTGACGCTGTGGATAAAAACATCAAGTTCACCAGGGAAGACACAAAGGATAACTGTTTGCCTTTCCTGGACTGCGCTGTGCACATTGAAGAGAATGGCAACCTCAACATCGAAGTTTACCAGAAGCCAACATACACGGACCAGTACCTCCTCTTTGACTCCCATCACCCTCTGGAACACAAACTTGGAGTAATTAGGACCCTACACCACCAGGCAGAACATGTTCCCTCTAAGCCTGAAGGGAAAAAGAAGGAACACACGCATGTAAAGGAAGCACTCAAAACGTGCGGTTATCCTAAATGGGCGTTCTTAAAGTCAGCAAAGATGAACAGAAAAGAAGATCAGACACCAGCGAGGGAGGATAAGAAGGACAGACGCAACAACATTGTCATCCCCTATGTAGCCGGTGTATCTGAAAAACTCAGGAGGGTTTTCTCCAAGCATGACATCCCGGTGCATTTCAGACTCAGCAACACGCTCAGACAAAAACTGGTTCACCTGAAAGACAAAACTCCAAAACACAGACTTAACAATGTGGTGTATGCTGTACAGTGCAGCGAGGAATGTCTCTACATTGGAGAGATCAAACAGCCACTTCACAAGCGCATGGCACAACACAGAAGAGCCACCTCCACGGGACAAGACTCAGCAGTTCATCTGCATCTTAAGGACAAAGGTCACTCTTTCGAGGATGCCAATGTTCACATTTTGGACAGAGAGGACAGATGGTTTGAAAGAGGAGTGAAAGAAGCCATCTATGTCCACTGTGAGCGACCATCTTTGAACAGAGGCGGTGGTTTACGACACCAACTCTCTGCCATCTATAATCCAGTTTTGAGTTCCCTCCCCAGACGCCTTAACGCCCACTCACATCCTGGGCCATCTGACCTCAGGAATTTGCATGATAAGGTGGGGCCAGGTTTCACAATGAGCTCACCCGAAACCCTGGCTGATTGGGACCCACACCCAGTTTCACACCTTGGCTCAGGCGATTAGAGGATCATCAGGGGTGGGGGTCCTTTGTCCCTCTGCGGGGGGGATACTCCCACTAGGTTTATATCTGGGACTCTCCACCATTTGACCTTAGAACTGAAGAAGCTTCTCGGATGAGAGGTGAAACGTCTTCAAGCAACTTAAAGAAGTCCAGAGCGCTTTTCTTTGCAAGCTTCTCTGACGATCAAGGAACTGACCTCCCAGCCCATTGTTCTCTCAGCGGTGCTAGTTTCATTCATTATGCAAATGTAGTGTTTACAAAATTGGGGAAACTTGCAGTGAGCTGAGACTGAAGAAGTCACTTGGATGAGTAATGAATTGTTTCTCCCACTAAAAAACACTACATCCAGATGAACAGAATCAACCTTTGTGGGCAGGTAATCTAAGCTTTGCACCATTTCCACTTTCACACGCTGTCAAGCCAATTGTGACATCACAGGTCTAGTCCAGTGAGCATTCTGCTGGCCTTCTTCAGGCCAATCAGCTTTGACTTTAAAACTTTAAATCTCTCTGCGCAGCTGTCATTCTTCCTTGCAGTCGACTTCATGCAGCCCACCTTCTCTCCATCACTGCCTCTCTTCACTCCATTCAAGCCTCCATCTTCATCTACACCATCAGCGTCTAGACTCTGGGAGGGTCCTGCTCTAAACCCTATCACCACTATGATGGGCCGTTGGGGTCTAACCGCCAAATACCTCAAACTGAATTCTTTGCATCAGTAAATCATGTTCATTTCCTTCTAATGAGTTCTCCTTATTGAAATATATCACTTTTTAAAGAAAATGCTCCCCCACAAAATAACAGAGTATTTTTTTAAAAAATGGGGAAAAAGAGTTAACTAAACACAAGTCTAAAAAAAATTGATTTCAGTCGTTTCTTGATAAAGACCACTGAGTCCATAGACCTCAAGCTGCTTTGGTCAGATTAATGGCAGTTTTTTTGTTTTGGTACTTTTGCATTTGCTTCGTTTTCCAGCCCTGGAGGTTGTTCTACTGAATCTTGCCAGGCAAGCAAGTTGTCTGGCCTGCCCAAACCAACCAAAACCAAACATGAATATTTTTCTTTTTCTTCAGCCAATAAAAAAAAACATCACAGAAAACAGAAATACCCTTTCTAACGTCTCACTGGGCGAACAGCCTACAGCTTGCTATAACAGCATTAATTATAACTGCATTTGTAATCAGCTGCACAGCTTTTGGAGAACGTCTTTCTCTCTGTTCCTGTTATCAAGAGATGCAGATGTTGATTCCTGCTGTTCCTGTCTGTGGAGACAATCTTACAGCTTCTATTGTTGTGTTTTGGAGCAAATTAATGTTCTTAATATTAGTTCAATAAGGAAAGATCATAAGAAGGAGCTGAACATGATTTATTGATATACAGAATGTATTATCTAGTGATTAAGCTTGGATGGTCCATCACTACTGAATAGACACTCAGCATTAATAGAATTTAGGGCAAACAACCCCCTCACCTTGCTCCCCAGAGTCTAGAAGCTGGTGGTGGAGAAGATAACATGGAGGCTTGGATGGAGTGATTTGGGTAAGGCGGAGATGGAGAGGAGGCGAGTTGCACGAAGGAATCTGCAAGAGAGAATGAGAGATTAGCAGTGTGATTTAGGTTGAGAGTGAAGGCTGATTGGCTTAAAGAAGGAGGTCAGAAAGATGATTGGACTAGAGCCATGATGTCAGCATTGAGTTTTATAGTGTGGGAAAGTTATGTAAAGAATAGCCAAACACCTGGGAAAGCAGACAGACCAGTGAATGCAGGTCATGCTTATTGAACTTAGTTGTTTAGTCTGTCTATTTTTATTAGTGGTCATGTACAAAAGCATTTCAGCATCTAAACAGGGATCCAAAACAAAAACCTGCAAATTAGTAGCTGCCTGCTCTAACCTCCAGTTTTGTCTCACCAAAGTTACCCACCCGGCCCTGCTTAAAGCTGTCAGTAAGTAGGTAGACTTATGCAGTACTACCGTTTGTGGCTACAGAAGTAATCTAATCCCTTTAAACATATAATCATAAAAGAGGGGGCTCTCTTATGGTTCAGTTGTGCAGTTATAAAGAGGAGAAAGCCCTCATTTAGTTAGAATTTAACCAACCAGCCACGCCAGTGTTGCCATGTTGCCACACTGCGATGCCTTCAAGTGTCTTCCACCATCTGTTGTCTTTTACTTTCTCATTCTGCAGGAGAATAGATTAGAAAAAAATCTACTATTACACATGATGAAACTTTTTTATGGCTGTCGAAGCCCGATATAAATAAACTTGAATTATTTGCTTACTGAATAAAACTGTTTGTTATTATGTGCAAATTTTTTGTATTCTAAAATGTTGAATATGCAAATTATCTCATTAAAATGCCCTGAAAGCTACTTTCAACTGTTCCCTTATTCACAGGAAGTCACCACAGCAGGTAGCTCCACATGTTTGATTTATCAGATTTTTTTTTTTTTCTTACAGCAGATGCGCTTTCTGACACAACCCCAAAGGGATTTTTGTCTCCTCCTGGGAGAAAAAAACAGGGATCTTTTGCTTGTTAGGCAAAAGTGTAAACCACCACATTATGAAGCCACAATGAGATTTTTATTCTTATTGAAAAGCATTAATTTGCATAATTTATAGTGGATATATCCTGTAAAGAAAAATAAAAATGTGTGTTTTGGACATTTTCTTTCAACTAGTTTGAGTTAGCATAGCATCTTACATTAAACCTACTGCTGGTGTCATGAAGGAACTTCTGTTGTAAGTATGGATGACTGATCAGAAAAGTGGTTCCTGATCACAACTCTTCTCTTATATGATTTAAAGACATTGAATTAAATTGAAATTAGTAAGTTAGGCTTTGGCACTGGATTTCAAATTTCTATAGTTACATAAGGCATTGTTACAACAGCAGATAACAACAGGTTATTAAATGTAGCAGAAAATGACAACTAAAGTGACTGCGTAAACAAAGTGTAAAGTACAACACGCAGTTCAGGGTTAAAATGAAGGGTTTAAAGTACTGCTGTATAGAGATGTAAAGAGATATTGCATAGGAAAGCTGAGTCATCTCTAGTGAAGTGTGCAGATGAAGAGGAGGTTTCAGAAGACCCTTCTCTCCCTGCTGCATGAACATTGTCCGTGTCCGCTCCTGATGAGTTCATTGCATTTTTAACACCATCCTTTTCATTTTAATACCCAACAGACCACAGCTTAGTAGATGTAATTACAACAGACTTAGAAAATACTCTTAGGTACAAAGAGTTGCTAACACATATAGTGAAGAACCAAAGCGAGCTTGCGCTGGCTGTTCCTGCAGAGATCCTCGGAGTTCCCGCTACAGTACAGAAACTGTACTATAGGAACTCAAGTGCTTTACTGAAGAGCAGTTTTAATATATTTGCACTGTTTTCTTCTTAATTTACTACTACTTTATAGTACATTTGTTATACTTTATACTATTTTCTACTTCTACTTCTACTATAGTTTATACTCCATGTCATTTTTTAAAAGTTCTGATTACATATATAGATATAATATAGATATAAATCTACTAATAATATTAGAAAACAACTGTTTTCAGGTTTAAGGCTGAACATTGACATGAATAACCAAAAGCCCCAAATTACTCCACGGGAACTGGGGAGGCACACTACAAAGAGGGAGGACACGAGAAAGGGCAAAGGGAGACAATATATACGCAAGGTAATGAGACCAGGGGAAAACAGGTGGGAAACACAGTGGGAATAAATCTGGAATAATCAGACAAGGGGAAGTCAAATGAAATATAAAACACATGAGACCAAAAACCTAACACAGAGACACAGAGACAAGGACTCAAACATACGAACTAGACACAGAAAGACAACCAGTAAAACAAGAGTAGAATCACAAACAGGAACTAATAAACCCAAATTCATCTATAATCAATCAAAGAAACTTAAAAACACCAGGGAATATGAAATTGCATCACTAAAAGAAGACTATAAATAGTACATAATCCCTTCATTCTGGAGTCTTCTGTTATAATACTTCTGCTGGTGGCCATCCATCTGAATGGATGATAGAGGGCCCAGTCTAGCTCTTATCGGTCTGTTTACCTCTAATAAAACCCTTTGAATGGACTGATAGGATCCAAAGTGGGTGTCCCTTCTCAAAACCAGAACTCATAAACCCACAAAATTCAGTCAATAACCCAGGTGTAGTGATAAATGGATGCTTTATTACTATAAGGAAAGATGCCCAGTAGTAGAAATCTAATTAAAATGATCTCCTGTGCAGTGTTAAAGTCATACATACATTAATGAATTATGATCCAGCGATACAGTCTAATGTTTAGTATTGTGAAAAAGACTACTCTGCACAAAACCATTTTTACAGTTACCTAAGTAGGATTATGATTTTTTCCTTAAAGTTCCAAATAATTTCACCGCACCACAAAGCAATGCATTTAAGGCTCTTGTGCAGTTGTGATACTGTGCTTTTGTTCTTTACGGTTTATTATTGCCTGTGGAAATTGTGTACATCACTGGCCATCTCTTCATATCCGCAGACTTTCTCATTGGTTGGCTTTTATCTATAAATCTCCGCTTTGGCTGGTTCCTTCTTATCTGTGTGTTTCTTTGTGTAAAAGCCACAACCAATATAGCCTACGCTATCACAACAGCATACAAATCTCAGAAATGGTTACAAGGGGGGAGTTTAAGTCCATTTTAAAGGAGTGAGAGAATAGCCTTTTTGGTCAGTGCGATTACCACACACTTTTATCGCACATTATTCACTTATTTATGTTCACTTGTCTGTATGGAATATTGTATTTGTTTTATACTTGTTATATTGTTATGTGTTGTATTTGTTGTAACTTGTGGTGCCCTCAGGTCTTGGGGTTGCTCATGAACCTGAAAATGTGCTAGTGGTTTTCTATTAATTATTTTTTGATGCTGTATTTTTTTAATGCCCCTGAGTTTCATCGAATGCCCAGAATTAGAAAGACAATTGGCTGGAGTCCATATCTTAAAAACACAGAGAGCACATAGGATAGTGAGGTTCAACAGAGCATACACTGAGTAGACCTGAGCTATTTTCAGACTTACAATGGAGCACAGAAATAGTTTGTAATGTAACTAATGTAGGTGTTAGAAAGTGGGGATGATGAATAGAGCAGCACAGAGAACCGAGCGGCCTGACAGCCGCACAGAACAAAATTCAACGTGTAATATTTAATAACAACATGGAGCCCACATCATTAGGCACCACACATCATTAGATCGTCTCCTCTAGGAAAGCTCCTCCAGGGAGCCCTCAAACCTGCCTCCTGTTCCTCATGTTGCCAGGACAACAGACAGCAAGCTTGCAGCACACAAGTCAGTCTCTCATAGCAACAGATTGTCTTCAGAATCCCATTCTGACCAATCAGGAGTCGGCTGCTGGATGAGAACTCCCTGTTGTTGCTCCACTCTTATGTGTAGGAGGAGAGGGGGAGGAGTCACATGGTGTGAGGTACACAAAACATCCTTCACTGCAGACTACTACAGGTCATCTGTGGCTGGAAATAAACACCAAAAAATTTCATCAGGAGCAGGAAATAAAATTGGTTTTTCCTCTTTTTCCAATAAAGTTGAGAGCGATTGCATACCAACTGTGATTATTAAGATGAAGATTTCAGTCATATTTCAGTGCTTTTGCTTTGTTTTGTTTTTGTTTTTTACATTCATGCACGGTCAAAGGATTCTTTCAGTGAAGTTCCTTTAGAACTAGTAATTGTGCCAGTAATTGACACAATAACTGGTCATTGGAAAAAATTATTAGAACAATTTATTAGACCTCTTCAATTGAAATGATATATTTAATACTAAAAATATAATAATTGTTGTTATCCATGAGCTTTCAAATGTATTGCTTTACAAAAAAGCAGAAAAAAATAATAATTTGGCTTTTTTTTACTTAAAATGCCAAATTAAATTAAATTACTTGCATTCCTGAACAGAAACAAAATGTTTTAGTGGTTGAATGTTCTAAATGTACAAAAAGCTGAATTTTGTTCAATGAATTCAGTAGGATTTATTTTTGAATATATTTTTGACAGATTTCTAAAATATTTGTGTTTTCTTGTTTTTATGATGTGTGGTCTAATGTATCTGTTAAGCACTGTACAGCTGCTTCTTAGCCGCTTATCCTATTCAGGGTTGTGGGGGCAGGGGGGCTGGAGCCTGCCCCAGCTGTCATAGGGCAAAAGGTGGTGTACACCCTAAACAGGTCAGAGTCCATTGGAAGGCACATTCAAAATAATATTTAAGCTAAAAAAAACAACATACATTTAGGAACTAAATAGCGACTCTAAAATATACAAAAACACACTTTAATAATTTTTTCTAAAGGAAAAATACATTCTATGTCTTTTGGTTTGTTTTTCAATACACGTTTTTCTCATAACTTTCCAAATCTCAACTTCACATATAATAAAGTAAAATACTGTCTTTATGTCAGTGTGTAATTCATCATTTTCAACACATACTGCAAATGTTCCTTACCAGCAGTGTTGGGGAGTAACGGAATACATGTACCGCCGTTACGTATTTAAAATACAAAATATGAGTAACTGTATTCCGTTACAGTTACCGTTTAAAAAGGTGGTATTTAGAATACAGTTACTTTGTTGAAATAAATGGATTGCACGGCGGTACTTCCTTGTTTCATATTGTGGCGGGTCAGGACTGTTTGGGTTTTGTTTGACAGCTACGTTCTGTTGTTCCAGGTGGCAGCGTTACGGTTGCCATGGTTACAGGGTGACGCTCTCTCTGTGCGTGTTTCCTGGGTGAGAGAGGCCTTTTTGTTGTTGTTGTGCTAAGCTAATAGGCAGAATGCTACAGGTATAGCTCTAAAGAATGTAGCATCATAGGCAGTGTAGTCCGTGCTGCAGGGAGAATGGACTGCCATACACGTTATGTGTCTGTGAGCGAGGGAGGGAGAAAAAGGAAAAGTATGAGGAAAAGGAAAAAACGGGAGCTGGAAGCATGTAAATATAATAATAACCACTGCAGCCAAGAAGAGTGCCTGACGAGCCCAGTTGTAAGTAAGCTGTTAAGACTCGACTGTACGCTGTGTTCGTGTTTTCCTCCAAAAACAATAAGTTCTGTTGGAGCAGCCTTTCAACGCCTCTCTCTGTCTCTCCCTAGCAAAGTTCACCCAGACAACAAAGTAAAGCTAGTTTTCAGCTACGAGCCCGACACAGAACCCACCGTATTAGCCAGAGGTCCCTTTACTACGGTTCGGAGCCGCGGACCTTCAGTAACAGTAATAAATCACAGCAATAGTACATTCATGTAGTTGTAAACAGCATGATAATATATTAAGTAATCCAAAGTATTCAGAATACGTTACTCTCATTGAGTAAAGTAACGGAATACGTTACAGAATACATTTTGGGGCATGTATTCTGTATTCTGTAATGGAATACATTTTAAAAGTAACCTTCCCAACGCTGCTTACCAGCCATGGAGTTATGTATTGTGTCCTTTCACCCAGATGCCAGTTTGTAGTTATGGTGAAAAGGAGCAACTGCTGGACAGTGTTTCTATGAGCCCACAAAGCACTCTGAGTAGTTTAATATTAGCATTAGCGTGTGTGACTATCAGGAAACTGTGCAAGTGTTGCCAAGGGTTGCAACATTCGAGCTGCAACAATGATCTGCAAACAACAACGTAGCTCTGCAAAGGACAGCAAGAACTACAAACTGGTTGTGCATGTCTGCTTTAACTGGGAGGTAAACAATCTTGCCACGTATTTGCAGGCTTCACTTTGAATTCAGGTCCATAAAAATGAATTGAGATCGTGCTAAGTTTGTTTACAGAGAAGTTATGAATGCGCACGCCCTCATATTTTAGCAATCAGATGAATATATTTGGATTAATGTGAGTGATATTTATGATATTTTACATTTTTAGACAAGAAACCCTTCTCTGTGGATGGGTGTCAAAGTTCAGAGGCTCTTAGTGAAATGTGGCCCCTGTTGATATATTTAACCTCACTGGGGCAACTCCCCCATTTCCTGACTCCGGTCCAGGAGTTGCTGAGGTGGGGGGGGGGGGGGTTGGACAGGGGAGTTGTGCATGCAGAGGCCCAGATAGGGCCAGCATAACCTTTCCTCCAGATTCCCTTAAGTAAGATGAAGTGAACTGGCCCACAAACAGGCTGCTGTCGTAAGACCCGGCTGCTTGTCATGCCTGCATGCTAACTGGTTTTCTTAGCAGCTCCTCCCTCTTCCCTTCTCTTCTCTCTAACAGCTGGCACTGAAACTGCATTGCCGCAGCTCCAAAGCCCTCAATGCTCCCTGAGGTCATGCTTATGTGAGTCATACCGAGACCAGGCCCTCCTTAGCAGCCATGCGCTGCCAAGGCTGAGCCGACACACCTGCTACTCCCCTCCCTGCTGCAAGCAAGCAGCACCTTAACAGTTAGGTAAACTGTGTTCAGATTCTTATTGTATAAGCACCAATGACTAGAAATAAAATATAAAATACAATGGTGATCATAACAATCACAGTGGACCTGCTATTACCTTCAAAGTTTGTGATTATACTAAAAATAAAAACAACAACAAAAAATGCTTTTAAAGCACTGAATTTACTATTTTTTTCATATTGTGGTTTCCAGAAGTTTGTTAGAAGTTCTGACACATTTTTCCCCCTTTTGTCCAAATACAGTTGGTGATGATGTAACTAACAGCACATGTAGGTCATGACCAGTTTGGTTTCTCTTACATGTAGATGTGCTCATACAAATGGTCAGACAATAGGACACAGGAAAAACACGCAGCACACACTTACATAAAGCTTTCAGAACATATTTAGAGTCAGAAGCACAATGCATAACACAGAAAGCCCTTTGCCCTACATACAGGACAAATAAGCATGTACTGCCCTGTGGAGACTTGAATTATTTTAAGCCATAGCATGTCTTCATGTGTATGAAGATGTTCAATAAAAATAAAACACCCAAAAAGACAAAAGAAGGCTTGGGATTATGACAAAAAACAAACAAACAGGAAAACATGACTGACAGTGAATTGGTGTGTTTTCCTGGATGGCCTAGTTTACAGTGGAGGGGGAAAAACTGAAACATGGGAGTGATACATTATTTCTGGCAACAAAGTTAAAGATCGCAACAACAAGCTTTAAGAAACTTGGCTGAGTATCATTGTGTTATAAAACGTGAATCTGATACGTAATCCATTGTTTAACAGCTGCAAGAAAACGACATAAACACCTTGAAAAACAGCAGAACAAAACAAAAGACACGCGCGCGGGAGACAGAACCCCGCGCTTCGGCAGGCAGTCGTGTTGCATTCAGGTATTGTGGGAAAAGCTGGTAAAAATGACTTCGTTACCTTTCTCAGATAGACCCATTTCCATGAATTCAGTCAAATCAGCTGAGTATAAAGCAAATTTAAATCGCTGTTTTTAAAGCTTTTTTAAAAAAAATATGTCTACTGAAATGTTTTTCTAGATAGTTAACTACAAATTCAAATGTTTGCTTGCTTATGAGCTATTGCAAATGCTTTTCAAAAATAATCAACTAGACATGGACTTTTTGCTGTATTATTCATTCTATTTTAGATTATTAAAAAACATATCGTACAGCATCACAAAAAAGCAGAAAAAATACAGTTGAAACTTCATATAAGAGGGTTCACTGCAATTTCTTATTTAATATCAAAAAGAAGAGACAGATAGCGGCTATCATTTGAATATTTAAAAATGTCTGATGAAATGTTTAGATTGTGAAAGGTAGATCTAATAAAAATAATATTTTTTAATCACCAGTCATCACTTTTATTGGCCATTGTTTTTCATTCTTGTCTTATAATATATTACTCTAACATATATTAAAATGAATCCAATTTACCATTCTCCAGGACATACATTGTGCTTAAGCTCCAAATTAATGTTATGTGTGATTTCCGCGAGATTATTCCTACAGCCCATGAATGCAGCATACACTGAAAGGACCTTTCGCCTAGTTTGGCGGATGGCAGTTCATCGGGTTTACCCTGACACTGCTGACTCCTGTGACCACGCCCACCAACGACCACGCACCCTGTTTCCTCCAACCGTCCAGCGAGCACGCACTGTTCACGCGCTTTTTGCTCTCCCATTGGCTGAAGCTCTTCACACGCACGCTCGCGATTGGTGGAGTGTTGCCACCCGCCTTTGCGTTTTGTGAGTTTTGTTATTCTTTTTTTCCCCCTTCCCCCTCCTCCTTTTCACCCCCCACGTTTTACACACACAGCTGAGAGAAAAGGGAGCCAGTCAGAGAAAAGACGACCTCAACCCTATCGGAACAGGCAGCAGCTCTGGCAACCGCCGTCTCTTTGTTCTAAACTGGCTTCAGAAACAAAAACGCGATATCAAAATATTTTATTCCTCAGTGCCATCGCGAAAATTCAACGAAATGGACTCACTCGAGGTAAGGCAATTTTATTAAACTGTCACTTTAGCTTTACGCAACATTTTTGTTTGTTTGTTTGTTTTCACTTCAATTCTTTTAACGTCCACTTGTTTACTTTGACATTTCAGCACTTACATAAATGAAAAGCTTAATTCGACATTTTTTTAAAAGTATATTTATTATAATTTTTTGTCTAATTAACTTTGCAATAGTGCCACAAAAACATATTTAACATGAACACTATTTTTAGCATTTTATTCAACCTTAAATAAAATAAGAAAAAATAAAAATATCACGCAACGACACGCGCAATTCTGTCGCTGTCAATTTTTTTTTTTTTAGCCCGGGTGTATTTCTGTGGAGAATTACTAATATGCTTTGTTTACTGTGAAAAATATATAATAAAAGTTGGAACGTGACAAGCCTACTTCCTGATGCAAACCCGCTTTATGGGGATTTCACATGGCTCATCTCGGCAGCACGTCACTGTTTGGTCTATATTTGGTCATGGGAGGTGTCCTGGCTTCGGGCCAGAGGCAGTGCATGGGGTGGGGTGTAGTCACCAGCACCCCCTCTCCCTTTTTGGCCCGGGAACTTCAGGTATAGGAAGAGTGACTGAGCAGATGATAACTGGAAATAGAATTTTTTTTTTTTGTTCCATTCGGGTTCATAGAATAAAAAAATGTCTCCTTCTAAGCGCAATCGGAGAAAAGCTGAATAAACATAATGTGGAATAGGCATGGAAAAAAGCTTTGTGTGTTTGTACGTGCGTTGTCAGTGACCTGAACACAGAAATGTAATTAAATTTTCTCTCCCCCAACCCCCCCACCCCCCAGACTGAGTATACGGATGCCTGTGAGGTTAACGTAAAGAGAAGGAGGCATGACAGCGAGCACTCTGACTCTAGTGGATTGGGTTTCGACTGCTCTGGTCTGGAGTACACTGACCTGGAAGCAGCGGAGGCTCTGGTGTGCATGAGCTGTTGGAGCACAGATCTTTTCTATAGCCGCAAAAAGCCAAAGCCAAAGCCAAAGACCTGCAAACCAAGACCCCTAACCCCAGCTTCAGACTCCGGCGACTCCCTCCCACCATCAGAACTTCCAGACCCCCCAAAGGACTTTGTGTCCTTTTCCTCCCTGGTAAGACATATCATATAGCACCAACATATGGGCACCACCACTGCAGCATTTCTTCATCATAGTTTAAACTAAAAGGACTGAAAGGTTTGGCCTTGTGATGCATATGTGTTAATGATATGAGGTTGGGGCAGCTAACAATTGCTACAACAAGAAAAACCTTGTTACAGTTAGGTGTTTGACTGTCAGGCAGAGTTCCTTCTTGCAGAGGCAGGGTCATAAAAATCACTGTTTTATAGCTCATTATGATGGTTATTCTTATGTCTTATCTGCTTGCCACCTGTGATGCTTATCACTGCAAATGTAGGTTCTTATGCAACTAGAGACAGTAGATGCACTTTTTAACTCTCTGACTGTCTCTTTGCAGTGTATGACCCCGCCCCACAGTCCCAGCTTTGTTGAAACGTCATCAGGCACTGCGTCGCAGTCAAGTTCTGGCTTGGTCGCATCCACGCAGCAACTTGTCCTGGCAACCGTTGCTGAAAAGACCCCCTCTCTCCCCCTTACACAGCCCTGCAAAGCAATGGCAACAAGCGTGATCCGCCACACTGCGGATAGAACCCTCTGCCAGCACCACATTCCAGTGGCCCCCAATCCAGAGAAAGCTAGGGACATGGTAACAGCTACTACAATGGTCTCCCAGCAGCAGGAGCAGCAGTGCATCACAAACACAGAGCAGATAACCACACCTCCATCCCCTCCTGCTTCTCTCATACCTTCAAAAACAGAGCAGCCACCCAGTCCCCCCAAATCCTGTTTGGACAGTGTCCCCACCCTAACTCCTGTCAACAGCCAACCGCAAAATAGCCCACCCTCTCCCCCTGTTCCCACAACTGTGTCCCCTCCTCCAGTTGCAAGCCCTCAAATCATCTGCCAGATGTTCCCTGTCAGCAGCCAATCGGGTATAATCTCAGCCTTCATCCCCAGTGCGGTTCAGACATCCAATTCTGGCATTCGGGCTGCTGCCACACCCATCCTCCCCCAACCCACCTCAGCTAACAACCCCCCTGTCCAGCAGTCCCTGATTGTGGGCTCCTCAGTGCCCCAAGGCACAGTGATGCTGGTCCTCCCTCAGTCATCCGTCTCTCAGGGTACCCACTGCCCTCAGACTGTCATGACCCTGGGCAACACCAAGCTACTACCTCTGGCCCCAGCCCCTGTGTACTTGTCAACAGGACCCAGCAACACCACAACAGCCACAAAGATGGATTTTTCCCGCAGGAGGAACTATGTCTGCACCTTCCCAGGCTGCAGGAAGACCTACTTCAAGAGCTCACACCTCAAAGCTCATCTTCGAACACACACAGGTGGGGGGATTTACTGCCTTCAGAGTTGCTTGTGAGAATGTGGACTGAAAATGAGTGTTGCATCCTGTTTGTAAAACATTCCTTCTCCGACCTTGTTATTCTTGTCGGGAAAGAGAGTGAGCTCATTGTTTTATTGTAAGCCAAGCTCAGTTATGTGTCAAGTTTTTATGACTACAATGTGACTCACTTGTTTTCTTCACTTGATCCTCCCTTAGGTGAGAAGCCCTTCAGCTGCAGCTGGGACGGGTGTGATAAGAGGTTCGCCCGCTCTGACGAGCTCTCCCGTCACAGGCGTACGCACACTGGCGAGAAGAAGTTTGTGTGTCCCGTGTGCGACCGGCGGTTCATGCGCAGCGATCACCTGACCAAACACGCCCGCCGCCACATGACCACAAAGAAAATTCCCTCCTGGCAGGCTGACGTCAGGAGTTTGAACAAAATGGCCACAGGAAAAATCCCTCCCTCGAAGTCTGGCATTGCAGCGCTAAGCATGCTGGTACCTGTTGGCTCAAACTAAACAATGAACAACCTGCCACCCGACCCACTCCCAAGATACCAGAGGGACACACAGGAAGCAGTCAAGCACATGGGACTGCTGTTCTTTTGAATCATGGGAATGAAAAAGAAATCATGCACTGGACTCTCTTCCTGCTCTACTGCTCATTTGTACACATATTTTCTCTAAAAGATTCTTTGTTTATATAATTGTGATTATATGTATGCACTCTTGCCAAAGCCTTTGTATGAAGTTTTGTCTTATACATTTCACCTTCTGCACCTCTCCTTTGTTTGTGTTGATATTCATGTACGTGTATGTGAATGTGTTGTTTGTTGTACTATGAAATGAATTTGTCACATTTTTGGGGGGATGGGTGAAAAGAAATGTACATAGGAATAGTAATCATCAGTACCATAATTATACCTTGATTGTATCTCCCTGTCTACCTTTTCATATTATTTAATACATATTTGTAATAAAAAAAACAGGGGTAAATGAGTCGTGATTGTGAGTCTTGTGACCTTTCCCGTATTCTAAAAATGAAAAAAATCATGTGTGGGATCAAGATGAAGTCAGCAATCTTTCCCAGTCATCTCACGCACAAATACACAAAAGTGGTGCCTGCCCACATCCTGTGTGTGTGTGTGTCACGCTGACTCCCACTACCGCCACCGCCCTCTTTGGTCAACTGAAGCTCACTCATGTTCTTTCAAATGTGCTGACTGGCCTGTGGGTAGCTTCCTGATGGTTGAATGATTTTTTTCTGGGTGTTATAAAAGCTCTTTTGGCAAATCCATCTGGGGACATCGCGTCCTGTTCATTAGCTCAGAGACGGAGCCAGATGAGTCAGAACAGACAGGCAAGTTGGTTGTATTGTACTGGAGTTCATTAGAAGCATATTTGAGCACATTCAGATCTGTCACATTGGAGCGAGGAGGGCACGAGTTACAGCTCTTGCATAATACTCTACTAAGTTCATTATAAAGTCCCTGGTGTATTTAGCATATGTGGACTGGTGTTCAGAATAAAGTCACATGCCTGACCTTTTTTCGTACAAAGCTCTGAGAAACTGTTAGAACTTTATTTTTTTATGAATCATAAAGATGTACTGTCCCTTTGTGATGCCGCTTTCTCTCTCTCACACATGCAGTTTCATAAGCAGTGGTCCCATACCTAGTAACAGTCCACCCCTTCCAATCACACAGTGAGGAACAGGAACTGCTGGGGGTGCGACCAATCACCTCTCTCGCTCGTACACCCGCCCATTTGCCTTACTGACCGATATACTAACTGGCTGAGTTCCACCTGAAGTGTGGTCTACGGAGACACCTGCTGGTGGGACTGTGTAATGTTATTGCTTGCAACGATGGAAAAAACACGCCCGGAATATAAAAAAAGAAAAGAAAAGAAAAAAAAACAAGAAGAAAAAAAAAGGATATTTCACAAATAGCGGCCTACCCATTATGTCATCATTAACATGATAACATAATGGGTAGAAATTAAAAAGTATACTGTATAGAGTTCAAGGGTAGCTAATTCATTCTTTGTACTATGCATTTTATTCAAATTTATTTGCTTAAAGCTTTAATTAATAGTTTGTTTAATTCATAGGTTGTGATTAGGTGGCATGCTCTAATGACGAGATTTTAGGTATTACTGGGAGTTATTGTTGGGACCAATTGTATCTACTATACAATGTCTCCTTAATCATAGTTCCGAACAGATCATATTTTAAAAATGATCAAAATGTTAATTAAGATTTTTCTGAAATGACAGTAAAGACTAAACTATTAAAGGTCAGGAAAACATTAGTTTAAAAAACTGTAGCAGTGGCATGTTTGTGGAATTTTTCATTGTAGAAGAGAATAGGAAGACAAACCTTGACACACGTAAATGTTGTTTTGTAACCTAAATTAAAATTTTGCAATTTCCTTACGTTGTTACACATTTAAGGTCAGCAGTTGTTAGTGGAATTTTTTAATGTAACTTTGAAAATGTTTTCTGCAATGTTCTAATACTAAAGTCCATCTGGTGTTTCTTTGATGAAGTCTCTTTCAGTGTGTGTTTTTAGGTAACACCCTGTGCCTATGAACCCTATTCAGAGTCACTCACTTGCACACAATTTTGTTACAAACCTGATTTTAAGTGATTTGGGAGTGAATTGGTAGTAATAGCAGAAAACATATCTACCATCTCTGACTACCATCTCTGTCTGATTTGGTGATGTGCAGTACAGGGAGCGTGTGCTGTCTCCATCCATGTTCACCTTCTACGCCTGAGCCTTCCAGTACAACTCCAAGTCGTGCCATGTACAGAAATACTCTTATACTTCCACAGTGGTTGGATAGAGTGGTCTGGCAGGAATCATCAGCTTCTGAATGCAAATAACATCAGAGAGACAGTGCACATTTCAGCACAAGGACATCAGCACACTGGATGAGTACCAGGGTGTCTACAATGACAACAGGCTGAACTGAAAGAACAGCACAGAGGCTGTTATAAGAAGAGTAGTGTCCACATTGAGTTTCCTAAGGAAGCTGAGGTCCTTCAACATGTGTACGTGAAGCAAAATGATGGGAAGGCAGTGCATTTTGCCATAGTTGGAACTTGTGGCATCAACAAACTGAATACACTGATTAAGACAGATATAGAGAGCCTTTGATACCGCATGCTGTCACATTGTGTAACAGTAATAAAAAGATAATAAAATAATAATGATATTAATATTATTAGGATATTTCATCATGATTTCACCTGCCCTAACAAAATAATTTCCTAAATATGGGATTTAAAAGTGTCTCATATTCTCATTCATTTTTCATTTTTTTGGTATTCATTCGTTAAATGACGACATTTATTATTGTTTATTATTGGATTTTAACCTTTAATCCGTAAAAAAAAAAAAAAGGGGGGGGGGGGGGGGGGGGAGGGAGGCTTTTTTTGGTTGCGCCGGTCTGTCGTTGCTATAGTTACATCAACACAACTGTTGGTTCCGCTACACTGTCGCTGAAGCTGGACCGTCTATTATTGGACCTAAAGAAGAAAATTATATCGCGTATCTTTCACATTAGTAAGACCAGGTGGTAAATGTGTTTTGACTTTCACCTCTTTATTTTTCCAAAGATTAAAAGTCACGAAAATTTGAAGCCATTTTCTGTCCTCCGAGCTACGTTCAGCTTAGCGCTTCTGTTCTCCCAGTATAAGCATGGAGTTCGGGGAGAAGCTCAAAGGGCTCAACTTGACAGCGTATGAAGTCGACAGGTTTACGAAAGCTTTCAAAGACGAGAAATTCCGGGAAATGCTCCGGGATTACACCCAAGAAATTTTAGACCCCGAGAACAGGAAAATGTACGAAGAAGAGATCAAAATCCTGGAGCAGGAGAGAGGCAACACCGTCGAGTTTATCCACCCAGAACCGTTTAGGGCCATCAAAACCAGCGTGGACGGCAAGCAGAAATGTTTCATCAACATTTGCGCGAGTGATAAAGTTGGGAAGCCTTCATCTAAGTGGGTTGTGTCGGAGAATGGCCGCAGAGGTCAGTGCTGGTCCTTGCCTCACAGTCTGCACCCTGGGAGGCAGGACACAGATCCTAAAGGTAACAAAATGATGATTTATGATGTTGTTTTCCACCCTGACACTACCCGCATGGCAAGCAAAAACAAGAGCTTTCTGGAAATGGTGGACAGTATAGCTATCCAGGGAATCCAGGACACTTTTAAAGTGACTCTGGACAAAAAGAACACGAGAGAAATGAAAACAAAATACAAAGGCACCCCACAGCCCTGTGTTATAAGAAAAGCCATACCTGGATTCAAAGCCAAGGAGTCTTCAGACTCTCCAGACCCCCTTGCCTTTCCATACCCAGATGAAAAAAGACCGAGCACACAATCAAAGCCCACAGAGGCACCTAGTACAACAAAAAACAGTACTGATTCTAAACCTCAAAGCTTACTGAAAACCAGAGAGCCAACCAAGCCGAACTATACAGTAAAGTATCGATCACTTATTGATCTCCAGGACTTTAGATGCTCTAGAGACTCAGCCCAAAGCCCCAGGCCCAAAGAGATTGTGGTGACTGTTGATTTGCCTCTTCTAAAATCTGTCAAAGACACAAGCCTCGAAGTAAAAGAGAAGCAACTGCTGCTGGAGACCAAGAAACCAGCCTACAGATTGGAACTACATTTAGCCTACCCCGTGGATGAAGACAAAGGAGAGGCCAAGTTCAACAAACAGAGAGGACAGCTCATCGTCACCCTGCCTGTTCTTCCTCATAATTTGCCTCCTGATTTATTTGAAGGGCCAGCAATGGCCAACCATAAGAGCCCAAGTTGTGATGAGAGCGAGGAGGACAAAAGTGAGGTTGAAGAAGAAGACAAACAGAAAAAGAGGGAAGGGGAGAAAAGGGAGCCGGAGCTACAGAAAGGGGCTGAATTAAAGGAAGAAAGACAAACTGAAAATCCCATGCGGGAGAACGGGGGGGAAAATAGTGAAAAAGAGGAAGACGGAGTTCAAGAGAAAGGAGAAGAACAAATTAGGGAAGAGGCGATCAGTGCAGATGAGGCAAAATGGAAGAAGGGCCAGGAACATGTGGAGGAGGAAACAGTAGCTGAAGGTCACGAAGGCAGAAAAGCGCAGGAGGAGGATAAATTAAAAGAGGAGAAGCAATGGGCAAAACAAGGTAATCAGAATGAAGATGAGAAGTCAAGTGAAGGTGGACCCGACAGAGCAGCAGAGGATGATGATACTCTGTGTGAAGCTTCTGCCCTGAAAAGAGGCCCAGTGGCTGATGATAAGGGCCTTGTGACTGAAAATCAGCACATTCTAATCTCCGCTGAACAATCCCATGGTGCAATAAGAGAGGAAGATGTAAATCTGGCCTCTAGTTTGGAGGAGGCATCCAAAATGAAACCTTCAGATATCCAAGAGAAGACTGAAAAGAAAAAAGCAAATGCAGCAGGAAAGGCGCAGGTGAGATCAATTGTAAAATTCAGTTTGTTGGTACAAGTTTCTACAAACTACTGATTTTTCCTTTTCTCTCCTCTTCTTTCATCAATTTTGTGCCAGGTGGAACAAGATGCAGCATTTCAGAACCAGACATCCAGTGACGAAGCCAGAAAAACAGCCATGGATGAGTGCGACACTTCTGAGAGGGTTGTGAAGTCCAAGGATACGCGTCCAACACGTAACATGAAGACATCAAGCGGAGGAGAATCGGCCCAGCGGGTCACCTTCTGCTCTGAAGACGTCACTGTAGGCTCAGCAAAGCAGGAAATGGATGAAGATGACCTGCAGACGGAGCTAATCTCACCAGTCTTACAACGTAACAAGCCTCCACCTGTATTACTGAGGGAAATTGATAAGGATGGAAATGAGATAGTAATCAGTGATCATACATCATCAGCTGGGTTCACCTTCCTAAACACTCTAATGTACGAGTTGGACTGATGGTGCTGTGAAGGAAGCAGAAACATTGCTCGGAATTTTTAAAACCTGACGTTCCTGTTTTGTTGATTTCATGCAAACTTGTGACAAAAATGGGGAATAAATAATTTGGATCCAACAGAATAAAGTACTTAAGACATGACAATGAATACTTTTATTTAATCTTTCACATATGTAAAAATTGTGGGTCAGTTGCTCAGTAAAAAGCACCTCCCTTTGGTTGTTAGTCATTGACCCTGAGGCACTGTTTTCAGGAAATTTATCTAATCTTGTAATTCCCATGTCTGATGGAAGTAGGTCAGTGGGTGAACCTGCAGTCTCTTTAAACACAAGGAAGGAAAAAAAAAATACTGTTAAGAGACTTGCCAGCAGCACAAGGTTTTGTGCTGCCTGCTATCATAACGTACAGTAAGTGCCACTCTGTTTCAGATGGAGCAAGAGGTAACATATTCATGCTTGTCTCCGACCCCATTTTGATAAACGGAAACTGCCTCAGAACATAAATGTAAGCATATAACAAACAGCTTGAAGCTCTTTTTAAAAACACAAACTTAATATTGTCTTTTCACACAAAGGCAGCATAAGGAAACTACGGCAAAGCCATTTACCACTGCAGCTTCCTCTTCAAATACTCTTAGACTGTATCCCACAATGCTACCTACTGCAGCGCACACATGCGCGTGCACAGAGGTTTCTAGGCGGCAATGTTTTTCAATCAAATAGGTCTCCGTCCTCATCTGGTTCCTCTCTGGAGGGAGTTGTCTAAGAATTCGGAGTAGCAGGAAAGCGAGCAGAAGTGCTGCTCCACCGGTGCATCTGTGCCTCCCATGTCATCCACCAGCACAACTGTGTGAGAGACTTGGTGGAGGTTCATGCTCACTGCAGTCTTGATGTAGAAACTGATGCAGATGCGACCGCAGTCACAGGTCTTGGCTATTTTGAGGTCCCGACACAAGTGAGCAGGGATAAGGTGAGGTCCATATGGGATTCTGTAAAGTGACAGAAAGAAAAAAGGATTAATGAGTTTTATACTTGCTAGAGAACTACAGCGAGGTCTAAACTGGATCTAGAGCCGCATGTAAATCTAACCTGAGATTGGCCACGGCTCTGGAGGCCAACTCCTGAAGTGGAAGTGGGAATGTAAGCTGCATTTTGTGGTCCAGAGGGTTGGGCTGGATGAATGGATTTCCGAACAAGTCCAGGTTCTCTAGACTCAGCTTGCGGAAGTCACAGGGCAGTACAGCCAGCTGGTTGTGTGCCGCGGACAGGAACCTCAGCTTCGAGAGTCGGCCGATGTGGAACGGCAAACACAGGAGTGCGTTATCGTCCAGTTTAAGGTTCACGAGTTCTCTGAGCTGGCAGAACTGAGCAGGGAGCGTCTGTAAGCGATTCTGGCTGAGGTCCAGGTGTTGGAGGGTCCGCTGGAGGGTGGACAGACAGAGTGCCTCGCTGAAGGATTCCAGGTGGTTATTGTGAATGATGAGTTCGGAAAGACAGCTGAGGTCACCGATGGTGGCAGGAAGTTTCTTGATATGGTTGTTACTGAGGTCTAGCTTGCGCAGAGCTGAAAAAAATCAAACAGAAACTTCTCAGCTTAGAGAGCAGAGTCTACTCTGACACACAAATTTTCACTTTTTAGGAGTCTGGGGTCTTGAAATGGCTTTTTCCCCATGTGTGACTTGGAGCTACACCCAACTATTTATTATTGGATTTGCATAGACAAGGAGACATGGTACCTTTAACCAACTTGACTCATTTATTTTATTTATTAATTTACCTTTGAGTGAAAGCATTCGCATGTCCACGCGTGACAGTTTGCAGTACGACACCTGCAGCTGCTCCAGGGAGTGAGGGAAGTTGGAGGTGAGTGGGTAATCCTTCTTGGAGACGATGGCGAGCTTCTTCTTGGGCTGCTCTACGTCTCTGGCGCGAACAGGAGTCAGTGTGGACAGAGGAAGGCTGCTCGTGTCACTCCCTCTGTCTGCTAGACGAGCCGCCGAGAGAAAGTTCTTCAAGCTGTTGGAGTCGGCCTAGAGATAGATAAATACAGTTACTCTGGATCAGTGGATTAACAGGAAACAGCAGTTTCACGGCTCCTCAAAGGTCGCTGTGGTGCATGAGATTCACTGAAATATCTAACCCAGATTCCCTGACCTAGAATGCTCTGACATACTTCTTTTGAATGAACAGGATGGACTATATGCAGCTGGGAGTGAGAGATTGTCGGTTGGATAGAAAATAGAGGAGTTGGAGACAGGTTTGTGCACCTGTACAGTGCACTGACAGGTAATTTAATCCATTTACTGTAGGAGAAGTAGAATGTTTACAAAACTGTGGCCAAGCAGGTTAACTGAGGTTTGGTTTACACATTTCTCCATGTTTACCTGCTCAATTTAAAAGCCTGTGAGAAGGTGTGTGCTTTCTAAGAGTGTGACGCTAAACACCTCGGAGGGCTGTGCAACATAAGAAAAACAAACAATAAGTCATCTAAGCTCTCTGCTGTGGCATGAACTGGGGTTGAAACTGAAGTGTGTATGTGTGTGTGTGTGTGTCTGTGGTTGACAAATGAGTCAGAGAACATAAAGTTCTTTTTCCAGGAGAGACAAAGAGAACAACCATTCCAAGGGCCTGCACTACAATGCAAAATTAGACTCTTAGCGAGGTACTTAGTGAGGGGGGAGGGGGCTTTAATACAGTGACATGATCCTATGACAGTGAAGTAAGCTAAGCCTACTTGCTGGCTTAAATTCTGTGTTTATATTCATTCTTCAGTGTTCTCAGAATTCTGAACACCAGCTAAAAGAATAAGGCTAAGACTATCCCAGGAACATCAAACAACAGCCTGTTAATCTAACAAAGTGTCTTCTGTCCTCTGAGTTTTCCTATTACACAGACTCAAACAAGACAGCTTAGGCAGCAGATGCAGGTTATGTGTATTTTTCTAATATTACAGTTTAAACATCATCATAAAATACATCACTCTGCTGTGAGAAATGTAAAAACAATGTAAAAATTACATGTTACAGTCAAACTTTTATTAACTAGCTGACTAAAAGCTCAATAAACAACCATGTAACAGTGGAATTGGACAGTTAGATATGTCTGTGAAGGTTCTCAGTCATCCAGGACAGTTAGTTAATGCAAAACAATTTGTTTCACTCATGTAATGTACATACATCTTCTAATTTAATTCAGGGTCTTCAGTTGTATACTCCTTACTAAGACTGCAGTCACGGTGTGCTCTATGTCATACCTTGCTCAAGCAAATGTCAACAGCAGGTTCCTTTAATCTCACAGTGGCCTTGCCTTCCTCCACAAACCAAGTGAAGAACTTCTCTATGTTGCCTTTTAGCTAGAAGAGAAATAAACGGGCAAATTTCAGCGGTGGAAAAAAACATTACACAACTCCAGGGCGGTGGTGCATCAAGCAAGTTAAGACTGGAATACTGAATTTCAACATTCAACAGCTAGGTGACAACAGCTGCAAACGTTTACATCAGAGGCTGACAAAATGAAAACAATATGACGAGGGTTCCAGTTTAGGTCACTATTGGAAAAATAATGAATATTTTAAAAGGCAGATCTGATTAACTCCAGCAGTACTTTCCAGTGAGATTTTCCTGATGTTTGTTCTTTAGGTAAATTTGGGATTTTTTTTTCTTTTTCTTAAATATCATTTAGTGTGTGTGCACAGGAACTAGTGAATTTCTATTTGAAAAATGATCCAATCTTTAACTCACTATGAAAACTGGCCATAGATCAATAAACTAAATGATTAATATATTAGCTGCTAGAGCTTGAAAATGAAAAGAAAAGGTCTATGTGTTCTCACTGACCAATAAACAGCACAGGCAGTGGTTTTCTGGTATTTGCAAAAAAGAAAAAAAAGAAATATAAAGATTACTGGTATTAAAACTGTCTTAAATGACTTGTTAGGGTGTAATCTGTCAAACACATCTAAAACATATCTCTCATTAATGATATAAATACATTTTGAGACAAAAATAATGTCATAAGTTTTTGGCAAAGTGGGTTTTCTATATCTTTCATTTATCCAGTTAAAAAGTGTCACTGACATTAAAAATGCCTCTTACCAAAACAGGTCTAAACAAGAGCAGAGCAGAAAATGTAACAAATATAACATACTAGTTCTATAAAGATATCGTAGGTGGCCACTATAATACAGAACAGAGTCATAAAGAAAGCAGCAAAACAGGTAATTTCTTTATTTTATATATACCCCCTTACTAAATCCAGTTGACTAAAGTCTGCTCATCAACTTAAGGAAAGATATTCGATTTTAAAAACACATATAAACATCGGCGATCACTTTTTGGCACAACACCGTAACATTTCAAGTATATTTTACTTTATTAAATAGTCTAAACAACGCTGAGTCGCCGGATCAACTGATAGTTTTCACGATTTATTAAGTTATTAACTTTTTAGAGCCGTGCCGTTGGGTTTCATTATTTATTTATTTACTTTTTTGTCTGAAAAAAAAGTCTGAAAAGCAAGGCATGATGGGATAGCGTCACTTCACTTCTCATGCCATCCATGACATAACAAACGGACGCCAGAAGAAGTAAATTACACGTTTCTGGCCTTAAAATGTACTTTGAAAAATTGAGTAAATTAAATAAAATAATTAGCTTTAATCATCTTGTAGTTTGCTTACTTTAGGGACCAAATAAAAACAGACGCACCACACCCTGAGATAAACATTAGCTCCAGACTGAACAGATAGTACTTGCTGTACAATAGCTTCTAAAGTAAGGATTAAATACCTTGTACTTTGATCCAGCTCTGTCTTTGGCTGTGCAGATCATCAAGTAGATGTTGCTGCGCTGAGTCGTCTTGTCCAAATGCTTTCCAATGGAGAGCACTGCTCTCGTCCCCTTGCCTCGACTTTTCATCCCAAACGTCGGCAGCATCCGATTCACCACCTCGACATCACACTGGAGCTTCATCGCAATCTCTTAAGTAACAGACTTAAGTCCGGCCTAACGCCGCGTCACAGTGACCAAGTGTTTGAAAAGCATACCAAGTGGAAAACTTCCGTGAGAAAGTTAGGCTAGCTCGAAGCGTTTGTGGTTAGGCTGGCGACACATCCGTGCTCGTTATGGATGTCAACAACAGACCAGCCTTCTTCACAGAGCCGCAGCTGCATTTAAACCGCTGACGAAAAAACGAGCCGGCATCTACCGCGGGGATAGTCACTTGGGTTTTCCTCGAATTAATTTGACTAAGCTACAGAGCTCAGTTGGTTTGTTATCTGCCGTTAGCACAAACCTCGCGTGTATAGGGAAGTGACGTCAGGGAAGTGACGTCAGGGAGGCGCGAGACCAAGCCCGCGATAAACATGTACACATGTAGACTCACCGACCACTTCATTAGGTACTCAAGTTTGACTTCAGAAGTGCTTTAATTCTTTATTTTTTTTTAGTGTTTTGTACAACAAATTCCTACCCTATGATCAGAATATAAAAGTAAAAATTAAGGCCATCCAAAGTTTTTTCTAATCTTCCAATATGAGTTATTATACTTTTATATTATCTTACTAGTTTTTATTTTGTTTTGACTTTTTGTTTGGGAGTTTTTAGTTTTTATTGTTTGAAAATGTTTAGTTTTACTTGGGTTTTACAAATATTTTATACTTTGGTATGAATACTTATTATTTTTACAGATTTGGTATTAATGCCCATATTTATTTATTGTATTACTCCGGCCAAAGTATAACGCAAAATTCCTATAATTTCTAGAGCCTGGCTGGTACAGGATCTTTAAGACTAATTGATATTTTCGGGATTTTAAAAAGCGATCAGCCAGTGTTTAGACACACTAAACATAAACAGATTACTCTGACATTTTCATCTGTGGTTATTAGGGATGGGTATCGTTTAGGTTTTATCCGATACCGGTGCCAAGCCGGTACTTTTGAAACGGTGCCGGTGCTTAAACGGTGCTCAAACCGGTGCTTAAAGAATGGAAAACACAAAATTGGTCCAAAAACCTCTCATGTTTAGCTGTTTTTTTGTAAAAAGATAACAATGTTAGCCTTTTCTGCAGCTATAGGGCATATATGGTATCACTCTTGGCTGGAAGCAGTGCTTAAACAATGGAAAAAACACAAACTTTGTCCAAAAACCTCTCATGTTTAACTGTTTTCCACTTTTTCTTTGGTCATTTTAGCCTTTTTGGCCAGGGTGAAGGGAGTATCTGCCATCAAACAAGAAGACAGCCGCATGTAACTACGACGGTGTTTGCTAGTTCACCTTACTGCATTAATGTAATAACGTGGTTAGCCTACTCAACGTAAATTACACACGAACAACATTAAGCTACTCACGCAGAGAAGAACAGCTGCTGCTGCCATCATCCTCATCATTTCTGCTACACTGGCAGGGCTAGGGGCCAGGACTCTCCTCTTCGGGTTCATGTTGCTAACTCCGGTTCCGATAACAGGCACCACACCCGCAGTAGATGCGCTCGGTGTGAGGTCTCGCAGCAAGCTATCAAATACAGCGCATTTCTTGGCTTTTAAAAAAAACTCTATGCGTCGCCAGGTGTTTCATCGGATTTGAGGTGTTACTTCCTTTGACAGTATCACAGTATCAGCTTAAAGCACTTGTTGCAGGCTGCTGAGTTTGCATATTTTGCTGTGAAGTACAGCCAGACTTTTGACCGCTTCGCCTTGGGCATTTTTAATCTGTAGCTCTGCTCTAAAAGAAAGTACGTACCTGGACCCGCCTACTATCCTCGGAAATGTAAAATGATTGGCTAGAATCTAAAGTGTATCACAGCTCAGGAAAAAAAAAGCACCGAAATAAAGCACCGAAATGTGCGCTGCTTTTCGGTCTGGTTACTACCGTTTATGTCAGAACCGGTGCCATCATGGCACCGGACACCGGTACCCATCCCTAGTGGTTATTCATGAGTCCTCAATAAGATAATATAAAAATGAATTTAAAAATGGTTTTATTGCCACAACAAATCACTGATTACTTCAGCTCATGTGTTCCTTCCTCCAGTTGTGTGAGTGGCCACTGGTGGGCAAACTATGCAACATCAATACTAATAACATATTTATTTGGCCCTTATAAATACTGATACAGACATATCGGCAAATAACTAATATCAGCCTCTCAGATGATAATAATTTTAACAAAGATCTCTCTATAACACATATAGGTTATTTTATATAGCCTACTAATGACTTTTAGTATATTATGTAAATGCCTGACATAAATAAAATGAAATAAAATATTAAGTGGCCTTGTGTTTTTAAAACTATAATTTGTAGTGCGCAAATTTAGAATGGTTTTGCATTAAAATTGTAAATTTGCTCATAAACATTAATCTGGTTAATATTAATTGAATAATATTGATGTGTAACAATCTTCAAAACAGAAAATCTCCTCTGAAAATAAGTGGAAAACGGAGTATTACCAACAGTGCTTTGTAGTAGGCAGATGAAAGAAAAAGAATTGTTCATTCGATAATAAGAATGTAACTATTTAAACTTTTTTTTTGGGGGGGGGGGACTTCAAAAACATTTTGAAGTCTCTAACAATGCGCAGTTACTTACTATGCTAATAAGACTGGGTGAATTTAAAGTAGAGTGAATCAAAAACTTAGCTTGTTATTCAGAAAATGAACTCTCCGGTCTAAAAGGCATGCTGAATTTATTTTTGTATCAATATATGCTTCATTTGTACCACTCGTCCCTCTGGTGTTATTTGAAGTGAAGTCCCAACTCTATCTTTAGAGTTTGTGCCCTTGCAGTTAAGGACAGGAGACGTAACAGTGAGCTGTGAGTCTGAGAGTGTGTGACATTGTCGCTTTGGATCAATGTGATCAGAGAAAAGAAAAAAAAACTAAACTCAGATCTTGTTTCCTTGTTTTGTCTCCTTTCTTTCTCATCTTGTGCTTTGAGGGCCCCACAGACACACATGTTATAATATTTGTTACAGTTTATTAAAAAGTCATTTTATTAGTGATAACATTCATTGGGATTTTAGACATTTTGACACCTTTATTGTTTTCACTTAGACATTCACATCACGGTCTTCAGTTCACATGTTCCACATTATTTTTTTCTAGGTCTCAATAAAAAAATAACATTAAAAAAAGTCTTTGGCTTCAACCTGGCGTGTCTTCATTTTTCAAATGGTCTGCAACAACATGCAACTTTTTAAATTTTACCTCTTTTTCTTACATGTGCCTCTGAATGGATCAACGCTCTGTAACCATAAAGGTACCTCACCCACCCACACACACACACACACACTCAATGAAAATATTTCTGCAAATGACAGATGATGAAATTAGCAGGATGCGCAGATCATGCAGCAAAGACATTATGAAAATTCCAAGATAAGACTCCCTGGTGTAGCAACAGGATGTGGATGAAGTTCAGTGCTATCGCTATCTGTAACTTTTTTCAAAATAAATAAATTAACACTCTTGGTTTCCTTTTGTTTTAATTTCTTTTTACTGTGAAACTTGCTAAAAGTGCATATTTTATCCACATAGCGATGAACCCCACCATACCCTCCATCATATCTGATATTAGCCACTGTCTCACAAGGCCGTCTCCACACAGGATGACCCCCTCCGTACATAGTAGCGCCTCACTTCTCTCCCGCCTTCGCTGCCCTCGGACCGGTGCACAATGAGAACAGGAAAGAAGTGTGCATCTCTGTACGTTGGTGGACTGTTGCTGAGCGCCAGCTGGCTGGAGTCCGACCGGCAGCACTGCTCGTCCGCGCAGCAGGGCTCCGTCAGATTGCTGCTGCGACTCCCTCGATGGGAGCCGTACATGCGGCAGAGGGAAAAGCGAGAAGTGTCCAAGGAGAGGTGCGAGTGGAACAGCGCTCCGCGGCAGGACAGGATGGAGGAGCAGCTGGAGCTGGTGATCATCCTCCTCCTGCCTCCTCCAGCTCCTTGTCCGCTCAGCTCGCTGCACTGCTCGCAGTCGTCCTGGCTTTGGAGAGCTCCGTAGCTCTCAGCAGTCTGGCTGCTGTCCAGTAGAAGGCAGTTAGAGGAAGACGTGTCTTGTAATGAATTAGAAGCCCCTGTCCTCATGTTTAACAGCATCGCCTCAGAGTAGCTGGGAATCACCTGGCGATTGCAGCGTATGTGCCACTCCATCTCAGTGCTGTCCAGCGTGTCAACTCTGGGAATAACGCAACCAATATTTCTCCCCACAGGCCTGTCTTCATCTAGAGGGGAGGGGCTGCTGTGGGTGTACTCCAACCCAAACAGTTTCTCGATGCGGTAGTGCACGTAAGCAGTGCGGTACTCCGTGAGCACTCTTAGAGGCCAGGAAAGCATGAGCAGAGCTGCCAGCCAGAAGGCAACCTGGGAAGTGTACCAAGGCATGCTGTCTGGGTCTACATAGGCTAAGAGGTTTTCTCTGAAGTCCACATTCTTTAGTTGCATCCCCTCCCGAGCCTCCATGTAATCATCCAAACCTTCGATTTGAGAGAAGAACCTGGCTCTCTGGCTGAGGTAATCATTTTCTGGGCCCGCCTCGGTGAAGCTGAAACACTTGGTGAAGCGCAGGCGAATGGCTGGATGCCTCTCCAGGCCTCTAAGGTCACGTGATACATCCTTCATGCCACAGTGGCTGTAGTCAAACTCGCCCTCGGCCACGTGAGTGTTGACTCGCTCGTGGTACACCTTCGTGGTGGTGTAGGCATCCCCGTTACGATACCGGGTCACCTGTCGTGTCCGCCGGACAAAATGGTAACTGATGGCTTTCCACCATATGCAAGGCTGGGCCCGCTGCATCCGAAGCACCCGCTCGTACACGCTGTCCACGTCTGCCTTGCACTGCAGCTCGCTCCTGGCCCTGCAGTGCCAGCACTCCACAATATACAGCACGTAGAGCATGAGCAGGAAGGCCAGGGGGATGTAGATGAGGCCGTCCGAGCAGGGGCTGTCGTGGTAGATCATAGCGTGTCCTCCGATGCCCACCCCAGAGGCGCCCCGCAGGGAGGAGGTAAAGGAGGATGTTAAAGAGGAGGTGAGGGCAGAGTTGAAGCTTATCTTGGTGACCCGGGTCAGCTTACACCAGGCCACTGCACCCAGGCAGCTGTACATGAGCAGGGAAAGCACCAGGCAGCGCCAGTGGGACTCCCGACAGACGCAAGCACCCAGGGACTGCTTGACTGGACGCTGCTGCAGAGAGAAAGAGAGAGCGAGGGAAAGGGATGGAAAAGAAATGAAGGGGAGAGTAATGAAAAAACACACTTAAAGCAATGAACCCCCTAAACATGGCAGCGATTTTAAGGCTCGCAGCAGAAATGCAAATGAAAGTGGTTAAGCTATAAATCAAAGCGCTTTTTCCCTACCTAAGCACAGAGTAAATCACACTGAAGGAAGAACACTGGGTTTCAGCAGGGACTGTAATGTAAGTAAAACATGTACAAGTGAGTTAATCGGATCATGTGCAATACCATATCAAAAACAAGAGCAATTATGAGAGCAATTAAGCAGATCAAGGGAACTTTTTTCTTGATCCTACACCAGTTACTGTGGAGGACCACCTTCTGTAGATTGTTCTTGGATAATAGCGGCTGCTTGTTAAAGAGTCTTATTTTCTAATTCTCTTCTCAGTCTGGAGAAAAACGTTTATACCTGCGGGCGCACAGAGACAGCCGCTTAACAGCAGCATACAGAGAACAATGGTGTACATGACTATGATAGAATCTGATAAAAATGTAAATAACAACGGCAGACAGCATCTGATCTTTTTAGGTATGGTCAGGTGTATTCGTAAAAATCAGATCACCATAATAAAGGTAAACAATAAAGTGGCAGAAATCAAGCATTGCATGATGTTGAGAGAGAAACAAGATTTATTCCTGAAAGAAAAGCTCTTAATGGAAGTGTCGGCATGGATACAAGCTTTTTTCATGCTATTTTGCAAAACAAAGTTCCACCAGTTATCAATAATGGAAGCAGTTTGTTTGTTCCATCTCCAAACAACACATTTTAGTTCCATTAACAGCTAAATTACAGCTAAAGTAAATAGAGGTCGACTGTAACTGAACACAGTGGGTTAACAGTGGCTCATAGCTCTGTCTCCTCACACAAAGAAGGTCCTGGCTTCACATGCACCAGCTGGGTGAGGCTGCATGGAGCTGTATGTTCTCCGTGTACTCTGACTTCCTCCAGAAACCTGCATGTTAGGTTAATGGGTGATTCTAAACTGGCCGTAGGTGTCTGCTTGTCCAGGGTGCAGCCCTCATTTTGCCCCATAACAATTGACACAGACTCCATCCTCCACAACCTCTGAATAGGATAAGCAGTTAAGAAAATTTATAGATGGACCACACTGAATTTCAGTTATGAAGCACCAGTACTGCACTTGAACACATTCATTTTAATCTACTTGCAGTTGGCCTATACTGTTCTTAGTAAAGAATAAAATATCTCACAATCTCACAGCTTTTCGCCACTCAAAGAAATAGTAGGGTAAAAGTATCTTTTTTTTTTTTAACTTTTTTTTCACTCTCCCTTGAGTACAAGTCCTGAAAGCTTCTCTTGTTACCACTTTGTCACAAACCCATCCATCACTCTGCGGAGCACTGGGAGGTTTGGAGCGGAGCGCCCAAACAGAAACATAAAGTGCTCCCATTTGCAAAACTGAGCAGCGGTCAAACAGTCCTATTCAGCAAACACACTGGCTGAAGGCTATTTCATCAGTAACACTCACAGTCAAAACTTCCAGAGTGCATAAAGAGAACCTTAGCTCGGACCTTACTGAAATTAAATTGACTGCATTTTGTCAAGCAATTATCTGAGATTCCTGATTTCAAATGCTTAAATTTGTTTTTGTCTTGTGGAGATATTCCTCTACATTGACTACCTCTGGTGTTTTATGGAGTGAAAGGATGTATCCTGACAGCCAGCCATTCATTACTGCACTGCCACAGGGGTGGAGATGCCTTACACTGCCGGTTCCACCTGAGTTATTTGTGGAGCAAACGAGGGATTCAGTTCTTGTGAACCAGAGAGGGCGGACTTTGAAGCGGTCCAAGCCTTGTGACTGTGACTGCAACATCTGAAAAAGGTTACCCTTTAATAAAAAAGAAGAGCTGACTCATATATGCTAGATCCTTAGTCATGGAGACAGTTTACAGGAAGCTGAACTCAGGAAATGTAAGGGAAAAATAGGCACAAGTTGCTTGCAACCACAGAAATGTGGTCAGAGTCATCCCCCTGCAGACAGAAGCACAGTAATTACACGATGACAGTAAAAACCAAGGGCGTGGAGGAACTAATGCAGACACATGCATGTAAACTTGGGTTGTGCAAAACTATAATCTGTGCTTTTGTCGTTACAGTACTTTTCCACATCACTGGAGTGTGCTGCCACTATGTCAAATTAACTATTGTGACATTTCAAGAAGCAATGATGCTGTTTGGCTGCAGGTGAAAGTGATGGCACAGAGATGTCTGCACAGGGCACCAAAAAGGCAGTAATGAAACAAAACCGCATGTTTTGTGTGGCTTTTCCTCCTACATTTGAACAATGAACATATGTCTCTTTATTACCTACTACTTACTTTTCTGGAAGTTATCAGAGAAGAAAAAAATAATGACTACATCTGTCTGCTCTTACCTCCTCCGGGACATCACTCTCAGCCGGTGAGTCCTCCTCCTCCTCTTCTCCATCAACATCATTGAGACCGCTGGCCGCCGCGTCCTCCGCAGAGTCCTGATCGGATGAGAGCATGCTGCACTTTTTCGCATGTCCGACAGAAACTGGAAGCTCACTCCTTTTTATTCACTTGCTTCGCTCCTAATAGCGCTCCGCTCGCTCCCCCCTTTGGTGGCCCCCTCAGCCCCGAGGCGTCTGGGCCGGAGCCAGCAGGCTGCTGCTGCTGCTGATGTTGCTGCTGTGCGGAGCGGGAGTCCCGCGCTGCTCCCGGAGGAGGGGGGCGGGGTTCAGGGAGTTCACCGCAGCAGAGACAGCAGAGGTTAACCATGATGCAGTCAGTGTACTAAGTCAGTAGCTGAAGTTACCTGAGAAAGACCATAAAAAAGGGGCATCGCTGCATTTGTTAACGCAGGCACTAAGTGGATCCGAAACGCTGGTATGAAATGTTTTACGACGACAAAGAAGACCGCACTCACTTCCGGTTAGGATCAAACGGCGTCCTTCACAATAAAAATTAATTCTTTCTTTCTTTTAAAATAGATTTAGAATAGATTTGTCAAAATATATACGTTAAATTGTTATTATTTAATCATTATATTTAAGGACAAAAGAATCTTCTAGAAATTATGAAATTTAAGTCAGTCAAGTTATAATGTTTTTATAACTAGTTACATTTTAACCCAGGGGTGTCGGACTCCAGGCCTCGAGGGCCGGTGTCCTGCAAGTTTTAGATCTCACCCTGGGTCAACACACCTGAATAAAATGATTAGTTCATTACCAGGCCTCTGGAGAACTTCAAGACACATTGGCTGTGTCCCATTTCAGGGTCTGCACGCTTGAAGTACGCGCACTACGCGTACTACGTACGGTGTGTACTATAAGTACGAGAAGTGCGGAAGTGAGAGGCTTGTGAAATGGGACGGTATATGCTTCGTCGCGCTGTTCAGGTTGCCTAGCAACCATAATACTAACCGCGAGACACGCTACATACAGCTTTGTTTGACAGAAATGAAGGAGAAAATTGTTTTGTTGGTCATTCATTTTTGTCATGACATCACTTTGATTAGTTGAGTATCTGAGGCTGAGACCACAGGACTGTAAAACATGATTGTTGGGCTTCATTTCTGTACTGAACAGTCATTTAAGATTAGCTAGTAAATAATAATTAGTTAATGTTGTTCATGAGACTAAAGTCATCTCACTATGGTAATGTAAATATAATATGGCCAATATTATAGTATTGTCAGATTATTATGATATATATATATATATATATATATATATATATATATATATATATATATATATATATATATATATATATATATATATATAATCTATATCACTGACTTTCAGCTTGTTGTGTTTGTGGATATATGACTGACTTTAATTATCCATAAAATCATCAGATTCTCTGTAAGATTAAGGTCGACTATATGTATATTTAGAAGTAGAGGCTTTAAAACCAAGTTAATGCTGAAAGTACAAACATCACTAGTGTCACATAACTTTGCCGACATGTGGCCAACAGCAATGTTTTAATGTTCTTCGTTATTAAACATTCGCACATGAATAAGTGACGTCATATTCAGTACTTACTTTTGACAGTTCACTTTTCGGCCGCTCCCTTCTGCCGTATTTTGCGGCAAAATTATCCACACCCACCGCCGCGCTATGAATTGTGGGATATATGGGACCACGAAGCGTGCACCGGACCACGCTTGATATTTGGGGAAATCGACGGCGCATTTGGAGTATGCATTTCAAGTACACTTCGAATTGGGACAGCCGTCGTCGCGTGGCGGTGACGTAACCGCACTTAAAATGCGTACTTCAAGCGTGCAGACCCTGAAATGGGACACAGCGATTGAGGAGGTAATTTAGCCATTTGAATCAGCTGTGTTGGATAAAGGACACATCTAAAACCTGCAGGACACGGGCCCTCGAGGCCTGGAGTTCGACACATGTGTTTTAACAATAAATATAGCCTTACAATAAGGCTAGGTCTTCTAATATGTTAGGCTATGTCTTTGTTTTTGACACATATATTTTACTTGTGTGTTTTGTTTTGCTCTGGTCGCTTTTTTTTTTTTTTTTTTAACTTGGGTTAAGTTTGAGTACCATGTGGTTTTTTTTAGTTATGATTGTGGATGGTGAATGGTTATCTGTCTCTCTGTGCTAACCCCGCCACCAATATAGCTCATTTTATTGTTTTTGTTTGTTTTTATTCCATATTTATTCCATTAATTTGATCAATCTACGGTTTTATCTTTTTTGGTTTAACCAACTTATAAAGCACTTTGCTCAACCTTGTTGCATTCAAATGTGCTATAGAAATAAAATTGACATTAACATCTGACATTTACATGTCCACTAATATATGTCATACACAGCAAATTCTGGTCTTTGAAATAAACTCTCTGGGAGTTCAGATTATCTACATTTGAGTGTACATGCGTGACCATCGAATGAACTCTAGTGCAGAGTTAGAGTAACTCTTTTCTGGGAGTTGATTTTTCAACTCTTTATAGGAGTTAAAACTAAACTCTCATGGAGTAAAATTTCTACTACCATATAGAGTAAAATTTAACTCATAACTAGAGTTAAGTTTGATATTAACTCTTTTATAGTGTTACTCATCAAATGAAAAAAGTTTTAGGTTTTAGGCGCAAATTACTACAAAAACACAATACTGATTATTATGAATGTATGAATTTTATTTATCAAAACTAACATATTCAAATATGAATGCTGCATGGATTAACATACATTCTGTGTAACAGTACTGTAATAGCATAACATCCACCATTATTGGCAGCTAAACAGTTCAGGTCAGATAGGCCTAAC
This sequence comes from Neolamprologus multifasciatus, assembly GCF_963576455.1. Taxonomy (NCBI): domain Eukaryota; kingdom Metazoa; phylum Chordata; class Actinopteri; order Cichliformes; family Cichlidae; genus Neolamprologus; species Neolamprologus multifasciatus. The sequence continues at coordinate 17,995,083 of NC_140457.1, read as the reverse complement.
ATTGGGCGAAAAGAAAAAAAAAAACAGAATTAAAGGGAAAAAATGACTACAGAATAAGCACTTCTTGTAATGCAGTGTTAACGTGAGGAAGACTCTGTAAAGTCTCCATCAAGCCAACAAATTAAGTAATGCAACTCTCTCACAGAACATAAAATTGTGAATCACACCCATATGACATTTGGGCATCAAAACATTTGAAATGTCTTACTTTCTCCCTTTCTAGGACCAGTATCTTCTTAGAAATGGTTTCATTTACCTGAAAAGCAGGTACTGATCATGGAAACACATTTCATGGTTAACATACATAACAAAAACAGCTATATATTTGGAGAGAGAGAGAGAGAGAGCAAGTCTTATTACACACTACAGTTGCAGAGCAAACTACATGAAATACTATATTAAATTATTTTTCTCTAATCTGTTTTATCTTCGTTTTTAAGCTTTTTCAGGTAATGGCAACTAAAGAGTCAAGTATAAGACAATTAAGTACTGTATCTACATTTCTTTCATGTATGCTGTCCAGTAGAGGCTGAACCATTTGAAGTCCGGCATCACTTGTGTCACTGCTCTGACTGCTGGTGGTAGAGACAGACAATGTATCTGTTAGACTTGGAGAGGAGGGCTCTTCCACATGTTGCTTCAGGACAGTCAAATCTGAGGGTGACAAAGAAAAATATTAGAATATAAGGTATATACAATCAAAAACACAACACAACAAAGATACCATTTATGCACACAGGGCCAGTAAATTGCACACTTTGATTAAATGATATTTTCTCCCAGGAGAACAGATGGTTATTTTGTATTTTATTATGGTAATATACAATTTACATACCACAAGGTGTGAGTGTCACATAGTGTGTTAGGTCTGAGCAGTCACGCAGCTTCTTGGATGATTGTGTTTCCAGGATGTCTGAAATGCATGTGATAAATCCAACTTACTGTTGAGCCATGAAAACAGCATTTTGTGATTGTTACCACAGGATATTAGACAAATTAAAAATGTTTATTTAAGAGTAACTGTACAAATCAAGTCCTTCAAAATCTATCAGAGCATATATTTACTTACCTTCACCTGTATAGATGACAAAACACACCTCTTTGACTGCTGCAAGTTCAGGAAAGACATCCTCATCCACCTCTATACCCTGCTCATCTGTGACTTTCAGTGCTGCATTTTCTGGTATGAGAAACTTCTGCTGCACTGAAGTAAAATCATCACTCAGTTACTAACAACATTATCATTTCCTCTTTAATGACTTAGTACAAACCATAACTTACCTGCTCTCACAAAATCTGTGAAGCTGACTTCTTCCAATTTTGCATATTTCTTTGTCTCTCTGTCTCTCTTACTTTTATCAACATCTTGGCCCCCTACAGAACAAAATACCTTTACTACTATGAAACACAACACAAGAAGAAGAGGTTGTTTATGGTAACTTTATGTAAACTGTGTATAACTTAATCAATAAACACTTTCTTACATTGAGTTAGCCTGTCCACACTAAATATTGCTTAAAATCTATTTAGCTAGGCTAGGTTTAGCAGACAATGTGACCGCATGTTTGCTGTGTCCTTGTTTTTACAGTTCTGGAGACAGGGTTGTGTGCATATCTCAGTGTGCAGCAGGACTAACTAACTGATGTTAATGGTACCTCAACATCTCATCAGTGCAGGCTGCACCTCTCTTTGGTTAAATACGGCCATTACCATGAGTCTAAACAGAATATTACTGTAGTTAGCTAACGTTAAATTAAACGTTAGTGTTAAAATTAAGAAATAGAAATAAACATTTTCATTGACAACGTGAAATGTGTATCTTAAAATACAGTAAGATAAGTTAGTTAGCTAACTTTTGACTAGCATTAGCCTAGCTGCTATCTCCAAATCAGCATAACATACAGAAAACACATGTAGTGCTAGTTAGTTAACTTTAGATTTTACTTATGCATCCATGTAATTGAATATATATATATATATATATATATATATATATATATATATATATATATATATATATATATATATATATATCACTACACTCACAGAAAATTCCAAAGTAGCTAAAGTATTTTTACCTCCTAAAGAAAGAGTCCAAGAAAGAAACACAGATAGGCGGGGTAACGGTCGACAGACAAACAACACCAGCAATGTGTTGAATTAGACTCCTTAGCACCCAGTGAATGAACACCTAAATATTACACCGCTTTAGAGTACTCCCCAACACTGACTGTAGAATAAGGTGAAAAATAAACTCCCAGAATGTAACTCTTGTGCACTTTTATGCCTAACTCCAGAATATTTAATTCCAGAGATTTGCTGTGTATGAAATATGATTAAATAAACATGTTTGTGGTTGTTACAGTAAAAAACCTTTTCTACTTGGGATTTAGGTTTTTTGTCTGATTTTAGATCAATTTTATTAATACAGTATGTCAAAATGAAAACATAACTGTAAATTCATACACGTGAGGCAATGATACCAAACAAGGCAAAGTAAATAGTTTTTAACGGTGAAATGTAGAGGAAACATCAAATGTAGTGAAAAATGGCCAATTATACCCTGGACCCCAGAGGGTTAAAAAATTTTTTTAAGTAACGCAATAGTTACTTTTTAAGTAATTCATTACTTTTAGAATATTGTAACTCAGTTACTAACTCAGTTACTTTTTTGAAGAAGTAACTAGTAACTATAATTAATTATTTTTTCAAAGTAACTTGCCCAGCACTGCTTACCAATATAAATATCACTGAAATAACTTTAAATGCGAATATAAATTGCCAATTTTAAAATCATATGCACAAGTTTCGCAAACAAAGTTATTTGCAGCCATTTACCTTTTACCCTTTTTAAAATAACCATTTCAAACTATTTACAGAACAATCAGCTGTTCTGCATTCAATAAGATGCCACACAAATTATTTGTACCACTCCAAAAAAATTATTTCTGTCCACTATAAAGGAGAACATCACAGCCTGATACCTGCAGACAGCAGTCACCTCATTGTTATGACACACACACACAACACTACACACTAACTAACTACACAAGACAACACATTAACTACACACTCCAAACATGCTCAACGTCACAAACCTCTCACATCTCAAAACTGTTCTCTCTCTTTTTCTGCTCTCTCTCTTTCTCACTGTCACTCCTAAAACTTCCCCCTCTTCCTAAACAACCAAATGTCAGGTTGCCCTATCAGTTTTTGATTGGTCGACATGGTGAATTTTTCCACCAACACGAAAGGGATGGGGGTTTTTGTTTTCTTTTTTTTTTGGTCATAAGCAGAGTGCTTGCTAGCGCTGTCCTTAACATGACGAAACTATTGAGGAATAAACGCTGAGTATATATTGTTTATCATGACTCTGGTTTTACGTGGTCTATCAGCACAATTTAAAAACTGGTATATATCACCTTGTTGCTTTGTCATCTTGAAGTGGTCATGTGATTGGCTTACCACAACTACTTTATTCTTCCTCAGTTAAACAGCAGCACTCATGCGATTGTTTTGCCCCCTTAGCTCCAGGTGTTGTGCAAAAAAGTGATCGTTGGGCAGAAAGTGATTGCTGCCTGCAGGAGCGCATGCAGCTACTTAAAGCTGTAGCGCCCAGATTACTTACAGCTACTTCCGTGCAACTGATATAAGGTGCTGTAAGCTAAACACAGCTTCAACCGTCTGTTTGTTGAAAAATAGTAACGCAACCGCTCTGCATTTTCTTGTTAGTAACGGTAACGGCGTTGTAACGATAGGAATAGTAATTAGTTAGATTACTCGTTACTGAAAAAAGTAACGCCGTTAGTAACGCTGTTACTTGTAACACCGTTATTCCCATCACTGTTGGTAAGTCAGTTAGAGTGTGCATATTTTTCACTGATGTATCTGGCTTCACCTTTCTCTCATTAAGAAGCTAGATGATAACTGATTACATATAAGTGTCTTGATTTTTTGTTTATTTATGCATGACCTCTTATTTCTGACTGATCAAAAAGCTGGATGATAAGTGAAGTTGGACTTGATTGATTGTCTCGCACGACCTCTGTAGGTGAAAGTTATCTGGCTGTATTTTGGTTTCTAAGGCAGAACCATTTGTTCGGGAGAATTTTATTTTATTTTATTTTTTTGTCATTTCGGTCCACACTCCACACCAGTTGGTGGCGGTAATGTACCATTTTGCTATTTGCCAACCGCCAGTAAACCCTATACAGAGGAAGAAGAACACATCACTCGTCAGAGGAAACATGGCGGAGGTCAGGAGTTGTTTTGGAAGGAGGGCGCACGGTTTCTTACACAAATTAAATAACTACTGCCTACGTGCCAGCCACAGTAAACACGGGAAAGGTGCCTCACACGGTTCGCCTTTGCCAGCAGGGCTTCTTTGGTTTGATAGTCATAATGGCGGGCCTTATGGAGCCAAAGACGCCGCGGACACAGACCGTGCTCTAGCTTCTCGGGACGGTTACACAAGTGTAAAGCCGGTGCTTGGTGCTCTTTGGGAGAACGGAGCGGTTGCAGAAAATTACCATTACTGTGTTCCTGAGGAGGTTTCTCTTTACAACAAGAACCAGGTACAAAGAGAAAACAGGAATCTGTCTCGACGGTGGAGACGCACCGGGTTTTGGAGGACTTCGCCCCGCACTTTCCGCCGACAGCAGAGCCCTTATAGTCAGCATTTGTACTGGCAACACGGGCAGCGGTCATTTATTAGGGCTTACAGCGGTGATGGAGCCAGATCCGAGCCTCTTTACAAAACCAAAACTGGCTACTATGATATCCTTGGAGTGGCACCTTCCGCCACTCGAGCCCAGATAAAAACAGCGTACTACAAGCAGTCCTTCACCTACCACCCGGATAGAAACACTGGCAGCGAAGAGGCCACAGCCCGCTTTTCGGAGATCAGCGAGGCCTACACCGTGCTGGGAAACAAGGGGCTCAGGAAGAAATATGACCTGGGACTATTGAGTCTGGCAGACCTCACCGTTACAGTCAGGCCTTCAGCCAAGGACACGAGCGGGAGCGCAGGCAGACGGCAAACCGACAGCCGACGCTCCGTGGTGGACCCAGACGGCCGAGGAGGCATCTTTGATTTCGACCAGTTCTACAAGTCCCACTACAGCGAGCAGCTGCAGAGGCAAAGAGACATCCGAGTCCGCAAAGAGGAGATACTGAAGAAGAAACAGGACACTATAGGCGAGAAGGAAATGGGCAAGATGATGGAGTTGGGAGTTGGTATGCTGCTGGTGGTAGCCATAGGTATACTAATGAACTTAAAACGGGGATGAATACATCTGCTGGGAAACGAGGGAAACTGTGGGTCCCTCTTAAAACTCCACCACTGATCACAGTATTAAACATTTCACCTCATTTAAAGTCAGGTACTTGAACTAAATTGTCATGAAAATAAACGGCAACAAGCATCCATTGGTTAAAGCTGGTGAGGATTTAAGGTTTTTCGTTCAAATGTGTTGTTAAAAATAGCTGATTCTGGAGCTTTGATCAGCAAAACAAGTTATATGTGCAACATGCACATTTGCTGTTTGTGAATGCATCATATAGAAGAGGTTAAATATGACAAAAAATAGAAATCACTTGTGGTCTTGGTTCATCCTGTATTACCTTTTGCACAGCAGCGCTTTGGTGGTTGGTTTACAACCGTTCACTTCAGCTCCTTTGGCTTTAATAAAGTCATTTGTCTGGTAGAAATTATACAAATGTTAATGACAAGCCAAGCTTCAATGGTAATGTGTTGCTATTTATGACATATTTATAGTAATATAAGTAAAAGGTGTGGTAATATCTTGAAAGTCCAGCCAAAATGGGCATTAAAGCAACTTTATGGTTAAAATCAGATGGTTATTTTTAAAGAATGTGCCTTTGATTATATTTATTGTGAAATTACTGGGTATATTTTTTCAGATATTTAATGAATAAAAGACTTATGGGCACTGTTTGTGTTGCCTCTTTTTATTTGATTTTGTCAATGCATGTAGTGTTTTTAGTGAGAACAGATTTTAAAACATAAAAATAAATATTAATTACATGAAACAAGCATGTGTATGTCCATAGATCACACGATTACAATGAATACTGTATATTTAAAATCGACAAAAGTACACACAATACTGTTATTAAAGTAGAAGCCTTCTTAAAACAACAAATACTTACAGCACATGTAGTGCATTTAGAAATTCACACACATCATCACATTTAAAAGTAAACAAGTCATATCAGTGCATATTAACAATGAACTCAGGTCAAATGAAACCTGCAGTGAATCTACACTCAAATGCAGTTAACATAATAATGTATTTTATAATTAAAAGTGCTTACAATACAAACAACACAAGAATCTGTTAAATAACATCACATTAGCTTATTCTCGCAAGTCAGTCTTGCTCACTTGTTACTGTTTCTTCAGTCTGTGAAACTAAACATTTTCCCCCTTTTCATGAAAAATATTACCTCATTTTGAATTTGATGGCAGGAACATGTAACAATAAAAGCCACGGGGGCAACAAAAGGTGGAAAAGTAAGTGGTTATTAAAAGGAAACAGCTGGAATGAAACAGGAAACAGCTCTCTAAACTGTGGAACAAATTCAGAATAATGTTCCTCTGTAAAATTATGAAGACTGTCTCATCATCTACAATACATAAAACAGACAATCTAGTGGATAAACATGACTGTTCCAACTGTCCTAAGAAATGATGCTGCCATCCAAGTAAAAATGAGCTCGTCTTGAGCTAATCGTACATTTTCTCAGTTTAAACATTTGATGTTTTCTACGCTCTACTGTGGATAAAATGTGTTTTTAATGCAAATCACAGCATTTTGTTTTTAATCTACATTAACACGATGTCCCAACTGTGTGTGTATATCTGATCACTAACAATGTCTGCAGACCCACAGGCAGGTGTGTGTCTTTCTTCAGATAACGGGGTTTAGAGCATCATAGAGCCGCTGCACCGCCAGTTCCACCATCTCTCTGAGTGAATCGTCCTCTGTGCATTCATCTTCGTAGCACACAGACTGGTGAGGGGATAAGAAGTCAGCGACATACTCAAACACCAAATCAGCAGCTCCCACTAACAGGACAAAAGACCCTCACCCTTGTTTTCAAGCAAATGTGCACCGTCTTCCCGTCCACAGTCACAGAGATGATTTTACCATCGCTGAAGTTCACGCATTCTTCTCCAAACATGTCCCTGAAAACAGACAGCAGACAAATAACATAATTCATTAAGAGCTTAGCAACTATTTATCCGAGGAACTTCATTTCCATAAAAATATTCATGCTACTGCATTATAAAAATGTTTTATGAATTTATTCTGTCACTTACTGCAACATGACTTCTAGCCGAGTATGGAAAACATCCATGTCCATAGTGCTGCTCTGGGTCTCCATCACTGCTCATAAGGCAGAAAGCAGATCACTGGCATTAACCAGATAGCACCCGCCTCAAACTTACAACAGCAACTAAACACACGTGTACACCACGTGCTTAATGGCGCTTTGTTAACTGTGTTTAAAAGATGGATGTAACATCGAGTTCTGAAAAGTGAAACCAATGCAGTACTTCTAATGGCCTTTAGGGGGCGACTCCTCTTACAGCAAAAAATGTCAGTTTGTATGTTATAATTTCCCTGCTTTTCATTTGATCTATGACTTTAGTAAAGACATTCCTCAATTAAAGACTAAGACTATATATCTTTTCAATATTTTTTTTAAAATGATGGTCACATGTAACATAATATGAATGACAAAGTATAGTATGCTTAATTATTTGCAGTATCTTATCTGATATATTATGAGAATGTAATGCCTGGTCATTTGCACCCACAACATCAAAAATGGGGGCAAAAGGGAGGAGATCGCGATTATTCGATTATAACACGAGGTCCGAAATATAAAGTGCTGACATGACTAGTGTCCACAGAAACTTCTGAATCTCAGCTAAAAGCTCATGTAAACCATGTCTACAAACACCAAACAAAGCAAAGACACCAGACAGTTAAAAGAGCAGTTACGTCACCATGAATCTGTGGACAGGTAATATTCATATCTTGATTTATGATTTTCTGGAGTTAAATGGGAACCAAAGCATATTTTCAAAGGTGTTATATGCTATAAAATACTTTTAAACATTAGGTGAGGGAAATAAAAAACCAATTTTTCTATGTTTGAGTCACAGTAACTTTGACATAGTAACATCTGCAGTAATATTTACAGCTCTGATGACATCTCACCAGTGTTAGCTTTATTTTGACACCAAGACTGTTTACACAGAGTTTGTCATTGCAGAGAAATACATTTATTTTGGTCATTTCATTTTCGAGCAGGAAGCTCACCCTTCTTGTTATACCCTTTAGATGAATACAGTTTTTTAATTAAATACATATTCTTTAAATAATGTTCCCTTTTATAAAAAGTAGGATAATTAAAAAAAACCGAAACATTTATTATAGCTCTGTCACGTAGAAAAAAACCTGTCTTTTTTCTGTGGTCTGTTATATAACATTAGGGGTGTTCGTGGCAATTAACTTTTTAATCGACTAAGCGGGTCAAGTAAGAAACACTTAAATATTAAGTTAAATTTGAAAACTGTTTAAAAAAAAATATATCCCCATTCCACATTCCAAAATGTCATGTGACAATCTGATTGGCTTAGGAGTGATGATGTCACAAGGATCTTTGATCCTTTGAAGTTTTTCCTTAAGTAGGGGTGAGAAACAGCAATTTTTAGTTCGTTTGTTTGCAGCCTTCAAACGTTCACTACAGAAAAATTTGGAAACCTCTCAGAGTCATCGGATACAAACGCCAACATGTATCCAAGATTACGGCAACCAAGACAAAAAGATTACGCCGCCTCTCCTTCAACGCGTGGCCGGCCAATTTCTCCAAATGGCCTCTTATCCATCCAAAGGGCATTACAGGAGAGTAGGAATGAAAACAACCATCTCCAGAAGAAAATTCAACAAATTGAAGAAGAAAAACTTCACCTGGAGAAGAAGTGCTTACAAATGGAAGCACAAAACAAAGACCTGGAAGAAACACTACAGCGCCAGCCCGACATCAACATTATTAATGAGGGCTGGGGGATCAAGTTTGCTCAAGCCAGAGAGCAGATTGTATTCCTCATCAAAGAAAACAAGAAAAAGAGCGCTGAAGTTAAAGAAATGTCCCAGCAGCTTCAAGGCAGGAAAGCGACGATTGATAAGATAGAGTGGGATCTCCAATACATGGACCAAAAGAATCACCTGCTCCAAAGAAAGCTTGATGAAGCTGAAGAAAAAAATAAAGAAGTCCTCCAACAGAAGGAAGAACAGGACACAAAGCAAAAAGACCTGCAGCGCGAACTCCAAGACATGCAGGAAAAGTACAGAATGGTGAAGGTAAGGTTGGATCAAACACTGTGCCAAAATAAAGACCTCCTTCAAGAGAAAGAGCAACAGCAACAAAGACTGGCAGAAGAAAAGTGCATTATCAAGGACTTTGAGAATAAAAATCAAAAAATGCAAGAATTCTGTAATGAACTGAAGGTCAAAACAAGTGAGCTGGAGGGAGAAAAGGAAACACTGGAAAAACGATGCTCACATATGCAGAAAAGGATCGATCAAATGGCGAAAAACAACTCAGAGCTCATTAAGGGGATATTGTTGGAATTCAACAACTTGAAGCGGGAAAACACAGAAATGCAGGCGCAAAAGCAAAAGCAAGACAAAACGCATGAAGACCTGCAGTGTACGCTCCACGATATCCAGAAAAGAAATGAGCAGCTAGAAGGCATGCACAAAGAAGATCAAGTGAGAAATGCAGACCTGCAGAAGGCAAAGCTAACACAGGAGGCAACATCCAAAGACCTCAAAGAAAAGCTTGAAGAAACACAAGCAACATTAGAACAGGTGGAACAAACATGCAAGAAACTTGAGAAGCAAAACACCGAAACCATCGATGAGTTGAGAACCCTCATCTTGGAGAAAAAGGCCCTCGTGGAAAAGTCCATGAAAAAGAAGAAAAAATTCTTCAGCTTTTTCCGGAAGAGGGACAATACTGCTTCTTCAACTGATGTAGCCTCGTCTTGCTCCGCCTCTGTTCACCCCCCCAACCAGTCCTGGCAGTTGACTGCCCCCTCCTGAGCCTGGTTCTGCCGGAGGTTTCTGCCCATTTAAAGGCAGTTTTTCCTTCCCACTGTCGCCTAGTGCTTGCTCAGAGGGGATAGTTGGGGTTTTCTCTCCTCTACCTTGTTTCTTTATTTACTTGTTAACTTTTTGCTCTTACTTCATTTTACCTTGTTTCTTTCTTTACTTGTTAACTTTTTACTCTTACTTCATTTTACCTTGTTTCTTTATTTACTTGTTAACTTTTTTGCTCTTACTTCATTTTACCTTGTTTCTTTATTTACTTGTTAACTTTTTTGCTTTTACTTCATTTTACCTTGTTTCTTTCTTTACTTGTTAACTTTTTGCTCTTACTTCATTTTACCTTGTTTCTTTCTTTACTTGTTAACTTTTTTGCTTTTACTTCATTTTACCTTGTTTCTTTCTTTACTTGTTAACTTTTTGCTCTTACTTCATTTTACCTTGTTTCTTTCTTTACTTGTTAACTTTTTTGCTCTTACTTCATTTTACCTTGTTTCTTTATTTACTTGTTAACTTTTTTGCTCTTGCTTCATTTTACCTTGTTTCTTTCTTTACTTGCTTGTTTAACTTTTTGTTCAACTTATCTAACAAAATAAACCAGTTGAATTTATCCTTTGAGTATCGTTCATCTAATCTTTACAGAGTTTTTCCAAAACACTTTCAAACATTCAGATCTGTCTTTCAATTTCTTCTTGAAACCTCATGAACGGTGAACTAAAAACTCTGGAACATGGTTTGAAACACTGAAATTGTTTCAGCTGAAACTGGCAAAGTCATACGTGCATGTGTGTGTGTCACAGGTGACACGGTGTCGCTAGTCCAGTCATCATGTTTAGGCTCATTCACTCCAGAATTATTTAGGCCAAATCTTTAAAACGGTATCATTGTACACACTTTTCAATCACACAAATGCAGGATTAATTATTTGCAGTATCTTATCTGATTTATTATGAGAATGTAATGCCTGATCTTTTGTACCCACACCATCAAAAATGGGGACAAAAGGGAGGAGATCACGTTTAATCGATTATAACACGAGGTCAGAAATATAAGTGCTGACATGAGTAGTGTCCACAGAAACCTCTGAATCTCAGCTAAAAGCTCATGTAAACCATGTCTACAAACACCAAACAAAGCAAAGACACCAGACAGTTAAAAGAGCAGTTACGTCACCATGAATCTGTGGACAGGTAATATCCATATCTTGATTTATGATTTTCTGGAGTTAAATGGGAACCAAAGCATATTTTCAAAGGTGTTATATGCTATAAAATACTTTTAAAAATTAGGTAAGGGAAATAAAAAATAAATTTTTCTATGTTTGAGTCACAGTAAATTTGACATAGTAACATCTGCAGTAATATTTACAGCTCTGATGACATCTCACCAGTGTTAGCTTTATTTTGACACCAAGACTGTTTACACAGAGTTTGTCATTGCAGAGAAATACATTTATTTTGGTCATTTCATTTTCGAGCAGGAAGCTCACCCTTCTTGTTATACCCTTTAGATGAATACAGAGTTTTTAATTAAATACATATTCTTTAAATAATGTTCCCTTTTATAAAAAGTAGGATAATTAAAAAAACCCGAAACATTTATTATAGCTCTGTCACGTAGAAAAAAACCTGTCTTTTTTCTGTGGTCTGTTATATAACATTAGGGGTGTTTGTGGCAATTAACTTTTTAATCGACTAAGCGGGTCAAGTAAGAAACACTTAAATATTAAGTTAAATTTGAAAACTGTTTAAAAAAAAATATATCCCCATTCCACATTCCAAAATGTCATGTGACAATCTGGTTGGCTTAGGAGTGATGATGTCACAAGGATCTTTGATCCTTTGAAGTTTTTCCTTAAGTAGGGGTGAGAAACAGCAATTTTTAGTTTGTTTGTTTGCAGCCTTCAAACGTTCACTACAGAAAAATTTGGAAACCTCTCAGAGTCATCGGATACAAACGCCAACATGTATCCAAGATTACGGCAACCAAGACAAAAAGATTACGCCGCCTCTCCTTCAACGCGTGGCCGGCCAATTTCTCCAAATGGCCTCTTATCCATCCAAAGGGCATTACAGGAGAGTAGGAATGAAAACAACCATCTCCAGAAGAAAATTCAACAAATTGAAGAAGAAAAACTTCACCTGGAGAAGAAGTGCTTACAAATGGAAGCACAAAACAAAGACCTGGAAGAAACACTACAGCGCCAGCCCGACATCAACATTATTAATGAGGGCTGGGGGATCAAGTTTGCTCAAGCCAGAGAGCAGATTGTATTCCTCATCAAAGAAAACAAGAAAAAGAGCGCTGAAGTTAAAGAAATGTCCCAGCAGCTTCAAGGCAGGAAAGCGATGATTGATAAGATAGAGTGGGATCTCCAATACATGGACCAAAAGAATCACCTGCTCCAAAGAAAGCTTGATGAAGCTGAAGAAAAAAATAAAGAAGTCCTCCAACAGAAGGAAGAACAGGACACAAAGCAAAAAGACCTGCAGCGCGAACTCCAAGACATGCAGGAAAAGTACAGAATGGTGAAGGCAAGATTGGATCAAACACTGTGCCAAAATAAAGACCTCCTTCAAGAGAAAGAGCAACAGCAACAAAGACTGGCAGAAGAAAAGTGCATTATCAAGGACTTTGAGAATAAAAATCAAAAAATGCAAGAATTCTGTAATGAACTGAAGGTCAAAACAAGTGAGCTGGAGGGAGAAAAGGAAACACTGGAAAAACGATGCTCACATATGCAGAAAAGGATCGATCAAATGGCGAAAAACAACTCAGAGCTCATTAAGGGGATATTGTTGGAATTCAACAACTTGAAGCGGGAAAACACAGAAATGCAGGCGCAAAAGCAAAAGCAAGACAAAACGCATGAAGACCTGCAGTGTACGCTCCACGATATCCAGAAAAGAAATGAGCAGCTAGAAGGCATGCACAAAGAAGATCAAGTGAGAAATGCAGACCTGCAGAAGGCAAAGCTAACACAGGAGGCAACATCCAAAGACCTCAAAGAAAAGCTTGAAGAAACACAAGCAACATTAGAACAGGTGGAACAAACATGCAAGAAACTTGAGAAGCAAAACACCGAAACCATCGATGAGTTGAGAACCCTCATCTTGGAGAAAAAGGCCCTCGTGGAAAAGTCCATGAAAAAGAAGAAAAAATTCTTCAGCTTTTTCCGGAAGAGGGACAATACTGCTTCTTCAACTGATGTAGCCTCGTCTTGCTCCGCCTCTGTTCACCCCCCCAACCAGTCCTGGCAGTTGACTGCCCCCTCCTGAGCCTGGTTCTGCCGGAGGTTTCTGCCCGTTTAAAGGCAGTTTTTCCTTCCCACTGTCGCCTAGTGCTTGCTCAGAGGGGATTGTTGGGGTTTTCTCTCCTCTACCTTGTTTCTTTATTTACTTGTTAACTTTTTGCTCTTACTTCATTTTACCTTGTTTCTTTATTTACTTGTTAACTTTTTTGCTTTTACTTCATTTTACCTTGTTTCTTTCTTTACTTGTTAACTTTTTGCTCTTACTTCATTTTACCTTGTTTCTTTATTTACTTGTTAACTTTTTTGCTCTTACTTCATTTTACCTTGTTTCTTTATTTACTTGTTAACTTTTTTGCTCTTACTTCATTTTACCTTGTTTCTTTATTTACTTGTTAACTTTTTTGCTTTTACTTCATTTTACCTTGTTTCTTTCTTTACTTGTTAACTTTTTTGCTCTTACTTCATTTTACCTTGTTTCTTTATTTACTTGTTAACTTTTTTGCTTTTACTTCATTTTACCTTGTTTCTTTCTTTACTTGTTAACTTTTTTGCTCTTGCTTCATTTTACCTTGTTTCTTTCTTTACTTGCTTGTTTAACTTTTTGTTCAACTTATCTAACAAAATAAACCAGTTGAATTTATCCTTTGAGTATCGTTCATCTAATCTTTACAGAGTTTTTCCAAAACACTTTCAAACATTCAGATCTGTCTTTCAATTTCTTCTTGAAACCTCATGAACGGTGAACTAAAAACTCTGGAACATGGTTTGAAACACTGAAATTGTTTCAGCTGAAACTGGCAAAGTCATACGTGCATGTGTGAGAGTCACAGGTGACACGGTGTCGCTAGTCCAGTCATCATGTTTAGGCTCATTCACTCCAGAATTATTTAGGCCAAATCTTTAAAACGGTATCATTGTACACACTTTTCAATCACACAAATGCAGGATTAATTATTTGCAGTATCTTATCTGATTTATTATGAGAATGTAATGCCTGATCTTTTGTACCCACACCATCAAAAATGGGGACAAAAGGGAGGAGATCACGTTTAATCGATTATAACACGAGGTCAGAAATATAAGTGCTGACATGAGTAGTGTCCACAGAAACCTCTGAATCTCAGCTAAAAGCTCATGTAAACCATGTCTACAAACACCAAACAAAGCAAAGACACCAGACAGTTAAAAGAGCAGTTACGTCACCATGAATCTGTGGACAGGTAATATCCATATCTTGATTTATGATTTTCTGGAGTTAAATGGGAACCAAAGCATATTTTCAAAGGTGTTATATGCTATAAAATACTTTTAAAAATTAGGTGAGGGAAATAAAAAATCAATTTTTCTATGTTTGAGTCACAGTAACTTTGACATATTAACATCTGCAGTAATATTTACAGCTCTGATGACATCTCACCAGTGTTAGCTTTATTTTGACACCAAGACTGTTTACACAGAGTTTGTCATTGCAGAGAAATACATTTATTTTGGTCATTTCATTTTCGAGCAGGAAGCTCACCCTTCTTGTTATACCCTTTAGATGAATACAGTTTTTTAATTAAATACATATTCTTTAAATAATGTTCCCTTTTATAAAAAGTAGGATAATTAAAAAAACCCGAAACATTTATTATAGCTCTGTCACGTAGAAAAAAACCTGTCTTTTTTCTGTGGTCTGTTATATAACATTAGGGGTGTTTGTGGCAATTAACTTTTTAATCGACTAAGCGGGTCAAGTAAGAAACACTTAAATATTAAGTTAAATTTGAAAACTGTTTAAAAAAAAATATATCCCCATTCCACATTCCAAAATGTCATGTGACAATCTGATTGGCTTAGGAGTGATGATGTCACAAGGATCTTTGATCCTTTGAAGTTTTTCCTTAAGTAGGGGTGAGAAACAGCAATTTTTAGTTCGTTTGTTTGCAGCCTTCAAACGTTCACTACAGAAAAATTTGGAAACCTCTCAGAGTCATCGGATACAAACGCCAACATGTATCCAAGATTACGGCAACCAAGACAAAAAGATTACGCCGCCTCTCCTTCAACGCGTGGCCGGCCAATTTCTCCAAATGGCCTCTTATCCATCCAAAGGGCATTACAGGAGAGTAGGAATGAAAACAACCATCTCCAGAAGAAAATTCAACAAATTGAAGAAGAAAAACTTCACCTGGAGAAGAAGTGCTTACAAATGGAAGCACAAAACAAAGACCTGGAAGAAACACTACAGCGCCAGCCCGACATCAACATTATTAATGAGGGCTGGGGGATCAA
Organism: Neolamprologus multifasciatus; assembly: GCF_963576455.1. Classification (NCBI taxonomy): domain Eukaryota; kingdom Metazoa; phylum Chordata; class Actinopteri; order Cichliformes; family Cichlidae; genus Neolamprologus; species Neolamprologus multifasciatus. The sequence goes on along the minus strand of NC_140457.1, from coordinate 17,979,411 downwards.
GTTTGCTCAAGCCAGAGAGCAGATTGTATTCCTCATCAAAGAAAACAAGAAAAAGAGCGCTGAAGTTAAAGAAATGTCCCAGCAGCTTCAAGGCAGGAAAGCGACGATTGATAAGATAGAGTGGGATCTCCAATACATGGACCAAAAGAATCACCTGCTCCAAAGAAAGCTTGATGAAGCTGAAGAAAAAAATAAAGAAGTCCTCCAACAGAAGGAAGAACAGGACACAAAGCAAAAAGACCTGCAGCGCGAACTCCAAGACATGCAGGAAAAGTACAGAATGGTGAAGGTAAGGTTGGATCAAACACTGTGCCAAAATAAAGACCTCCTTCAAGAGAAAGAGCAACAGCAACAAAGACTGACAGAAGAAAAGTGCATTATCAAGGACTTTGAGAATAAAAATCAAAAAATGCAAGAATTCTGTAATGAACTGAAGGTCAAAACAAGTGAGCTGGAGGGAGAAAAGGAAACACTGGAAAAACGATGCTCACATATGCAGAAAAGGATCGATCAAATGGCGAAAAACAACTCAGAGCTCATTAAGGGGATATTGTTGGAATTCAACAACTTGAAGCGGGAAAACACAGAAATGCAGGCGCAAAAGCAAAAGCAAGACAAAACGCATGAAGACCTGCAGTGTACGCTCCACGATATCCAGAAAAGAAATGAGCAGCTAGAAGGCATGCACAAAGAAGATCAAGTGAGAAATGCAGACCTGCAGAAGGCAAAGCTAACACAGGAGGCAACATCCAAAGACCTCAAAGAAAAGCTTGAAGAAACACAAGCAACATTAGAACAGGTGGAACAAACATGCAAGAAACTTGAGAAGCAAAACACCGAAACCATCGATGAGTTGAGAACCCTCATCTTGGAGAAAAAGGCCCTCGTGGAAAAGTCCATGAAAAAGAAGAAAAATTTCTTCAGCTTTTTCCGGAAGAGGGACAATACTGCTTCTTCAACTGATGTAGCCTCGTCTTGCTCCGCCTCTGTTCACCCCCCCAACCAGTCCTGGCAGTTGACTGCCCCCTCCTGAGCCTGGTTCTGCCGGAGGTTTCTGCCCGTTTAAAGGCAGTTTTTCCTTCCCACTGTCGCCTAGTGCTTGCTCAGAGGGGATTGTTGGGGTTTTCTCTCCTCTACCTTGTTTCTTTATTTACTTGTTAACTTTTTGCTCTTACTTCATTTTACCTTGTTTCTTTATTTACTTGTTAACTTTTTTGCTTTTACTTCATTTTACCTTGTTTCTTTCTTTACTTGTTAACTTTTTTGCTCTTACTTCATTTTACCTTGTTTCTTTATTTACTTGTTAACTTTTTTGCTTTTACTTCATTTTACCTTGTTTCTTTCTTTACTTGTTAACTTTTTTGCTCTTGCTTCATTTTACCTTGTTTCTTTCTTTACTTGCTTGTTTAACTTTTTGTTCAACTTATCTAACAAAATAAACCAGTTGAATTTATCCTTTGAGTATCGTTCATCTAATCTTTACAGAGTTTTTCCAAAACACTTTCAAACATTCAGATCTGTCTTTCAATTTCTTCTTGAAACCTCATGAACGGTGAACTAAAAACTCTGGAACATGGTTTGAAACACTGAAATTGTTTCAGCTGAAACTGGCAAAGTCATACGTGCATGTGTGAGAGTCACAGGTGACACGGTGTCGCTAGTCCAGTCATCATGTTTAGGCTCATTCACTCCAGAATTATTTAGGCCAAATCTTTAAAACGGTATCATTGTACACACTTTTCAATCACACAAATGCAGGATTAATTATTTGCAGTATCTTATCTGATTTATTATGAGAATGTAATGCCTGATCTTTTGTACCCACACCATCAAAAATGGGGACAAAAGGGAGGAGATCACGTTTAATCGATTATAACACAAGGTCAGAAATATAAGTGCTGACATGAGTAGTGTCCACAGAAACCTCTGAATCTCAGCTAAAAGCTCATGTAAACCATGTCTACAAACACCAAACAAAGCAAAGACACCAGACAGTTAAAAGAGCAGTTACGTCACCATGAATCTGTGGACAGGTAATATCCATATCTTGATTTATGATTTTCTGGAGTTAAATGGGAACCAAAGCATATTTTCAAAGGTGTTATATGCTATAAAATACTTTTAAAAATTAGGTGAGGGAAATAAAAAATCAATTTTTCTATGTTTGAGTCACAGTAACTTTGACATAGTAACATCTGCAGTAATATTTACAGCTCTGATGACATCTCACCAGTGTTAGCTTTATTTTGACACCAAGACTGTTTACACAGAGTTTGTCATTGCAGAGAAATACATTTATTTTGGTCATTTCATTTTCGAGCAGGAAGCTCACCCTTCTTGTTATACCCTTTAGATGAATACAGTTTTTTAATTAAATACATATTCTTTAAATAATGTTCCCTTTTATAAAAAGTAGGATAATTAAAGAAAAACCGAAACATTTATTATAGCTCTGTCACGTAGAAAAAAACCTGTCTTTTTTCTGTGGTCTGTTATATAACATTAGGGGTGTTTGTGGCAATTAACTTTTTAATCGACTAAGCGGGTCAAGTAAGAAACACTTAAATATTAAGTTAAATTTGAAAACTGTTTAAAAAAAAATATATCCCCATTCCACATTCCAAAATGTCATGTGACAATCTGATTGGCTTAGGAGTGATGATGTCACAAGGATCTTTGATCCTTTGAAGTTTTTCCTTAAGTAGGGGTGAGAAACAGCAATTTTTAGTTCGTTTGTTTGCAGCCTTCAAACGTTCACTACAGAAAAATTTGGAAACCTCTCAGAGTCATCGGATACAAACGCCAACATGTATCCAAGATTACGGCAACCAAGACAAAAAGATTACGCTGCCTCTCCTTCAACGCGTGGCCGGCCAATTTCTCCAAATGGCCTCTTATCCATCCAAAGGGCATTACAGGAGAGTAGGAATGAAAACAACCATCTCCAGAAGAAAATTCAACAAATCGAAGAAGAAAAACTTCACCTGGAGAAGAAGTGCTTACAAATGGAAGCACAAAACAAAGACCTGGAAGAAACACTACAGCGCCAGCCCGACATCAACATTATTAATGAGGGCTGGGGGATCAAGTTTGCTCAAGCCAGAGAGCAGATTGTATTCCTCATCAAAGAAAACAAGAAAAAGAGCGCTGAAGTTAAAGAAATGTCCCAGCAGCTTCAAGGCAGGAAAGCGACGATTGATAAGATAGAGTGGGATCTCCAATACATGGACCAAAAGAATCACCTGCTCCAAAGAAAGCTTGATGAAGCTGAAGAAAAAAATAAAGAAGTCCTCCAACAGAAGGAAGAACAGGACACAAAGCAAAAAGACCTGCAGCGCGAACTCCAAGACATGCAGGAAAAGTACAGAATGGTGAAGGTAAGGTTGGATCAAACACTGTGCCAAAATAAAGACCTCCTTCAAGAGAAAGAGCAACAGCAACAAAGACTGACAGAAGAAAAGTGCATTATCAAGGACTTTGAGAATAAAAATCAAAAAATGCAAGAATTCTGTAATGAACTGAAGGTCAAAACAAGTGAGCTGGAGGGAGAAAAGGAAACACTGGAAAAACGATGCTCACATATGCAGAAAAGGATCGATCAAATGGCGAAAAACAACTCAGAGCTCATTAAGGGGATATTGTTGGAATTCAACAACTTGAAGCGGGAAAACACAGAAATGCAGGCGCAAAAGCAAAAGCAAGACAAAACGCATGAAGACCTGCAGTGTACGCTCCACGATATCCAGAAAAGAAATGAGCAGCTAGAAGGCATGCACAAAGAAGATCAAGTGAGAAATGCAGACCTGCAGAAGGCAAAGCTAACACAGGAGGCAACATCCAAAGACCTCAAAGAAAAGCTTGAAGAAACACAAGCAACATTAGAACAGGTGGAACAAACATGCAAGAAACTTGAGAAGCAAAACACCGAAACCATCGATGAGTTGAGAACCCTCATCTTGGAGAAAAAGGCCCTCGTGGAAAAGTCCATGAAAAAGAAGAAAAATTTCTTCAGCTTTTTCCGGAAGAGGGACAATACTGCTTCTTCAACTGATGTAGCCTCGTCTTGCTCCGCCTCTGTTCACCCCCCCAACCAGTCCTGGCAGTTGACTGCCCCCTCCTGAGCCTGGTTCTGCCGGAGGTTTCTGCCCGTTTAAAGGCAGTTTTTCCTTCCCACTGTCGCCTAGTGCTTGCTCAGAGGGGATTGTTGGGGTTTTCTCTCCTCTACCTTGTTTCTTTATTTACTTGTTAACTTTTTGCTCTTACTTCATTTTACCTTGTTTCTTTATTTACTTGTTAACTTTTTTGCTTTTACTTCATTTTACCTTGTTTCTTTATTTACTTGTTAACTTTTTTGCTTTTACTTCATTTTACCTTGTTTCTTTCTTTACTTGTTAACTTTTTTGCTTTTACTTCATTTTACCTTGTTTCTTTATTTACTTGTTAACTTTTTTGCTCTTACTTCATTTTACCTTGTTTCTTTATTTACTTGTTAACTTTTTTGCTTTTACTTCATTTTACCTTGTTTCTTTCTTTACTTGTTAACTTTTTTGCTTTTACTTCATTTTACCTTGTTTCTTTCTTTACTTGTTAACTTTTTTGCTTTTACTTCATTTTACCTTGTTTCTTTCTTTACTTGTTAACTTTTTTGCTTTTACTTCATTTTACCTTGTTTCTTTCTTTACTTGTTAACTTTTTGCTCTTACTTCATTTTACCTTGTTTCTTTCTTTACTTGTTAACTTTTTTGCTCTTACTTCATTTTACCTTGTTTCTTTCTTTACTTGTTAACTTTTTTGCTCTTGCTTCATTTTACCTTGTTTCTTTCTTTACTTGCTTGTTTAACTTTTTGTTCAACTTATCTAACAAAATAAACCAGTTGAATTTATCCTTTGAGTATCGTTCATCTAATCTTTACAGAGTTTTTCCAAAACACTTTCAAACATTCAGATCTGTCTTTCAATTTCTTCTTGAAACCTCATGAACGGTGAACTAAAAACTCTGGAACATGGTTTGAAACACTGAAATTGTTTCAGCTGAAACTGGCAAAGTCATACGTGCATGTGTGTGTGTCACAGGTGACACGGTGTCGCTAGTCCAGTCATCATGTTTAGGCTCATTCACTCCAGAATTATTTAGGCCAAATCTTTAAAACGGTGTCATTGCACACACTTTTCAATCACACAAATGCAGGATTAAAGACAATAATTCCCAAAAAGTGTGCCATGAAGCAAGTCCAGGTGTTTCATGGGAATTTGTGATAACAATCCCATATATAAAGTTCTGAGTGAACTGTTAATATAGTGCATGAGTACTTTGTGCACAGAACTCAATGCATTTGTGCAGTTTCTGGATGCTAGAACATAATAGGAGTATTACACATCAAAAGGCCCTGATTATAGCAAGGAGAAAAACAAAGGGGAATTTAATATGTCATAAAAACCAAAACTAACAAAGAGTGCATGATCATCGACCAAAAGAAAAGATTAAAGAAACAATCTAATGGCCAGAATCACCAAGACTATAACTTCTATGACATCAGGTGGATTGGGGATTTCAACAGCCCTTAGCTCAAATGTCACTGCCAAACTGTTTAATTTCGGGCTTCAAAGTGTGTGTGAACAAACCAGTGTGCGATTTCATCTTACCTACATCCATCTTTTATATGGGTCTATATAACCAAGCTGACCTTTTTGAGCCTTTGGGTTGGACTGCACCTCCAGTACCACGGTGGTGACAGCATCAGCATACATGTCATTTAGAGGGTTAGCTATCCACTGAAACAGCAGATAAAGACAAATTAATAAAACACAAGTCCCAAGCTGTCTCTGAGCATCACAATGTACACTCCCTTTAAAAATCTGTGGCTAGGAGCAGAAATAACCAATCATAAAGTTGTCCCTTAGATTTTATATGGCTACAAAGGAGAGTGATCCAGTCAATAGTCTGCACCGAACCAAACCCAGCATTGTAGTTCACTGGACACATGCACGTGGAAAGCAGCAGAAAACATAAATGAGTAGTTGCTATTACGTGGCACACTGGTGCAGTGTTCACCTTCTTACCTTGTTAAAAGGATTATTAGAGTGTTTCAGTGATATCACACCCTGTGTCTATCCTCTAAAGAAATAAATTTAGACTCCCAGTTATGCACACTGGTGTGAAAAGCACAGCGCTACGTTGTGGGCTCTCACCTCTAGCAGCACCATGCCGGCCTCTTGGATTAGAGTGATGTTTTTAAAGATCTTCAAAGTGTTCTTCTCAGTTCCGTCCAGCTCTTCAACATCACCTGAGAAAGACGGTCACCACTACGGGGTAAAAATCACTCACACGCTGACAAAACTCAAAAGGTTGCAGTACGTGTCAAACTGCAACAATGTGGGCAGTTGTGTTTTTTTGTTTCTTTTTATGAGTTTGGATGGTCTCAGACAGTCTACTGATGCATGCAGAGATGGTCATAGAGATTCCCACAGAAATGGTCACGCAGTCTTACCTGTGAGATTCCTCAGATGGCAGACAAGCAGTGAGTAGGGTCCAGTGAAGGGGATGGCCTGGGTCTGTTTCACTGTACTCATGGCCAGCTCTGTGTACGCTGCAGAACAGACAGATCAGGCCAGTACAGCTCAGAGAGGAGGAACGTTTCATTCATTCATTCATAGAGTCTACTTTGGTTTAGTTTTGAGGCCAAATACCCCAAAACAATGACAGAGCCATGAAGCATTAACGCTACTAAAATGCTTTGGTGGCCCTGTTCTCCATCTGGGGACAATGAAAGTGAACTTACTGGAAAGGTCAGAGGGATTGAGGATGTGGTAGTTGAAATTCTTCTTCACCAGTATGCCTGATACCCTTTGACCCTGAACACACTTTTTATCAGCCAGTGAGCCCATCACCTGAGAAGAGAAGTGTATCCATTTTCAGTGGATTTGTCATTTTTAACAGTGTCATTAAAAAGCATACGCACAATTCAGCGACTGCTGATCACAAAAAGCATACTGCACCTTAGCCAGCTTCTCTCCTCTGAAGTTCAGCGTGACAGCCTCAGTGTTGCGAGGGTTGTGGACTTCGATGTGAACCTCGTCGTTATCCTCGTACTCTCTGATCAGCGCGGCTTTCAGGCGCGCCATCTCATTCTGCTCCCCATGTACCAGGATCTGAAATTAAACATGTGCAACATTTTATGCAAAGGACAAAAAAAGATGAGTCAAGAGAACTGTGAATTTCACCACACCGCTTTCTTCTCATACCACATGTGGCGGTTTGAGGGCTCTGATGAACTCGCTGGTCTGCTGGTAATCAGTGTGGGCGGAGAAGGAGATGTAGTCCACCGACATCTTTAGCTGCAGCTTCTGTCCCGACATGGTGGTGATCTCCTCTGGCTCAGACATGATGTGCTGTAGAGTGTGCACAGCGGGAAATAACTGAGGACTGATTTTACAATTATCTTCTTGATAAATCATTTAGTCAGTGAAATGATTTAGAAAATAGATCAAGAAAATGGCACGTAAATTGCTTTTAGAGCCTTCAGTTTGATTGCTTTGCCAAATTAATGACCTAAAAACTTCACGTGTTCGATTCATTTTACGTTTTTTCCTTCTTCTTGTGGTAACTTAATTTCTTTTCTTTAAAAAAATGAGTAATTCCTGGTCTTTACCCTTTGTCTTTTGTCACAGCTTCTGAGTTTTAAATTTGATGGCTTGAAAATTGCTGTAAATAATGGCAATCTGGTGCAATTGAATCAGCATATCAATTATTAGATCACAGTATCTTTTCCCACTTTGCTAAGAAAATTTTTTTTGCTGTCCCGCTGTGCTCTAACCTTGGCGAGTGTGCCCTCCACACAGTAACCAGCGATGATAACTCCATTCCTCTTGTCGGTGCACCAGCTCTCAAAGAGCTCCCTGGAGAGCCCGCTCTGCATCATGCCCGGAGACGCCATCACCACGCTGGGGCCAATATCATCAAAGTGATCCATGCTCTGGAAAGAATAGACAGTACTGCTTTATTTTGGAGAGAGGCAGTCAAGCCTGAGAATATGCACAGGGTTTCTGTGACAGTCTCTACCTTCAGATTGCTGATATGCTTGAAGACAAAAGGGTTGTTGATATTTATGGCCTTGCGGATCTTGTCGTTCATTGCGTTAACATATGTCTGGTACACTGCCATGCACTTCTTGGCCAGGGAAGAAGCATAATAGATGGGGATGTCATGGAGCTCTGGGTGATTCTGCCAGTACTCGTCTGCAAGAGAACATTAAACCCGATCTTACAGACTTCTGTGAGTGATAATGGGATAAAGAGAAGACAAATAACCAAAGTCATAACAATCAGAGGAAATCCAGTGCTAAACATAAATTTGAACATTGAGGTTAACCATATTGACACACATTATCACATTTTCAGTATCAGGGAGTCAAACATGACTTCTAACCCAAGATAAGCAGCAGTTCCTGTGCTCGTCCCAAAGCAAACACAGGGATTAAACAGCGACCCTCTCTGTTGACAATGTCATGGACGGTGTTACAGAACCGAGCTTCTCGCTCCTCCCTTTTTTCATGGATGTGAGTGCCGTAGGTGGACTCCTGCAGAAAGACAAATAATAGTTTCTGACTATGTTTCGATCACCTACGGAGCCTTTTAAAAACGTGTTCAATATGACTTATTATAATTGAATAATGTCATACTATGATTAAGATGTCAGGTTTGACACTGGGGATCTCAGCTGCCATGAGGTGCCTGTCTTCTTGGCGGGAAAAGTCTCCTGTGTACAGAAGCTTTGGAGGGAAAAGGAGATGGGGAATATACATGTAGGTTAGCTTTTTAAAAAAAATAATAAAGCAAACAATCCTTTCTTATCATTATCGATAAAACAACAGCAATTTTACTTTGACTCCAGCTATTTCGATCATGAACATAGCAGCTCCCAGCACATGACCAGCGTGGTAGCACCAAAACTTGATTCCAGCCACCTCTTTGACCTCGTGGAAGTTGATTGTTTCTATCTTGTCCATGCTCTCCTCCAGGTCGGTTTCAGTGTAAAGCATGTCGTCTGCCGAGATGTTACTGCAATATTAATAAAAAATATGACTGTATGCTGCACTGCAATTAAAAGGTAAATGTCTCTAGGCACCTTTGCCCCTACCTGACTTTAACATAGTCTGATAGGAGCCAGCGGTAGATGGCTTTAGTGGCATGAGTCATGAAGGTCCTCCCTTTAAAGCTGGTCTTCTGGAGGAACCAGGGCAGAGCTCCACAGTGATCCAGGTGGAAGCTGAAATGAGAACACATAAAACCAGCAATAATTAGAGATCTAAACTGTCGTTTCTGTGCAGGAAAAATGTGAAAATGTAAAGGAGACAGGGCAGTTGAGCCTCACTGGCTGATCAGCAGCAGGTCTATCTCAGCTGGGTCAATCAAATCTATGTATGGGAGAGCGTCCATCCCCTCCAATCCAGGGTGAATGCCGCAGTCCAGCTGCCACACACAAATACAGCTTTGTTCATTTAAATCCAATCTGCATCAATGCTGCTTTCGGACATGAAATACTACAATGGCAACTATATGTCAAAATATATAAAATAATAAAATTAATTTAATTGTATTGAATGCATGAAAACAAAAACAAAAAATTGCACTTTGTACTCCTTCAAACAGGTAACCGTAATATAGTTAATATTGCTAATGATATAAGTGTATAACAAATTATTTGTTATTATTTATTTTACCATAATTTTCCTTCCTTTGAACTCCAGGATAATGCATGACCGCCCAACCTCCTGCCCAGCACCACTGCAACATGAGCCAAATACGGTATCAGTGCATGTATGTGGTTTTATGGCGGCACAATGAATCAGCCATAAAATATAATATTTATATGTATGTGCATATATCTAAAAAATAGAAATTAACTCACAGTGGACGAATCAGTAGCTGGTCGCTTTCCTCGGCAGGGACAATTATCTCTATTTTGCGTTTTGTGGCCATTTTGTTCTAAATTTTTAGTGTCATTTTTAAAATACAAAAAAATAAAATAAAATAATAATAACAAATCCGATAATACTGCACTCAATGTGTTTTCTGAATGAACTTCCGGGGGCGTGTCCAAAATACGCCCGACTGGAATCAAGTCGTGTGACACAAGTTCCGAGACGGACATCGGTTGGCTTTTACCAGCTTTGTTCTAACATTTATTAAAAAACCCGACGCAAAAAGAGGCACGGCAGTTAAATATAGTAGCTCAATTTAGGATTATCTCTTTTAAGTTCAGCAATGTATCGACACAATAATCCGTATTATTCGTAGGATCTTTATGTGTTTATTTTTCCACTGCGTTGCGTCCCCTTTAAGTGGTGTTGGGTGTAGGCTTCAAAGCTCAAAGGGAAGCCGAAGAGTCAAACTGTGGATAAATAGAAAGTGGATTGGAAGAAAAGCAGATAAACGGTACACTGAGAGCACCTCGGTACAACAGGTATGTTTCAAGTCATGTTAGCGTTAGATAATTCACTCTCTTCACACGCCCCTCCGAGGAAGTCCTCGGCTTGTAACTTTTAAAATGAATGCGACCAAGAGTGAGTAGGATAAGTTTGAGTCAGGTCTTCTTGTAGCTACAGCACTACAAGCACAGAGCAGCTCGTAGTTTGGGTGATAGGTGTCTTAACCTTTGGTGTCTGTAGCCTGGGACTCCGTTAGCTTCATCTGTTTACAGACACGCTGTTCAAACCGCACCTAAACGAGGCTGTTACAGTAGCAGGTGTAGTTTCCTGTTTAAATGGTAATGGTGCTCCTGTTTTTAACTTGGTGGTTATACGCGTTGTTAAATAGTACTGTAATACTATACTATAATGTTAAAAAGTACAAATGATCTCACAAATTTGTGTTTATAATCGATATTATCAATTTAGGCTCTTGTTTGAGTGTTATATCGTCTGTTATTCTGAGTATTCTGGTCCTGAGTTATTTTCAGACTCAGACGTGATTAAACCCAAGTTGAAAGTGAAATGCAGTTTAGCAGCGGTGGTGACTGAATATAGACAGCAGAACATCTTCAACATTATTCTGTTTGGGCTTTTCTAGCCTTAGTTTAACTTTGCTTTCAGAGTTCCCAGGACAAGTACACCTTCCGACGTGAAGAAACTACTTGAACAAATATCTCACCTTTCACTTGTGGATGTTGTTATTTTAATTAGGATGTCTTTTTGTGTGGATGACTCAAGGTTATTATAGTTTAACTAAAACTGGTCTAGAAGATTGAGGGAAAGGATTTTGGTTCGCTAGAATAAAAATAAAGCCCAATTTTTATTTTATTTTTTTTGAAAAAGAAACCAACTGGAAACATGTACTTGCCAAAGTAATACAAATTATATAAATATCCAAGAAATCTCATGAATTTCATGAAAGCTATTACAGTATATCAACTGTACATATTACAGTTGTTTTGAGCCAGCCCTCATTTCTTAATATTTTACTTTCAATGAAGCCACTAAACACACACCCATGAATCTTTTCTTTCTTTAAATTGCCATTAGTGGTTCAGATTGTCATCAGCATGTATAAAGGAGGAGAGGAGAACGGTTCACTGGTGAATGTGTGCAGCCATCTGTAAAACGCACTACTCTCTCATGGTTTGGGCTGCATTTCAGCCAGTGCTGTTGGGGACCTTTTCAGAATTGATGGAATTATGAACACAGAAGAAGTACCATCAGATTTTAATCCACTGGGCAGTGCCATCGGGAAAGGGCCTGATTGGCAACGCCTTTATTTTCCAGAATGACAGTAATCCCAAAAACACTGCCAATGCAGTAAAAGCATACCAGGTTAGAGAAATGCACAGTAGAATACTATCAGTCATGGATTGGCCTCCGCAGAGCCCAGACCCCCAGTGTCATTTAAGCAGTGTGGGATCATCTTTATTTTTCTTCTTCTCTTATAAGAAAGAGAAAGAAACTAAGTATCAATTATTCAAACCGTATATGCTCCTGTGTTCTGCATTTAATTATTTATGGGCTCCATTAACACCTGAGAAGGCAGCCATGCTGCGTGTTTAACTCTGAGACCTGTGACGATCCAGGTCAGCAGGTCTGGAGGGCTGGATGCGGTCGTCATGGTGAAGGATGTTCCGGAAAGGCAAAAAGCGCCACAGCAGCAGCAGCTCGCAAAGCAGTGAGATCAGCACAAAGAGCAAGGTGGTTAACAACACAAGCATGCGGACACATGTGTGTCTTTGCGTTTCATTAAGGCGGCGCTGTCTAATGTTTCTGTCTCACTGCAGTCTGTGGACTCCAGCTTGGGAGGACTCTCCAGATCGAGCACTGTTGCCAGTCTTGACACGGACTCCACCAAAAGCTCAGGTCAGCTTGACTTCCTGTTTAAAATTTTGAAGCAGCCTCGCAGTTTAATTTTCTAACTGGTGGGGTTTTTTTGTCTATAGGGAACAACACATCTGAGACATGCGCTGAGTTTCGGGTGAAATATGTGGGTGCTATTGAGAAGTTAAAGTTTGACATGAGCAAGACCCTCCAGGAACCGCTGGACCTCATCAACTACATTGATGCTGCTCAGGTAAGAAGCTGGAGAAAGATCTGGGCACATTTTAACTTTAACCTTTCTCCTTGGAAACATGCTGTAATTATTCTGATATAAAACAGAGAAGGTACTGCAAATTTTGCTTCCTCTTCTCATAGCAAGATGGAAAGCTGCCATTTGTTCCCGGAGATGAGGAGATGGCTCTCGTAGTGTCCAAGTACGGCGTCAAGGTGGCGTCGCTGGACCACTGTGTGAGTAGTAAAGGAATAGAAAGGTGGTACACAGTCATTTCAAAGAGTATCCCAAGAACGGAGGAACATTTGGTGTCTAAACTACAACAACTGAGCTCCTCGGTTACCTGAATTTTAAAAAGAAGAGGTGATGCAACAGGGTGGTAAACATGCTCCTGCCCTCAATGCACTGAAAAATGTTGCTGGCATCAAATTCAAAGTGAGCGCGAATTCTGTGAATGTGCAGTGAAATTTCACACTTCCAACCTTTGATGTGATTTGATTTAACAGTTTAATTTTAACGTAATTTAACTTAAATTAAACATGGCACACAAATGATTTGCAAATCATTTTTTGGAAACGGAGTTAACAAATTGAAAAAGACCCCTACTATGTGTATTTGTTCTCCACTCTCAGAATGTACTGCATCGCCATCCTCTCTACCTGATCGTGCGTATGCTGTGCTACGATGACGGCCTAGGCGCGGGGAAGAACCTGCTGGCTCTGAAAACCACCGACACAAAGCAAGAAGAGTGCAGCATCTGGGTGTACCAGTGCAGCAGCTCAGTAAGTACGAAATGGAAGGTCTTTTACACGGTCACTGTGCGTTTCCTTTGCCTGATGCGTGACATCTGCTGTCTGTCTGAACAGGAGCAGGCGCAGTCCATCTGCAAAGTGCTGTCGGCCTCCTTCGACTGCGTTCTGACATCAGACAAGTCCAGAGGCTCTGAGTGAGAGTTGGGATGAGAGCGAAACATCTGCAAAACCAGCAACAGTTAGACAACCAGCATTGTTATTGGCAAAAATTTTGCACCTTTGCTTTCTTACCCTCCTGAGAGGTCATCTAAAGGGCAGATTTAATGGTGCGTAATCTTTGTTATTGATGGAAAAGTCTGGCGTGAGCTAGCTGTTGTTCCCCTTCCTGTAATCCATCCAGTTAAAACAGAACTGTGGTGAATTTTCCTGAGTCACTTCCCTGGAATTTGCTTCCTTTTTTTTTGCCTTCTCACAATAAATATTAAAAGAAGGTGTAGTAAGGAGGGAAACGGTTCCATTAAATATAGCTTTGGGACACAATGCAGAGCTTTTATAAGTGTAATGTTAAGTGTATTTAATGTACGCAATGGTACTACATAGTGCTAAAACTTTGCTGGCATATGTTAATTCACGGAAGACAATCATCAGATTAACTGCTCGGTACACAGACGTTAAGGCTGGCTTCAAGAGGAAATCACTCAAATCCCTCTTCAGGTTTTGAAACCCTGTGAGTGTTTTGTTTTCTAACAGCAGTATTGGTACAATAGTGGTTGCTTTTTGACCAGAAGGAATGTTACAAATATCGCCTCACTTTTTGGACAAATTGATCTTAATTTGTGGGATTTATTCATTTTTAAAGATTTACTTGAGCTTATTTTAAAAAAAATCTTAAACTCTTGGTACCAAAAGTGTGATTAGCTGGAAAAAAGTAAATTTTAACAGGCTGGTAGCGACACATGTAAGATTTTGTGGGACTTGTTTACAGTTGTGGTACTAACTTGACTTCACCTTGTGAAATAATACTTTGGTCCAGTTGAAAATGTGTGTGAAGAAGGAAAATAAAGACGTGGATCAGGTACAGCAGAGGAGTGTTTTCCTTTTCTTGAGTGCATTTGCCAGCAGAGGGAGCTCATAAGACATCATTTAACTCTTAGCTTGACAAGATTGTTTTTAAAATGCAGGTCACGAAAATATGGTAATGGAAGAAAAAACACTTGCTGCTGGATCACAAACTCTGAAGAAGAAACACACCGACGCCTCGCACTATTTCAGATTTTATTGTTCCAGTTCGTTTTTTTTCTCCGATTTACTTGCACAACAGAGTTAGGAGTCAATGCAGTGATTCACAGACTGTTGATGAGAATGATTTGAATAGTGTTTGTGTGTGTGTGTGCACACATTCGTGTCTGTATTCATGTTTACAGCACACACACAGGCCCAGCTGAGGTTGTGTGACTGCTCATCACCACAGTGCATTAAAAGACATTTACTGCCCTGGTTAACCTGCTCATCTTTTTTTTTTTTTTCCTCCCTTTTATTTTCAATATTTTACATTTTACATTTAAATATCCACAAACAAAACCTGCTCTATTTACACAAACAGATTTAACAATCCAGTGAGTTAATAATCAACACGGTGGGGAGAGTGCGCATCAGCTACCACGCTCTCGTCATTCACAAATCCACAAAAGGCTCCGATTTCAGGTTAAATGCCTAAATATCAACAATATGAACAGAGAGAAAGTTGCTCTGCAACTAGAATGAAGTTAATTACACTATGTTTAATATTTATTTCACAACGCATTAGATAAACTTGTCTTAAAAGTACTATATGAGGCTTAAGCTGCAGGAAGGGTGTTCCCTCTCTTTATTTAGCTCATCTGTGAAGAAAAAGTCTCGAGGAAGCAACAAAAGTCACAGAGCTTACTCCCGCTTTTCATCTCATTCCCACGCTCTCATTTTTTTTGCTCCCTGTTATTTGAATATGCTTTAGTTTGCAGCTTATTTCCGTACAGACAAAACATGCACTCACACATACAAGCACACGCTTCTATTCCTCTAATAAGGCAGATGACAGGCGGAGACGGCCTGAGGTGTCAGGACTCAGCATAAAGGTAATTACTGCCTGTTGCAGCTCCAGTCAGCATTGCATCAGGAGGAAGAAGAAGAGGAGGAATAACTGGAGTGTTGCTTTTGAATATGACCCCCTGCCCTGCAGCTTAAATTGGTGCAGGCAGTGTGCATGTGTGGGGGAAAGCCTTGCAGAGGATGCATGTTCCTATTACTCTATGCCGGCTCGGGAAAGTGGACTCTCCCAGGTGTGATGGGCTGGAGGCTATTTTAACATGCAGCATCCCCGTTCTCGATTGCCAGTCCGTCACTGAAATTGGGTCAGGGAAAGGCTCCCTTGGGTGCAACTTCCAGCATATTTTAAGGTTAACTTAGCACCATTAGGAAAACCTCCACACGGGAGGGCTACTACATATGTGGAAAGCTACACCTAAAAGCAGGCATTTCAGAACTGCTCATGCACAGATATGGAATGTAAGCATGGGGACTAAGTTCACATTGACAGCTGTTAGTAAGTTAAAACACAACGCTGTGATCTTCTCAGTGCTGTCGCTTTAAGGACTGTCTGTATAATGGAGAAAATGGATGAGAGGAATCCTGTACATACATGTCAACAAGGGAAAAGACAAGAAAAGTGCATTTATTGCGAGAGGACATTCACTACAATCATCTTTGTTTTGTTTTTCTTTTTTAACTGCAAGCATTAAAACCACATAGAGTCCGATGAGTCCCCTGTGACACCCAGACTCGCTGGAGCAGCAGTGACGCTTGAACGAGCTCGCTCAAGACGCCAGCGGAGATGGTGATGATGGTGCCGATGACGTCGACTGCAAACACTGGGGCGATGGTGGATGTTTTGTCGGTGATAGTGGGACGTGTGATACTTCCCGAGTCCCGGATTTCAGTCGGCGATGAAGTGCACAAACGTAACGGGGAAGGCGCCTCTTCTCATTGGCTCGCCTTCGATGTGGCCCAGCTGTGAAGAGCAAAGACAGATGAGACGTGAGGTCGAAGGACGATATGAGGCAGCCATGACAAGAAAACAGAGGGGTTTAGTCTGTTTGGGTAGAAGCTTAAATTATTTGAGTCAACTAAAGTATCCACAGACTTTATCTAAAAGATGGACATAGCCACGGGGATGTGTAGCCTCAGGCTGAGCGTTTGGACAAACACCTGGATCTGACTGAGCTGTATGCAATAAGACTTGAAGCGTTTACTGAGGTTAGAAATCAAATCAAATGAGCAACAGGGTTTGTTCTTGCACCTGTTTTGGCAATAAGCAGTGCTGCCACCTGCTGGCCGTTATAAAATAATGCAGCTTTCAGGCACTTCAGCATTGGCTTCACTTTTATAGAGGGAAGCTACGCCCATCTTTAACATACAGTCTACGACAGTACTAAACACCACAGAAAATGACAGAGTAGTTAAAAACAGGTGGGGAAGACTTTTCCAATATTTGTGATTTCAACCCATGTGATTCAGTTTTGATATTTTAAATCCCAAAACTACTACTTACATACTTCTTTGGCTTTTATTGGTGTATATTATAATGCTTGACACAAGTATACTGAGTTAAAAGTGTGAAAATGCACAGATACAGTCCCTCAGTGCTCACAGAGGGGGAAACGAGCATTTGTCATGTATGCAGGTATCATCAGGATATACAGCAGGCAGCGTTAGAGGCTCTAAAGTGCTTGGATTTAGTTGATATACTTCTATTTTTTCTTTGTTTGCCTCAGAATCTAAAAAATACATCTTCAGCTATATGAAAAATGAGCATGTATCCATGTAAATCAATCGGGATTTTGTCAAACAAAACTGAATCAACAGAAACACCATCTAAATCTGCAAAGAGTAATAAAAGGCTACGTCACAACAAACAGAGCTTTACACGTAAAAGACTTTCCCCTTTTAAATTACCTTGAGGATAAAGAAGACAGTACCTATTATCTCCATTAAAGACATTTTAAAGGTCGTCTATACCTGAAAGTAAAAAGCTAGGACATGTTTCTGCTCCGATAAAGTTAAATGAAACATGGCAAGTAACAACATCAAATGCTGATCAAAGCTTATCAGAGGAACTACATCAGAGATAAAAGTCATGGTTTAAACACTGTAAAGCATTCTTTCCTCATTATGCCGGTTTTCTAGAATATTTTCATAGGAAACAGACTTTATAGTATATGATAGACCCGTTTGTGCAGCAGCAGCTCTGTGCTGTTATTTGATATCTCAGACACAAAAAGAGTGATAATGTAGCTGGACATAGGACAGAGAGGAAGCATGGCAACGGGGTCCTCGGGGGGGAAACTCTGGATCCATGGAGGGACACAAAGTGAGACTGACTAAATACGGTCATATCTGCAGGGGTGGCTCACAGAAAACAAGTTGCAGCTGGTCAGCGTTCACACAAGGGGCTCCACAGAGGAAGCAGAAGCAGCAGCATTCGGAAAAAGAGGAGGAGGGAATGAGCTCATGGTTTATCAAAGTTACAAAGAACGCCGACATCCATCAAAGAATGTTTAATATCTCAAATCTGAAAACACGTGCAAACATCCAAGATGCACAAAACAACTTGCACACCGAGTCTTCAACGTGACAGATACTGACCCACCACTCCTGGTCCTCCTCTCCGTCCACCACGATCACCTCGCCCTCGGAGAAGGTCAGCTCATCGGGGTTGTCGGCTACACAGTTGTACATGGCTTTCACTCGCTTTGGCCTCTGCTTCTGGGACACGGGAACAAGCACAGACACACACACAGGATTTCAAGGGCATTTGTGTTAATCTGTGGGATTTTACTTTTTAAATAGCAAACTAAGGCAAAGTTGACGAGAAGATGAAGTTTGTGAATCATCGCGGCACTGCATGGGATTGGACTGGCAAATACCAACAACTAGAAGCCAGCGAGGGGATTACTGTACAGACCACGCAAATGAAAGACGTGCACTCTTTTCTGGTTTTTCTAGTCAATTTCAAATCGCTTTGCAATATTAAAACGCTTAAAATGTGCTAACATGAAACAAAATGCCAGCAGTAGCCCTCTCACATGCAGAATAAGGCCAAATTATGGAGTCAGGCTGCAGAAGGGGAATTTACAAGCAAGCACTAGAATCACTGAAACAATAGGGAGGGGACTTACACAGCTCTACAAAGGCAGTAACCCATGAATTAGGAAATAAGCTGCAGATGAGTCTGTACTGCAAACTGAATGAATATGCAAAGTAAAATCTGGATGATCATTAAAGGGGACGGGGACGGGGACGGGGGGGGTAATTGAAAAAAATAAAAATCAGGGACTCACTGAGTATGCTTTCCTCGGCATGGGGGCTGGAGGCAGGGACTGACCTATGGAGTTCTGAGGGCATCCTGGCAGTTCCTTAGCTGGAATGAGAAAAGGAAATTAGATCACGGTGACAACAAAACTTTCCACATTTCCAGAGGAGAAACGGGATCTGAGCGAATACTCAAACAACTCACACGCAATGTTACTCACATGCTCTTTCTTTAGATTCTGTTCGATTTAGGGGTCCTCTGCTGAAGCTTTTATCATTTCTGGAAATAAAAAAAAGAAGGATAAAAAAAAAAAAGAAGGGAGTGATAGTCGTACCAAGATGGAGAAAAGAGCTCTTGAGGAAGCTCAAAGGGCTGTAAGACATTTATCACAACACTATGAGGCCTGTGGGAAGGAAAAAGAAAAAAAAAGGACAAAAGGACGACTGTGGAGGAAAGTTATTACTTGTCTGGCCTGATGTGGAGTTTAGCCTAGAAGCTAAAGAAGCGTCTCTATCCACTTGGAAAGAAACCCCGCAAAACAAGCAGCCAAAACAAGACACACGACCGCAGTGCACAATCTTCATGTGTATGTGTGAATGCATGAATATTTTTGTGTAGCTCAGAAAGCTCTAGTACAAATCTAAAACTTTGCTGTGCATAAATAAATGCACCTTTATGTTCTTACCCTGCGGGAGATTTAGGTGGCACTGCCCGGGACCCCAGTGGCCCCTGACCTGACTTGCTCATGGAGTCCATCTTCATCGCAGTAGGAAGACCCAGAGCTGGAACACAGCAATCCTTTGCTTTAGCTCATTTGTTCACAGTGTGAAGAAAAATGTGACTAAGGTGATGTTGTGATGAGTCAGGAAGTCTGGTTTTAAATAGATCAACTGATAAATTAAGGTCAGAAGAACCTTTGACATGTGCATGTGGAAAGAAAAGAAAACTGTGAAGGTGAGCTAAGTGCATGTGAAACATTAAACAGCTTTCTTCCAGTAAAATGTTTTATTAGACGCTGAGAAGAGCTGCGATCCAAACACATCTATAAAATGTCCACTGCGTCTTATTAAATCACTTCACTGTAGCTCTGGTCAAGACTGAGAATGAGTTTCTATGCCTTAAAGGCAGCATTTAAGCGTCCACAAAACTGGGGCCATACCTCCAGTGGAAGTGAGCCTCATTGGCGGCGGCGGAGGATGCATGTTAGGGGGGTCTGAGGACGACCTCTGTCGGCCAGTCAGGTCTAATGGACTGGGCTTCCAGGTGCTGGACGCTGAGCCTCCCGGGCCGGACAACTGGACTGGAGACGAGATGGGGAAAAAGGAGATGGGGGTTATTAAAATGAAAAAGAAGGGAGACTAAGAGAGAACAGGGCTGTTTGCCAGAACCAGCGTCCACTAATAAAGTCAAGTCGTTTCCATTTCAGTGTAATTGAGAGCGACGGTTAATGAGGGCAATGAATGCCGAGGCTGGGAGCTGTGGGGACGTGAGGGGGGGCGACACAGCTGGTTGTTCGTCCTCTGCTCTGTTGGCAGCACTACAAACAGACACTAATGGTATTATAGGCCGACTGTGGCAAGTCACTAGATTTTATTTATTGATTTTTTCACTCATATCACTTCCTTATAGGCAGGCAAAGAGGCCAGCTTCAGAAGAAGTGAGGTTATCTGTGTTATCTGGAGAATGAGATCATCTTTTTCCATTCATATAAACTGTGACAGATTTATTAAATACTTGTCGGTGTGTTTCGCTCACAGTGGTTTCTACCTACATTCGCCTTTATTTCTCCTGTCTGAGCTTACCCAGGTTCCTCGGGGGCAGAGGTGGAGCAGAGTTGGTGGTGGGCTGAGGGGGGTTTGTGTTGACTATGGTGCCGTAAGTCTCGTTGTTGACCAGGTTGGGCATGAAGAGGCGCTGCTTGTCCTTAGCTTCACGGCCGGCGGAGCAGAGGCCGGACTGTACGTGGTGGGAGTTACTGCTCGGGGTGTAACAGCTGACTGGTCGCTCGTCTCTCCGATGGGGGCTCGGCTGGAGGGGAGGCATGCATGTGAGGATGTGAGCATTACAGTTACACAATGTGAGACAGGAGCACATCATATATGATTAACCTCTTGTCGTACATGCTGCAACGAAATAGGTACCATGCACTTTACACATGCACCACAATCCTGAACTTTTTATTGACATTACATGATATAGGTGCACGTGAGCATTCATAGTGAAGTATGGCTGTCATGTGACTCCTGCACGCTCTGCGCAGGCAGCAATGTCCCAGTCATGGGACTTTGTCTTTGCCTTTTAATAAAGCTTCTCACTAATGTTTTAGCATTAGTTTGAATAATTATTTTAGTATTTAGGAGATTTCTCATTTCAACACTTCAACAAAGGCAAAAACACAACAAAAATAAAATTAAAACATGGTTATTCCCCCCAAAAAATGTAACCAGTTTCAATTATCTGATGAGTTTTCAATAATGAACTCAGGTCCAATCAAATCTAAGTGGCAACTTTCAGGGTTTGAAAAATCAAGCCAGTGCCAAAACTGCAGTTCCTCGAATGGCCACTTGAGGCAGGTTAACTCCTGCGTTAAAATGTACCATTTCTCCTCCTAGATATATATAAGGCTCCCGTGTTAAAATTCAGCCTTGAAAACAACATGTTTAGCTATCAATAATTAAACTTGTCCAAAATCCAATCACATTCAATCATTTCAGGCAGCAGGAATGACAAAGCATATTATAAAGCACAAAGGAAATAAGGAGTTTAGTGTTTAATTTAAGGAGATTGTATTTAGTGGAAACAAAATAAAATAAACCTTTTGCAGAAATTCAGAGCTCTTCAGGTTGTTTTTCACGGCAGCCTCCCTACAAAGCTGATTTGATCTCTTTCTCAAGCGTTAGTCGTTTTCATCCCTTTCATGTTTGTTTGCTTGTCTCATCACTTTTTTAAAACTCTTTTTTGTCTTGAAATCTTTAAAAAAGGAACTATTATTATTCACAAAAGCATCCCTAACCTTCTCATCCAGATCCTCGTCGCTCTCATCCAGGTCTTCGTGCTGCAGGCACCATTCATACTCGACGTGGACGTGGGCGTTGAATTTTCCTGCCAGTGCTTGGTTCAGCTGTAAACACATACGTAAAGAAACACAAATGACTGACAGCTCTTACATTTCACGATGCGACGATGTGCTTGCAGGATTAAGCCAGGTCTAAACATAGTAAGCTCACCAGCTCCTCACACTGTAGGTGTTTGAGCCTTCGAGCGATATCCAGCGGTGTCTCCCCGGCCTCATTAGCTAGAAGGCAAAACAACAGACACATATAATCACTGTTGTACTCACAAGCCACATGAACACAAACACACGGCCCATTTTCTCCCTTTCCTGTCACTGTGACAAGACAAATGTATAATTAAACCGTTTCCCACACCGAGCATCTCTCTGGTGTCTCTCTGTGCTCCGTCTCCATTCATTTGTTATCTGGCTGTTTTGTTTGATTTCAGAGCAGAGCAGAAAGATAAGTGCTGTGAGAAAACGTTACCATGGCTTGTTTTCTGGGAACCAAGTGTGAGATGAAGATAGGCCACCAGAGAAAACAAAATCCTGGACTCAAAAGTCTCACCCAAAAGCAACTTTATAAATACGAGCAGCTTTCATGTATTAAGCACACTGTTATGAAGAAATTCCATTGCAGTGGCCTCTATATAATGTGCAAAAGTCTTGAGCCACCACTCATTTCTTTATATTTTACTAGTAAATAGGTGTAGCAATGAGAACATTGCCATGCTGATTAGAAGTTTTTCCTATGGTATTGCACGGAAGGTCAAAATGAGACTTTTCTATATTCAGTTCTGACCAGATCACAAAGCATGACGCCATGTTTTACACTCACTGTGCCCCTCATGGTCTCCTCCACACAAACTGATGATGATTTTATAATTTCATTACTATATAAGATCTGTTGTCATTGATTCTTTAGTCCAGTTCTTGCATAATATGGCACACCTCAGCCTTTTCTCTCAGTTTCCCTTCCTTAAGAATGGCTTCTTGACACCACTTCAGACCTAAAATCAATTCTTTGCCAAGTCGTATGTTATATGTAGGCAGAAAAAATGGTTCATCCCTTAAGTTAGGTGCTTTTTTTTAAAGCCCAAACGATTCAGAAGTCAGTGTTAAGTGGCTTAACACACAAAAAAATAATACTCTGAAAATGATCAAGTACAAGGAGTGGATTGAAAATGATAGAAAATTGTCCTAAGAGGCCCTTTTGACAATTTTAGAAAGCTTTGGAAAGCTAGTGCTTAAACCAGTTAATATTACAACTATAAGAAAGTCTAACTCCTTGAAATCAAAATATCAAGAAATGAGGGGGAACTTCAGACTTTTGCACAGTGCAGTAATGTGCAATTTAAATTGTGCTGTGATCAAGTTTAATCTGCAAAATTGTTTTTTTTGTGCTTGTGATTCCTGATTAAAACGACCGGTGTCTCACGCTGTCAGAAAAATGTGAAGGACTAAATGTACAGGGAGAGAAATAGATGGACATGGAAACACTCAAAGCACAATTACCTCAAAACTGTAATCACAATATTTCAGTCCTTGCACTTTGTTAGCTGCTGCAGAAAAAGAACAATGGACTGTTGATGCACTGCGGCTGTGCTGTTTGTTTCTGGTGTTTTTCCTTACCAATCTCTATGGAGGCTTTCCCCCGCAGCAGCAGCTTCAGACATTCACTGTTGTCAGTCAGGCAGCAGTAGTGCAGCGCTGTGCTGCCTTTGGCTGTCTGCTTATCCAAATTTAAACTTCCAGGGAAGAGAAACAAAGAGCGGAAACACTTTAAATCCCAACACAGAGGATACAAAATCCAGCTTTCTTCTGTCCTGCCTCAGTGCTCAATAAGACCAGGGAGTAGTTTTGCCAATACAAACACTTTTTGTAAAATTGTGTTTTTAGCACGCAAACCGCAGCAAAACAAAGCTCTATTGTTGTTTTCAATGCATCATTGTTATTATTATGCAAATAGTTTCTGTCCATAGAGAAAAGAGAGTTAACAGAAAAAAAAGTGGATGTCAAGAAACCAGCAGGACTGAAAAGAAGCTTTTGGTCTTTTTATGATGGTCCGACAGACCATCTCAGCATATTGATTTCTGGTTGCCTTCAGTGCTGTGTTTACCTGTTCTGAGTGAGGAAGTCGACGATGTGAAGGGACGTTCTGTCCACCAGCCTCACCGCTAGATGAAGAGCTGTCTCCCCTTGTTCCTGAAATAAAACGATCAAGCATTTGCATGAAATCTCTGGAACGTGTGGTGGATTTCAGGTTCATGGAAGGAGATAGAGAGCAATAATAATGCCACAGATTATTATAAATAGGAGGAGAAATGGTACGCAGGAAAATGTTAACATATGTTGTGCACTGACATGCCCGTTGGCCAGAGGAATGGGTTCCATGAGGTCCACCCCCTCAGCATAGACTTGGATGAGGGAGAAGATGTCTCGGGCCTTCACTGCGTCGCACAGCGTGTGAAGCCGCGACGTTGCATCCGGACACTTCTTCTTGGCGAAACGTTTCTCCGTGTATTTGGCTGTGATGAAGTCTTTCCTCGCCTGCCTGGGGGAGAACACGAGGACACAGATGCTCCTAGCATGTCATCTTGGAATATGCCCGTGCCATCAGGGAAGAAAAAAATCCATTGATGGAAAAACTAATTTGCTGTCTTCATTTTTTAATCTTGCTGAACCTGGACCTTATCAGCTCTAGCAGCTGAAGTGACCCCAGATCATCACTCTGGCCCTTGTAGGGTGGACGCCAGGCATAAAGGGTGCATCACCATATCTTCCTCTCTTCTTACCTCAATGTACCCATCACTCTGGAACAGGCTGAATCTGGAGTAATCAGATCACACAACCTTTTTCTATTGCTCCAGAGCTGAATCTTTATGCTCCCTGGCACGCTGAAACCGATTAGTCTCACTGGCAAGTGGTTTTCTTAAGGCTATCCAGCTGCTTAGCCCCAAACCCTTGAGTCCTCTTTGCACCATGCATGTGGAAATGCTCTTATTTTCACTACCATTAACAAGAGCCATGAATTCTGCTAATGTTTAGCAATTTACGACCATCCAATCAAATGTTCAATCATTCAAGATTTTCTTCCCCAATCACACTTCTTCCCTCAAGACAACACCTCAACACTACCTTTCCAGGTTTCAATAATGCATTAAACTGTTCTTTCAGAAGTCACCTTAATTGTTCTCACTCTGAGGATCAAAAACAGCTTTTGTGATTATGATAAAAAGTTGATCAGATTTCAGATTCTTTTCTTACTTTTTTTTAAAACAGAAGAGATAATCAATAAAAACATGTCAAACTTGTTACTTAAAATGTGTTAAAGGGTCACATAAAAGGATCGCAAATCGATGTGCAGAGTGTAAACTGAGATCAGTGAGGAGATGGGAGCAGCAGAAGAGCTATGGAGGTGAGGTGAGGGGAGGGAGGAAGAATGGAGTGTGAGGGGGTGACTTACATGTCACTGGCCGGGTTGGGTTTCACCACGTTTTCAGCGCTTAAACAAGCCTCCATAATTTCATTAAAGCCTACATTCCCCACATTCTTGGCCAGCTGTGGAACACACACACACACACACAGTAATTAAAACTAGTTATGTGTCATTTTCTGAGCCACATCGATTAATTCAAAAGTCATCTGCTCCAGTCACGCCCCCACCGGGAGGCAGGAGACATCCTGAGCTCCAAGTGTGGAGCCTTACAGACTCCACAACACCCCGTCTGTCTGTGGCCAACATGACTGGCGTCTTAACACCAGGGAAAGCAATGATGGCTGGAAGCATTTAATCCCGACCGTCCCTTAGGCAGTAAATCACTACACCAAACGGTGATTAGAAAAGCCAAACAAAATCTCAGCTATTTTGAGTGTGCAGACTTCCAGGGGTCTTTTAAAGAGGAAGACGCAAAAGGCACTGTAAGGCTTCACATTTTCACCCAATCTTTATTTACTGTCCACCTGTTCTTAAAATCTCCCACTATTTTTTTCCCTTCTTGTTTCATTTTCCAAGCTTATCCTACTTAAAATATTCCAGAGAGCTCTGGATAAGAAAAAGAGGAACAAGAAGATGGGCAGTGATTTACCAAGAGCTCTGAGGTGCTGAGTACATCCAGTGTGAGGGACTGGATCCGCGAGTAGTGGACTCCCAGCTCCCTGTGTATCCCTGAGCATTCAATGCAGGTGAGGATGCCCAGGTTGGTGGATAGCCATGTCGGGTCTGTTAAGGGGTAAAAAAGGAAAAATCATTGTAAAGAAAATGGAGAAAAAGGGACATAAACAATGCATGAGTGAGGAGTGTATGTGGGTGGCGCACTAATTGGGTGAAAAGCACTGAAGCAGAAGTCATTTCAGCAGCCTGTGAGCCAACTTTGATGTGCCCTTGTGGAAATGCTCTGGAAATTTAACGGCTGCCTGAAGAGCCTTTTACTAACACACACACACACACACACACACACACACACACACACAGACACAGCCCAGTGACACAGGAAAGTGACCGAGCTGCACTGCTTACTCTGTGCATGTGTAGGTATATGTGCCTGCCGTACATACATACTATAATAAAGTACAGATCTGTGGTGGGGGTATTTCATGGGTCTGGGGGATTTCAAGAAACTAATTTCAAGGTTGTGGCAGAATATTTCCTCAGGGGAACCACTCTAAGAGTTTTCAATACAAGGAATTTATACCACTGGTGTGCATGAATTACACTACCCGCTCCCCGTAAGTACTGTATACTACATTAAATTACAGCAAACACTTTGCCAAAGCATTGTGCACATGTCTGATCTGCCTCCAGGCAGGCTTCTAAGTGTCCGCTGCCTTTAGGAATCGAGGATACAAGCGGAAGGATGTTAAAGTCAATGTTGCTTTTTCCAGAAAATCTGATCGTGACTGCAGAACTGTGGAGATTTCTGATTTGATCCAGTCCCCTGTGTCAGGAGATTTAAATAATTAATGAAGTTATCGGCTGCTGTGCTGTGTAAAATGCACTCGGTGCGGCTCTATTTGGAACAATACTCTTAGGGTCCACTGTATATGCATTTACTAAGCTCCCAGCTGTAAGCAAGACAGAAAAAACACCTGAAATTATATAAGAGTAATATTTCAAGCTAAATATAAAGACTTAAAATCTTTCATCCGAATGACGTTTAAGGAATTAAAGAAATCGGAAGATCCTCATGACTGGAGACGCACCAACTATGTGCGCACGCCAGCCAGCTAAAATTTGAGATCGTTATGGTTTCTGAATTACTACAATTTGAGGTCTACACAACAGCAGTTACGCAATCGTGTCTTTCCCATAAATCATCTCTTAGTACACAAACACATAAACAAGTTCTTCAGGGAAAAGGGAGCTGATACTGGAGGAAAATCCCAGGAAATCCTGAGATCTCAACGCCTGTCATTCAACCCAATCTGGTCCATTTATGAAAGTAAATGAGCTGGCATCACTATGCTTTCAATTATAAAAACAAAACAAAACAAAACAAAACATGAAAAGCATGAAAACCTTGTATTTAAATGGAAAAAAGGCATACTTAGTCGTTTCTGGTCTTAAAAAGCTGCTTGTATAAGTTTAGCATAATCTAAATTGTGGGATATCACATAATGATCATGTAAGATTCAAAACACCTTGCAGAAGTGTTAGTTTTCCATTTGTTTAGGCTTAAATTGAACTTTATTAAGGCATCTGAGGGTTTCCCCCATCCAACTGTGCCACTCACTTGGGGCTCCGCAGTCACAGCAAACATCATTTCCTATCATCCGCTTGACTTCCCCCAGTATCGCCTTAGTCAGCTCCTGCACGATGTTGTTCTCGCCGACATGATGGTCCCCTTTAAAAGCCTGATTTAACGCCTCCTCCTTACTGTTCTGTAGCACCGAGATCCAGCTGCAGGAGGGACAGAGTAAAGGAGCACGGGAGACATGAGTCAGGCAGATGAAAAGAGGAAAAATGACAAAAGGAGAAGCATGGGGAGGAGAAGGGGGGAAAGTGGGTAAAAACAGGCGCAGCTAAGGCAGACAGGGGGGGTTCAGACTGGAGTAAAAGGGCAGTTAATGGGCATGAGGTGGGAGGTAAAGTGACTGAGTGTGTGTCAGGGAGGAAGTGTGTGGAAAGTATTGGAGGTGATAAACAGGCGCACCCACACACAAGAGGAAGGAAGGGAAAAGCACTTACATCTGACAGTCCTGGTCGTCCTCGGCCTGAAAGTGATACGTTCTGTCATCTAAAAACAAAAAAAAGGAAACAAATGATGGAATAGAAAAGATGAGCGGGAGAAAAAAACTGAAGAAGAAGAAGAAGATCAGTCAAAGAGCTGCAGATATGCAGTAAAAAGCTTTGAGTGATT
The DNA here is from genome assembly GCF_963576455.1 of Neolamprologus multifasciatus. Taxonomy (NCBI): domain Eukaryota; kingdom Metazoa; phylum Chordata; class Actinopteri; order Cichliformes; family Cichlidae; genus Neolamprologus; species Neolamprologus multifasciatus. The sequence goes on along the minus strand of NC_140457.1, from coordinate 17,951,370 downwards.
CTCTCCAGAGGGCATTAAAGTGCTCAAGTGAAAGGTCAGACTGAGGGCGCGCTGCAAAACAAAAACATAAAGTACGAGTGTTTCCATCTTCACATGGGAGTTTTTTTATACAACTAAATAAAAGGAAACTTAAACTGTGTTATATCCCTAAAGCCGAAGTTTAGTCTCTTCATCTTAAATTCATTTAAATAACCACAAACTGCCATGTTTGTCACATGATCATCACACAGATTGTCCCTCTCTCCATCCTCCTTTCCTGCCATCTCTTTATGACCAGATGTGTTAATATTGTCTCTTAATCATCTCTGTTTTCTGCTGCACGGGAAATAATTGAAATCTGCTCAGCTACACAACAAATCTCGGCCAGCTGCTGCTCGAAGCCAATTAAACAGAGGCATTTGGTTACAACAACACACCGGAGAATGGGGAGAGAAACATGGAAAAGAGTTGGGAATAGGCAAAAAGATAACATAGGCGGCAGAAAGCAAAGAGAAGAGGCTGAACGTACGTGATATGAGGTCAAAACTCCGCTTCTCTTCAGGATTGTGTTTCACCTGGCAGGTGAGCAGGTTGAGTTTAGCTGGTGGCCGGTTAGCCTACGAAAAACGGAGGGAGGGAAAGAAAGGAAAGGGGGAGAAGGAGAAAAATGAGAGAACAAGTGAGCAGGAGTGTTGGTTTAAGTGTATCTGACTGTTGCTGGAGCCAAACAGAACATCTGATAAGCAGTTCTGTGAGAGATGAAGCGTGTCAGTGAGAGGGGTTGACCGAATCTTTAATGGGAATGAGCCGAGTGAACTGAGACTCCGAGGAGCGTTAACTTGCAGACTTTGCCCTTTGATCTGTGGAAAATGTAAATGTGCAGTTCAGTTTTTGCCTATTTGTCACTCTTACATATTTCAGATCATCAAAGCATTAGCCAAAGATCAGCCGGCTGAATATAAAATGAATTAAATGATAATTTAATTCAATTAAGGGGGGAAAAAGTTATCCAAACTCACCTCCCCCTGTGTGAAACAGTCATTGTCCTCTAGACCTAATAACCTCAATCAGAGATGGACTATTCAAAAAAAAAAAAAAAAAATCATAATATAACAAGGGGGCAATCACCTTTTTCCATAGACTCAGGTAGGTTTGGATAGATTTCCCCTTAAATAAATAAAAATGATCATTTAAAAACTTAAAAAACAACAACACTGAACACACTGAAGTGTGTTAAAAGTAGGGATGGGTATCGTTTAGGTTTTATCCGATACCGGTGCCAAGCCGGTACTTTTGAAACGGTGCCGGTGCTTAAACGGTGCTCAAACCGGTGCTTAAAGAATGGAAAACACAAAATTGGTCCAAAAACCTCTCATGTTTAGCTGTTTTTTTGTAAAAAGATAACAATGTTAGCCTTTTCTGCAGCTATAGGGCATATATGGTATCACTCTTGGCTGGAAGCAGTGCTTAAACAATGGAAAAAACACAAACTTTGTCCAAAAACCTCTCATGTTTAACTGTTTTCCACTTTTTCTTTGGTCATTTTAGCCTTTTTGGCCAGGGTGAAGGGAGTATCTGCCATCAAACAAGAAGACAGCCGCATGTAACTACGACGGTGTTTGCTAGTTCACCTTACTGCATTAATGTAATAACGTGGTTAGCCTACTCAACGTAAATTACACACGAACAACATTAAGCTACTCACGCAGAGAAGAACAGCTGCTGCTGCCATCATCCTCATCATTTCTGCTACACTGGCAGGGCTAGGGGCCAGGACTCTCCTCTTCGGGTTCATGTTGCTAACTCCGGTTCCGATAACAGGCACCACACCCGCAGTAGATGCGCTCGGTGTGAGGTCTCGCAGCAAGCTATCAAATACAGCGCATTTCTTGGCTTTTAAAAAAACTCTATGCGTCGCCAGGTGTTTCATCGGATTTGAGGTGTTACTTCCTTTGACAGTATCACAGTATCAGCTTAAAGCACTTGTTGCAGGCTGCTGAGTTTGCATATTTTGCTGTGAAGTACAGCCAGACTTTTGACCGCTTCGCCTTGGGCATTTTTAATCTGTAGCTCTGCTCTAAAAGAAAGTACGTACCTGGACCCGCCTACTATCCTCGGAAATGTAAAATGATTGGCTAGAATCTAAAGTGTATCACAGCTCAGGAAAAAAAAAGCACCGAAATAAAGCACCGAAATGTGCGCTGCTTTTCGGTCTGGTTACTACCGTTTATGTCAGAACCGGTGCCATCATGGCACCGGACACCGGTACCCATCCCTAGTTAAAAGTGTGTAAAAAAATGCTAAAAATTCACTTTTGTGCTTTTTCACTGCAATGTATATGAAGACAAGCAGCAATGATGAGGCTTGCAGCCAAACGAAAAGGTTTATGTGTGTTTTCAGAAGAAAAGATGTCGTCTTGTGTTTCTTTCCACTGTTTGCTTACTGTGCCGTGTGAGATGGTGAGGAATCCGTTCTTCGCTGTACACTTCCTCTTCTGCCACACTTTCCTCAACCTGCGACGCAGAGACGGCAGCGATTAGTATGTCGCGCATACACCCGTGCAGTGAATCGGTAAAGCCTATGAAATATTTATCATTATCACATTACCACTAGCATTCACATGCATTAGTTATGACGCACAGGGTGAGCATGTCTACAATAAAACAACAAAAAGAATTAAAAGCCAAAATGATCTGAATAAATTTTGACAAATTAATGTCATCTAGCAGGATCTCCAAAGTAAACATTGACTACTTGTTATGGACATTTTCAGCATTTTGCAAATTCTATGAGGAAAAAAAAATGTATTCGAGATGATCTGCAGACTGCTCGTTTCAAACAAAGCAAACCACACATCTTTTATTTTGCAAGCTCTTTTACTGCACGTGTGCCATCGCTCCACCAAGCTGCTGCATGAAACTGTGCTGGTAATTTTTGCACAATCTTGCTGACAAACACTCATTAGTAACCCACCAACACGAGAGAGACAGAGGTGGAGGAATAATGAGGCCTCTAAACGCCACAGCCTTCTCTGCGTTCTTCACTGAAAAAATAGTTTGTTGTGTAGTGACTCATCTGATCTTTTGAACGCCCTTTTCTAAACATACCCATCACTTTTCTTGTGAAGGTACCCGCTGCGCTCCGTGCCGTGCTCCTTGTTGCCCTGCGGCTGGTGCAGGCTGTAGGTGGTGCTCTGACGCACCTGTGAATCCTGAGGAAAAAACAGCAAAAACACAGGCGACAAAGCAGAGCTGTCATTTCAGCAAATGAGGTGCGGAAGGCAGGAGCTACACACTGAATTAGCAAAAAAACAGTATGAAGTCGAGGGGGAGCTGCACAAGCGCAAAATTGCTCTGGATTACACTGCGCTTCTGGGTCTCCTGCTCCGCCGAGGATTTTAAAGCAAATATCAATTATGTTAAGATTGCTCCTCTCAGCCTGAGTGATTTTGTGCAAATAAAGGGAAGGGAGAAAATAAGAGCTTGTACACCTTTGAAGTCAGAGTCTGCAGCAGCAGCTGGCCAAATTGTGTCATTAGCATTTTAATCTCATTAGCAATTCTTGCTGTTTTAACACATGCAGCCTGAATAGGCTTCATTTAAATACATCAGCTACCATGAAAGAGGACCCAGACTTTTTTTTTTTTTTTGCATATTCCTTTTTTGTGGAAACACTACAGGAAACAGAGAGGACGACTTCTGAGTGGTGGAGCGGCTTGATGTGTGCCGATATCAGCAGACACACAAAAAAAGATATGGCAGCCCCACCTCAAACTTTTCTCACTGAACGACACTGAGCTACTACATCGAAAACATCGAGCACTGGAAGCAACGACATCACCACAGGGAACACGAGATGCTATAGCTTTTCTTTTTTTTCACAAATCCACTTACTCTTCTGGACTTGTTTCACAAAAGGCGGCGGCAGCAGAGGAGAAAAGAAAACAATCTTCAGATTAGACCTGAAGCTGCTGCGCTTTGCAGCATATTTAACAGTTCACTGAGCATCTAGCTGATGAGGACTCTACCTCAGTTCATTTGGGTAGAGAAGTAAACGACTAATAGCACATGCAAGAAGACAGATGTAAGAAAAGTAAAAAAGATGTGCTTCTTTTCAATTATAGTTTAGATCCCAACCCAGAGGGATAGATTAGTAATCGAGTTGTATATACATTAGTGTGTGCGTGAGTCCCAAGTTAATGTCATCACTGAGAGAAGCTGAAGTTTAATAAGCAGATTTGAGCTTGTCCGGTACATCATAAAGCATTTGATCGTTTTGTTTCTGTTGTGGGTGTTACCTCCTTCTGCTCCACCTGTAACGCCGACTTGAGGACGTCTCGTAACTGAGCCAGCTGCTTCCTCTCCTCGTCCTGCACCTGCTTTATCTGTACAGACACAAGTCATGTCCAAGTCATGAAGGAAAGTTTAAGAGTGGAAAAAACAGGCTGGATTGAAACGGCTCTGACCGTGTGCAGATCTGTGGCCAGCTTCTCTATGGAAGGTTTGAGGTTGTCCACAGCTTTTAGACCGTCCTGAAAGAAACTGAATGACGAAGCAGACAAATTTATCCCAGTGTGACAAAACAGATACAGTATACGTGAGTAACTGTTTTTTTACAGTGACAGTGGATCGGGGCACTGGATTTCCCTACATCCTAAAAATATTGTTGATATAATACATTAAAAATAACATCAACTGTGTATGCATACCTCAAACTAAATCTTTACTATTAGACAGTAAAAATATGCATTTCATATATAATCAATTTAACCACGTGATCAGGGGTGTCAAACATAGGGCTTAGGGGCCAGAATGGGCCTGGTAAAGACTCCTATTCGGCCCGCTAGATGGCTTTTGAGAATGTAAAGGAGTGCACAGATCTTGAACGTTTAACCACATTTTCCTAGGTTTTACAGCTCATTATTTAGATAAAAGGAGCCTCATCAACTAGATAAACAATTAAATAACAGACACTTTTTTTCACCATTTGCTACATAAATGCACGTGTTTTGTTTTTTTTAACAGTGAATTTACAGAAAGGAAAAAAGTTTTCTATATAATAACATAATCTTTTTATGTTATAATTACAAGACTGTCTGGATGATGATGAACTACCAGAAGTTTTCTGTAGACGTACGTGGCCTACGATGTAAAATAAATTTGATGTATATAATATGCACGTCTTACTTGCACTGTGCGTGGAAATACTTGATGAGGTTCTGCAGCAGATCCACCCCCTTCTTGATCTTGATCTCATTGACTTTGAGGAGATACTGTAAACAGATTGAATCCAGATCCAGGAAGAGGGGTCAGTCCAGGTTCACACAGATGGAAAAGCAACTCTGAAGTCTGAGACTTCAAATACTCATGGACCATCTCAAATGTATACATCCCTTTCATCTCAAACCCAGACACTTCAAAAGGGCAAAAACTTAATTTTTCAAGCAAGGCTTCATTAAAATGAAACATCAAAAAAGGCATTCAGCACATAAACATACTTGCATGTAATGTGATTTTTGTATTCCAACAGGCTGCGCAGTATTCAGTTTTTACCGTTACTTTGACAGAAACTGCCCTGTTTTCTCAACCCACCTCTACCTGTTATTTACTTGATAAACACTATCCTGAGTACAGGATTTCATACAATTTTAATGTTTCATTAATTCATGTTATATATATTTAAAACACTGGTAATCAAATGAAACCCGTCTCTTGATAATCGCTCCAACTAACCTCACACATCTGCAGCTGGAAGAATCTTCTCTCTTTCTCCATCTCTTCAGCAATTTCTGCCCCGCTGATTTCTGTCCTAATCATCCCATGCTGTCTCGCATGCTCCTTCTTTTCCTTTTCTATCTTGGTGCTGGCAAGAGTGACAGCATGGCAGAGGGTGTCAAAGAGCAATCAATAGATCCATAACAGCACCAAAAGCATACAGAAGGCATAATGTGAAAAATCAGCCCTAAAGTTGTCAGGCAGTTCATGGTTGAGCTACATATAAGATGAGAAAAACCCAGCTTTGTAAAAGTGTCAAGGCAGTAGATGGGCTTACATGAAGAAGCAGAAATTCTTTATTAAACTTAATTTTTGCAATGTTTAGAAACCATAGAGTGTTGATTACTCTATGGTTTCGAGTGAAAAAAGTTGTCTCATGACCTGAAAATATCGAGGCGAGCAATTGAAGAAGCTTCTGATAAGAGCACAGGATTGACATAACCTGGTATTAAATATGTTACTGGGTTACCTAAGCAACCGGAGCCTGAAACGTCTCCTAGAAACCATCCGTTAGCGACAAAGTGATGCTGCGGGAACGCAGATTTAGTCAAGTGCCTAAAGTTTTTGCGTAGTAAAGTATTGAGCAACACCGAGGGGCGTTGGCACAGGAAGTGATTTCCTATGTCAGTGATCCAGCCCGCTGGAGGACATTCCAAGCTCCAGTTGCCTAGGTAGCCCTCTGTGAATCAACTGTATCCTTTGCTTTCATTGATGGCCGCTTCAGTCACTGGCCTCAGAGTTGAGAGATGTTCAAAAAGGCATCCATACAGGGAACGATTAACTCGCAACGCTTTGCTCTGAAGCTCAAGGGACAAGCGACGGGTGTAAAAAGGCTCGGGAATGAAGAGCAGACCGGTCCTGAGATAAACCTCTCTCAACTCCAAAGCAAGTGATTGAAGTGTCAACCAATGAGAACAAAGAATACAGCTGATGTTTGATATTCCAGGCTCTAGCTGCCTCGATGACATTATAATTTCCGCAACTCTGTCACATGTCGCCTTGAAAGTGAGAAAAGTTTAACTCGGGGGAATGCCCACCTTGTTTTTTGCTTTTTTACCCGTCATCATTGAATCTCTCCGACTTTCTCCGAATTTGTGATCAGCGAACTGCTTCCTTTGCAGACACCCCATTAGAAAAAAAACACAAACTGATCCACCAGCTATGTCAGACAATCATGATGAATTAGAAAGTAATTCTTGCAAAGCTGACTTCATTCATTCCTGAGTAATTCGAGCTGGTGTCTCATTTCACCTTTTTTTTAAATCACCTTGTACTGCCAGATGTATCGTGTCCTGAAGCAAACACACAAAATGCGTAGGTGTGTCTGCACAGGAGGAACGCACGGCTCATTGCACCGATTTCACTGAGATGATAAAAAAACAAATAAATAAATAATCCAAGCTGCTTGAACAGAAGTGCCAAGAGTCAAACTGCACTAAGCTCATCAGCGCTTTTTTGGAAGGTTTCCATAATTAGCTGAGAGCTTGTTTGGGAAATCAAACACTTGTAGTTTCTCGCTGATGACGACAATTGAGATCAGTACATAAAGCAGAAGGAATTAGAGAGCAGATGTCGACCAGGGAGAGGGGTTCGACTCAGCGATTCGATTCCACTCAGACTTTTTGCAGGATACTTTTGTGCACGTTTTTTTTTTTTTTTTTAGTGTTTGATTACGTTAAAGATGATTAAGGTTAGCCATGGGTTTAGTGTACTAAAAAGGTCAGGAGTAGGACCTAAGAGACTACAAGCCAATGAGATGAGTGATTAGATTTAGATTTGTTTATACATGCTGCCTGACAGCCAGCGCTCAGAGCCAGTTTTTCCCATAAATTCTCCATCTTCCACAGGCAATCAGGACAACACAGAGGGGGGGGGTGGGGGCAACCTTTCATGCAACAGGTCATTCTTTTGGATGTGCCGCATTTTCTCACAGCATATCACAGCATATTTTTTAAATAGTTATGCAGAAATGTGACTGAAAGCTGCGTAAGAGTCCAGCCTGTTTCATGTGCGTTAAAGTAACATTCACTACCAGAACACAAAAAGTTGATTGTGTTCATGAACACAATCAACTTTTTGGGATTTCCTTACCTGGATGGATTGAGCATGCATCGAGACATTTTAGCTCACTACCTGATGTTTAACTCACTTATTAACCTTAAACTTAATATTCAAAACTTAAAATTAAGAATCTTAGCAAAAGTAAAAAAGAAACTTTAAAATGTTGGAAAGCTTTCCTTTTAAAGTCCATTAATTATTTAATTAAGTATTTACCTGGGAGGTATATGGGTGATTACTGTACATTGGTTGGTAATTATCAAACAAATGAAAACAATAATTTTACTCAAAAAGTGTTACTTTCCAAAGCGAACAAAACTACTCCAATAAAATATTTTTTCTTACCTGTGACATTATTAGCTGTTTGTATTTAGTTGTACAGTCACATTTGTCTAGGTTTCATTGGAGGTACACTCACTGGATACTGTGTTTAGGTACACCTGGGTAGTATCAGGTTGGACCCCCTCTTGCTTTCAGAAGTGCCTTAAATCTTGAGGTATCAGGTCTATTGGTGCACTACTGGACTGAGATCTGGAGGCCGTTTGAGTGCAGTGAACTCATCGTCATGGTCTGAGCTTTGTGACACGCCACATTAATCTGCTGGAAGCAGCCATCATTGAAAGTGAGGCAATGTTTTGGTGGGAACATGAGAATTGCAACATCAGTTTCCTGTTCTTAGCTGACAGGAGTGGTTATGGAGTGAGAGGTTTGACGTGCTGAGCATTCAGAGATGCTCTTCTGCATACTTAGGCAGCAACAAGTGGCTGTTTGTTTACCAGCTCGAAACACTGTAGCCATGTCTGACATCAACGAGACATTTTCACAGAACAGCCGCTCATGAGATATTTTCTCTCAGAGACCATCTGGCTCTTAGGTCACCTTCCTCCATTCTGAAGCTTGGGTTGAACTTCAGCAAGTCACCTTAACTGTGTCAACATGCCTAAATGTACCGAGCTGCTGCAATGTGGCATCTGGCATCAATTCAGCTGTTAATTAGATATTTGTATTAATGAGCAGCTGAACAGGTGTATCTAGCAAAGTGGCCAGTGAGTGTATATCCATGGGTACAGTGTTAAAACCTTAGACACAGTTAGCACACCACACACAAACAGCCTCACACTCACAGACATTAGTCCCAAAAGCTTTTTGGTTTTTGTCCTAAACTTTCTGTTTAGCTTCGCTGAAGGTGCCAAACCTGATTTCATTAGGTTTACACTGCCGGCTTTTGTCAGCACATGAATCTTCAGCCCCAACAAAAACAGAGACACATGTTAGCCAAGCTGTTTGGCTGCTAGCCAAGCTGACAGTTGTTCAAATGACGACGGGGCTGAGAGTCCATTCATTTTCACTACTGTTGGTTCAGGAAGCAAGGCACCCACAAGACAAAGGACTTGGAGGTTTTCTACATTTAAACAAAATATAAATGAATCACTTGTGAAAAGGAAGGCAAAACACTTCCTGAATAAACAGCTTTCAATGTGGGATGAACCCCTAACAAGGAATTCAAAATCAGGCATTGGGTGCAAAGAGCTCGCAAACCAAATTAGGAAACCAGAAATCAATGCCATGTTGACCAAATACTGTAATTGCTCTTTGACTGAGCCTATGAAATGGAGACAGTGGATAGATTAGATGATCACTGATATGTTTGGATGCTTTTCATATCAGGCAGAAAACTCTATTGATGGCCTCCATTAGCCATCAATAGAGTTGAACAAAATAGAACAAGTTAGGACGGTCGGGAATGGTCACATGGCATCTAGATGAACCCTTAATGTCAGCACACGGTCTGCACTGCTTGATCAAAACGGTTTGGAGAGAAGACACATTACCCTTTCAGTAAAGAATGTCCTTTGCTGCTTGTAAAATATATGAAAGTGCTATAAAAACTCCAGAGTTCTTTGCATACACAATCACAAAGGAGTGTCGGTGAAAATGGAGTCTCAGTGTGGAAGTGGAAAAGGTGACATAATTCACATTATAAGGAATTGCCTGAGTTGTTAATCAAGGGAAGAGGCATTAGAAGGGAAACATGGAGGACAGACACAAGACACTTACTAAACATTTGATTTTAAACATACTGCCCAAAATCATTCAAACAAAACTAACTTGAAGTGTTAAACTACTGATAACTACATGAGCACAAGTCATGGACTAACAACAGTGCAAACATCAAATATGGTAGAAAACACACAAAGAACTGCTGATTAGATGCGCTTAGTTTCTTACACTTTTGTTTCGTAGTCCTTCCAGGCTTTGTCAAAGGGCTTTTTCAGATCCTGCGAAAAAACAAAAGGAAGTATTAATTCATATAATAATTATGTTTTAAAACTGAACAAAACCAGCAATAAGCTCTTTGAAAGACAGTGAGACGATCGAGGGTTGAGAAGAACATGGACGAGAAATAAACTGGGACGACATTTTCTTAAGTGGAGCACATGGTAACATTTAAAGCTGCAGGTGCAGAATGAACGGGGTAGTTTGGCTCTTCTAGTCTATTAATTGTTTGGGTCATTTATCAGAACAAAGCCTTTATTGCATGTCCATAAAAAAAAAACAACAACAGACAAACAAAAAAAACATTACTCTGTGGTTTTCCTGTGATTGGTGCTACTTTTGGGATCCTCACATACATTTAATTAAGAAAGCTGAGACCCATTGGGAAGTTACTTTCGGGCGTCACGAAGGAGAAGCCAAAAAGTTACAAGAAAGACGGAAAACAGGAGGAAACAGCTTGTGTTTATCCAAAAATAATAAAAGGCCTCTGAAGCTCATTAATATACTCGTGACAGCTGTTTAGTTTAATGAGTCCAAGTTGCTGCACTTATGTGGGAAGTTGTCTACATCTTGGCCGGCCTCAGAGACTTAGTCAGAGATGCTAGCAGGTAAATATATATATATATATATTATTTTTTACCTCTCAGAAAGAGAGACTAGCAGCTTCTACCCATTTCTTGTATTTATGTAAAGCTTCTCAAGGAGCAAAGATTTTATTCACATATGATTTCCAAACATGGTTAATAAATACTCTTAGGTCCTCAACAATGAAAGTAACTGATAGTCAGGGCCCTACATGCACTATACATAATGAACGCAGACAAGCGCATCAAGCAGAGAACTCGGGAAGTGTGTGGTTACACTGTTAAAATAGCGAGCAGAAATCAAGAAATTGGATGCAGAATGACACATCCTTCACCATGTCAATAGCAAAACATTGCAAAAAATATAGCTAATCTATACAGACGGCATTTGTCTCAACAGTGAGCAGGAGCACAAGGTGACTGTTTCTGGCATTCATAACGCAAATTCTCTGGTAACAATTTCTTGCCGTCGTGTGCTGCTTGAGCAAAACTCTTGATTAAAGCACCTCTTTGGTGCTCCAGTGCTGATTAAACAGTGATTAGGACGCACAAAGCAGACATTACTGGGTACAGCTGCCCATTTTATTCCCTAAAAAACAACCAATACGCCAAAATCAACTGTTGTGTTGTTATGATGAGTGGAGGGGGGTCAGGAGGCCAGGAAAATCTGCTGTACAGCACGCAATAATAACAATTTTTTAAAACAGAGAAAAAACTAAAGGATTTAACTGCAATTAAGCTGCTTTAATTCTTGTAATTAAAACATTACAGTGAGCTCTCCACAGAAAGCCAAACCAAATCATGCAGCACTTTTCTCCACCTTGCTATGAATTGCTGTTGCCTTAGGTTTTGCTTACGGCTTCAGTGCCACTGTTAGATCTCCAGAGTGAGCTGATCCCCACCGCTGACCTCCACTTCAACAGCAGAGGAGTGACAGGCTCGACCTGTCGGCCCACAGGATCACAACATGGTTCACTGGGCCATTCACTCATCCAGCTCAACGGCAGAAACCGCCAGAGTAAAGAGAGTATAAAAGGCTATAAAAATCCAACGTAAAAGAACAGGACTGTGGGGAAAGTGTAGAAGGAAGCCGCTAAAAGAATGAACTGCAGGTCAAGAGAGCAAGTGAGAGAAAAAAAAAGAAAGAGGGTAAGCGGAAGGAAATGTCAGAGCCGGAGAGAGGAGGAAAAATGGTAACAATGGCTAAAAATACCAGGCAGAGGCATCACTGGGCAGGGAAGGGCAGAGCAGAATAGGACAAGGCACAGGGGCAAAACACTCCCTCAGAGATATGCAGGCTTTTAGCACTCTGTATCCTGTCTGGCTGAATCTAAAGATGGAGGAGGCGATCTTTTACTACCCAGGACCATACAAGGAGCATACATGTGAAGGATTAGCAGCTCCTGGAATACGTGCCTCACACCTTTTCCTACAGATATACTAAATGTGCAACCTAAAGTAGATCGGAGTCCTTTTCAAGGGCTCTTGATGAGAGGTAAGGGTGCCACTGGGGGAGTGTGGGGTCTATGTACACCCTGGCAGAATCACTACATGCTGCAGCTGTCAAAAACATGTGAAAAAAAAAACAGTACTGTGGATTACTCTTGCTTGTGTTTGGGATCTTTTTTGTGTGTTAGCTTATCGCCTGCTGCAAAGAAGACAGAGGGCACAAAAGACAAAGAACTACGTAGCATTTGCATTGGCTGGCAGCCCATAATCCTTCTATCATCACAGCCAAAGATGGACAAAAAAAAGCATGTTTTGGGGGGCCTATCAGGAAGAGAAACAAATGAAATGTTACTGTCATCATTTAACAGACTGGCTAAAGAATATTTAGAGAGAAAGGAAGAAAGTGTGAGCAGCAAAAAGACCCCTGAATGTCACAGCGATCTTAGATATGATCAGGCAAGAGTGGAGAAACAGAAAAGGGATGTAATAAGATGTAACTCAAATGTATCAATGATGTGGAGACTCTTAACTTTAAAACTTTGTAGATCTGTTTACTGACCCACTTTTTCCTTTTAATTTTTTTTTACAGAAAGGTTCAGAGAGGCAGGAAAGTAGGGAGAAAGCAGAGGGATGACTTGCAAAAAAATAAATAAAAATGCTTGGATTGAATTGATGCAAGGCCACCAGAATAATGATTAAGCCTGTGTTACATGTGACGTGGTGCTACAAAAGGGTTACTACAGCGGAGGTCCACTGGTACGTTAACCTACTTCCTTGTGCTGTTTTTAAATGTCTGCCAATGTCATTTTTAAAAGCACTAATGCTGCAGAGTATTTGGTTTGCAAACTAATGAGATCAGCGAACACAGATCAGCTCTCATCTAAAAAACCTCCAACAGCTAGCATGCGTTGGCGGTTTCGAGTGTTCACGATCCACTGAAACACAATTGGGGGGGGGGGGGGGGGGGGGACGACACAGCTGGACTCACATCCCTCGATCCAAATGCATTAGTCCACACTAGCTTCCCCCTCCCAATGCTCCAAACACACACACACACTAGGTTCTGCACCCCTTAGTCACTGGGGTTGAATACTGATAAGTTGATATGATTCACGGTGTGTTAGAGACCTCTCCATAAGCATGCGATGAGCGAGTAGACGGCAGGTATGATGTCATGCAGGCATCCACTCTCACAATTCAGTATTAGCAGAACAGACTGGTAAAATCAACACTTTCTAATTTCTCCTGAGAGGGAGTGTGTCTATCTCCAGCAATAACACTACTGGGCTTTCCACTGACCCTCACAGCGGCGTTCTTGTTGGTACTACAGTGAAAGGGCTTAATCGTGAGCAAAGACCATTTAAGTGAAGAATTTCATTACTGTGCAAAACTTCTTTAGCCACCACTAATTTCTTCATAGCAGCCAGACTTTCTTCTACTCCTGTCATTTTTTTCAAAGTGGTCTTGATCAATAGTTCTTCATGTTTTTTGAAACCTTTCAAGGCTTTTCTTTGGATATTGGCCGATTTTTCATTCAGTCCAGCCCTTGTACCTGACCATTTTCTATAAGAAGGGAAACAGGGAAATAATGCTGAGGTATACCAAAACTTCCACAACCATCTGTAAAACACTGTAGGGGCTCTGTCGTGGTTTGAGGTGCATTTTAGCCACTGGTGCTGGGAATCTTGTGAAAATTGATGGAATTATGAACACAGAAAATTGCCATCAGTTTTTAATCCACCATGGAGTACCATCTGGAAAGCCTCTCACTGGCAGCACGAACATATTCATTTTTCAGCATCACAATGATCTCAGCAAAGACATAATGACTAGAAAAAACACCATCAGACATGGATCGCCTCCCCAGAGAGCTCAACATTATTAAGCAGTGTTGGATTATCTTGACAAAAAACAGAGCAAAATGTCACTCAAGAAGCTTGGAAAACTATTCCTGAAGACTACATAAAGAAATGACAAAAAGTCTGAGAGACTTCAGGCTGTGTTGAAGAATAAAGATGGTCATAACAAATGCATTTCACATTTTCCTAGCAAAATACGAAAAGAAGAAGGGTGTTGCATTGCCTTAAAATTGACTTTTACACATGAAATCTTGATTCTCCTTTGTGATAAGATGGTCGGGGTTTTTAATCGATTAACAGCAGTGACAGGTTGTTAAGTGTTAGCCCTCTAATCCCAGAGCCATTAGCTGCTGCCTCTTGCAGAATGAGTTCATTGCACTCATTGCTGAAGACAGCACTGGCAGAATATTAACAGGGTTTATGTGAGCACCGGTCACCAGAAAGCCATTAAATCCTGAATTAAATCAAATGTAAAGGCTGGTAACTACTGAAGCTGCCGCACCGAAGCGTTGAACGTGGAGAATTTTAAGAGATCAAACTGCATTTTTGATCTGCACTGAACAGCAAGAGGGAAGTACATTTCAAAATACGTATCATACTCCTCATTTGTTGAGGTGTTACTGTTAGTTGCCCTCTTTTGTGTGTAAATTTTTGAGAAATGATCTGATCAAGATATACATTTAGCCTTAAATGCTGAGTAAAAAGTTACTGGCAGAAGTTAGGGTTAATCCTATCTATTAAAAAAGGGGGGGACTTATAGGTAAGATGGGCTTAAGGTGCTAAAACGGTAGGTGAGCTCAGATGTTTTATTCAGGACTGGTATAACATAAACAAGCATTATTTTGAACCCTAAATCATGCAAAGTCATTCTATTAAAGTCAAAGAACAAAATGGGAAATCAGCACAAGTTCCTTTTATTACCTCAAGCACGGTCTGCTTTCGAAGCTACATTAATAAAAGTGAACTCAGGTTTCCGTCATCAACATTTATTCAAGGTGAGTTTGATTTGCTTGTAAAATTGTTGCATATTTGTTCCAAAAACACCACAACTTGTTTAAAATGAGCATACAAATGTGTAAATCATGTTCCTGCTTGTGACTGGTGAAGTACATAATTCCCATCCGCATTGCAATACATTCCTCCTCGTAAGCTCCTTTGATCTTTTAAATACATTACTTTTTAATGACATCCACATTAGCCAATTAATATATTATACTTCAGTTGTTCCTCTTCCTGTAGTGTAAACAGCCTGTCGTGCATGTCTGGACTTCTTCCTACTCCCCCACCACCACCCCCCACCCGCTCTCCTAACAGGTACTTCCTGTGGTAGTGGTGGAATAATGAATAATGAATGGCAATAAGGAAGAGACGAGGGAAAGCCTCTGGGCTGTGTAGGTGAGCAACAGGTAAACATCACTGTACATCTCTGTGACCTTTTCTCTCTCTTTTTGTAGAAGCCTAACTTCCAGGTTTAGTGACTACATCACTGGTGACATTTATATAAGTGTGTGTAAATGTGAGTGTGCCCTGAAGTATAAAATAACCAGCAGCTCATTAGTCCTTTGCCACTGGGGTAATGAGAATCATCTGTGGGCTAATGAGCAATAAGTGGGCAAGCATTGCGGATACAACTGGCTGCCAAAGCCGGGTGGGGGGGGGGAGTGTCGAGAGAGAAAGGCGGAGATATCAGCAGAGTTAAAACAGAGACGAGAGGACAAAGGCAGGAAATCACAGAACAGAAAAGGAGATTGAAGCCAAAAAGACAACACTTGAGGAAAGAACGCAAAAGAACCAAAAAAAAAAAAAAAAAGGGAAAAAGGGGGGGAAAGGGGCAGTTCAGGGGCAAGACAGCACAAAGTGGCCAGGGGTCATGGGGACAACTGGCTTCTCCATGGCAACCACCCTCATTAGAGCCGACTTAACTACATCATACCTCAGTGGAAACCAAATCTAATCATGTGCCTAGAGAGTGAAAGGTCACAGACCACTGTGGACAGTCTGATTGCATTACAGATTGGCAGAGACTGTTGATGAGTGTCTGTCTGGGTTTAGTCTAATTGGTGGACACACATGACCGTCTAGCAGACTGCATTAATACACAAGGCACAGGCCTGTCTATTAAACCTCAACACACTTTATTTCAGACCAAAGCGTGTTTGCAGGCATTAAACATTTCCTTGCTGCGAGTCTTTGTGTCACCCCTCCCTCGCTTACTGCAGTCTCCAAACGTAGCACTAAAAACCTGCGAAAATACTGAGCTGCAGTCTTTTATTCCCACCTTAATTTACTGCTTTTGTTTTGGTGGCATTTCACGGTTGTTTAGCTCTTCCCCCGATAAAGACGACATTGTTTTGACACCTCGTAAAATATCAATAAAGACTCAGTTTAAGGACCATTAAAATAGTTTCCAGGTTTTTCAGAGCATAGCTGCACAGGCAGAGACCACCCCAGCTAACTTCTGATGCACACTCAGTTAATTTCCTCTATAAGAAGGCTTGAAATGTCACAGAAAGCTCAGAGAAGAGCTTCAAGGTTTACTCCTAGTTAGGGATGGGTACCGGTATCCGGTGCCATCATGGCACCGGTTCTGACATAAACGGTAGTAACCAGACCGAAAAGCAGCGCGCATTTCGGTGCTTTATTTCGGTGCTTTTTTTTCCCGAGCTGTGACACTTTCTTCTTCCTTACATTTCTATTGGCGGTTGGCAAACAACTGAAAGGTGCATTACCGCCACCAACTGGTATGGAATGATACACTTTAGAGTCTAGCCAATCATTTTACGTTTCGAGGATAGTAGGCGGGTCCAGGTACGTACGTTCTTTTAGAGCAGAGCTACAGATTAAAAATGCCCAAGGCAAAGCGGTCAAAAGTCTGGCTGTACTTCACAGCAAAAGATGCAAACTCAGCAGCCTGCAACAAGTGCTTTAAGCTGATACTGTCAAAGGAGGTCACACTTTAAATCCGATGAACCTAGCCCTGCCAGTGTAGCAGAAATGATGATGGCAGCAGCCGTTCTTCTCTGCGTGAGTAGCTTAATGTTGTTCGTGTGTAATTTACGTTGAGTAAGCTAACCGCGTTATTAAATTAATGCATGTAACGTGAACTAGCAAACACCATCATAGCTACATGCGGCTGTCTTCTTGTTTGATGGCAGATACTCCCTTCACCCTGGACAAAAAGGCTAAAATGACCGAAGAAAAAGTGGAAAACAGCTAAACATGAGAGGTTTTTGGACAAAGTTTGTGTTTTTTCCATTGTTTAAGCACTGCTTCCAGCCCAGAGTGATACCATATATGCCCTATACCTGCAGAAAAGACTAACATTGTTATCTTTTTACAAAAAAAAAGCTGAACATGAGAGGTTTTTGGACCAATTTTGTGTTTTCCATTCTTTAAGCACCGGTTTGGGCACCGTTTAAGCACCGGCACCGTTTCAAAAGTACCGGTTTGGCACCGGTATCGGATAAAACCTAAACGATACCCATCCCTACTCCTAGTAGGCTCTCAAGAAGAAGAGTTAAAAAAAATATGACTTTACAGGAGAACATATTTATTATTCTATACCTGAAAGGACTGCAAAATTAAACAAACCGACCATGATGGGCAGAAAACTGTTTTGCTTCTCCAAGCTAAACAAGAAACACACAGTTATAAATTGAACCAGCCAAGCATATGAATATTGTTTTGTTTTTAGATCTTACAACAGAAAAAGTGAGAGAAGCACTGCAGTAGATCCTGCAAACACATGCACAGTAACACATTCTCAAACATTCATATGCTCCGCATTTCTATTCACGGCCTCTAAAAAGTAGCTTTGCATAATTCATGGTTCAAAATAATCTTTATTTCTTTTCTGGGCCTTGTTCATCCTCGATCTGAAAAAGTCAATACATTATTAGCTAGCGCCCTTCTCCCTTTAAGTCAAGTATCTGATTGGCCTCCCCTTGCAAACAAAGCCTATAAATAGCATGTTTGTAAGCAGCTGTGCTCCTGAGAGAACCTTATTAAGAATATCTGCTCTCACTGGTGTTGTTATTTGCACGCTTGCTGACCTTATGGCCATTTTAATATGAACCTGCACTATTGTAGCAGCAATTAAGGACAGATGTAAGGAAATTAAAACAGGTCTGTTTTAAATAATCACTCAAAATGAGAGATTGTGGACTCCATCCTTCATAGTTTTGCATAACTACACAAAAACATTAACATTAATATTCATTCAGTCAGAGGCTGATTTTTTATTCTGCAGTCTGATGAATCAGCTCTGCTGCAGACAGGTATATTCCAGGAACTGCTTCATCCACCATCTCTCTCTCTCTCTCTCTCTCTCTCTCTCTCTCTCTCTCTCTCTCTCTCTCTCTCTCTCTCTCTCTCTCTCTCTCTCTCTCTCTCTCTCTCTCTCTCTCTCTCTCTCTCTCTCTCTCTCTCTCTCTCTCTCTCTCTCTCTCTCTCTCTCTCTCTCTCTCTCTCTCTCTCTCTCTCTCTCTCTCTCTCTCTCTCTCTCTCTCTCTCTCTCTCTCTCTCTCTCTCTCTCTCTCTCTCTCTCTCTCTCTCTCTCTCTCTCTCTCTCTCTCTCTCTCTGTGTTGCCAGCTCCACTTTTACTTTTTTGGGAACAGGAACGTGGTCTGAGATCAAAGCAGCGTGTTATTAACCTTGATAGCTAGACTGCAGCACCTAAAGGAGGGTAATAATTGTCCAGCAGCTTTGAACCACTCAGAAGGTCTCTCTGTACTTCTAGTGAGCCGTTTTCACTCTGCGATCTGGTTTCTTTGACGGATTAAACAACTGCAAGATGAATATGTTCATTAGCTGACAGTTACATTGAAATTTGTGCAAAAACAGCCCTTAGTGTCAGTCCACTATCGCAGAATAAGAGGTACTTCAGGGCATCATCCAAGAATAATGGCTTTAATATTTCCTCCTGTATAAAACACAGCACATGGAGAGTAACACAAAGACTTGCTGTTTAGTTGCCTTACCCCTTTGACACCCTTCAGGTCTCCTTTCAGCAAGCTGTCCAGAGGGAAGGTGATGATGTTGTTCATGTTTTGGAACTGGAGGAAGTTGAAGAGAGACACAAATAAGAGTCGAAAGGTTACATCAGAGATTTTAAGACAGCAGGAGACTGAAAGTCACTGAGACGTAATCCTTTCAGCAGTGTCCTGTGTCTCCTTGCAGTGGACATAAAAAAATCCAGAGTATCCAGAGTTTCAGCTCTTCATCTTAAGCAAATAATAGTGTTGAAAGGCTAATGTTGCGCAAATAAAGAAGCAACTAGCAGACAAATTGTAACACAGAATACGTCACACAGGTTCAGTGGAAACAGTCACTAAACACTAAAAATAAATATGTGTAAACATCTACTGCGACAGCATGTATATACAACTGGTCATGTTTTACAATAAAAGCAGTGGTATGGATGGTTTTTCAGTCAAGGAAGGTTGGAAATCAGCTGAATCAGGTCATTCGTTTTAAGTTATTCTTTAAGCCTGCAGTATGTAGCATCTTAATGAAGATAAGGCCTCAGTCACACAGGCTTAGATACGTGTTGGTGACCATCTGGCAGCCTCTGGTGACAAGGGAAAAACTTTAATGCTGCACCAAAAAACTACTTGTGATAGCTTTAGTTGCTAGCAGGTTGCTGCAGTTGTCAGTAGTTTGCACAGAAGTCTCCAGATACTTGCAAACTACTTGCCAAACAGTAGTGAAACTGTGAAAAATGTCACACAAACAGGAAGCAAATACTGTTCTCCTTCAAAATAAAAGTTGAACATGTTCTGGTTGCAGCAGTGAGATAAATCTTTTACTTTGAAGGAGAATGCTCTCGATTTCTGGTTGGTGTTCCATCTTTTCAAGTTTCACTGCTTCTCGGAGAGTAAACGGTGAGTGTTTGCAGAAAAGTCCATGTACATGCAAACTATAGGCGATCACTACAATCTGCTAGCAACCAAATCACAGAGAGGTTTTTATTGCGGCACGCTCTTTGGGACTGATTATACTTGCTAATACTCAGCTACCTACGCTTGCCAACCAGTCCAGGAATGCAGATTTTTTTTTTCCTGGAAACCATGCTTGCCACGAGAGTCACGGACTTAGCTCTAGATTTGTGTGCTTGAGACCTGAATTGATCATTTGTTCAACTGTAGGAGATCCTCTCTAACACTGTAAGAGCTTACCATACAAAGTGACTGTTATTGTGAATCGGTGGCATCTAAACAAAAGTGAATTGAATGAAATGCTATTAAGATTTTAGTCTGAAATGGATTCAGGAATCGTTAAGCTTGTGAGAAAACATCGAGTGAAGGTGCAAAAGGGTTAATTACACATAGCTCAGTGCCTTGGGTCCAAAAATTCCACCACCCTTGGTATCATTTTCATTTTTAATCACATTTCAAACTTGTTAAAGACACAAATTCTGCCTTCAACTCGGCTGTTTCCAAGCTGCTATAAATGCCAGCCCCGACATGCAATCTAGGAACCCAGTGCTTTCTTAAGCTATTGGAGATTACATCTTCACATCCAGGTCAGGCAGAAGCTCATATTTCTTTAATATAAGACGCTGAGATCACACCAACACAAAATCTAAAGCTCCTGTTCTCGGTATGAGCTGATAAAGTGTGCGAGGGGAGCGACAGACCTCACAAGATGGAGTCCAATTTTTTTTAATAAAGCGTTGGCTTTCATACAAGACCTGGGCTTAACAGATCAGGCAGTATTAGATCCAGGAGATATTTGGTGTTGCACTGGCTCTTCGGATGTCTTGATGGAAAAACTAGGGCTACGTCCTCAGGGCTTTAAGTTCAAGCTGGACATGGTGTGTGCTCAGTGTGTGTTAGAGAACACACACACGGTGGAATAAACACAAGTAAGGACAGCATGACAATTTTTCTTTGTCCCAGAGGACTTTACCCACCCACACATACAGCCACATACACACACAGTGTGAACTCACAAGGTTTTTGAAAAGCGCCGTGAGCTCCTTGGTGAAGACGGAGAACTTGAGGAAAGCCGAGCCCAGATCAGGATCGTCTCTGTACACACAGTTTTCTCCAAACTTCTCCAGGGCCTGAGTGTACTGCTCCTCATTTTCTACATGTGCTGAAAAACACACATATATACACACAGATTAACCAAAGTCTTTTTCTCTCTGATCCTAACAAGTTAAAAGTCAATCAATAAGTATTAATAATGCATGGCGATAGTCTTCCAGTGTAAAACAATCCAGTTTCCTTCCATTACACAGTTTTCCTCACACGTCTATAGTGAAGGTGGTCAGCAGGGACAGACCAAAAGAGATACTCACCCCTGGCACAAACCATAAATTCTACAAATTAACCCTACATGTTGATAAAATGTTTCAGTCAAGTTATAATTGCAATCATTTATGGAAAAAAAAAAAGATGGGACAGACCAATGAGGCTATGGGAATTATAGAGACCAACAATACAGGAGTTAATATTTGTTATGTGCTATAATAACATGTTTACGTGTTTGTGGTATTACAAACAGTGCCCTCTGGTGGACAAACCAGTCAACATCCACACTCATAACATGGTTGAAGGGTGTTTCTCCTGTCTCTTCTTCAGTTTTTTAAAATTTCCCTTTAATGACTGATATAACTGGCAATACCAATAGATGGACAAATAGCTAATATCTGCTGCCTGATAAATTGGTCAGACTCTATCCAGAGAAGTGCGTTTTCTTGGTAGGCTACAGTGTGTCTATAGGTACACCCACTGGGCATACTCATATTTTATAGGTCGTACAAATATAAAAGATGAGATAATTAGCCTAAACAGAATGATACACAGAGAGAGCGCAAATGTTCAAATGATATGCAATAATAATATTATAAGGCCAAGCGTGTGTTTGTGCTTTCGCTCACGTCTTTGACAACCGGTCCCCATCTGAGGGTTATTTTTCAGCATTTGATTTCATCTGTAGCACTGAACCCATTTATCTTCTCCCCGCCCGCCATCTTTCCTGTTCCTACAATACCGCCCTTTTCACTCGATGGCATCGATGGACTTGATTTTGTCTTCATTGTCTTCATGCTATAGACTGAACAATGTTGGGTGGGAAAACTGCAGTAGATCAGCAGTTTCTTTTATCGTTCTTCCCAATTTTGACGCTAAAATTGACTGATGAATGCTTACTGTAACAATAAATGACAGAAATAAGGAGAAAAAAAATGGTCCCTTTTAAATGTGTTACATATACTTTAGCTATCATCTAGGCAAGGTCTTTATATAATATTTTGCCAATCTTAACTAAATTTTGTTGTCAGTGAGTTGCTTGTGCAGACCTGGGATGTATATATGCAAATCCTGACAGTTAGTAATCAGCAAACCGCCAACTCCTGCTCGCTGTTCACAGCCGTCCAAAAGCATGAGATTGCCACCAGGAAATAGCGCCCCTGTGGTGAAAGGCTGCAAGACGATAGAGAGCAAGCTGGACTACTACACATAATGTCAGCATCTGATGGTTGCCGGGCTCGGTTACTATGTGCCCCAGTTCCCACTAAGCCAATATCCCAGCGCCCCTGTGGCAGCATTGATCACCACTGATTGGGCCGTCTCCGGACCAGTTCAATCTCAAGTTTTCTTTAATTTACTTAAATCCTCACTAAGGTTGTCAAAAAGAAAAAAAAAAAAGTATCAATACTCAAATATTAATAGAGAATAAACACTGATATTAAATTAAATGAGGTCAGGAAAATTCCCATTTCAATACCACTGAATAATTAACCAGTTATCAGAAATGTTAACCACAACAATTTATCTAAAGTTCAACTTTTATGCTCTTCTAACTTAAGTGGTTGTGACTTTAGGTATTGTGTTGTTGTACCCTTAGTTTATTATTAGGTTTTGTAAAGAAATGTTCATAATCTGTAAAATTAATGAAACCTCTGATGATAATCTGAAATTATTTTGTTAAATCTGGGGTCAAACTTCCTCGTGGTATCAAAAAATGTTATTGAGAGTTTTCCTGGGTATCGTGACAACACCACGCAGATCATCGTGTCAAGCTTGCCATCCGGTTTTCAATGTAATCCGCAAGACGCACACAAAAGGCCTCCCTCATCTAATGCCGCCTGCTGCCCCAAAATCTCAAAGTGTGTCTAAAATTGGTTTAATGTACCACAAGGTTAGGCCTAGGAGATTCCACTTAATGCACTTCACGCCACACTAGGCTGCTGATAACAACCAATGCCACTGGGACAGCTGTGGAGCCAGCGATGGAACACCAGGTGACTGTTGCTATGACGACAACTTGCAGAGAAACGCAACAGAGGTGGAAGGAAGGGGTGTAAGGAGGAACAACTGAAAGAAAAAAAATAAGGGGATGTGGTGGTGGTGGTGAGGGGGGGGGGGGGGGGGGAATCTGAAATTGTGAGGATGCATGCCAAAAGACACCTGCAACCACATTATGACTCAGCTTTTAAGAGGTAAAACCCACACACACACACACACACACAAGCTCACGTCTTGGCCGCTGACATATCCATCAGGTTATTAAAAGGGAAGAGCTGAAAGCCTGAGTCACTACCTGCAGGCATGCTCACGAGACGAATCTAATTTAAGCCACAAAATATCATCTGACGCAATAACAGAGGTCGATGATAAGAAAGCTGCCATGAGACTCACAAGGGAAGTGGCAAAATGAGAAGCCTGGCGAGTATGTGTTATAATGAGACTTTCCCCCCTCTGTCTGTGGTAAGTGCAGAAATAAAAGACCTACAAAAATAAATAAAGGGGGAAAAAACGATTTCATGTTTCGATAAAGTGATCAATTCTTCATCCAAAAAAATAACTAAATAAAAATCCAAAAGCACCAAATCCTCTTTTACATAACAAAGACCTGCAGTGAGATGTACCACACAAAGATGTAGTAAACTTCAATCACTGTCATGTGTCAGAAACCGACCACTGCCACACATCCACAGCCCACTTTCCAAATCTGCTCCAGCTGTTTAGCTCAGCCAGGTTTCGAGCCAACAGGGCGGGGTCCTGTTGTTGTTTTTGAAGTGGCACATGAGAGCCCTACTCAAAGCTGACAAATAGCACAAACCCCTCCAGGGCAGCTTAGTGACTACATGTGTATTTGTTGTAACATGACCCAAACATGTCGTGCATGCAGCCCCATAGTACAGAGCAGAGGGCGTGTGAGTTTACGTGGCAGGAAAAAACCAACAAAGGACAGGAGAGACATTTTCCTGTAGTTTACACTGCAAACACGACCTGCTAATTCCTTGTTTACCTGCAGATGTGTAGACACTGAGTAAACATTTCCATGAACACTGGTGTTCCGAGCCTCACTTAAAGATATGCAACAACAGAAAATGGGGAATTTGGATTTTATATGATTAGAGCTTAAAAGCTTCATTGATTGTCGAATTACATAAGCTGATTTTACCTCCAATTGTTGCAGATCTAAAAGATGCCAACTCAGGCTCTGACGAGAGGTTACAGGGAAATTTCTCAGAGAAGACAAACTCAGAATATAACAAAGTAAGAAAAAACTAAATGAACTACAATTAGTGAAGAGCTGTCAGGCCGACTGAGAGTTCTTAGTGATTCCTCAGACTATTGCACAGGTATGCAAATAATCACAATTCAGCCCACTTTGACATAAACCCTTACCACTCTGCAAAAAACTCAATGTGGGGAATGCTGTGCTTTTTTCATAGTCCGTATTTTTAATCTTAGTTTCTACTAGTGTAGCTTTGCATGAGTCACAGTTCATAATAAGTCATCTTTATTTAGCTTCTCCTGGTATCTCTGAAACAAGCTTTCTCGTGTTATTTGCAGTAGATCATTAATAAGCAGTTTGAATAAATTGACTGTTGAGCGTATATTGTCTCAGTAATGTATGAAGATAAGGAAAATAAAAGGATAGATGGTCCCCTCTCCTTTGTATAACTGAAGCCAGTACTTTCATCTTCCTTTGAGTGAAACTTTGAGAGTGGATGTTATTGTCTATTTAAAATCAGCATGAGAAATGCCTTAAGAAGTCGGCTTGAAAGTAAATGGCGTATTGTGCGTCAAAGGGAGAGAAAAGGATTCCTGTTGCTCAACCTCAGGAAATGATAAAGTTGCATTCACTGCAAGACAGAAGCCTGCTCACGCCTGTGGCATTCACCGCTGTATCTTTCCTCCTAAACTTACAAACACACACATGTATAGCTTTCCAGGCGTCTGCTGAGGATTATCTTACATCCCAAAGGCTTGTTTTGCAGCCTCTTCCATTTCTCTCCCACACATGCGGGGTTTAATCACCAGATAGCAGCTTCCTCTCTCCGTCTCTCCCACACAGCTTCGTAAGTCCGGGTCAGCTGACGCTCGGCGACACAATGCGCCGGTGACCTCCGATCAATTACAGATCTCTCTAAGGACTCAATGAAAACAACGCTGCGCAAAATGACCACAAGCACACAGAAAAGGAAGCGTGACTATTAATCCCACGGGACAGAGACAAGGAATCGCAGAGGCATGAGAGACAATCAAAGGAGAAAGAAAACTTTCCTTAAAGTTCAAGTTTGATGTTTTGCTAAAATATTTTTTTTTGCAAATTCCTGGAACGAGGACAGTGAGTGAGAACATGTGCTATAGTACAAATCCAGTTAGCTTAGAATGAAAACAGAAACTGGGGGGGCTAGCTCGGCCAATTTAACTTTGTCTAAAGCTACATTTCTATGCAAGCCAATGCACATGCAAATAATTTATTTTAACATTTATATACATATTTATATATAAACATAAATAATTAAATATCAATTATGTACCCAGCAGCTTAACCAGCTGCAAACTCCACCTGAAACCTTCAGTCTTGCTAAGACAACATTATATTTTCTAAATTGTATTTACTAAAATCTAAGAAACTGTTTTACACAAGTAACATGAGCTCTTTTTCTTATCTCAGACATTAATTAAAGGTAATCGTGTTAAAAGATTATGGAGAATCTCATTTTCTCTGCTACCTGCAGACACATGATCAACTTCAGTGTTTCTCTGATGCAGCATGGTCTGAGTTCTGCATTATATTCAGCAACTAAATGTCCTTCCCGGCTACAGGTACATCATCCCCCTCCAGTTATTCTCTGTTCAGCTGCTCTGACAAGCCTGTCCGAGCAGCTCTGTGCGATCAGCTCCTGCTTCTTCTGAGGTCTGA
Source organism: Neolamprologus multifasciatus (assembly GCF_963576455.1). Classification (NCBI taxonomy): domain Eukaryota; kingdom Metazoa; phylum Chordata; class Actinopteri; order Cichliformes; family Cichlidae; genus Neolamprologus; species Neolamprologus multifasciatus. Next base: position 17,925,218 of record NC_140457.1, on the reverse strand, counting down.
GATGCTGCTGCTGGTTTATTCATCAAAACCCACATGCTGACACCTTGACAGGTCTCTGCAGCAACACAGGGTTCTCCTGCTCATTTAAAACCACTCCACCTTTCTCACTCCCTTTCCCATCTTTTTCTTTATCCACATTACAAACTCACCATGCACACCCAGCCTCTAAGATTTTCCCTGAGATGGTAATTCTGTAAAAAAATCGTTGCTTTGACCTCAATATAGTCTCTAAACCTTCAACATTCCCTCTGCTTACCCAGCTCCTCGTTCTCCTCATCGTTACAATACGTTATTTCTTAGCCTAAAATATCTTTGCAGAATTTTGGAAGAGTCAGTCAGCCATAGCAGGTGCTGAGGCTCCCTGTTATGTGTCACATTACTCACACTTTACCCACAACACTTTGTCTGGTGAACTTTAGGAAAACTCAAGTGATCCTTTTCCCTCTATATTTATGTTAGAGCTTGGCTTTAGATACAAGTTGCATGTTGTCATTAACCACTTACAATCTAATTAATCTCAGCTGGTTTTAAAGAGCCAATAGGATCATTTTTGAGTGTATGTAGCTTGTTTCTGCAGGTAAAAGGGTTGGCAAAGCCACCCACATGAACACTGCTCCTAAACTGCAGTCGAGGGATTGTTTATTTACGGTGCTATGTAACCCATTTACATTACACTGATGTGCGGGTTAGTTTGGCATGCTGTCAACCAAACAAGGCGGCGCTGCCTTGCGGTTCAACTACAAAATATGCAGCCACTAGCGAGCAAGCCAAGCTTTCTGTAGACGGCTGCAGGAGCAAAGGAAGCAGATCGCTCATATTTTAAATCCTTAGCATTAGCCTGCCGCCCTGAAGTGACAAACATTCGATTTAATGATACCGAGGTCTGTCAGACTTTGGGATAACACAACAACCTGGCAAAGCTCATTTCATTTGGGACACAGGTGTGCTGAATGAGGAAATACACACTGTTGGGTTGGTCACCTGAGAAATATAATAGTCACTTTTCTGGTTTTCTTGTTTTGATCACCACCAAATCCAAAAGGTAATTATCTGGCTTCACCTGCAACATACTCCACTATATTCCCCACATAGCAGCTAAATGTGTGTATACACTTAGCTGCTGGGCAGGGAGCACACTGAGCCACAACAGAGGAGGTCTGCAGCCGCCTAATAATAAAAACAAGTGCGAGTTAGCAAGATGTAAGCAACAAAAAGCCCTAACAGCTGAAGTGAACTGGCAGGTAGTAATTTAAACTGCCCTTGTCACAACACTCAGTGGATGTACCGTTATTATAGAAATATGGATCAATAAAACTTAGGTATAAGGCATTGCTTTTAATTTAGTAGCCTGTATTTGGAAAATATACTAAATAACTGTCATTATTGTGTTTCCATTTAAAAATGCGATGTACTCGGCACATGAGGATCACACAGACATGAAACTGAAATCCTCTGGGTTATACTCAAAACACACTGGTGTCTGGGCTGCTTCTCCTTGATAATTGCTGATAACAAAAGGTGACCTCCATTCATGCGAGCATAAATAAGAGCATTCCCTGTGGTATTCCTACAGACAAAGCAATGTTTCTACTTCAAACATTTATAAAAAACCGTCTGAAATGCAGCAACGTCCCAGTAAAAAGATTCAAATGAAGAGCCTAAGGCAACATTTTGCAGCTTATACGCCTACACTTACACCTGCATGTAAGATTACACGGGACTGAAAAGTGCTGGACGTTATAAATGTAAATGCATGTTTAAGAGTGACGTGAGAACATGTGTGTCCATGCCTCAGCGGCCACATACAAACACAGGCTGTGCCCCTCCCCAGCTGTTCCTTCCGGGGGTCTGGATCAGACAGCTGTCCCTCTGGCCTGAACAGAGCTCACACTGTTCTGAAAAAGACGTGCTCAGCACATTGTTCAGAGGTCTCTCTCCATTTCTGCCTCTCAGCGGGGTTCTGTCAGGCAGGCCAAACAAAAGACGCTAAAAAACACCCAACACTGGCACAGCCAGGCATAATGAGCATGGTAATGACACACACATACACAGGACTTAAAAGACAAAAACCTCTCTCTCCCCCTCAAAGACAGAGGATATACTTTCTTTTAAAATCAAACAGAAAATAAAGACCAAAGGAACTGAAAAAAAAAGCATTTCCAGCAAACCAACCTCTTAAATATTTTTTTTACTAAATAAAGACGTAGAAGTACTGCACTCACTGCACTCCAACAAGGAGTCTCCTCCTAAAGGAGACTCAAAAGGTAAGAAATAAGCATCTAGTCTTACTGCAAATTAACTCTTTGCTTCAGTGCTGGGATATTAAAATGGTTCATAATATTTGAATCATGCAGCATTGTTCTTTCAGTAATCCAGAAGAGGCTGGCGATCTGCTGTGGTGATGGAGCGTAGTCAAGACTCACCTAGCCCAGACGTGTAGATGGCTTTCACAGACTTCTTCATCTTGTACAGTACGCTGCGATCCACATCCAGAGCCTGGACAGACACACAGAGAAGAGCACATTAAGAAGTCAACGTTCAACTTCGTGCAAATTTATGGCGTGAAAAAGATGCCGCATGATAGTCTGCATGAGGTCTTTACTCTTCTTCCAAAGGTAAACTCAGTAGGATGTAGTGCAACAGTGTGCACAGAATACAGAAACACCAGTCTGTACGGTGCTTTTTCCTGTGAGGTAGATGGACATATCTGAATCGCTCATATTTGTGTGGAGATTTTGAGGTTTTGCAAGCAGCCATGCTTTGCAGTAACACAATGTACCACCTTTATTAAATGTGTACTGTTAGATAGTTACCTCCTAATCCCAGATTGCGCTTCTGCTCTGAATTGTAATGAGGAGTTGAGTGGTTTCGGTTTAGTCCACAACCTCAATCCACGCCTGTGTGTGGTCGCTACAGTTTGTGCGTTTCTAACCCGCCGATGTGGCTCCTAGCAATGTATTATTCAAGGTAAAGCCAAGAATAGACCTGGGCTCCCTCATTAGTCAGTGTGTCAGTGTGTGTGTGTGTGTGTGTTCATTACTGCAACGGCTCGTAGGGCAAGAACAGTGAGTAACTGAGGTCCATTGCAAGAAGGGCATTTTCCCCGCAATGAATATACACAAGTCTATGATTAACCAAAGTCACACACACTTGCACGCACAACCTTCCCTCCAATGCATTAAGGCTAGTCTCACAGAGAAAAGCTCACACAATGCGCCACTGTGTCGGTGATGACAGGAATCTTTTGGGGTGAGGGGGTTTTAGGAAATTAAGTTTTTAGGGACTTTATTAAGTATGTCTGCTTGACCAGGGCAAAGCCGGCGCCACTTTTCTCTGCCCCGCTCCCCGTCTTACTGACACCCATCGTATCCCCTCAACTCCCTGAAAACAAAAATAGACAATGACTCCCATTCAGCAATGTACTCACACATACTTCACACACACACACACACACTTTTTCTACTCTGCAATTGCACAAGATGCAATGACAAAACTTATTAAATCCATAAATCGGTGCCGTTTTAATATCCAGGCTCCGAGATGCTGAATAACTGCTCAGCACGTCGTTTTCCCTGAGGTCACATCTCACCCACACTGACAGAAAAAGAGGAAGCGATGAGAGACTTTGAAGGGAAAGTGACAGATAAATTAAGTGGCACTGGTTGAGGGAAAGACAGAATAAAACACAGAGCTCAGAGAAAAGACAAGAACATTTACAATGTCCTCTTTCACTCTTCTGTCAGTACGGGCTCACAGAGGCCACCTATAAGGGTAAAGAGGGGGGACCCTGTCAGTCTGTTAGGGGATACAGTTACACTCATGGAAGAGGGAAAAAAGACTAATGGGGTGTGGGGGATCAGTCTTGAACAGAATGATGAAACTTTCATAGTTTAACAGCATTTTAATGAGTTTAATGAGCTATAACATTTACACTTACTTCAATATAAAATTAGTGTAACTTCAAAAAACTGTATATTAAAAAATGGATAGAGAAACCATGAAACTACCAACTATTATGGAGCTGCCAGGTGATGATTTTAGTCATTGCCATCTTATGTCACGCAGGCTGTCACTACGTTAAATTGGACGCAAAGAGCACCAAATACCTCCTTGTGCTTTCTGGCATATCACAGCTGCTTGCCAACTAGTCTGCAAACACTATCCAACCACTTGCCAAGCAGCAGTGAAGGCAAAAAAGGCAAAACTTTTACTTTCAAAACCACTCGCAAACTGGGTGTGGGAACTGGTGACTGCCAGTGGACTACCCACTGGTCTCTAGGCCTGTAACTAAGAGTGGGTTTGACGGAAAACCAGAGGGATACAACTTACCATTCACAAGGTCGGCCATACTAATCGAGCCGAGGAGTCTTTTACAATAGGAAATCTCTTTTGAAACAAAAGCAGTCTACCCCTGATCACTGGAAAGCATGCTAGCTTAATGCACTTTGGCACTGGCGTGTTTGATGCAAATCACTAATTTGCAGATGAGAAAATTAGTTAGCAGATCAGCAGATTAGCAGACTGAGGATGGAAACATAGCAGGAAGTTTATTTCCCACATCCATCATGAAGCAAAAAGAAACATTACCCTAGCAGGAGAGCTCTCAATCAACTTCACTCACTTTTAGTGATGAATGATTTAACCTTCCCTTATTAGCAGACACTGGTGGGCATTTTCCTGTTTCATTACTCTCTTTATTAACTTCTTAATAGTTTTTTTTTTTAATATGTGCAGAACTGTTAACACAAATGCTAAACTAATAAGATACATGACACACTCCTGCCTTTGACAAATGCATTTAGTCTGCTCATTTCAGCTGAAAAATGCCCCGCGGTCACACTCACCTAGCCTTGACCCCTGAAACAGCAGCATATTATCCGCACTGTCAACCTCTACTTGGTGTTTCACAGAAGACCAAATCTCTCCCATATACAGTTCAGGCATTTTTCATGCTGTGAAAACACAGGCATGTGCAAAGTGCTAATATTTCACATTTCTAAATATAACTCCTCCCCCCCCCGAACATATGTGTTTATACAACTAAGCTTCCAGACAGCAGTGTCTGGTAACAGTAACATGTGCTAAAAATAAAATATGATGTATTTAACCAGAGGAACTGCGCAAATTAAAAGAAGCTTTTGCATATAAGTGGGACTTACAGTGCTGTGGTTTTAGTTCCTTCAGCTACTGTTAAATGACTCATTTGTAACATATGCCATTATCCCATTAGCTCTGTCTGGCTCAGACAGACTCTGCAGCTGTAGCTCTGACTGAGCTTCAATCGGAAAAAGGACTGAGGAAAAGTACAGCTTTCCTACAAAGAGTATCATCTCTGCATACGCCGCCAAACCAATTCAACTACACAAAGACTTTTAACCCAGAGCGCATTTTTTTAGTAGAGCTAATCTCACCTGGGACTTGCCTTTGTACATTAAGTCTACTCCAAGTGCTAAGAACGAAAGCCATAAAAGCACTCAAAGCATTTCTGCTGGTATCTGAGCTTCTGCGAGAGTGTAGAAGGCTTCCAGGAGGATCTCATTGATCCCCTCTTCAACATAAGGTGGAGTTAATGATTTTCAGGCTCAAAACATATCAAACATAGTGAGGGGTTGGCGCTTGAGGCGATATGATGTGCAATTTCACAGTTACCCTGTAACTCTCAGGGTGTCATGAAAACTGCCTCACGTATAGCTGAATTAATTTAAGCTAGCCAGCAATTTCAGAAAAACACGCTTGAACCTTTCATCTGCTTATTGATCATCTGAGGTTGAGTGTGTTTTGGTTTGGAGGACGAGAGGTCAAACACAGGTGAGCTGCTGAAGCTAACGCATGTGGCAGAATTTTACAGAAAAGTTTTGTGCATAAAAAATAAAAATAAAAATCATCTGTGTATGTTTAATTCATAATTTTAAAACACAAGTGCAAAATGTGTGCTGCATGCACTGAGATAACGGTTAGGTGCAAGCTCACACAGCTCCAGTTAAGTTGAACAGCGAGTTCTATAACAAGAGATAAGAATGATATGTTATATTAAAAAATACACGACACAAGACGAGGTCGGTAGTCATGGAGCACTCTGACTCTGACTCAGCGGGACTCTCTGGCAATAAAGTGCATGTTTTCATGGAGGACGACGAGCCAAATGGATCAGATTTACCACAATCTGTTAGTTTTGTGACTAAAGATTTTGGTGCATATGCTGTATCAGAGCAGTCAGATGGCAGCTATGTGTTCTGCATCAGTATCAGCAAACAGCCTCTATGTTAGAAGTTATTTGTCACTACTGCAAACTACACAGGGAAACACTGACATTCAGGCAACATTGATTTCAATGTGACCTCATTTGAGGTCACATTGAAACCTGTGCAGGTTATAACAGTTGTGATGAATAAAAGAGTCCAGCTTTCTTCACATAAAGCAGGTTTGTGTTGCAGTAGGTTTACAATGCATATGCAAACTGGGTGCGCTGGTGGATGCGGCACTATCCCAGAATACATTTCACTACTCACATGCTGCCTCGTGTGCTGCAATTGGCTAGAGTCTTCTCATTCTTGTGGATATTACTTTGCCATGTATCACCCCTCCTAAAACTGCTCCCCAAACAGGTTAATGGGACTCCCCCATGACAGATGCCTCCAGCTGGAAGAAAATGTGCCCTACCTAATTGCAAAACTAGCCCATAAGCTCCAAGAGTGCACGATTCCCTCCCCACACACTGGGTCAATGACCTGGTGCCGGAGTGCGAACCGATGGGTCAGAGCTATTTTCAGTGGCACAATATTAAACAGCCAATTTTTATGTTCTGGCTGCTCAGCTGTCAATACTTTGCTCTCACAGACCGTTACCTCTAAACCTCTGGTTGACCTCTCTCATAATAACACTAAGTGATGAGTCCAAGGCTTACATGCACATTGGAACAGGCATCTTGCCTCCCAAACACACAAGGTGTCCCCCGCTCAAGCACAAAGCACACCATCAATCAGCACAGAGTGGTCTGACAGGCCAGCAGGGTAATAAACCCACCAAACGCAGCAAACACACTCCTCTGACTCATTCTCACATGTCCCATCAATCACTTTCACACATTTGCACTCCGACGCACTGCCCACATTTGAGCATAGCGCGAAATTTTGTAAAAACTTGTTTGAAGCAGCCGCTTAAAAAAACAGTTTTAACCCAGAAATGTATTCACAGTGCGAGGGGAACTCCGCGGTGTTGTAATATTTCATCAGCCCAGGCTCCGAGCTGAATCCACACACACAATAGGCCTCGTCGCCCGGCCTGGAGCTGCTTCACCAGCCAAATTTATGTGACATTTCTGCGATGTCAGCCGTTTTCTCCTCCCTGTTAGCAGTTCACAGTAAACTAACTAGAAGCGCACTTTTCTCCCATCTTGTGCAAGGGGAGAGACCCAAACTGAATTCCACTGATAATCATCTTAAAGGCATGACATCAGCATCATCATCGTGGTGATTATAACAAAGCAGCATCTGCTGCAGCCGATCTGCGCAGACTAACGCAGGGTCACGGGGGTGACTGTCAGAGTGATCCATTCACTTAAGTTTGTACATTTCCTGAATTGCTGAGTATTATATGTCATGTTACTGATCGCCGTGAGCCCACAGCTGATAGATAATATCAGAGACAGAAGGAAAGAAGACACCGTAAAGCTGAATAATGCTGAGGGTGCTCAACTCCACTCCACTAAAGTTTACATTTAAAAAAAATTAAAAGAATTTAAAGGGTTTTTTTAAGAGGAGAAAAAAAAAAACAGCGGACAGATATCATTTCTGCTCAAACGGAGCACTCAAAGATTTTTTTTTAATACAACTTCACTCATTCATACCATCACTTTTTTCTATGCTTTTCCAATGCAAGTGCTTTCTATCCAACATTGATAACATTCATGCTCCGATGGATGCGTCGGAAAGCAAATTGGGATTGCTATCTTGCACAAGGATATTTGGCATGCAGATCAACAACCTTCCAATTAGTAGGTGACCTGCTCTAAACTAAAACTTACTTCAAATCTGGTTTCAGACTGAAAAAAGTGACATTATATAAAGGACAAAATAATTGTAACTGACAAAAGAACCTTTATGTCTTGAGAAGAGAAACAAAACCCAAAACATGGTGAGGTAGTGAGAACACGAAGACTTTACGTGCCCATGTGAGACAGCGGGGAGTGATCGACAACGCCAGCAAAAGTGGGTCCAGCTAAGAGGCCTGTTTTATCGTAGCAGTTTCCACCTCTTTCTCCTCTGTCTGAAGAAGAAACACATTCCTGGATGATTGCATGCAGGAGTGACTGACAGACAAGACAGAGACCCAGCCCCATTGTTCCTGCCAGCTAACTATCTCCTGATGACAGCATGTCTGCTTTGCAAGATGCCGTCCCTATTTCCTCAGAGGCCCCATCAGCAGACAACAAACACGTTCAATTTTAAAGAAAGGCAATCCGAGAAATCTTCACACACTTCTCTGAAGTTCACACACACGCGCACATCTGCGCTCTGTCTGTGCGTCTTTATAAGTTGTCTTATAACCTTGCCTTACCCTTTAAGCTCCCCACCGCCTGCGACAGCCACCCAAGGAAGCGTCTGCTTCATATAGTGGAAACCGGGGAGTAAGAAAGCAGCAGCCTAGGATTTGCTGCATGTGTTGGTACAGTAGCTCCACAGAAAAAACAACTACAACTAAAAGAGTGAGTTAATAGGACAGAAAATGCCTAAGTTTTGATGTGAAGATCATTTGACTGCACTCAACATCACGTTTATTATATTTATTTCCCCACTGCGAGGTGGTCAGCCCACACAGCAAAAACTGGAACAGGATCTCTTAATGAGACAGATCTAACTTCAGATCTTAAACCGCAGATGAGCTGTGTAAAAGATTTCACAGGCCAAATAGCAACTGACTCACAGCGATTAGCAGGTCGACCACTATTCAATTCAATTCAATTCAATTTTATTTATATAGCGCCAAATCACAACAAATGTCGCCTCAAGGCGCTTCATAGATACAGAGAAAAGCCCAACAATCATATAACCCCCTATGAGCAAGCACTTTGGTGGTTTGGAGGAAGTAATTATTGAAGTTAACTCAGAAAGATCGATTGGAGAAAAAGAGTCTAACTTAACATCAATGGTACTAAGAGTAGCTGTAGATAATATTACATCTGTGGGATGATTATTGGTAATTTTTTCTCTAATGATAAAAATTTTATTTGTGAAGAAGTTCATGAAGTCATCACTAGTTAACGTTAAAGGGATGGTTGGCTCAAAAGAGCTCTGACTTTTTGTCAGCCTGGCTACAGTGCTGAAGAGAAACCTAGGGTTGTTCTTATTTTCTTCAATCAGTGATGAGTAGTAAGCTGTTCTGGCTTTGCGGAGGGCTTTCTTATAAAGCAACAAACTATTTCTAAATGATGATCCTCTAAATTTGTGACACGCCATTTCCTCTCCAGATTACGAGTCATCTGCTTTAGGGTACGTGTTTGAGAATTATACCACGGGGTCAGGTACTTCTGATTAGAGACCTTAGTTTTCACTGGAGCTACAGTATCCAGAGTCGTACGTAGTGAGGAGGTGAAATTATTAACAAGATAATCGACCTCTGTTGGGGTAGCGTTCAGATAGCTGCTCTGCTCTGTGTTGGTACAGGGCATTGACGATGATAACAGTGGCTGGATTATATTCTTAAACTTAGTTACAGCGCTTTCAGAACTAGCGCTACATAAGTGTCTTATGAACATCTATCATTAGGTGTACGAGGTTAACGCCCATCTATACACTGTGTGAGACTGCATCTAAAACTTTCCCTTTTTTTGAGTCACCTGGGGGAAAAAGTATACTTGGGCCCAAGAGAAACATAAATAAAACATTACATTTGTATGCAGTCTTCTCTGAAACATTGCAAAAAAGGGACAAGTCAGGTTTTCTGCAGGTGTGCTGTTGAAGCAGCTGTACAGTGCAAAGTACTGACCAGCCTTCGGGCTGCTGTCTGCACTTCCATATGTTTCACAGTGTAAACACAGGAAGGGAAACTCGCTCTGTGTCGGTGAAGGAAGATCTGTGTCTCAGCTCAAAACTCAGAACACTGAAGTAGACCTACTATGCTTTTCCTTATATCTTGTCATAAGTCTCCCTTCACAGTGGTTATTATTATATTAAACAAATATTGAGGTCACAATAGCCACAAGTAATCCCCTTGGAGAGCTTTTTAAACTCTTGGCTCTGTATGATGTTGTATGATGTGAAGCAACATGTTTAATGTGGCTTAATATGATCATCTCAGTCACAAAGGTGCGACACTGAGCGCAGAAGCCCGTCTCTCTTCCTGTTCAAACCTTTTGTTTGCGAGGAACAGGAGCTAAGAAAAAAGGCTCAACCCAACAGTGGATGAATTTAGTTGCATCGAGGCTCAATGTAAGTAAATATAAGGGCTACTTTGAAATGTATAATGAGTATAATATGTCCCCAAACATGCAGACATTAAAACCAAGGGGCATGTCTCTGAGGAAGCTGTGCTCAAGCCATGCCGTTTTCTTATGTCTCTGCTTCTGATATTCCACCCGAGACAGATTTTATCTATAATCTCGATTTTAAACCTCTTCAGCTCAGCTGCAGATGAATTCCCTCTTTAAAAGAGCTCCTTTAAAGACACTTTCAAGTGTTTCATTCACAACTTTTCTCTGTGCTGAGTGAGAAAAGTCAATATTTGGACAGAGGTGGGTTTCGTGGAGCGGACTGCTAACGGGCCATAGTTGCAGGCTTTCTCTGTTCCCTCAACTGCTGAGATGTGAGAAGTCAGTCTGCCTGAGGTCAGCGTGGAAAACTCCACGCTGACATGAGCTCATTAACACAGAAATGCGTACATTTTTGCATCTCTGGTGACAGAACTGATGAAGACTCCAGCACAAAGCTAAGCATTGACTACATCTATTATAAGTCAACATCTTTTTCCAGGGAGCCTAATAATTCCAGCTTGAACTCACTTGGGAAGTTTCGGTTTCGTTTCTGTTTAAGTTTTCTCCCCAACTGCAAGTTTCTGAAAACATCTTATCCACCCACAAGTACTTTAGCACCGCGCACTCACTGCTTTACAGCTCCTTGGTGAGCACTACAAAGACCGCTGCTGGACCACAGCCTTGACTACCAGCTGCCAGAAATCACACTGGGATGACAACATCAACTGCAGCGCTTTAAGTGGCAGAGAAAACAAACTTTCATGTTAAGTCCCAAGGCGTATTTCAGGGTGTTTTACATTTTACAAGGTGAGAGACCCCAATGCAAGTATGGTTTCCTTTTGGTTTCCCCAGACAGCTGCACTGCATCAAAGTGAAATGCATCTATAGCATCTGAGTAGCCCCAGCCTGTCACTAACAGATTCAGGTCTGCATCACTGTATCCACCACGCTCTGTGCATGACTTCAAATATAACATAAAAGATCTTAAAAATGAGGGTTAAATGAGCAGCAGGCATAAGACCCCAATGGCGCCATGTATTTAAAACCTGCTAAAACGGTCTGCCTAACTTTGAGGGGGAGTATTTAATGAAGTTTATAAAAGTAGCAGGAGGCTGATAAAAGTTTGCAGGAGAGGGTGAGGGGGAAATAAGGACCAAATGTGCTGCACTTTGAGGAAGGAGTGGGGAAAAAACCCTCCTCTGACTTCACCTTAAAGTTTCTGTTTGGCTTCTTTTCACACGGACATTTGTGCCAGCTTCACGGTGTCAGAGACTCCTGTGCCAGAGACCAACAGTTACAACATGATGCCTGAGAGACAGAGGGGAAAATGACCTGTTTTCTCCTGGAAAACTCTGCTGTAAAAAACTACAGAGACCACGATTGTGTTTGTGTGCTGTTGTTGGCTTGAGAGCGCACTTCAGACGTAGAGACGAGGATGACCTGTATTTCACACAACCCTCTCTGAACTCCGCCGGGAACTCAGAACTTGAAAAGAGCTCTGATTGACATGAACTCACTCTGCTCTATGAAACTCAGACAATCTGAAAAGTGTCAGACTCGGGAAATCTCTGCAGATAAAACCTGCTTCACAGGTAAAATTACAGGAGGTATCACTGTTTCCACTGCTGCAGCAGACTCCCACAAATAAATTCTACAAATCTATTTTAGAGCATTTGCTATATGACTGAACATTTAATTTATGACTGATATTATGAAAACTGCACAGCAGGAGGACAGATGTTGGATGTTGCGGAGCAGTACTACAACTGAAGGGTGGTGGTGCAGGTTCGACTGGAGGTTTCACACCTTCCAAACTACCGATGTGTAATTCCAGCACCGTACAACTGATCTTAGGCCCCAAGCGAGTCAGAAGCAATCAAACTAAGATTGCCTTGAGAGCCTCTGAGGAGGCAACGCTAGAACAAACAAAGGAGAGGTCTGGGTCAGATCTCTGAGTGAAAGTGACAACAGGACAGCACAACTGTGAGGATTCACCCCTCTCACGGCACCGTGGGCCTAAGCAACATGGAGTGGAAAGGACTACAAATCAATAGTGGAGTTCATTAATGGAAGAGGTAGAGCCTGTGAGGGAACAAAAGCCATCAAAAGCAGCCGTCTTTGACAATCTGGGCTAGGACACTCTGATGGATGAGATGGGCTTTAATTTCCAGGCATCCCCAAGTGCCCCTGGTGTCTAACCCCCTAACTTCTGTTTAGGACAGAGAGAAGCCAGTTTGTCCTTTAACCTCAGTCCTTTTCACCATGCCGGACTCAGTTTCTGACTATTTTCACCCTGTCTCCTAATGAAACAGACTTATTAGGTCTAACAATGACTAACAGGCTGCAATAAAGGAAAATAAATTCACTACAAAGTCCTGATGCATTCACCCACAAGTCTAGACAGCACACAAAACTGAATAAAATCATATTACATCCTAACAGTCAAAGCCACGGAGGATAAAAGGAATCAATGCTTTGAAGATACTGGGACAGGGCTGGGACGCTTGCCGCTAACAGATCTTAATGAGGTACATCATAGAGAGTCCTGGCCAGAGTTCATCTGAGGAGGATGATAACACAAACACTGCATTACCAGGCCCCAGACACCGGACAGCCACCTCCCATTTGAAACCCTTGGGAATCATTGAGTTAGCAGTCCCACACAGATAATGAAAAGGGACTTTTACCACAGATGTAGTCATAAAGTGAGAGTGTTTAATCACATGCAACATGTCTTTCCCCAGATATCAACTTTAAGTATTCCATCACCAGTACCTCAAGCAAGATTACTATAGAAAATAAACTAAAAGCTAAAAATTCAAGAGCTCATCCCAAGATTTGGCTTTGCTTCAACATACTTGGCCTATTCTGGTGCCTTAACTACAGTTAAGGCAAAGTCGAGGGACAACGGATAAAGAGTTAGAATGAAGGGAGGAGACAAGACTGCTGTGATCGTGCCAGAAATCCCATTTCAATTACTGAGAGCATCATTAAGCTTCTTTGGTGGGATACTGAAGACTGGCCGAGGTGGCTGGGGGTTTGGGTTGCTCACTTGGACCAGACGGCACATTTAGACCGTATGTGTAAGAGCTTATAGATCCAACTGTGTGGCTCTAAAGCTATTAGATGAGGATTGTCCCTGCACTGATAATCCTTCTGTCTGAAGGCTGTTAAAACTTTCCTCCAGGCCACCTGTTCCAATGGGGGTGCAGCTGCTGTCCCTGACCAGGTCACAGCCGTTAACACCAACCACGCCTGGGATGGGGGCAGCAATCAGGACAGGAGAAGGCCACGCTCTCTTTAGGCCCGGGAGCTGCTGGAAAATCAACACAAGCCAGCAGAATGACATGTGTAAAATAAGTTAGGAGACCACATTTGTCTTTAGATGTTGACACATCCACCACAAATTGTTGCACTTTAGGTAAAACATGTCAACGCAAATAGTAGAAGAGAAGAATAAATGTTTTGTCCTGCTCCAACCGGTTATGCAGAACAGACTAGAAATTAAGAGATATCACCATGTGCTAACAGAGGATAGCGTCAAGTTAGAGCATGTACCCATAACAACTGGTGGCTTCAGATTAGGCTTAGAGGTGCTATAAAGAGATGAGAGGCTAAAGACTCAGAGCAGGCAGTAATCAGCTGCTGTTTTTTTTAAACACACTGTTTTTTTCATAAGCCACATCCCCATGTTGCACACCAGCATTAGAAAAGTTAGTAACAGTCTGTGAGAACCAGACTGCAGACTGGTATGGGCAGCAAAGCCAGCACCCGTGCATGCTGTGAATGCCATTTCCATTCCCAGAGATACTCACAAAATAATCTCACTACAAAATCAAGTGCAAATAATCCAGCAGGCTTTACAATGCATAGCTGGCATGCCAGAGTCATGGACCTCTGTTGGGTGAATTAATAGCCAGATGGATGAATAATGATGCTAGCCTTCAAGACCGAGTTACCCCCAACTGCCCTCAACGCCAGGAACAATCCATGAAAAGCTGACTTGGCTATAAATAACCGTTATTCATCTGCGAAAAATGAATAAACTTAACAATGAGATAGAGGCCAGAAGGAGAGGCCCACTGAGTGGGTGTATTAGAGGGCATAAGCCATGCAGTATTCTGCATCAGTCATTTATTATTGCCATTACATCAAGAAACGGATTTTTTTTTAGCATTTCAATGAGCTTGAAGTCACTTAAAGCTTCAGACTGGACCTCTAGTTGCTCCGTGTCATGGTTCATTAAGTTTTCTGGCTCAGTAACCTGAGCCGTTTTCACAAAAGCACTGCAGCCCTGAGGCTCTTGAACCAATGGAAGTGCATGTAAAAATGCAAATTTTAAACCGCCTGATCGGACATCAGCAGATCTTTAACCTGTTGTTTAACCTGCCTTGCAAAAACTCTGTATGCACGCATGGGCAAATAGATGTCTTTGGTGCTGCATCCTGCATGCGGTATCCTGACACGTCACTTACAATGGCATCGAGCCCAGTTGACAATGCCCTTAAAACTGCTGGTGCTACAGAAAAGCATGTATTCCTCAACCAGATGGCAAGTGGTTTCTAGACATTGCCAGCTGTCACCAGGTGAAACCGGCTGCTGTAGCAAGTCAATTTAACTTTAATTACATAGTACCAAATCACAACAACAGCTTCACATTGTAAGCTAAAGACCTACAACAACCTCCTTGCAACTGGTCTCTAGTTCATCACCATGGTTGCCTGTAGACTGCATGAAAAATGGTGACTTGTAACAAACGCTTGTGATGCAAACCAGAATTAGAAATGTTGACTTTCAAAGTAAAAGTTGCACCTTTTGGAAAGTGCTGGTTGAAGCAGTAAGCAACTGTTACTTTGAAAGTGAACGGTCTCCACTTCTGGCTTGCATCGCAGTTTCACTGTAAACCAAAGTAAACACAATGTACAGTAAACAGCGAGTGTTTGCAGACAAGTTGACACCTTCCATGAAAACTATTGTCAACCACCGCACCCAACTTGCAACTAAAGCAATCACGGGAAGGTTTTTGGTGCAGTACCATCTACTGAACTTTGCAGCCAATTTCACTCCAGCGACTGCCAGAAACCTCAACAGGTTAAAGAATATAAAGTTCTCCCTAGCACTCTGTGGTCAACAGTGAGATCACTTAACACTCTCTTGGTCTGTGTGAGCAGGGCTTTAGCAGTCAATTTCACAGTGAGTGCCAGCAACCAGTCACAAACAGCCAGGAGATAAACATTTTCCCCCTCTAGTCTTGTTTAACTGAGGCCTTACCTAAACCACGCACTTAGAGCAAGCTGTAAGGTGTCTTTTTGTTAAATGTTGAAACACTTGCATGATAAGTGGCCTTTCATAAATACTTTATGCTACTTTATATGAAGTAATTGTCTTCCTTTGTTGTGTGTGTGTATTGTGGTGGACAATGTTTTACATGATCCTTAAAATAAAAAAGAAAAGAAAACACACACACACAAAAGCAACACACATATCATGTAACTATACAACAACAGAAAGGCAAATATACTGAGGTCAAGGAACAAGTTAGGGATACTTTTACATACCAAGCTGCACCGGGGAGGCAAGCACTCTACCTGTCAAACAACTTTAAATGAGAAAGCAGCTGTAATGTCATAACGGATATTATGTGTCTGCCTGCAAAGGGTTGATCAAAGGGCTGAGAACACAAAAGCTTGTCTTGAATATCAAGTAGTGACGGCTGTTTTACAGCCCCAGACGCTGCTGCTCAGCAGTCTAAAGTATGACTAACATCTCTTTCATACCGTTAGCCAACGGTTTGAGAGGACTGTTGATGTTACACATCGCGAACCCAGTAAGTGACCCACTTTACCACAGAATGAATGTACTAGTAATCCTTTAACCTCCTCTGTGAGCTTCAAGCGCAACATAGTGACAGTACACGAAACTACCAGGTACTGCTGCCAAAGATAGAAGTGAAAGCACATGAGATTCGTTCCTGGAGACAACTATTGATTGCAGCTGTTTTAGGTGTCTGTCTGCCAGGCAGCCTTTAGTAACTGAAAGAGAAAAAAAAAAGGTGCAAAAACAGACCTGAGACGACTACAATGTGTGCCAATTTCTGACTTCAGCGAAACATACTCATGGGTTTCTCCTCGAGTGAGCCTTGAGTACATGACTCTGCAGCGTGATCAATAGACAGGGATCAGATCATCCCTCAGGGCAAGTCCTGCTTTCCACTTGAGCTCATGGTTTTTCCTGATATGCACAGTCTGTGTTATATTTGGTTGCTTCATTTAAAAAAAAAAAAAAAAAAAAACCCTGACAGCTGACATAATAACGACTGCCTCGGTGTCATATTTTTAAATAAGGAATGCGAAAAAACTATTACAGATTATTACAAATAAAGAAAAACAGATCCTACATCTCGACTGAAAAGTGTGCCCAGAGCAAAGTCAGCACAAGTGTTTTACATGAGCACAGAGGGGGGCCATGACACAAAGCCCAATATCCTCTTACTGGATAAACAGCTTTTTATTGTTGTGGTTTTTACAAACGAGCACCCACATGCGCACAAGCTCTCTGAATGGCCTCCTAATAGCCAGCACTTTAAAGCTACTAGCCTAATTAAGATTCTGTCAGATGCAATTAAGTTTGGAAAGAAATAATTACACAACAATGTGCACCCGTTTACATAAACTCTCAGAGCGGTGCAGTCTCCGCTTTGGTTAACATGTTTAAAGCTTTTCTATAAACAGCCAGAAACAAAGATCAGAGCCTTTAAAGAAGTTGAGACTGTAAGCCCATCAGGTACTTTACAACAGGCTTCATTAGGAAAACAGATTATTGGATGCAACCTTCCAAAGAGGTGCAGCGTACAGGTTTATAAGCAGTTTGCATCTCCAAAACAGTACAGGATAAAGCAGATAAACCTCCTGTATTTTCCCAAACAGCAAACAGGACTGTTTTAACACTAGTAATCATTCCTTTCTACTAATAAATAACCCATTGCCAAGTTATAATGGTGGGCAAGCTCTAACGATACACTACTGCACCATAAAATGCATTTTTTGTGCAAATGATAGCAGTGTGGTCATTTTATAAAAACACATTTTTAGTGGAGAAGCTCTACTTGTCGAGTGGAGCTTGTACAGGGAAACAAAGCTCACAAGTGTCACCTGAAATCATATACCAACCCACTATAGCATCACAGAGTACACTGCTGCTCTGTCCTCGACTGTCAGCTGAAGGGTAAAAGCAAAGAAATGAGCACTTGTACAGCAAACAGAAATATAATGCTGAAAACAGCAGTATAAAATCTTCATCCGGCATTCATGACTAGACAGTTTGCAGGTGTATTATTATACTCGAGGTTAAATGCGTGAAGTACGCTGTCCATTTGACTGCTAGTCAGTTTTTTCCAAGATGAGCCACCAGGAAGATGTGCACCACTAACAGGTGCTCGTGCACGCATGTGTATGTAAATGTGTTTATGTTTGCGTGCATGCGCTTGAAATTCCAGGCAGGCCTGCAGACAATGAGAGGAAGTGTTCCCCTTCCACTGCAGCGTTTAATTGGTCAAACAGACCAAAGTGAGCGAGCTCCGCTAGGCCCAACAATAAGGCCCTGTGTTCCCTGAGCCTCGGCTTTGGGCAGGTCAATGTGAAACAACAACACGCCACTCTGTGCGCCTCTCCAGCGGCTTCAACGGCAGCAGCACTCTAAAACAAAGCTGCTGAATTAGTCTCTCAACCCAACAATTCAAGCTCAAAGCCACCAATTACAGCTGACCTGCTATTTAAGAAGAGAAAAAACACTTTTATGTTTACTTCTACGGGAAATGACATTGAGCAGTGCTGAAAATCCTTCCCAACTGGAGATTAGTGGCTATTTTAAAAAAAAATAAAAAAATAAAAAAAGAGCAGCAGCAAAAAAATAAATAAATACATGAAAAGGTTGAGGCAAACTATGTGCAGAATGGTGGCTGATGCCAAGGAGAAGCACCTGTCAGCTAGAGCAGGTGTGTGACCGTCTGCCTGGCTCAGTCCTCCGTGGCTCAGTCCTCCATGCACGCACACACACATATACACAGGTTAAAAATGAAGCCACAACCCTCACCAAGGTGTGGAGGATCAGGAAGCTTAAGCTGACACTGAGCCCATATGTGGATTATCTAAGCCACCAGATTCCCTCATCTTGTCATTTTTATTTATTTATTTTTTTAAATAAAAAGGTGTTGGATGGAAAAATGACTGCACCAGTTCCAAAACTTTTTTCTTAATGACACCAGAATTAAACCTCCCATTACCTCCACATGCCACCCAACGGCAAACAAAGCAGCGACACACTAACACACATAACAAACGGAGCTACTCATGTGGGAAATTCTATTTTTACCAGGAGGCAGGGCGAGGCTCTGCCATTACAGTACACAAAGTAGGGAAACTACAACAAGAGAGGGAGGGAGGCAGCAGAAGGCTGTCAGGAAACAAAGCGGAAGTGTCCTTCCTCCTGATGACCTGCAAGTTAAAGGAGAACACAAAGTGCTCTCTGTGCAGGAACAGGGAAAAGTCGTGTATATTTGACTGATTTCTTTCTTTTTTTTAAATCCTCTCACAGCCCCTAATATACCTCATTCATTTACTCTGTACATGAGACATCTATTGCATGTATAGTCCTCTTAGAAAAGAGAACCCCTCCTCTGTTATACATTTTTAGATTCCTTCCATTTTGGGGAATCGGGGGTTTACGGATAGATATGTTGTAAATGTTGTGCAAACCTTTGAGGACTGATCTCTAATTGGACATTAAAATTAAACTGAATTACAACCAGAGCACATTGTAGACCCAAAACAGTAATAAACATCTAATTAATGATGTCTGAGCTTACCAAAGCGTGAATATAAAGGTTAAGGGATGTGTAAGTGAGTGGTAACCGTTTACGTCACTACCTGCCAATACTGGAAAATCTGAATATAACTCATTTATGTTTGCAAAACAAGGGGCTACCATCACTCACCTCCTCCAGGGAAGCCACTGTATTCCTACACTGGGACATCCTGGTGGTGAAGTTAGAGGCGGTCGGCGATTTGTAATCTTCATTGGTCTCTGCCACAAACTCTGCAACTGTGATTTGGTCCGGCATCATTAATCCCTTCTTGCTGATAAGAACGAGCCCCTTTTTCTTAACCCCCTTCTCGTCTGCGTACTTCTAGGACTGAAAAGTTCAGAGGAGCAGTAGCAGCAGTTGTGTGTGTGAAGGTCCCCGCGGGTAGTAAACCATCTCTGTGTTATTCCCTTGTTTGCTCCCTACACAATCCAGCGCAGCAGTGCTGCACGTTGCCGCTCTCACCGCGCCGTGCTTTACAAGGTGATGGATAAGGTTAAATCCCTCCTGCCTTTTTATCCCGCTACTCCATTCAGTTTAACGGCCAGCCGGGTGGTCACAGGGGAAAGAAAAGCTTCCTCGGCAGATCCCGCTGTCCTCTCTCGGTGTCCCGAAAACCTGCGGCAGAGCAGAGGTAACTTCTCCTTCCTCCAAGCCCCGGGAAACAACAACCAGGCGTTTCAACTGGAGCGCAAGGAACTGACAAAGGTAGAGGAGGGGGTTCAATGAACCCGCACCAGCCAATGGGGACACGCCGCGTTCAGTGCTGCTTGTAAATTATAGCACCGCAGTAGGAAGGTGATTTCTGTGATATATATGGACACTGTAGTGAGTGTGGGGGCTTCAGTTTTCACGTTGATATGAACCTTTACATTTGATAAAAGTAATACAAACTGTGATTTCAATCAAAAAATACTGTAGGGCACACAAACAGTATTGTGTATCTGCTAGGCTAGCTGTACTCAGTCCACATATGACTCTGATACCTTTATGGTAATTTTATACATGCCACTTTTAAATCTTGGAGGAAAACATAACATAACATATAAGTTAATGTAGAACATCACTGATATTGCACAAATTAGTGCCTGAGGGCATCACCAAAGGGCTGCAAAGTGGCAAAACACCCTACCAATAATACTACATGCAGGGGTTTTAGCCTATAATCAAAAGTGACATAAAGGGTTAAGTAAGAATGTGTGTATTAAATGCACAATAGAATATTACATACATGTCATGTGTTAAATTATCTAAACTCAGTGCACTGTCCGCGTTCCACGAGTCAGTTTTTGCGCTTACCGAAATATTTCCTACAGACCTTTAAAGCATCACTTTGAGTGTACAGTCGCTTGCTGGTTCTGTTTTTTTAAGGTGGAGAGAGGAGAAGCAGCCGGGTGTAACAAATTGGCGGCACTATCATAATCAAAATGCGGTTTAGAGTGTCATTTTTGCAGGTCTGTATTTCTGTAATGCTCATAAAGCAAGCAGTTCTTATTCTGTACAAACACAGTTACTTTTAAAGGAATGATCATCACTAAAGATAATATCTGAATCCAATTCTATGCGGCTAAACACCTAAACAACATTTTATTTTGTGTAACAGTGGGTTGCTGTTCAGATGTTGCCTGTGATTTCAAACAGAACCTAAAATACTCCAGCAGTAGCTAAAGCATGTACAGTATTCATTCAAGCAGCCCGCTCATCATGGCTCAGTGAATCAGAGAATAAAGACTTAAAATAACTGGATTGAATGTGATTGTTTGGATGCTGATGCTTAAAGGTGAGCATCGTTAATGTGACTGTGCTGCATGAGAAGATTAAATGGAAAATACCTATTTTTGATCTCTTGTTCTCATCTTGATAGTGTCACAGCTCCTGCCACATCTTTGATAAACAAAGGTTCAAACAACAAACAACAAAAAGTTCCAGATTTATGTTTGAAGAGGACTAGCACCAGTGCAAGGAGGGAAACCTGATGATGTGCTTTCTATAATCTTTTTGTCTGCCTACACTTTAGAGTTTGTTTAGTATATGCAGTGTTGGGGAGTAACGGAATACATGTACCGCCGTTACTTATTTAAAATACAAAATATGAGTAACTGTATTCCGTTACAGTTACCGTTTAAAAAGGTGGTATTTAGAATACAGTTACTTTGTTGAAATAAATGGATTAAACAGAGGTACTTCCCTGTTTCATATTGTGGCGGGTCAGGACTGTTTGGGTTTTGTTTGACAGCCACGTTCTGTTGTTCCAGGCGGCAGCGTTACCATTGCCATGGTTACAGGGTGACGCTCTCTCTCTGCGTGTTTCCTGGGTGAGAGAGGCCTTTTTGTTGTTGTTGTGCTAAGCTAATAGGCAGAATGCTACAGGTATAGCTCTAAAGAATGTAGCATCATAGGCAGTGTAGTCCGTGCTGCAGGGAGAATGGACTGCCATACATGTTATGTGTCTGTGAGCGAGGAGGGAGAAAAAGGAAAAGTATGAGCTGTCACAGAGCAGAAACGGGAGCTGGAAGCATGTAAATATAATAATAACCACTGCAGCCAAGAAGAGTGCCTGACGAGCCCAGTTGTAAGTAAGCTATTAAGACTCGACTGTACACCGTGTTCGTGTTTTCCTCCAAAATCAATAAGTTCCGTTGGAGCAGCCTTTCAACACCTCTCTCTGTCTCTCCCTAGCAAAGTTGACCCAGACAACAAAGTAAAGCTAGTTTTCAGCTACGAGCCGACATATTAGCCAGAGGTCCCTTTACTACGGTTCGCAGCCGCGGACCTTCAGTAACAGTAATAAATCACAGCAATAGTACATTCACGTAGTTGTAAACAGCATGATAATATATTAAGTAATCCAAAGTATTCAGAATACGTTACTGTCATTGAGTAACGTAACGGAATACGTTACAGAATACATTTTGGGGCATGTATTCTGTATTCTGTAATGGAATACATTTTAAAAGTAACCTTCCCAACACTGAGTATATGTTTGTTTTGCCCATGGAGTATGGGTATTTTAAGTTACAGGCAAGAATAAAAATTTAAAAAAAAATTGGATCTACCAAAATACAGTTCAGAAAATAAAATATTCTATCATTAGGCACAGTCTAAAACTGTGAAGAGTTACTCTCATGCCGGAATTTCTGTCAACAGGAGCTTGAAAAAACAACAGCCTTTGCTACCAGAGTGCTTGCATTTCTTCTGGGCTTTGGGATGATGTTTCCCAGCTCATTCAGCCCTGGCAGGACAGCTACTGGTATAAATAGTCTAGAGGCGGCAGAGGCAAAACCCTGGGCAGCCTTTAAATCACAAAATAGGCACTGTTCACACATTCTTTCAGTGCTGCAGCGTCTCCTGGCAAACTGCTAAATGAAGAGCCCGAGACCCAGGCTGACCCTGACCGGGCTAGCTGGCCTCGACTCCCTTATGAAATGAATACATGCACTTCCAGGGAACATCTGCTATCCAGAGACAGAGCCGCTCTGTCAGTGAGGTCAGCAGAACCAAACAACATCAGCCCTCCTCTTCACCACGGACTTAATATTTTCAGTTGCATCTGCCTTAAACAGAGAGTGCTACGTCTCTTTCTGAAGTACTGCAATGAGAAGCAGGTGTATAGGGTCATCTGGAAGATATGGCTTGGAAACATAATAAAAAGCAGCATGTTTTATATTTTATGGGACCTGAAGAAGAACACGCAGGCTTATCAGTGAGGAAATATGAAATCCTGTTCAAATACACCAGTTTTTGCTTAAATAATCAACGGTCCACTTTTACTGTATTGTATAATCATCCATGTTTCCATTTTACAGTCGAGCTCTATTTGTTTAAAGCCCAAACGGAAAAGGGGTGTCATAGCAAAAAGCCGTCAGCTGCGTTATTAATCTGGACAGAAGCTTCATTCAGCA
This sequence comes from Neolamprologus multifasciatus, assembly GCF_963576455.1. NCBI lineage: Eukaryota > Metazoa > Chordata > Actinopteri > Cichliformes > Cichlidae > Neolamprologus > Neolamprologus multifasciatus. The sequence goes on along the minus strand of NC_140457.1, from coordinate 17,901,988 downwards.
GCTCAACGCAGAGCTTGTTCGCATGCAAGAAACTTCCAGCCCTGAGTAACAAGTCAGAATTGTAGCTGTTGGATCTTCAAATGATTTACTGAGAAAGCGAACTGAAAATGTCCACATTAATCACTGAATTGTTGTGAAATGCGTTATTTTCGCTTTCCTTCGGAACCAAAGTTCATTTAGTCGTAAAAAACTGAAACCAAACACAACCAGACAGCTGCAGACAGAACAATAGCCAAAGCAGATGTCATACTGTACACAGAGACCTTCTTGGAAATGATGTTTGTAATTTGTGTCCTGCACAGAAAGGCACAGGGCGTGTCAGTGAGCCAGTTCTTTGGTCAAAATGAGCCACAAATATCCAACAAAGTTCGACTGATTTGGCATTTCAGCGTTAGCGGGAACAAGGCAACATGTCAGACTGCAGTAATGAAGGGGACTGAGGCTCCAGTGGGAGTCACTTTTTCCTAATTGGACTGCCATGACATCATGATTGTGTAGCAGGTGGGATAGGCTCACAATCCAGCTTGGAATGAATGACTTCTTTGTTTCAAATAATCTGCAGGCTAATTAAAACCATCCTGCACCTGAAACTTTTCCACACACGAGCGAATAAAACAGAATATTCCACGCTAAGGGCAACTTATGTACTGCGTCATCGACTGCAGATTAGATTAAAGACGAGCTTGTTAAACAAACGAAGCAGCTGCAGACAGGCAAGATCGGATCAGACAGTGCCTGATGAACCTGAGCGGTGGCCTCACATACTTGGACTCTGTAATGGGAGGAGATGAACAGGGAGGGCAAGGGCAAAGGAACAAGAGGCGAGAGAGCAGCAGTAGAGGGCCCATCGGTCCACAGACTCGGCCTTTCCTTACAGATTCTCTGAGATTTTCTGACAAATTAACAAATTCTGGAGCATGACTGTCTTCGTGAATGGCGAGTCTGCACAGAGATGATGCTTGCATCACATGCAGATTACACTGAATTGCATACACAAAATTAGAGGCGTTTTACTCCAGCTGTAACTCACTCTTGCTTCGCTCCTGCTAGGTTGAAGTCATATTTTTACGCAATCTGTGTGCATATCTTTTAAAGTAAAGCCAACTTTTCAAATTTTACAGTGCACAGCACGCTCAAAATTGATTGTAGACTATTTAGTAGAGCTTAGTGATGGTATTTAACAAAAAAAAATCACAGTCATGCATCTTTATTTTCATCTTATGTCTTCAGGTCAGCTGAAAACCTCACCAGGGTCAAAGATCAGTATTAGCAGCAATTACACGTGGTTCAATCAATAACAGAAATCATTTAACTGGTGGGGATTGGTCCAGTATGGCTGACTGCAATATATAAACCGTATACTGAAATGTTACTTCATAACACACAAAGAAGGTCACGGGATCGATAAGTAATTCCAATCTTGAGCACTGGGTTTTCCATTAATATCCAAATCTGAGCACATTCATGCACTCCACACAGAGGAATGACCTGGTTTTAACCTTGCCACCCTGAAGGACATCCAAGAAATCATGTTCTCTCGAATAATTGCATGACATTTTTAGTCAACCCCCACCACGCGCATCCATCTGAGTGATGATCGAAAAGAGCTCAGGCTTTGCAGCTGCTTCACTGTCATCATTAGGAGCGAGAGGCTTTTACAGTAATTATGAGTCCTCTTAGGATTTGGCTCTGTGAGCCCGAGTATATCAAGTGTCCCCTTGCTTCATTAAATCCTGTCAACCTGTCACCATCTCTAGGTTTCCTAGGTAGAGCAGCTTGGTAGTTCAGTTCAAGCTGTCACAAGCATCTCTGGGAAAGAAGACGAACCACAAGTTGCTCTTGATGGAAAGCAAATAGGTGAATAAGAATCAGATTGTAAAGCACCGTTTAGAAAGATCTCCATTCAGATTGAAAGCACACTTTGTCATGTTTCATTGTGTAGGAGACACCAGCGTCCTATTTTGTTCAGTGTCCCCTGGGGCAACAGGAGACTTCTGAATTAATAAAAGGTCAGTGGCTGTGCATATTAATCTTCTTCTCTAATCCCCAACACATACCACAGGATATTAGCTGTTAAACTATGTGACAAAACACACATGAAAGTGATTATGATCTCTGAACGATCTCAGCAGTTCAATCCTCGTATCTCTGGGTTGAAAACATGCAGATGGGCACAAACGCTGCTGTGTACTAAGAAGGCCTCATGCCTGCTGAGGAAACATAACATCCGTGCTGTGTGGACTCTTCTTGTGATCAATGCAGATATTTAGATTTTTTTTTTTTTTTAATATCTACAATTAAAAACGAACCCCTCCTCTGATGCTACACTAAACAGGTTCATTACCTGCTATGGATCAGTATAAGTGGATAAAATAGTTTAAGGTGGTAATCATTATTAGGCTGCAGACATGACAGTTACATTCTTTGCCACCAACTCAAGCACGCTTAGTATGTTGTAATTGTCTCCATCCATCTACCAAAGGAGGTTAGGCTAACAGGGCCTTGAACTACATGTCACTGTTTCATCCACACTAATTCCATTGAATTTAAAACAGGGTAAACTTGGCTTTAGATTCTCTCTGAATCTGCTACTCTTCTGCACCTTGAAACCAAATGAGCCTCCCAGAAAATCCTGCAAGCCCCCCTAAGTGACAAGTGGCATGGTGCAAATTCCCAGGCTGCATTGATACAATAACGGATAAGGTGAGAGCATCTGAGGCATTTAAAGAAGTTGCACTGTAGATCCTATTGATGGATTCACAGCAGGGAGGGTAGATGCAATTCATTTCACAATCCTGAAAATGCCAGGTCAGTTCAAAGTGCATTAGGAGTGGATGCTACAGTTATGGTGTATCACAGAAAGAATAAAGCGAAGTGAACCTGCAAGTATCCCCTTGGGAAGGCTAATGAAAGGCCAGTGAGTTCATTCCATGCAACACAATGATTCTGTCAGTCCTGATCAGAAATTGTTCACAAAGTGGAGCCTAAACAGCAGTAGTCTTCATCCATTTTCCCGACTAGATGGAATTATTTATCCATATGGAAAACTTCATCATAGAAGGGCCTGTCCTGCATAATGCAACAGCAGCAGGTGAAAAGACAGGAAGTGCAGTGGAATGACAATGCGAGGAGGAAACAGAAGCGTGATCTCTTTTCTGGATCGGATCAATACTCGGGTCCACTGGGATTTTTTATATCCACCACAATTTGGTTATTAAACGTATCCACGATGAATCACCGTGAGGTTAGTCTAAATAAGAAGTTTGGTGATTAACATTAACTGATTCTCTGTGATTCATTATCTTCTTGGTTTATTGATTTTCTTGCCAAAAGTCAACTAAAAGAAAAACAATGCTGCTAGTGTTTAATTGAATTTATTCATCCTACTGGGAAAAAACAGCTGTTGTCAATTTAAAGGAAGGCTTGAATTTAAAAAGCACTTTGCAGAGATTTAGACTACAGATTTGCCTTCCTGTATCTTGGCTAGCTGTGGTTTCACAAGAAAGGAACATTAAAGAATTCAGAAAATAGATTTTGGACATGGAAATCAGAATATTACAGGGACATGTGTGAAAACTGACAGGCCTCCTTAAATTCTGCTCTGCTCACTCCCAGTTACACTCCCACTCTTCCCCTCCCCTAAAGCCTCTATTGTGTTTCCACTTTGCATGCTGCATTGGTTTGTGCAGTGCTTCTGAACTTTGGTGTGCTGGTCATGAAGTGAATTTAGGTCGAAGATCACAAGCTGAAATTCTGCATGATGGATTTCAAACATCAATTGAACACTGCATGCATTCATTGACAAAACTATGAAAAAAAAAAACCTGTCCGAGAACCAGTTTGGGAACATATATTGTGAGCTTAATCTGTTCTTCTTCCACTATCTTGATAAGATCGGTCACCTATTTGTTATCTCCATTGGTTGAGATGGCTACAATCCTGGATGAGTGGGGAAAAATAGAGAGACATTAGGAGACTACATAAAGTCAGACTGTAAGTGAGGGTACATGAACGGCTGCCCCACCCTTCAGCTGAGTGTGGGCAGAAAATGAAACAATGAGCTGGGAGAGCTCCCGTTTCTCTGACGGAAAAAGATGTTTCCAAATGTATTGTTGATGTAGGAAAATGTGTGTGTGTTTGCACTCTGCAGTCTAGCTGGGGCACACCATGCTAATTATTTGAAGTGTTAGTAAATCTCTTCTCCTCTCTGCAGTTTTTATTTTTCTGAAAAACACCTTGCAACTTTCATTTATTATTTTTTTGGTATTTGGATAATATACAGCATTATGTTGATATTGTATTTCAACCTTTTTCCCCTTTTTATTCAGAAAGTTTTTCAGTATCTCAAAGCTAGGATTTATCTGTCAGTAAAAGCTCACAACACTGTTTACCGATTAAAAAACACAGCCCCAGACTTAAACAACAGCTCATTTTATTCCCGCAGGTTATACTACTAGACTATTTTGAGTGACGATGATAATGTGCTCCCAGAAAATTCCCACTGGGGATTGCAGAACCATTAAAACGGTCGACACTCTCCTGTGCCAAGTAAGCTGTCTGCGGGCATTGCTGCTAAACCAAAATGGAAAGGGAGGAGAGGGGAGGGGTGAGGAAGAGAGCGGGCTCTTCAGACATCGCCGATTGTGGTGGTAAATAGTACATGTCCATCTCTGTGGACTTGTGTTCTATTTCAAGAAGCCTAGTCCAGCTTTGGGAGTGAGGCCTGACCCCCAAACACAAAGGCACTTCCTCTCTGATATGTAAAGAGAAAGGCTGCATGTCTCCTGAGAAGCAAGAATGAGTGCAAAACATGAGCTATTGACTAAATAAGGAGCTTTGCCTCAGCACAGCTTTGCTGATAAACAAATATTAGCGTGGTGAAAAGGTTTTTTTGGAAATAGAAGTAGTAGCAGAAATAGAAGACTGAATGCAGGGATTATCACACATGTGCATGTGGCCTCCCTAGTATGTGAGTGGGAACTTCCATTAACTCCACCACCATTCACATCGTGCTACAACCTTTTAAACAGCCCAGTGAAAGCTTCTCCCTGCTCTTTCTCACCACCTCTTTTCTCCACGCTCTTTAGGTAGCATCAGTTTGTAAGAGAGACACAGTGAGAAATAGGACGGCGTTGCCATGACGGTGTCAAGTTAACAAACTGCGTCTCTTTTCACAATTTAACTGGATATCATCGGTAAAGAACAAAAGCCCAGTTGTCTTTGTGTAGTTATGAATGATTAACGGTAATTACGTAAGAACTGCGGTACAAGAAGTGTATGTGAGTGTTCCAGGAGAGCATAGTGTAGTGAAGGTGCAATCTCCAGAGGGCCTCGGTATAAATAAATGCCTGACAATTACAAAGGCGCTGATGCCATCCAGTCTCACACACTCCTAAGTGAATGAATCAACTGACAATTCATTACACCCACTACAGTTACAGTTCTGCTCTCAAGTGTAATCTTATGCAAGCCGTTTTCTTTCTTGCACATGGAGCTTTTCTTTAACATTTCGTGGACTCCTTTAACATCCAGTATGATGCGCAGCTTCAGAAAACCTTATGATACACCAGCGACTGTTAAATAATTGAGCATCCCCAATCCTCACAGGCAGACACGGACAAGTGATAGCACAAAAAAAAAAAAAATGCCTAGTCATTCTTCCATGGAGTCAGACTGATTCCAAATAAAACTGCAAAATACAGTTTTAAAAGCAAAATTCAAGGTAAAAATGATACTGAGTGATGCAAACAAGACCACCAAGGCTGCCAGCAAAAACACATGCAAGTGTAGGAGACAGATGTATGAGAGAAAAAACACAAGCCTCTTAAACAAGAACACTCCTCATGACACACACTCACATTAAATATTGCTTTAGCAGTTGAGCTTATTTACGCTGCTGTATTGTCTCAGTTAAGACTATGCATGGCAGCGAGCCAGTATTTATATTAGAGTCAATAGAGAAAAAAAAATAGAAGAAAAAATAATAAATCAAGCTGACTTGTCTACCCCTGACAGCTGATAAAATGTATTTGATAAAATGTGATGCTTTAAATCCACTTTAATCTATACACCTGCAAAAAATATTTACATGCATTGTCTGGGATGTGTTTAGTAGCTTCTTGTGTGCATTCACACACACTGGGCACAGGTTTAAGTAACACTTGTAACTTAATGTCATTTAAGAGCAATTTTCAGACAGTTTTAGTAGCTTCAGTAAGTTGTTAAGTTGCTAAGACTCCTTTGGATGATGCAGATGTTTCCTTTAACTTTCCCTTTCTGCTCCCTTTTTCCTCTTACTCCCGTTCCCTCCTGCTAAGAAGCGGGAAGTTGTGACAGTATACCTAATCTGTCTGCCCGTACACCAGGCAAACTGAAAGTCTTCTGTGTTTATTGCTCCTCTACATCTTAATCTTTTCATCCTCCATTTGGCCTCTAGTCTGTATCTCCACAGCAGCTGTCGTGCTGTTATGTGTGCCAAGGTGATGCATTTTGTGTTGGGGTTGAACAAAAGATCAGAGAGTTGTGTTACACATCACCCTGCTTTTAATTAAGAGGCACTTAAGCTGTGCCATGCTGAATGAGTCTGATCTGATCAATGCTATGCAATGCATTTAACTCAGTCAAGCCGATCCTTGTACCAGTGTCATTAAAATATGTTTGTATTTCTTATATATAAAGTTACCTTTATTACTTAATCATATACAAATAAACACTGGAGACCAAAAAGCTCATGCTGTAATTTTTTGTGTCTTTATAAACCTAATAAAATGTAATATGTTTACTATACTGGGATTATACATAAGCTTTAACTCCTCAAGTTTTCATATACTGCAGGACTAGTGAAAAAGCGAATGAGCTGCTGTTTATGAGTACGCGCTGCCCTCTATTGGCTACTGTGGCCTGGTGCAGACACCAGCTTTACCGCTTTAAACAAAACATAACTGGATTATTTAGGGAAAACTTAACCACACACTATGACTAACACTTCAGTGAAAATATAAACGAGTTATTTATAATCCCATTTTAAATATATATACGATACTTTATACCTAAGCAGGGTAAAAGGAAAATTTAGTGGGAACCACTAGATGGTGCTGATAGCAGACGGAGAATAAAACTAGTTGTGTGACTTTTCTGGTTTGCTAATTTTCATATACAAAAGGCATATACAAAGCCTTTGGGAAAACACATCATTTTCATAACGTGCAAGGCTGCACCTGCACACCTTTCAGATTGCTCGACTTCAATGGTGTTTTCCTTTCAGCCTCATGATGCAGTGGAAAGTGAAAGGCAACATCCTGTCTTACATTCTCAAATCGAAAACACAGATAGATTAAATAGAGCAATGGATATGACTGTTACAGCCACAGGCTAAAGAATAAAAAAATCATAATCTATAAGCGGAAAAAAGTTTATATACACAACAGTGATAAAATAAATAAAAACAATGACGTTCATCATGAAAATAATGACTGACATTGTGAAAAGTAATAGGGACACTATACATTTAAACAGCATCTAGCAGGTATAAAAAGGAAATGTGCAAATACTGACATTTTGAGCGATATTATATTACATAATTTTGATGTTAGAAATATCCCGTGAGTTACTTAAGTGTAATATAATAATCTTTATATAACCACCCTCAGGTTATACAGATGGTGACCCCTGAAGTCATGTTTACCTCCTTTTATGTCGCTATAAAGGACCAATGCTGATATTTGAGATAGATAGGTCTTGCTTTTTTATTAAAAATTTTTTTTTACACCAGCTTCGTTTTTGTCTTTTTCTTAAACGAGTATAACTAAAAACACCCCTTACGTCATGCTTTTTCTCCCCCTTCGCGTGTGGAATGGTGTAAATGACAATGGAACGGAGGGGGGCGGCGCGTGCAGCATCCTTCACATTTAAATTCAATTTGCCTCGAGGACCCCGAATCCAAATGCGGATTTACGACAGTGGCACTGGATAATGGGATTCACGTTCTCTGCACACAGGGGTCAAAAAATGTTGTCAGGGAGGGCTGGGTCGCCATCTCTCCACCCACACCGACACCGATTTCATTGTCATCAAAGGTGTTGTACAATCGAGATAGTTCACGCGCTAGCCTTCAAAAGTAGCAACCGCTGTGTCCTATTTGAGCTAATGAAATTGAATAAAGATTATATTAAACGTTAGATAGAACAAACAAACAAACAAACAAACAAAAACAACCCTCAGCTCGTGAATAAATAGCGGTGGATATTCTTTTGTTTTTTTGGGGTTTTTTTTACGACAACTTACATTGCGCGTGCTCCTAACAGGAGTTGCCACTTTTCTTCAATGCAAATAATTAGCATGCTGTGTAAGGCGAGAAGGGGCTTAAATGTGCTTTAGTTTTCAAACGTGTTTCTTTCTTGCAACTCGTAGCTAATACATATATAACTACGAGTTTCAAGAAAGAACATACGGGTAACTCTCTCGTTCCGGCTGTGTACTCTTCGTTGAGTGTGTGCCGTGGATGACAACAGTACAGCTCGTCGCAACAACAGCAGCAGCGGCAGAAACAGCGGCGGCGGCAGTGTATTTGTCATTGCAGCAGCCTAGGGGAGCGAAGTGAACCGAGGGGAGGAAAGGAAACGAAAGGATTTACGGACACCGTCCAAGCATGGCTACCCAAACGACAGCATCATGCACTGGATCCACTCTGTTGCAGCCGCTCAGTGAAATTATCAACCTCCCTCTTGACCAGGTATGTGTTTGGATGAAGAAAAAATTGATCAGTGGAGCGAAAGGCACGTTATGATACATGTTTGTCACAGTTAGGAAGCATCCGTAGATCTGAGGTTAGCAGAGGCTGGTGATGCGCACTACCAAATCGTTAGCTTAGCATTTATACATTGCGGTTTCACTGAGAACGACTACACACACACGCACACAAATATCACAGTTGGTGGTTCACTGTCACCATCAGCTAGTTCTTAGCCAAGCAACACTAACGGTAATGCCCTTTGTGTCTTTATTTCGATGCCCAGATCCTAATCCAGTCTTTTCCAAACTGGGGTCTCTTAAATATTCCATCGGGTCCTCCAGTCTAATTGAGGTCTACTAGTTTAAATGTATTTAAATTCCACTTAAATATTCCTTAAAGAGTCAGTATGCAGGCAGGAACGATTAACCCACTGCATTGTTTTTTCACTCTTACATACAAAATCTATCACTGTATAGTTAAAGGTGAGCTGTTTAAAAAAAATCAGGCATGTGATTATGATGTAAGGCTTTATTTTAGGTTCATAGCTGTAGGAATCTTAGATCATGAATCCCTTTTTAAAAAATTCCCAAACCGCGAAAACATGTGACAGTGCTGTGTTGTTCACCAGAAGAGAGACCTGTGCCAGGTCCTTGGGCATTTTTTTTTTAACAGCATGGAGACTGCTTGGGTAACTTTTGATAGCTGTGCCTTGTGTGGATTATTTTGAATTATATTTGTCACCGGTAGATTCTTGAAGTAGTGCAAAACATCGGCACTTTAGCAGCACTCACAGGCACCACACCCACTAACTCTGGTGGATCAGTCCATAATGATCTGTAATGGTGGTTTCAAAGCTCTGGACAGCAGAGATGGTGTGGTTGTCTGTAAAAGCTTCTGACTAGTCTAAGACAGATGAGGCCCATTTTTGTGTCTTTTCTAATCTCATGCATTTGTACTGAAATAACTACCTTGCTACCTTCCTTGTCAATGTCAGGTAATGTTCTTTTTGTTAATTGTGATCTGAAATCAAACCTCGATTTACTTTTTATTCCCCACATTGCTTTCGGCATTTGCCATAACTAGTCTGAATAACACTTTGTGGTATAAAGCATAAAAAAAGTTCCCCAAAAATGTTCTCCTCCTAGAGTGGCATGCTCCTAATGCCATGCATTTTTCTTCACATGCAAGTCTTGAAGTCATTATAGAAGGTTTTTGTTGGGGAATGTTTGCTTCCCCAGCCAAGCACTACTGCTAGTGTTTCACCATATTTTAAAAGTAAAAAATTAACTTTGTTACACAAAATAGTTGTGTGTCCAGAATCATGGATTGTGTCATTTGTGAATAAACTACGTGGTTTGCATCTCCATTGGCAGACCCTGCACACAGCAACTTAGCCAGTGTTTAACTCCTTGTCTTGCTGTGTCAAGCAGTAAACCAGTCTTTCATCCTCAGTTGAAGCTACATGTGGAGGCAGGAATGTGCCATTATTTCTCTTCTCCCTAGAATGTACCAGTTTCTGCAGGGAGTGTCATGTGTTGAGGACTCAGTCACATGAAGTAAGGAGTGTACATCCCTGGGATCCAAACTTATTTGCTTGTTTTTTGATTGCAATAGTTGTATAATAAGTTTTAGAATTATTAGAGGAATCTGTAGCTGACTGGAACCAAATCTCATGCTAAGCTGTTGAGGTTTTTATTCTCTTGTATCCTGCAATATTTAGCATGTTTCAACCTCAGAGTTTGGCATTAAAATACCTACATTTCCATTTCTACTCTGTGCGGTCCCGTGGACATCAACACCTGCTTTGGTCTAGCACCTCCCTGTATGTTAGGACTCCTCGGCACTGGCTCGTCTCAGAGCTATAACAGAAGCTGTAAAATCTAAAATGACACTATGTTTTTCCTTCTCTCCATCACACACTGCCCGCCTTCTGTCAGTAACATGCCGGCACTACTTTGAATAAGACCTCCCACTGCATTTTGTGTGCCCACACAAACACTATTCACCTACTCTGATTCAAGAGTTTTTATAGGAGAAACGATTACACACAATTACATTCCAAAATCCTAAACTGTGCCATATCTAGTACAAATTGATGCACTTAGTCTTAAAGATACAGTGTTCATGAAGAAATCATCCCCATCCCATCTTCCTCCTACTCAGTCTTCTTATGTCGACTGGTCTACAGATCCTTTTTTTTTTTCATCAGGAAGCATGAAAAACAGTTTTAGTTTCAGATATCCACTTTAAATGAGGATGCTGGACACTTATTGCGCTCTCTTACTCCCTTTAGGACTTGGTGTTCTATCACGTATTTGCACAATTAAGCAAAGCTGCCTTAGCTGCCATTTTCAGAGCTGGTGGGTAAATAAATTAAAACTAATCTCTTGGATTTAATGTTTGCACGTCCTGTTTGTTTGTTTGTTTGTTTTTCAAACGGGTCGAGGCATCGCAGATCCAGTGTCAGTCTGAAATGTCCAGTTCACATAACCTCACAGCTGCTTTGCTTGTTATCAAGGCTCATTGGGTCCATATCGTCATTCAGCTGAGTGACAGAAAATCAAAAATAACCCAGTTGAATGAATTATGCAGTCCATCTATAAATGTATGACTCCATACCAGAAACGACTTCGGTAATGGCCAAATTCAATTTTCCTCTTTTTGATGACACTGAAGCTAGAAGGGACTTTTGTAACTTGCAGCATCAGCTGTGATGTTCCTTCTGCAGCTGTTTCAATATGCAGCAGCTGGAGGCCTAGTAAGAGACTCCATGTAGTATATATGCACTAACCCTTTGTTTTAGACATTTGTAGGCTGAAAGTGATGTTTGAATTAACTTAATATAGTTATAATAACTGGTGATAGCAATACCAAATGCATGTGAAACAACAGATACAGCCTTCTTGCTTGTCAACAGTGCAATAGAGATCAGTTGATAAACTTTTTTTGTACATGCAGCTATTCCTTGTCTTGCATTTACATTGCAGTGCACCAGTTGTGCAGTTCTGTACTGCCCTTTAAAAAAGCAATTCAGCTGATAGCTAAAAAATAGATTTTTCTGATTAATATAAAACAGGAACAAATCCATGCACATCATGCGGAGCTGAAAAAATATAACATGGAAAAAAAATGGACGGCTTGCACACTACAGGACTCAACAGTTTTCTTACTTATTGCATCTAGTTGTGACGTTTTAAGCAAACCTGCTCTTCAGCAGACAATGAAACACTGGGCGGCACAATCTTAAATCACCTGTGATAAGTCACATGACCCACGGCACTAACGTCTAATAAGACAGTGTCTTGTATAGGACAAACAACTGATAAATAATTGACAAGTCATACTTGTTGCCTTGGCATAAATCAGGAAAAAAGGTGCCTCAACTGACAAAATTAAGATTTTTTTTCACAAACCCAACAACTAGTAGAAGATGTGACGCAACAGATAAATATCATCCACTGACATCAGTAAATACCATCTTTGTGATGCACAGATGGTTGATGCAGCCATTACAGCGTGTTATTGTTTTGTTTCCTTACAGCGCTCAGGCCTAGTGGCTAAAACTACAGGGTGGTGATCGTGTCTGTAACCAATGATCTTGTTGTATTGTTAAGTTTACATAGTTTACGCATTATGTACTTTGCATTTCTATTCAGTGTTCTGGGTAAACATGATGTGACTTGATAAAGTTTACTTGCATTCAAAAGGCTGACGGCACTACCACCTGTGCAGGTGTGTGGGATGTCTCAGAGGAGCATGGCAGTGTGGAAATTTCCAACTGTACCATGTTGTGTTTTGCAGGTGGTGCACTCATAGGCTACACTGCCACGACTGGCATGACTTCACCAATAAAAGGCATTTTGCTCATTTACTTAAGGTCTTTATAGATCTCAAATATTCAGTGGAGATTTTGTTTTTAATGTAAGCAGTGACCTTTAAAGCTGGGAGGCAGGAGCTTGCATATATTCAGGTTCAGAGACAGCTTTGAGATTTCAGCTGATTATTGCAGACGTGAGTGTGTCAGTAGACCATAGTGGCCCTGCCTTGTGATGCAGAGAAATACTGTCTGATGGATTACATAGTACTCTCTCTAGTCTCCAGTGATTTGATGGCTCAGCCACAAAAGTATCAATTTCTCACCTTTGTCGTTTCATCTTGAAATAGCAGAGCATTTGTACCCGTGCTGAGAGGTATTCCATGAACATGCAGGCTTTGTAGCTCAGTGGTAATTTCACTGTGCACTGTCTGATATAAAGATATAGTCTTTGGGGCTCACAATGTACAGGCGGCTCTGCTCTGTGTCCTGTGCTCCCAAAAGGCCCGGCTGTAGAATCAATCTTCTGTTTGGGCTACATATTGGATTGCAGTCTGTCACAGTCAACGGACATGTCTGTTATCACAATAACAAGCTTTCTTTTGTTGCTGCTGCTGGATTGCCTACCCAGCTATTGTACAGTAAGGCCTTTGAGCCTACACCGTGCTTGAGGGTTTGACTCCCACTTTTCTGTTATCCACTGTCAATTCCCTGTGATCTGTGACACAATTCAGTTTAATGGTTAGGTTAAAATGCGTTTAACTGAGGTTTGAAAGCAGATAAAAGTAGTCACATCTATAGTGTAAAAAAACGGGATCTTGAAAGGGGACTCAAAATAATTGCAGATACCTCTGATTTCCTGTAAAATGAACTTAATGTTCCTCTTATTAGCCTTAAAGCAAACATTTGCTTCTTTCAGTTCATTTAGTAAAGCGATAGCAGAGCCTGGATAAGCCTTGCCTGAAAAATCCTATGTTTGCTCCTCTCCAAAGTCTCCTGCCACTGATTGAGTTCCCAGAGTCCCCTGCCTTGGGGCTTCTGGTCTTCATTTTAAGCCCTTGGGTCTTGTTAGTTTCCCTACCTCCCCTTTGTCTTTAATTGGCTGACCTCTTGGGAGTTGTATCCTTTCAATTGATTTCGGTCCCTTAGCTCTCTGTAATACAGTGCCAGTGGCTGTTGCGTTATTATGGTTAGCTATCAACTATACAAGCATGCGTAATTCCTCCTTGGGAATATGGGAATGCTTTGTTGTTAGTGGCTGATAACAGGCAACGCAGTAATAATAACAAGCAGACAAGCTCCCTCTAAATGCGATTAGATGTAATGATTATGTGTTTATGACACTTATCTGTTGTAAGTGTGACATACAGCAAAATCCAGAGAAGTACAAGATCTGACCATAGAGGAAGGATCAGCCCATAGCTTTCCAATTTACACATCTTAATCAGTGTAATTACTAAAACTGCATTTTGTAGTACTTCTCCTCCATAATGTCCTGATTAAGTTCCATTAAATGTTATTAGGAAAATTAAATTTGTTGGACTTCTTGTGAGTTTTGGACCATTTATTCTTAATTTCTTTCAACAGCGATTAATATTCTGCTGCTGCCTTTCATATATTTCTTTCCCTCACTGAGTCTGCTACATTATAGAGAGCCAAACTGTGCGCAAACCTGCGTTCTATCATCATAGCGTGGCAGTATATGCATTCTTTGTCACCCTTTTATTTACCCTTTCAAGTGATTTTCCCAAATTCTTAAGTTGTCTGGAGACTCACTGGTTTGCTGGTTTTGGTAATCTTTGAGCAAAACTTGGAGCTCCCCCCTTTTTCTTCCACTTTCAGTATTCACCATGACCTCATCCTGTATTAGGGTTGAAGTGATAACTCTGATGGGTATGGATGTATTTCTTACTAACCATAAATGCAGTCATGGAATGGCAAAGCCATTAGGCTGAAAGCATCAGTCAAGTGTGATACAAGGCATCTGTTATGTCCTACACACACACACACACACACACACACACACACACACACACACACACACACACACACACACACACACACACACACACACAGTAAAGTGGTTTCCGTATATCCTATAATGTAGTTTTTCTACTAATGCCTGTTGTTATGGGTTTTGCTGTTTGCATGGTAGAGCAAAGCAGGTAGGTTGTAGATGGAGAAAGAGAGGGAAATCTGTGCAGCTGTCGCCACAAAAGTGCTCGCCACAAAAGTGGATATACACATGACTCAGCTATACTAACTCATTAGTTCTGTTGGCAATGGTGTGGTGCTATGAGGGTGGATTGGGTTTCTAAAAAGCCTGCACTCTCGGGCTTGGAGTGCCAGTTTAGTACTTGAGTGGCACAGCATATGGGTGGCACAGAGAAGATATTTTCAGGGACTCACTTTAGCTATTTCAAATTACAGGCTAGTCAAATTTCTATAAACTTGATGTTGCAGAATGTGAATTTATGTGACCAAGCAAAACTCATCTGAGAAGATCTGCTTTAGGTTATGATGGTGAAGGCAAAGCTCACAGTCTTACTTTATTAGGTGTCACTGAGCGAGGCTGTACTTTGCAACTTCGGAAAGTTTTCTCAGTTTCCTAAAGTAATTAAATGATAGTTGTCAGTTTATCCGGCGGTGCACAGCAAAAAAGGATTTTTAAAAAAATTTTTTTTACCCATATAAACAAATTTAAAACTCATGAAGCAGCGCCTGAATATATTACCCGCAAGCTTATCAAATACAAGGGCTTCCTCGGACAAATAAAATGTCAAATTCATTCCACAGCCAGTTTTTTCATTTCGTCAAATAAGATGAAGGAGATGCATCCAATATAAATAAGAGAACATACAGTACTGTGCAAAAGTCTTGCACCGTATGTTTCTTAACACAGGGTGGGCTATTTATATGGATACACCGTAATAAAATGGGAATGGTTGGTGATATTAAAGTCCTGTTTGTGGCACATTAGTATATGTGAGGGGGCAAACTCCTCAAGATGGGTGGTGACCATGGTGGCCATTTAGAAGTCGGACATCTTGGATGCAACTTTGGAAGCACTCCATTGTTTTTCTTGTGACATTACCAATAAGTTTGATGTGTCACATGGCTCTCTTGCTATTGAAAAAACAAAAGTTGTATCCAAGATGGCCGACTTCTAAATGGCCAGCATGGTCACCACCCATCTTGAGGAGTTTGCCCCCTCACATATACTAATGTGCCACAAACAGGACTTTAATATCACCAACCATTCCCATTTTATTACTGTGTATCCATATAAATGGCCTACCCTGTATTTTGCTTCTATGGAGTCAGACTTTAATTTATTAAAATAGTCTTGAACAATAGTTATCCCAGCTTGTATTTTAAGTTGCCTGCTTTTTCTACTCATTTTCAGTCCAGTCCTTTTACCCTAACCTGTTTGTTTTGTCTTGCCAAGTGGCAGGCCTGCAAGGGCAGCAGAAGAAGAGTACGTGAAACTCATGTCCTTAGGAAATAGGAAAACCTTTTAAGTTGATTTATCTAGATCAAAACCTCATCATTATTGGTCTCAGTGGGACAATAATGCCAAGAAAGTAAGGTAAACTGTAAAAAAAAAGAAAAAAGCCTTAGGTATACCAAATTAAACAAGAACTGGACTGCAAATTTTTAGCAACAGGTCTTGTGGGGTGATGAATCCAAATGAGAGATTGGTGGTTCAAATCGCCTACAGTGCAGAGGTGGTCAAGAGTGAGGTACAACACTGGTTATAGCCACCTGTAAGACACAGTGGAGGCTCATAGTTTGAGGCTGTATTTAAGCCATTGGTGTTGGGGATCATGTCAAACTTGATCCACCAAGCAACCATCTGGAAAAAGCACAAAATGGAACACGATCAGTCACATATTGTCCTCTTCATAGCCCGGACTTAAACATTATTAAAGCTGTATGAGCTAATTTTTGACAGAGAATAGAACAAAAGGCAGCCAAGATCCAAAGAAGAGCTTTGAATGTCCTGGAGAACTAGTCCTGAACACTACTTAAAGAACTTAGAAGAAAACCTGCCATGGGGAGTTCATTCGTAAGCTGAACAAACTGTTCTTGCCTTATATACTGCATTTCCATCTATGTTTGCACATTTCATTAGGTTGTTGTTCCTATTTCCCCATTTCCTCAAAAAAATAAAGCATTGAGGAGTGGCTGAAGACTTTTGCACAGTACTACGTGGGCATACAGTGAATTGACCCTCACTGGAAGACAGTCACATTCACCAGGCCTGTGTCTAGCTGTACATTCCAACTAGTCAACACAAATGTTGACTAAAAAAGTACGAGTTGTATTGTCATTTGAAAAGTGGGACTTGATTCATCGTGTTCACTCTCCAGCACCTTCTGCTATCGATTCCCTTGAACCTGATTAGCTGTGCCACACGATGCTTTTTAATTTGTACTTAAAGGTGAACAATGCTATGTGTACACCTCAGCTGACAAAGTTACAAATTAGTGTGCCATGGTCTGCTAGATTTGTCATCCCTCCCCTTGCAAACATGAAAGCATATTGTGCTTGAAGCTTTGCCACATTATGTACATGTGCATCAAAGCAGCCTCGAGTGTTTCCTGTCAGATTGCCAACTTCTGCTAATAGCCAGTCACTTCTGCGCCAATTGACCGAGCATTGTAACACAGGTTCTAGAGCCATTGTATCCATTTTGCTTGTAAGATGCCTGGCTGATCGTATTTGTCCATTCAGAAACATTTTAGCAGTTGCCACTCTGCACATGCTGAGTTGCACCTATCGCTCTCTTAGTTACAAAGAGATATCAAAGACACACTGTTGATAATTTTAGAACAAGCGTGTCTACACAGAAACTCCACTTCTACTTTCCTGTAGGGCACACTTGTGAAGGGGGACGTGGTTCCAGATGATATTTCTTTCAGCGACCATCAGTAGTAGAATAGAAATGTATTACCACAGAAGAACAACCACAGAACATTAATCCATCCAGCTAATGTCGGTTACTTAACTTGCTTATGTAACATTATCCCTGCATTTACAGTCTTTTGTAACTTTACGCAAAAACCTCTCTTTTATGCTAGTAGGTCCGATAGCCGAGCTAATAAAGCCTGCATCCTCTGTTGCTGATATGAACTGAAAATTCTTGTGAACTATTTGTGGCGATGCCAGCGGGCAGTGCCAGTTTCCTTTAACTTGCAAAGTGTTATCAAGCAGTTACTGGTTTGAATACATTTGGCTATTTATGGCAAGTTTAGGGCCGCTCTTTTCTTAGGCTGTTTTACTCTCTGCATTGGTCCTCATTAGCTGAAGAAAAGGCTTTCTTTAAGAGTTACACTAAGGAAATCTTTGCAGAGCTGGTTCACTGAGTAAAAAAAGGCCTTCACACAGTGTTTGTCAAAGCTGTCATGCTCTTGTAGATGAATTATTATAGCTCTCGGGTGGGGGTGGAGAAGTTTAAATAAGGCATTTCTATAAGGACTTTTTCCACAATAAAGCATTTCAGAAACATGCAGATTGAGTCATAGACAACAGAGCCAACTTTAGTTTAATTGCTGCCTTGATATGACGTCTTTAAGATTAGATCCAGCTCCTCTACTTCACTTTTAAAGTATTATTAAAGCAAGGCTGATCACACATGGCAGCCTGCCCTCCCTTTGAAATGCTGTCTTTGCACATTCCATGTGCACAGCTGTGGCCTCATGTTCGAACAACATGAGGGTGGTGATTGAAGTTTGCTTAGACGCTCGAGATGTAACTAGCTCATCTTTATTAGCAATTCCCCAGCAGCTCTGTGTGAGTAAAGTGAGGTGACCCGTGTGGGCAAGAGCCCAGTATTTTTTTGCCCTTGGGCCAAAACTTGACATGCAATCAATTACACCAAAAAATGTATTGTTTAAAAACTGCAGCTATTTTGAATTCATGAATCAGTACACACACTCATGTGAAACAGCAGCCGTCCAGAGAACAGGCTCTGGAGTTGGTCCCTTAGGTAATGTGACAGAGATAAGATAATAATATGGCTTCTTTAAACCCTTCCAGCCAAATTTAATCATTCTAATTATTTGCATGCATTTTAAGGGAGGGTTATGTGTGCATTTTTTTATTTTTACACCCGGGCACCATATAGGATACCCGATGCTTGAATAAATGCTACAGCCTGGTTGCTCTGACTGTGAAGTGACCATTGTGTGTACTCTGATAAACTTGTAGTTTGCGGTTGTTTTTACTTTTACTGATGTATTAAAAGAAAGGAAGCTGTGGCGACCACTGACAAAACTGAATTAATATACTTTTAAAAAGTCTGTCAAATTCAAAATCCTAAAACAAATTTTTGTGCAGCTGACCTTGTTGCTTATATGACCTTATATGGGAGTTCCTTTCTGAAGGTGCAAAATATAGGGAGGAGAATATTAGAAATCAAACATGCAAACTGATTTACTTACGTTTACGACGTGCAATTTACTCCAAATTGCACCGATATTTAACACAGAAAAAAAAAAAGAATATTTTGGGGGGTTTTTTTGCTCTTGATTTGAAATGAACTGACTATGCCTGTGTTTAGAAAACAGCACAACTTTTGTAAATCGCTCGTAAAACTAACTACACCTATGAGTCCTATTTGGGGACTGTACTCACATGCTATTTGGGCCCATTTAGTACATGTGACTCATAATCTTAAACTGGACTGGACTTGACTTGTTTCTTCAGTTTGCATTGATTCAGTAATGTACAATATGGATGGAATGAAGGTCGAGCTCAAGGTCAGTGCATCTGTGGAAGCATGACTTTATCGTAACACCTTCTTAGGGATCCAAGATGATTTTTGGGGGGGAGGGCTCAGATGATATTTATGATTAAAAGCTGCCATATAATCTTTGCTTAGGACGGGTTCAAACACTTTCCTGGAGACACACATACATACCATGAGCATGGTTCTGGCCCAGTGCTACTTTGTACCTTGTGGGGAATGTCTGATTGTTCGACTATTAATAGCGGTGACTGTAGAGCCTGACTGGGATCTGTGGATCAGCTCCGAGGGGGAAAGCACCACACTGCAGGCTTTAACACGTCTCTGTTTGTGTGTGTCGTTGTGCACCACTGCACACTTCTTTTAGGTTAGCCTTATCCGCATGACACTTTCCTCATTATCTCCAACATAATGTAGCCTTGGGCAACACGGTGAGTTTATGGCTCAGAGTGAGGCCTCTATTCCACAGTTTTCAGTGGCTATCTTATTCATCTGACAGCCTTTTGAACTGACTTAAGTGAGACTTTGTGAAAGTGTCAAACTTTTATTTTTTTTATTTCTTCTTCTTTTTTTTTAATTCGAGTTAGCAAAGAGACATAGCCAGTGTCACAAAACATGTCAGAGCTTTGTTTTTGTTGGCTGAAAGAACAAGACCACTTTTGTTCTCATACTGTCAGCACAACCTCGTTGCGCTGAGCAAACACACACGCATACACAAACGCACACACGCACGGTAGTTTGTCTCTGGGAGCCATGACCAATTGTGGCACATTTATTGGCAGAGGCTAAAGTACTCGTGACATTTCCCACGTCTTTGCCCGCAGAGAGTTTGTTTGGCAGAGGATGGAGCTCACTATATTACATGTTATTGAAATTTACTACCTCATATATGCATGGACACATTTGCTCTTGTATAATTTTCCTACCTCCGTTTCAGAAAGAAAATTCCTCATCTCTTTTACTCTGTCATCCTTTTGTTGTTCCCGCTTTCTGTAACGTTTAAGAACACTCTTATCGTCAGCTGTTTTTAATCTTCCAGGGAATTAAACATGAGTGCTCTTTCTCGTTGTCACCTAACATGAAAACTGCTGCTTGCACTGCACCACTCTCTAAAGAGGATTAGGATAGTATATGTGTGGTGCACCATATATCCTCCGCAGACAGTTTTGCATTGAATGCAGACTGTGGAACTAGTTGAGTTTAACTTCGAGGCTTTGGTTCCCTCCCTCCACTCGAATCTGCATGAGTCACTGTGGACTACAGCTGATGGAAATCAAATGAGACTGTGCGGAGCGGGACTGTAGCGTCGCTTAGGCTGTATGGGTGGAGGAGTGTTTGGGGGGAAGGGTGGGTTTACTTAATGACATGGAAAAAAGGGCTTTATGCTAATGACTGTCTAAATTTATCTCTGTGTGTGTAGACACACACAAGCAGATGCACACACATGCTGAGATGGGAACTCACCCGTCACAGCGAGTAAAGGGAGGCTTTGTGCAGGAAGGAACTATTTTAGTCCCTGGGTGTTAAACACAGACTACACACATGGAGAGGACAGGAATACTCTTCATGAAAAGTGATATTACCCCTGTGAGTGTGTATGTGTGTGTGCCTGTGCTACTTGGGCTTACTGGAGTGAAATTTTGTCATTACCTAAGCAAAGATCTCATCTATGGAAAAGGTGTTAGCACCAACAGACAGCAGGTCAAACTCATCAAGGCAGTCTTTAGATGTTTATCTCTCACGGTAACCCACAGGAACCTTTTGTATTGCATTTTCCCCACTCTTATCATAACACACAGTTTGACATAAGTGGGTAAATAAGCCCTTTAGTAGACTCGATGCAAATTCTCACTTCTGCTTAGCATTTGTGCTTTATACCTGAGGCGTGTGTCTGTGATTGTGAGCCTGTCATCGGTTTCCTCATAGGCCACATGTAGATTTCCACATAAACACTACTGATCACATCCTGAGTTTATTGGCAGTTAGTCACACAGGTGATATGGATGTCAGAGTCGGTCTGTCAGTCAGTTGCTCTGAATTTTTTAAAAAGTCCATTTTTTTCAATTATAGTCTGCAGCCATTATTTTCTTTAGTGTGACTGTACTATTACTTGGCAAATGTTAGCATGCTAAATCAGTAACATCTCAGACCCCTTGTGACCCCTTGGCAGTTACTGGTTGCTAAATGGTTGGCAAGTGGTTGCGATAGTTGGTGAAATTAGTTACAAAATTTGAGTGCTGCACCAAAAATCTTCTTGTGATTGGTTTTGTCATTAAACGCTAGATTGCTGTGAATGCCCGCGGTTTGTATGGAAGATGCCGACTAGTCTGCAAAGGTGTCCAACTCCTCACTGAGTAGCAGTGAAACTTGGGGAAAAAATGCAAAAACAAACAGGAAATGGCGAAAGTAAATTTCGCACCTTTTTAAGCATGTTGGCTGAGTGGTGAGAAGGAACTTTTAGTTTCAAAGTGAATGGTTAACAGGAACCACTGGTCAAGCAGTCAGGAAGTGGATATTTTCCGTGGGGACCAGACATTGCGATGGTGTCACTGACTGAAGACTGTAAACACTATAGCTGCACAACTTGTTAGCATGACATAATTGTTTTAATGTTAACATTTAGCTCAAAGCATAACTGTGAAACTGTCGTTAGCATGGTTGCAGTCTCTTACTGTTGTTTTTGTGGAAAAGAGAAAAAAGATAAGCTTTGCCCAGAGTATAAAGGACTTGCCGCCCATCCCTTCGTTCCTGTGCTATCCCTACTTTCTTTCCTCACAGCCTCCCTGCTCAGCTGCAGCTCCTCTCCAACACAAAATTCCTGGCTGATGAGACAGATAAAAACCGGAACAGAGCGGGAAGTAGTTGCTTTATAGACACGCTTTAAAATCCAGATTGTGGGTGAGGATATCATTTTGGTGATAAACGAACTGGAAAAACTGGAAAAAGATCAGCCCCGAAGGCCTTTATGTTTCCTCACATGCATGCAGGCACCCATACATGGACACTGGGTTTGACTCAGTAATGAGCTTCAGGAAACAGGCTTATCTGTCTTCAGCATTCACAGTGATTTCCTGCCTTCCTTTCAGCTTCTTTCCCAGTGCTAGTTTGTGTCAGTCTATAATATAGCGTCTTTAAACTGAGCTGAACTGAGCCCTATGTGCCACAGCTGCCAGGAGAAACTGCCTGACAGCTTATGGCCCCTAAGCGCTGGCTGCACACTGGCACTTGCTACCTATCAAAACATCCGTATGTTGCCTGTCTCTGTGATCTGTACCCTCTGTAATGACATGTGATTGATTTGCTGAGACATCACTGTTTGACATTGTATGCTGAAGACAAAGGATGGAAGGTGCTTTAGCTTCACAATGGTTCTCACCAGGCCTCATGGAGCCACTTCTCAGCTTCAGAAGTAAATATTCTGTCAGTAGCAGGCATGGACATGGCACCTTACCAGCATCCCAGATCTGCAACTTTTTGCTTTTGGGGCCTTCCTCCTCCTTTCCCAAGCTGGTCTGTGTCCCTTTTTCCTTGTCATAAATCTTGTCTCCTCTTTCATCCCCTTGAATCTTGAACGATTCTGCAGCACAGATATTCTGCCTTAGTTTCTGAAACAATAAGAGTGCTGTACCCCAGGGTAAGGTTGACTTCAGAGTGAATCAATAATGGAAGAGGGGATCCATGTATTATGAATGAAGGAACAACGTACCTCGGCACAGGAGCTTGTCTACTGCAAAGTGTTTATTCAATAAACAACCGTCCCAGGCTGAGAGAAAACACATTTAGCCTAATCTTTTAACAAATCCTGTGACTATCAAGTCTGATACTGCTTTTCTTTTCTTTTTGGCATGTGGCGGCTTCTATAACGATATAACTTTGTTGCAAAGTACTGCATGCAACCCAGAGGGAACACTGGTTCCTACATATCCCAGAATTCCTTAGATTTATGTCAAAGTCAGAGGGCTCTGGTTGAAAGCACCTTTTTTAAAGCGAAGAAGGGGGGGAAAAAAAAATCACAGATGCTACAGTGCCCGTTCAGTGTAAAATCACATCTGCGAGTGAAATGTAGCAAGTTTGCTTGTCATCTGGTCTCATTGTGTAAGTACTGCCCGGGTGAAAGAACCGTTCCGAAAATGGTTGTTTTCCCTGACAGCTTATTTCTCAAATGCTGGCATTAATTTCTAATGTCAATCTCCTACATGATTTCACAGATTCTGCAGGAGCTCTTGTAATTGACCTGTGAGCAATAATAATATATCTTTCCCGCTGAGTTGAACACACAGCACTGAGTGGTGAGAGGTACTGCAAGCTGTAGCTTTTGTCTATAAAAGGATTCCGATTAACTAACATATGGTGCAGAAACGCTGTGAGAATATGAATGCAAATGCTCTCATTTCCAATGAGCCACCAGTTAGCGGGGAGACGCTCTTTAAAGTGGTCATGTATGTGCACTTACCTTTAGCTATTCAGTGTAGATGTTGCACAGCATTCATTACTCATTAATTCAATCTTTTCCATCCCAGATAACAATCAACAGGTTATTATCAACAGGTAAAGTAAGAAGTATGTAATAAAAAAGTCATCTTTACTATTAAGGAGACTTTTGCTTGTATGACTTTAGTCCTTGAAGTAAATTTGTAAGTATACATTTGGTCTTAATCCTGCAGATTTTTCATGAACTCTCCTGTTCTCCGTTAGTCCTGGGTCCTCTGTTCTTTATTTGTCCTAATTAAATAGCTTGGAAGCGTAATAGGTGAACAACTGCAATCTCATTTCTCAGTTTAAGAATAAATGATTGACAGTTGTCAGTTGGCCCGCTTGAGGTTTTGCCACAAATAGTCACCCACAGCTCCGCTTCACTATTGACTCACACAATGCTGTCTGTCTGTCTGTCTGTCTGCCATGCCCTTTCCTTACTCTTAAGGTAATATTTTGATATCCAGGGAGGGCCAATTCACACTTCTTGATTTTCCAGCTAGTCAGCAAAGGACGTTGTAACTTCCTTCAGTACAAATCCAGAGTCGAGGGGTTGTGGCTGTAATAATCTAAGATGTAATTTAAGATGCATACCTGTGGTTTGACATACTTTCAATGCAGTCATGCACATTTAAACGCTCCTAAAACTAGTTGGGTTCACACAGAAACATTCAACTAGTTGACTTTAACTGCTATTTTTGTCTTACTGGAACACTTGGATAAATCAGTGACTCTAGTAAAATGTGGGCTGTTTGTTGCTTTGCATATCAACCTGTTACCCCGTGGGCCAGTGTACAGGCACACAAGTCATATTCAGCAAGTGAGCAGCTTGAAGGTAATCAAAGTGTAAAGCAACATCCAAAGCTGTGGACTGGCTAAACACTGTGCAAAGAAAGAGGCTTGCATGAGAAGGGGTGGGTGGAGAGGGAGTCAGAGAAGGTCAGTTTAATGTGATTTCTTGTCATTACATTAGGGCATCTTATTTTATTTTTAGCGCTTGAGCTTTAGAGAATTAGAAGCGATCTGCAAATGAACTGCGGCTTAATTTTGCCACATTTGTTGCGCTAGAGTTTCTGAGCAGAAGAGCAGAAACAGAAGCCACTCGGTTATTACTATAAGTCCTGGGCCTTTTCCCTGTTAATCATAGCTGAAAGATGGAAATAACAGACACTGTCAATAAAACTTATCTTTATTGGCACACAGCTGGGTGCGGTTGTTTGTCTTTCATCCATATGAGACAGATAAATGACTCATAGTCTTCTTTTGGCAGCCGTGGAGCTAAAATGACACATTTCTTCCCAGCGGATTGCTTGGATTTGTTTGCTTTTGGGCTAAGCTGAAGGAGTATCAGCATCAGGACCTGCACACAGCCATCTGGTTTAGCTTCTCCTGCTTGATTATTTGTTAATTACACTCATCTCAGTCCCAACTGGTTTCCCCCTTTTAAACAATATAACTCGTAACAATAGAAGAACAAAGCAGGGTAGCTTCTATTGTTGAGGCTCATATACATTGTGTGTATGTGTGTGTGTGTGTGTCTGTGTGCGCATGGAGAAACAAAAGCCCTGATATTTTCAACCAACTAGTATCTGATATGAAACTCTCAGGCTAATGCTGCAGATGATTTGTGGCTACGTAGCCCTGCAGACGCGAGGGCTTTAGTACTTAGGGCTATATCTGTCCCTCTCCCTTTCTGTCTCATCAATCATGCAGGATCCATAGATAATGGATGGCGCTCATGGTGTTACTTGTCTTTTACCGTTCACTGGCCAGACGGATCTGTTAACATGACCTATATACATTGGCGGGCTGTCATGTATTCAGACATGCATCGCTTAACGTGACATCAAACAAATGTGGGCTTAGTGCTTAACAGTCTGTTTCCCTTTACAATGTACTGATGTTTGAAATTTGTTTTGTATCTGTAGTTCATTTGCATCTGCCAAAGGAAGCTGAGGGCAGAGATGGACTTGGAGAGGCAATAAAGAAGTTAACGTGCAGCCTTCTGCTTTGCATTTGTGAGGGTGTATGTGGAATAGGCCTGTGCAATGTGCAATGACATGCTTCTATATTGCAGAAAACGTATGATGTTATAGAAAAACTTTATTAAAGATATCATAAGGTTAGGTTCTGAGGTTGCAGAGGCGAGGGTGTGGTGGTTCTTTCTTCTCCCCATATTCACAGTAAAGCTTCTAGCTAGCTATACTGTCATCCTCTTCTTTATTTCTATTTTAAAAATAGTTTTTAAGATAATCACTGTTTAGAAAAAAAAAGAAACATGGATGGAATGGAAAAAAATATAGTGAAATGTCAATGAACACAATAATATTTAAGATATGGAAAACCATTGAGTTTAAAAACATGGAAGAACCACAGACAATATAAATGATGTTACCCACTGTTAGTGAAGTCTCATTATGAGGCCTTGATGAGTGTTTTCGCCATCATCATCTTGGTGTTGATGGTGAATGGCTTTATGAAACTTATACAAAATGGACCTAAAGTTTTCTGCCTTGAAGTGTGTGACTGAGCCCATAAATTCACCAGTATTAACAGAGGTCAAGTCCAAGGGGTTTTAGACTGAAAGTCTTTCACAGAACACATGGTCCCTGCAGGCTACATAAGCATCAGTCATTCTTTGTCACCTTGGCAGAGGGGATCGACTGCTGTCTTGGCCCACGACTTGCTTTGGCAGAATCAGCTATGTGAAGATAATTGGCACATTAAGTTACCAGTAACATTACGTGCAGAGCTTTTCTTATAACTTGTGCGGAACAATTCATATTCTCTGTTTAATCTTGATTTAATAAAATACTGTAAAAGACTCGGCTGTGAAGGCTGATTGCACGTACTTAAGCTGTGTTGTAAAATCTTCACTTCACCTGGGCTTGCCGCTTTGCTGCCCTGCTGCGTGTGTCAGAAAAAGAGGAAAGGCTTCAGCGTGGGACAACAAAACATGATAGGGAACAGTTAGCTTTTTATTGTTTATTTGGCTCAGATGCACTGCCTCAATAGTAATTTTAGGGAAAACCCTATGAGATGTTTGCAAGATATGTGTCAATAAAATAAATGTCCTTTCTCATAATGTGTTAGGCATGTTCATGTAGCATTTGTGTAGTGTGGTGAGAGGTTTTACAGCACACACGAAAAGATTATTTTGTTTTCTGTACCGGTATATGACACACGAGGATTTACACTGCGTAAAATAGTTCAGTGTTGCCTGCACATGTTAAAATGATCATAGATCCTTACTCACCTCTTTGTATACTGAAAGACATGTCAACACTTCCAAAACTACTTGAAATATAATGATGACAGACAGTAGGGCTGCACAATTAATCGTTAGAAAATCGCGATCTCAATTTATACTTATGTGCAATCTCATTTCCAAATGACAATGATTTTTAAAAAAAAGAAAAAAAAGATGACGATTGTACCACATTTTGATCCGGGACATAATCTGCATGAAAAGAAACGCTCACTCTTCTTGCTCAGCAAATGACAAGGGCGGAGCCTTATACCACGTGATACAGAAGCCAGCTGGCAGGGAAAAAACAACGGAGAGACGAAGCTGTAAGGCCAAGAAAGTGACAGGAGAAAATCCGTTCCGGTCAACCACCCAAACATCAATAACGTGAACCTTATACAGCGCTTCCCCATACCGGTCAAACTCCCGCAGGCACAAAGAAATTACAGAGGCTATCACTTATCACCTGACCAAAGATATGGCTCCCATCAACACTGTGCAAAGCGAGGGATTTATGAAAATTATCAACACCCTAGACAAACGCTACACAATGCTATCCCGCAACTATTTTTCAAATGTTGCACTACCTGTTCTATACACGCAGTGTTGAGCAACGGTGGAGGTGGAATTACAAGCAGTACAACATTTTGCTTCAATGACAAAATATGAGACATTTATTGTTTTGTTATGTTTATTTATTGTTTTTATGTTCTGTCTCAACTGTTACGAAGTTGATGTGCAGTTAATAAATGCAATAAATATTTATATTGGAGAAGAAAATCGTGAGAGAATCGTGATCTCAATTCTAAGCAAAAAAAATTGTGATTCTCATTTTATGCAAAATCGTGCAGCCCTAACAGACAGTGTGAGTCAAACAATTATTACAAGGTTAGCTTGGGCTGTTGTCACAATTGTGTCAAATAGCCTTAATATAGAAAAATCCAGATGGATCAATACCGTATAAGAATCTCTTTTCTATCTTCCACCTGTGTTTGGTGTTACTAATCAAACGGAGAGGTTTCCTTTGCCCCCTCCCACTGGATTCAGTCAATCTCACTATTGACTGGTGTAAAGCCTCTTTGCTGTGCCATTTGGAGACATTAGGAGATGAAACAAGGTCTCAAACACCCACTCTAACACCCTCCAACCCAGCTATGACCTGTCAGATTCATATTATATTAATTTTTTCATAAATAGATGGATATTTTTTGCTTTATTTTTCACTATTAGAGACAATTTAATTGCACAAGGTGGACCACACCTTTGTTTTATGCTCAGTGTCTTCTACTATAATCTTTCATATGCAAGCGATACACAGAAAAAGCATCCATTTTTATCATTCATTACTGTGTCTCTGTGCGCAGGTTAACTTTGTGGCATGTCAGCTGTTTGCCCTGCTGATGGCTGTTTGGTTTCGGATCTACCTCCATCCCAGTAAGACCAGTCCCTTCATCAGACATGTGGTGGCCACTCTGTTGGGCTTCTACTTGGCTCTCTTCTGCTTTGGCTGGTGAGTCACCCCTCTGTTTATCCCGCAGCTCTGTTCTTGTCATCAGTGTGCTTTCAGACTCTGCTCCAACCTTCCTTCCTTCCTACAGTATCACGTTAGTGACTTTGTTTTCCTGCAAACAGAGGGCATGTCCCAGTTTCATGTTATGGCTATGTGCTTTTTTTTTTTAAATTTATTTATTTGATTTTACTTATGGTTCAATTATCAGTATATAGTATGTTATGTAATGTTATATAATACAAGAAATGTTATGTAATGAAGTGTTCATTTCTACTTAAGTTATTTTTCTACATTTCCCAGAATGCTTCTTCCTAAATCAGGACATACGTGAACAGTTCACCCTCTGCTGGTTTTGCTAAACTAGCATTCAGTTTTACACATAGGTCTCCAAACAAGTAGTTTGATAGAAAGTCAGCTTTTAAAAATGGTGACACAGACACTTCTTGTCTGGGTTTCGTCAGTCACAGAAATTAAGCCAAAAAAAGCTCGACTCCCAAACCATTTTGGATTTCATCCCTCTTGCAGTAGTACCCATTTCCCAGTGTCATGGTTTCCGTTGGCAGTTTATGCTCGCCTTTGTTGTCCTTATAAATACGAATGCGTGCCAAACGTTAAGTCACAACTTGTGGTGCGCCTTGGTGTTGTTTTGGCTTTTCGTGCACCCCCCTACACACGCACACAATTTTTTTTAACCTGGTGTGTCCAGGGCATTTTGGATCTGTGCAAGCAGGTCAGAATCTACTTGATTGTAGAGATGCCAAATGGTGCCAAATGGCAAAGAAGGAGATTGGTTTTAAAAAGAAACCTCTGTGATGGCTTTCTTTCCAATGTTGTTTTCTGGTCTATTTGAATTTCTTAATCACCTGCAGTGTTTATTCTGTTTAAATTGAACTCTGGTTCATTTTCCTGTTGGTGCATTTCATTTATGCAGGTGTGAACACAGTAATCACACCCTGGTGCTGACCAAAACAATCGCACCAAGACCCTTTGGAGGAAGTGGTCTCAGTGCGTTTCAAAATGAATTTCACAGCGGTTCATTTATGGCGTGAATGTGATTTGACCTTGATCCTAACGAGCTACCAGGTGTACGTTACAAGGTTGAACTAAAACAACTTCCCAAAGCCACGTCTGCTTTTTCCTCTAAGATGCAGCAATGTACTACAGATATGCAAAGGTTCGTATGAGCTACCAACTAACCACAAAATAAACGTAAACGCTCCATGTTCTCCAGTAGTCTAGAACGTTCTCACGTGGTTTGTAGTGATGAATTTTGGTTCGCTTGGAGTGCACTTGGATTTTTTCTTTGTGTGAAGAGAAACCAAACAAGGGAGAGATTAAAAGTTAACAAATTCATCAGCTGATTCACACTAGAGTAAACAAACTATAGATGTGAAAAATGTCACTGCTGGTTTTTACTCTGTTGCTTTAAGAAATTTCTTACCCTACTACCTCTACTGCACACAAATGGTTTACAATGAATGATAACCCTCAAGTGTCGTGCTCATATGCAATAAGATTGTTGCTAAAACTACTAAAATGCTCATCAAACACTAGTAAAATCTGTTAGCGTGCAAAGAAACCAAATAATCAGTTAAACTGAATACCACAGTGACACTCTTTGGTCTGCCTATGGTCTGATTATTGTTGTTTATTTGTGTTGATGTTACTATACCAAAAAATGAAACCAGACTTCCTGCATATTTGTCGGTGGTTGTTCGGAGGTTAGGTTTGATAGTACGATTGCCTCATTCGTTATTCCGGGCTTTTTTGTGTTGGTTTTTTTTTAATTCTGTACTCATTTGTTTGCCTGCTGTTTGCCTGCCATCGTCTTTGCTCTCCCTTGTCACTTCTGCCACTACCTTCACAGCCCTTCATGCCAAAGCAAATTAATCGATTGGGTAGTAACTGCTGTCTCATTAGGAAGCTGTTGTCCTGTATTAGACCATCTACTGTACCTCTAGCACAGTGCCGCTGTGTGTGTGCGTGTGTATATATAGCAAACACAGGAAACACTTGTTTCCTCCTAATCAGACTTCAAGCTGCACAGCAAGTGAGAAAGTGATAGCCAGATAAAGTGTTATCTGATCATCACACCGATGGGGTCTTATGTCACTTTACCAGCAGACTGTTTATGCTGCATGACTGAGCTGACACCAAGCAGATGGATGATAGTCAACCATATAGTATCAGAAACACTCTCCTTATGTACAGTGACATGAAAAAGTATTTGTTTTGTTTTTTTAAATCTTTTTTGTTTTAGTTTCTTTTGCATATTTGCGACACTTAAATGTTTCAGATCATCAAACAAATGTTAGGCAAGGATAACCAAAGCCATTACAAAGCCGATGGAGTGTTGTTGTCACCCTGGCAGGAGGGTGGTTGGCATGGTAACCCAACTTTGTGAACATTCTCAAATCGATGCTATTGGTGCCGCTACTAGAAATCTTAGAGTTTGATTCTCTGTGACCCTGACTTCAAAGTCAAGGTCATATGACTGCAAGGTCAGAGGTCAAGTTTTCTTAAAACACTTGTGAATCCAAGAACTCAAGAAGAAAGTCACCTAGAAACTTCAACCTTAGACCACATCTACGTGCATCTACGTGGAGGGTGAGGGGTAGCACTAGTGGCCTTTAGTATTTTAAAATGATGATTTCATTTATTAAGGGAAAAACGTAATCCAAAAATAGAACCAAAATAGAAAATCATCAACATCTGTCAGTCTGGAAGGGGTTACAAAGCCATTTGTACAACTATGGGACTCCAGCCAACCACAGTGAGAGCCATTGTACACAAATGGAGAAACCATGGAACAGTAGGGAACCTTTACAGGACTGAACAGCCTATGAAAATCACTCCAGCAGTGCATCGACAATTCATCCAGGAGGTCACAGAAAAACCCGGAACAACTGTACGTCTTACTAGTCTCAGTTAAGGTTGGTGTTGATGATTCAACCTTAAGAAACAGCATGGGATCCATGGGAGTGTTACAAGGAGAAAACCAATGCTGACCAAAAAGAACTCAAAGGCTCATCTCACATTTGCCAAAAGTACAATGGGATGGTATTCTGTGAACTGATGAGATACAAATGTAACTTTCTGGAAGGTGTGAATCACGTCACATCTGGAGTAAAACTAACATAAAAAGAACATCGTACCAACGGTCAAAAACGGTGGTTGTAGTGTGATGGTCTGGAGCTGCTTTGAAGCTTTAGGATCTGAATGACTTGCTATAATTAATAGACTCATGAATTCTGCTCTGTACCAGAAAATCCTGAAGGAGATGTGTGGACATAATATATCTGGCAGCCTAATCAGTTTAATGTAAGTTTTGAAGCTGGCAACAACAGATGTTTTCAAAATTCAGGCAAAACACAGGCTGTGGTTATCCATGTGGATGCACTGCAATTTCTAAATCACAAGGTCCCGTGGCAATAACAGTCCCAAGTGGACTTAAATTTATTTTTGTAAATGGTAACCACAGGCTACTTGGAAAAGTCGTCTCAAGCAAGGCTGCGGAACTTATCATCAGATACTGGCAACAGGGGAAGTGTAGTAATAAAGGAAGTGAAACACCGACTTAGTCCGACAACACAAGAGATGTGAGCAAACGTCATTTTTTCTGGCCAAAACCAGTCGTCTGTTTTAGCACAAAGGGGCCAAATAATCACTATTTGATATTTACCTCTGTGAGTGCCCGCCAAAGACTTTTATTGTCTGCAGTAATTAGTAGGTAATAAAAAGACTATACACTCATAGAAATGTCATTAAGAAGATACATTTTATGGAGGTAATATATAGCATTTATTGTACTTGGCTCAGTATTCCCAGTTAAGTGTTTTATGTTGCTAAGACTGAATTAGCCGCTAATCACAGGGTAAAAAGGTTTAACTTGACAAGTGGAATTGGTGATAAACATGTAATGTAGAGGAAGGAAAGGGCATTAAATGCATGAATGCATCAATAGTTTTTGGGGGTTTTTTTTTGGGGGGGGGGGTTTGGGGGGGGTGGTTGGGTGTATGCTTTTATTCAGCGGGCATATATGATGGCTTTTGTGATGGCTTTCATAGCACACAGACATTCTGCTGCTGCTCTGTGTTAGAGAGCCCTCGACTGCTGGTCTTAAAGGAGCTTCCTTCCAAATGCTCCAGGCTGACTGGTTTCTTTTAGGTTGTATTTCCTCTCTGGCAGAAACATACGCTTTTTCCTCAATGCTGCTGGACAAACATTTGGAACTGACTATTTAGTACATTTCAGGCAAACGGGTTGGAGTCTCTTTGTATAAGAATTTTATTGCCTTTTCCCCTCTCGGACTCTTAACCCTTGTATTTTCAGTTAATTCCATTCACCCACCCCTATGATCTCTTGTTCCTCGCCAGCCCTGATAGACGTGTTGTGTTTGTTGAGTCACAGCTAACACACTGTGACATCTCTCCTCTCCTGGAGGGCTTGACGTCTATAGGATCACACACTGCGCCCTTCAAAGA
Organism: Neolamprologus multifasciatus; assembly: GCF_963576455.1. Classification (NCBI taxonomy): domain Eukaryota; kingdom Metazoa; phylum Chordata; class Actinopteri; order Cichliformes; family Cichlidae; genus Neolamprologus; species Neolamprologus multifasciatus. The sequence goes on along the minus strand of NC_140457.1, from coordinate 17,868,978 downwards.
TCCATCTGGTAGCTGCTGCCACTGCTGAACTGTTTGTGCCTCGCACAAAGGGAGAGAGGTGGCTATATGGCAGAGTTGGTTTAATATCTTGTTAGTACGTGCTGTTACTAACATGTTAATTAACAACAAAAGGTCTGTCCTCACATGGTTGCTGGTGTGACTGTGCTTTGTAATGCTGTAATTTCCTCTTCCTTACAACTATACAGGTAGATAAATAAACAGTGGTATTTATTATTTGTGGTATCTGTCTCTCTACAGGTATTCCCTTCATTTCCTGGTCCAGAGTGGCCTGTCTTACAGTGTGATGGTGTTTGCTGGGCTGGAGAACATGCACAAGTAAGAAGAAAACTCACAAACCTATAAAAAAATCAGTTTGATTTAATAAACCCTGAAACCAAAACTTGAAGTTTGCTGCACTTGAATCTTGTCATTAATGTTACATTAGATATTGGACTGTTTTAAGGCTTCATGTGCTTTATCTGTTTAGGGCACATAGGCCTAAGACACACTGATACTGATTCTGCTCCCGGGCTTCCATCTGTGTCCATGAAGACAAACACACACACTCAGATGCACAGGCATATTCACATTGGCTTAGATGTTATTTTTGCTAGAATTCAAGGTTATGAGTGCAGGTGTGAACATTAGATGTTTCCCCCTGGGAAGATCGCTCTAAATAGATACTAAGGAAATATTCATCACAACAGCTGCTCTCAGAAAGAAAAGGCTCCAAACCCGGTGACAGAATGGAAATGACAACTTTGGTTAACTAGATGAGCAACACGTTTTGACATGCATCACCCTTTGCGAGAGGTTCAACTCTTATTGTCCTTTGTAGCCCGGTGTTGTGTCTTTGCAGGTTGGTACATAAGCGCAGTCCACTCCCTCTTGCGGTAACACTTATGAAAAGCTGAGATCGAGCTTGGGGTTTGTGCCAAGTGGCTGGACAAGTCAGTCTGAACTTTAGATCGCAACCTTTCTGCAGTAATCAACCTAAGGAAATAATCTTTTGTCCCCTTTAATGGAGGCTTGCAGTGAATTATTATAAAGCTAAATACACTATTTTTTTTCCACTGTGAAACTTCAAGCTGCCATGAAAACACTGAGGGCAAATCGACATATTCTCCAGTGTATAAAAAAATGCCAATCCATAGTAGGGGACATAAATGACATCCTGGATTTCAGCTGCCATCTGTGACAGATGGGGAAATCTAATGAACCCATACACAACATACAGTGAGGAAGGTCGAGCATACAGGGAGCACAGTATGACAGCTTTTTGGGTCTAAGTGTGGATCAAACCCAAGTCTGGCTGTAGTCTGACTAGAGGTGCTTTGTTTAGTTGTTGGCATCATATTTCGTACTATTCATCACGTGAGCTTCAGATCTCTTTCGCTCCCAGCTCCCTGCTGTCTTTGACGGCTCACCTGTTGGATGTGGCAAGCAGACGGGGAATGTTCTAGATGCATTCCAACTTGCCTCGAGCGTGAACACAGCACTGCCTGCTGGTTGACGGCAAAGAGGGAGAACTGTGACATTGTTAGATATAGTGTAACTAATGAAAGAGGCTATCAGAGTAATGAAAGAGCCCACTTACAGGGATACTGGCAGTAAAAAAGAATTGTAACAAGTCAGACTTCTACAGAAATGAGAGAAAAACTGCTGTCTTGTTGCAAATGTGTTGGTACCTGATCTTTATAGTTTTCAGCTTTTGAGCCTTAAAATGAGGTAATTGTATCTAATTGGCTCTTTTACAGCATGTAGCTACTTAAAGCTGTTTAATCAATTGGGTTGTTTTTCTTTATTTTATGTGTTTTTCTTTTCTTTTTCATTTGTTTTATTGGCCTCAAGAGCCATTTTCACACATGAGCTGTGGGCCTGAGCTATATGTGAGAACGCAATTTTCTACTTCAGTTTGATTTGATATCAAATGGTCTTTGCCCTGCCAGCTCCCTAGTTTGATGTTACCTTGAACCCTTGTGAGAATCGAGCATAGTCTAGAGAATTCACAGCCAGCCAAGAGCACTTAATGTATCCTTCCACCTGCACACTCTCTAACCAGGCAGCACCTTCACCTAAACCAAACAAATGACACATAAGTCTGGAACTTATGTGTCATTTGTTTGGGGAAAACATAAAGGTAAAGAGATACTGACAGGATGCATATTCTCCCTGTGCTTGTAGGTTTCTACTGGATATTCTCACTTCCTCCCACAGTCCAAAGACATGACCAGTAATTGGTAACTCTAAATTGGGCGTAGGTGGATGCAAGCTAGGTAAAGCACTTAAGTGAATAAATATGTGTGGAAAAGGCGAATATAGTGTAGCAAGCATTGAGTGGTTATTAATACCAAAAAGGGTCTGAATCCAAGTCTGTTGCATCTGTCTGTTCATGAAACCACTTTGCTACCCTTTAAACATCTGTAGCTCCAGTGCTAGCCAACAGAGTTAAGGAAATTTGATCTCTTTTTAAATTGACTATAAATCTAAGCGTGACATTTGTATGAATTACTTCCTCAAATTTGCTTGGCCTGCTTTTAGTTTTCATTTCTGTATATACACCGTGTACTGTATCCATACCTGCACCTCCAGTGTGGCTTGACCTGTCTACCGCTGTCCCACAGCGGGAGACCAGCCTGCTTTAGTCTCCAGGCTCCATCTGATGCCTTGAGTGGAAATGAAACACCCCCCTCTGAGCTGTAAATTACACAAATACAAATCAGGTGATGATAAGACAGGATCCCTGCTGGGCTCAGTACAAATATAGCTGGTCCTGCATATATAGTTCACATCCTCACTGATAAAATGTGGCTGCACACTTCTACTGCAGAGTGCTGATCCTGGCAAAATTAGGGTTTTTGATAAAGATTCTTATTTTTTTTGTTTGTTTGTGGAGTCAAAAGAAAAATTCCCTTTTGTGTTGCACTAAATCACTAAATGTGCACTTTCTGGCATACAGTCTAGTCTTTTTGTTAAAAGCGAGTGTAATTTCTGCCAGTGCAACAGAACAATGTACCTCACTCCAACGCATCAGTAATATGTTTTAAGTGGGCTTTCTCCAGGTGCTCCTGCCGCCTCTCATGGATAATTGGTGATTTTTATCTCGGCTGTCAGTGTCAGAATAAGCGTTAGTAGCCATTCTCTTTGTGTCTGCTGTGTGATGGACTGGCGACCTCTTCACAATTTACCCCTCTTCTTTTCCCCAGCTAGGACAGACTGCAGTATTGTCGCAGATGCAGATTTCAGTTTTTAATTCAATGCTGGATGACTGTTCAAGCAACAGTTGCTTACCTCTTTTCCTGACAAACACTTGACGAACTCCGCTGTACCCATAATGACGAGTTTTGACACCTCAGAATATATAATTAAAGATGTAGTTTGACCACCATCAAAAAATAGTTTCCAGGTTTTTCCAAGGATAGCTGCACAGGGAGACCCCGCCTTCACTAACTTCTGCACACAGCCACTCATTTTGTAAAACCCCACATGGGGGCTCAATAAAATGTGTATATTTTCACCAGATCTGACGCATGTGCAACGATACACGGAGCAGATATAATAGGGCGTTCACTCTTGCTTGGGGACAAACTAATCTAGTCCTTGTAAGTTTTCAAGGGGTAAAGAGTTTTGTCATTACATAATTTCATTGCATTTGTTTCTTGCCACCAGCCAGTGTGACAGATAGCCCTCCAATATTTACTGACCAAATGCAGAGTCTTCCTACTAATCTACTGCTTAGTGGGTGTTAATTTTGGACCACGTATGAATGAAGCCTTGAGAAATATTATGTGAAAGTGTCTGACGGACAGAATATTGTCAATTTATGCAAGAGAATAATGAAACCAGTTTTGAAAAAGCTACAGGCAGCAGTTAATAAAGTACTATAATAAGCTGCTGGTGTGGGAATCTTAGCAACATCGCAAAGAGCCGTTTGGTCTCCTATATGTGCAGAATGCTGAAAGAATATTGTGTAAACTGCTTATACCCTCGGATGAGATGCCAAGTGTGGGCTGTATACAAATCTCTGAGAATAACTGTGCTTTATCTGTCTCCTCTAAGGGTTTTGTGATTAATAGGAGTGTACAATTGTAGTGTTTGATTGCTTCTAGAGAAATGGCTCTTGAAAGCTATACAAATGTTTCATACTGGAGAAGTACGAGTGCCTTCTTTTATTTTGTTTCATACGTGCTTGGCAGCAGATATCAGGTGACGTCTTGGATACAGTAGGCTGTGAGAATCAAAAGGTCCCGTTGTGGCTTATCTCCAGCACAGCATTGTTGTAGCTGGTATGCTGTATTGCTTCTCAGAGAGGCACAATCCTCTTATTGTTGACAGTGGAGGGATGCTATCTGGCTAGCTTTGACTTGAGCTGACTCTGCAGCAGCTTTGTGTTAGACCCTTTAGCGCTGCTCTGTTTTTGGGCCTTGTCTTGAAAGGTCGCGTTGTCCTCCGTCTTCCCTCCCTGACAGAGACACATTGCTGGAGCCTTCTCTGCCCTTTTGTCCAGTTTACGACCCCCCCTCCCCCCGCTGCATAGTTCTGCCCTGTTCGTGAGGCCACTGCGTACGGTGCTGTGTTGAAAAAAAAAATCTTTGTTCAGCCACAGAGATCAAAACAAAGAGATGAAAGTTTATTTTTTTTCTCCCCAGAACTCTAAAATGAACTGTTTATGTTGCACATATCGAGGTGCTGGTCTGAAAAGCTCCTCGTTGCTATGTTGAATAGTTGAGAACAAGTTGTACCCAAGTTTCTTAGCTGTTTTCGTGTCTGACTCTTGTGACTACTACTTTATTTCTTTTTTAAATGTCACTTAAATGCAGATAAAATCTAATAAATTTTTTTCTCTGCTTCTTTTCTGTGTAGATACTGCTTCATTGTAACACTGGGCTATTTGATATTGTGTCAAATCACACGGGTCTACGTTTTTGACTACGGCATGTACTCTGCAGATTTCACAGGGTAAGCTAACACTAGAACTCTTTCATCCTCATTTTTCACATTTCAAAAGAATGCTTTTCTTTGTACAGCCCATCAGTTATCCATTTTCTGAAACGAGCTATTCGAATGCTTTCCTTTTAAGACCACGCTCTCTTTAAGCCCAGTTTGATTGGCTAGCCCTTGCATATACAGTGTGTTTAAACATCAGGTGTGTGGGGAATCTGTGAACTGTATGCCTGAGCTGACCAAATTTTAAGAATAATCCCCTCTCTGTCCTCTCTAAAGACTGAGGGAAACTTTGTGTTTTGAGTAGACTGAATCCTGAACATTTGGCTCACGGGGATTACTTGTGTGCTGACCTCAACATTTGAGACTTTGCCAAATGACAGAAAATGAGGCATAATCAGTGCACTTTTAAGATATTTTGGACCTTAATTTAACATTAAAGACCTTCACTGATTGAGCTTGAATCCCAAATGGACTACAAATGACGCTAAAAGGAGAAGTCGTCGATAAGAATCGGCCGAATATTGGATGTGACTCGAGCTAAATGGATACAAGACTGAGTCCCACTGCTCATCTGTGTCCGCACGAGGACGTCGGCAGGGACTGCAGTTCCAAGTGGCTGGTTCCCATTTCTCCAGACAGTCTGACAGTTTGAGCACACAGCCCGCACTCCCAGCAGGTTGGGGGTGGCTAGTTACTAAGCAACCTAATGCAAAGCCATACTTCCTCTGTGAGATTTCACTCCTTCAGCTACATCTGTTGTCCCTCTGTTTTCGCTCAAAATGTCAAAATCACATGTTTTCTTAAATGTCATTGTACCTCCCACCCCAGCCAAATGTGCTTCGGAAAAAGGGAATTTTATTTAAGGCCAGTATTCAGATTTTGGACTATTTTGTTTCCTTATTATGTTTCTTTCGGGCTAATAGGGAAAATGTCTAAGACAGGTGTTTATTTAATTGAAGTAGTAGTGCATATTTATTGAGTTAATCCATTTTTTGCACATTACAAAAACATTTCTACACAAAAAATAATTGCCTCAGTGTAATCAATTAGGAAAGTTTTTGTCTTTTTCAAATATCTTGAGCCACATATCTCCACACTATATTTCAAAGATGACTAATATACAGTAAATACATTTTTTTCTTTAAGTCACTTAACACTGACCTATGAGTCATTCAGGCAGAAAAAAGACATACTCGTGTTGTGTCAACACATAACATGGCAAAGAACATGGCAACACAACAACTTGGCAAAGAACACATTTTAAATTCTGGCTTTAGGCACTTTTTGCAGAAATACACAATTTCTTCCAATTTCTTAGCTGAATCTGCAATTGCTTGCCTAAGAGAATTTAGGCATTATTAAAGAATAAAGGTGGTCTTATCAAATATCGACTTTCAGGCTGGTTAGTATTATACAAACAGTTTGTATTTAATATACTGCATTTCCATGAATCTCTGCAACTATTTATCTTCCTACCAAAATATAAAGAAATGACATGTGGCTCAAGACTTTTGCACAGTACTATAAATAGGTAAATAAAGCCTCATTTACATATTTATCTGTAAAATGTGCAAGATAAAAAATAATTGGCTTAAGTCTCATAATAACATCCCATAGTTGCAACTTTTACACAATTGGCCTTTAAAGAGCAAATAATCCCTACCCTGTGGCTTATTCTTCCCTTTGTAGCTCAACTTCATGCCACCAGCAGCTTTCATGTATAAAATTAATCCAGAATATGCTGATGCAAGCATCAGGAGAGGAGCTGTGTTTTTCTGAGTTCAGGCTTATACATATCCCGCACTGATAGAGAATATCATTAAGTCGGGATAAGGAGGGCTGACCAGCACAGAACTGGAGAAAAAACAACAACAGGAAGTTTAATAAAAGCCTGCCGTTATCCTGGAGGAAACTAGCCATTGTAAAGATACTACCACTCAGTGTTTGCACTGTTATTGGAAGATTCCACATAAAATATCAAACAATAGTTGCTAAATGAATACGGGATAGCAGCCAGGCAGGAAAACTCAGGACAAAGGTTTAGTGCATGAGGAAATGTATGTATCCTAAAGTCAGAACACTGAGACTTAAATGTGCTGCGTGTTTGTTTTTTGTTTTTTAATATTTACTCTGTCTTTAGGCCCATGATGGTTATCACACAGAAGATCACCAGCATGGCATTTGAAATCCATGATGGTAAGAACAAGTGTCGTTAAAGCCCGTGTGTCTCCAGTGTAGTGTGCCTGCGTGTGTGTGCATACTTTGGAAAAAAAGAAGTGGCAGATGTGACAGAAGTGAAAATGTCAGTTCAATTCTCTTTGGAGTGTGAAAACAGATCAGATGGCCACATTTCTGAGCCAGTTGTCAGTTCCTACAATGGGCTACTGAACCAGAAGGAGAGCATAAACATAGTTATATAATGGAGCAATGACCAACTTTGCATTGTTTTTTTCCCCCTCCTCAACCGTTAAGACTTTCTTTAATCCCAAATCGAATTAAACTAGACGTGATGGAACAGCCCCGTGTTACATTGTGACATACCGCAGAGCCTGTGATTATTTCTTTGTTTTTTCTAAGGTAACACAACTTTAGTGGACGTGCAAAAGTTTGTCTTCCTGTGGCTGACCTGCATTTGACTCTCCCTCCGCTCCTGGAACAAATAGAGACTTTGCAGATATAATTGAAACACCACATGTGCCGATGAGGAGTAAATAAAGATCAGAGAGGTACTCACAGCTGTTTAGCGCCCACTTGGTGGCTTAAGTCACCTCAGTGTACTGACTGAACACAGTCATCAGTCTAATGACAATTTGGATGATGTTTACTTGAATAGTGTGATATAAGGATTTTAACTGCTTCTCTTTGCAATTATGCCAAATGCATTGGTGTCACTGGATGATTTTGCAAAGTCTCACAGGAGTACATGTTTTCTGGAGATTTCACTGTATTTTGTAGGAAGCCAAATCATTAAGAACAAGATGTGGCATATGAGTGGCATGGACAAAATGAACAGGATGGGCAACCAGAGTTTTGAATCATCATCACTTTTACAGCCTTCTTACTGACAATGCATTTCCCATGGCCTGCAATGCAACAATGAACTGAGATGGTTAAGCCAAGGAGCTGTACCAGCATGTTTTTATTTAAAGTTTTTGCAAACATTTTCACAAAATTCTTTACATACGGCTTAAAAATTTGGATGTCTTTTACTCTTGGTAGCTATGCAGTAACGCTGTTAAGTCCAGTCCACTGAGATAAAATGGCCCATGAATTAAATGACTTTTGACACCCCTGGTCTAATAAGTGAGATAGTAGTGGCCATGAACAAAGTGCCGCATCCTGATTACCTGCCCAATATTTATTGTCTCCCTTTGTTAGAATACATGTGTCGATGGCACAGTTTACAGTCTCAGAGGTCAATATTTAATTTGAGTTTTTATTGAGTCAGAGGATTAAATTGTGGCCCGAGGAGCAGGAAAGTTTAACTAAATATTAGCTTGCACAACAGGCTTATAATCTCATAGTATAATGAATTGCATAGCCACTGGTCTTTATAACAAAGAGCAGACTGCAAAGTGGAACAGCCAGTGTTAGGCGATGAGGTTATGCACACAACACCCTGTTTGCTCTGTTGCATCATCTTTTCTTTACACCCTTTGCTCTTGCTCTCTGTCGCTCACTGTCCTCTGCTAACTCAGCTGTGATTGATATTGTATTGAATTTTTAAACAACATAATAGCTTAATGAATGTGAAATGGGGACAAGAGGTGACGGGTATCTTAAAAAACAAGCATTGAAGCACTGAATAGAGAGAGATGAGAATGTAAGAATGAATATTAAAAAAAAAGAAGAAGAGTGTGTTGGGTTTAGGATCAGGTAACAAAGGATCAGGTGTGTGTGAGCCATAAATTTCCATGTAACGGTCGTTAATATTGTAAAGAAATCATTCCTGTAGCAAGTGATATTGTTGTGTCCCGCTCAGCTATATGCTGCCAGCCAGGCAAGTCAATTTTACCAGCCTATACCTATTCTATGAGCGTACATTGAACTCATCATCATTTCCAAGAAACTGGTTTGCGATGACTTGAGCTTTATGGCATCATGGCATGTTACCAGCCATCAAAAGATGGGTACTGTGGTCACAGGGTCAGCAACAATACTCAGGTAGGCTGTGGTGCTTAAAGCAAATCAAGACCAGGAAATGTATTTTCCAGTCTTCTATTATGCAATTTTGGTGAGCCCATGTGGATTGTCACCTCAAGTTCCTGTTCCTGTCCTGTAGATTAGATATTTGCCTTAAGAACCAGTCCAACAGGTGTTCCTAATAAAGTGGCTAATGAGCATAAATGAAGAGGGAATTGTGTTATTAAGGAAGGACAGGGCTGCGGACAAAAACAAATAAAAAGGGGATTTACGTGCCTGCAACTTTCTGGATAAAGCCGTGAAGCAATGTCCAAAAGTTTGCAGTTTAGGGCAGCCTCATAGGATGTGAGGTTATACACCCTGGTCAGGCCCTGTGTAGCACCTACGCTAACTTTTACAATTAACGCTACAGAATCTATGGTACAAAATGTTCTGTTGATAGTTTTAAATTGTATTAAACTGCCGTGCAGGAGCGTAATCCATTTCAATCCATATCCTGTTGACAGAATAAAGAGCTAAAATAGCATAGTGTATTAGAAAAATGCTTGTGACCCTTAACAAGCTTAAAATAATACGTGTGTGTGTGTGTTGTGAAGCTGTTATGCATGTCACCTGTTGGCATTGAAGCGTCTCTCTACATTTGTAGGTTTGACCAAGCGAGAAGGGCAGCTGACTCCCGGTCAGAAATACTTTGCTATCAGGTATGTATCTCAGGTATGTTTTTGATGCTTCAAATGATGAGTTCACTGAATCAAGTGGAATTAAAAAGCTGCTGTGATTTTTAAATTGGCATTCAGTCTGAGAGCAATGATCCTCTTTTCTTTAATAAAGGCGTTATTGCACACCCTGCCCTCCCCTTTCAGTCTCTCTGGCGCTGTCAAGCAGTTGTTAGGCACTCTGTATCTAGGAAACAACACATTGACTACTCTCTGGTGACTTGTACTGTGGGAATGCCTATCCCCTCCATCTATCCTGCTGTATAACCGACCCCCCCCCCCCCCCCCCCTTTGTCATTCCTATTGGAGACCATAATGCAGCAAAAACAAAAGTAAAAGTAGTTGTTTAGAAACAGGTAGTTTATATGTGTCAAAAAGGTTAGAAAAGACTAGCCAATAAAAAATGCACAGCAAAGAATAACACATATTTTACATGTGAATCTTACACAAACCAGCCTAGATGGTTATAAAACAGAGCAAACGTAGTGATCACTAGAAGACCTACTCATTGTAGCTTTAAGGCCCTAGACATCACAATCCTTCGCTGGGCTACTCTGAGTCAGCCGCTTACTCTGAAATGGCTGCTGGGAAGGACATCCCGCATGTTCCAGCAGTCAGACTGTGCTTCACCTAGCAGATGAAATTTAAATAGGAAAAACTAGGAGAAAAAAGTCTCCAGGGTCAGTCGAGATTCTCCATCTTTGCTTGGACTGTTCAGTCGAATAAATCCTACTTCTTCTCAGTCGATATGGACAATACTGCTCCAAGGCATTATAACATGGGTTTAGTCACTCATATATGTGTTTGGTCTGGATTCTGTAATGAATGGATGAATATTTTCTAATGTTCAATCCCTGTCTCCTCAAGTCGTATGCCCAGCTTGTTGGAATATTTGAGCTACAACTGTAACTTCATGGGAATCCTGGCAGGGCCAACCTGCTCCTACAATGACTACAAGGCCTTCATTGAAGGAACGTGCTACCAGCCGCGGCACCAGGAGAACGCCAACGGCAAGGAGAATGGAAAGTACAAGCAAACCGAACCCTCGCCCAAGGTACAAAGCACATTAGTGGACACAGTTAAGTCCCATTTAGATTGGTTAGGCAGATGAGCCTAACGGTCAATACAACATTGCAGTTTTTACTTGACAGAAGGTACTATCTTGAATCTTGAATGCACATAACTGTGATGTAAAATTGCACATTTGGATAAAAGGCCCAGAGTGGAGCAGTCCTAAGAATAATATATTGCCATACATATACAGGGTTTTGATTTGCGTGACAGAAACTGGGACATTACTGAGAATTTGTGACGCAAATATCGAAACCTCAAGGTTTTTTATATATTCTTGATGCATAATGCATTAATAATTTAACGACAGTCCAAGATTAGCGTTTGTGTTTATAAGTGTTTCATAAAATAAAGGAACAAAGTGAAAACAGATGTTGCTAAATATAAAACATAAAAGGATTCTCAAGGACTCGATTTACCTTGAAATCAATTTAACCGGGTTTCTGTAGAATAACATCACCTCTCATCATGTTGCCAGCGTTCGTTTTTGAATATAATACAGTTCACCGAGTTTAATTGGATTGCTTCATTTTATTGTCTCCCACCTTTTGTCCAGAATGATGTCATCTCCAAGCTGTGTACCTGTGCTATCTCGCTGGCCGTCTATCTGTCCCTCTACAAGCTACTCCCAGTGGAGCGCTCGATAGACGACGACTTTGTAAGCTCCACACCCTTCCATCTCCAGGTTGTCTACCTTTACTTGGCAATGCTGGCGCTGAGGCCAAAGTACTACTTTGTCTGGACGCTCGGTGAGTTTGACTTGGCTTTCTTATCAGTGAATAACACATTTCCTCCCATAAATGTGTTATTCAGAGATTTGAATCTGTCATTTGAATGTTTACAAATAAAATCTGTATATTCCGATTTTATGCAGATTTTAAACATTTGCATAAACACTGTATATACAGAGGTTCCTTTATGCTGGAAAGGAAACAGTCTTTAAATAACATGTGTAATGTGCACAAAATGTTAGGAAGAGCTGGGACAGGAGAGGGAGGAAATAGCTTATGCCTACTGGCATTCCAATTTTCATATTTGGTCTAATGTGAGTTAGGCAGGTATTAAAAGTGAGGAAATCTGGTGATAAGCTGGACAGTCTGATGAAAAGTGTGTCTATAAGTGTTACTAAGATCATATTGCTCAACCCCACTGCCTCTTTAAGTTTTAGAATTGAACTTGTCTATGTGAAATGCAACCTCAAGATATTTTTTGAGGTAACAGTGCCATCTAGTGGTGAAGATCTAGTGGTGTCGTGCTTAATTTTAGACAAACGCATCCAAGGCTCCATTTGTTTCCGTCACTACTTTACAAACTGCAGGGAGGGAAGCTCTTGTCATTCTTTACTGTAGTCGCTCTACTCTGAAGCCCATGTACCTCTGTCCCGCAGCTGATGCTATCAACAATGCTGCCGGATTCGGCTTCAACGGATACAACAAAGATGGCTCCCCACGGTGGGATCTGATCTCAAATCTCAGAATTCTGGACATTGAGGTCTGGATCTTTGTTCTCATTTTATTATTTTATATCCAGATAAAGCCCCTTTTTATGTAAAGCCTGAAATAATATTTTTTTATGTATTTGTTTTCAGTTCGCCACCAGTTTCAAGTTGTTCCTAGACAATTGGAACATTCAAACAGCTCTTTGGCTTAAGAGGTAAGAGCCTTTCGGTTATAATGCTGTAGCTTTCTTAGTCTGCGAGAGAACAAGTTGTGCATGTATATTGTCCTTGACACATAAGCAAAAATGTTTGCTTGATACCTGCATAATTTATGTGGAGAAATTTTACAGAACCTATAATCTGAAGCATTTATATTTGATGCAGTGAACTTAAATTAGACAGTTTTGCCCATTTATGAGATTTTGATTCATTGGTCTCCACTTTTTTGGACTGAGCGCTAGATGTACGCGTTATGTTTTCTTCTCAGGGTGTGCTACGAGCGCTGTCCCATTAACCCCACTGCTGCCACCTTCCTGCTGTCAGCCATGTGGCACGGGGTGTACCCTGGCTACTATCTGACCTTCCTTACTGGCATCGGCATGACCATGGCTGCACGTGCAGTGAGTACACGCAGTGCACACTGTTCAATTGATGAATTTGTATATTACTTACTTTCAAAAAACTTGCATTAAAATTCTGCTACAAAAATTGATTTGTTTTCCACCGCCATACTAGACTTTAAGACCTCTATAGATTTACCACAGCTACTTAACAGACCAACGAACACACAACAAAATCACTTAATGGATTGCAAGTGGATAATAATGAAGTAGTGTGCCACTTAAACCTTATTTTGAGCGTGAGGCCATTACCACTAATCTCGGCAAAGCCAGACATCTTCATTCCAGTTATGTCAAAAGAGGAGACAGGAGGAGATTTATGCAGAGACAGTGGAGTGATAGTACACTAGGAATGCATTAAATCTCTGGATAAAAGAGATAAAATGCAGAAACGGTCAATTTTGTGTGCGGGGCAGTGAGTTGTGAGTTTCTGCAGCGACTGTATCCTTCTTTATCTGAAGGAAGACAAGCAGAGCATTGACCTAGTTATGCCAACTTCTGGCCTTTGCCACACAAAGCTGTTTCAGAGATAGATTCCTCCCAAGATCTACGAGGGACAGAAAGAGACGGCGCAAAAGAAAGATGGGCAGATAATGAGTGGAAGCCGACAGTAATCCCTGCTGTCATGTGGAGATTTTTGGAACTAGGTCAGTTAGCTCAACTTTAGTCTATCGTACGGAAGAGTGGGTAGAGTATAATTCGAACTTTACGGCTTCATTTACCTAAAATGTTTAAATTGACAAGTTGAACTTGTTAGAGCAGTAAGAAAAATACTTTCTCTTTCAGGTAAGGCACAACATCAGGCCGTACTTCCTGGTGTCTGACTCATACAAGGGCATCTATGATGTGATCACGTGGGCATGGACTCAGGTGGCCATTAGTTACACAGTGGCGCCATTTGTGCTACTTGCAGTAGGACCCTCACTCAAGTTCTACAGGTACGTCTATGAGCTTCTTATACACTGTGGAGTAGGAGACACAATGTCAGCCTTTCTTATTTTAAAAAATACATTCATTTTGTCAGCAATTCTGTTGTGTGAGATTACCGTGGTATTGTAGCAAACTTAAACTTTATTATTGTTGTAGTATTAAAAGTGTACATGAAATCGTTGCCCGTAGTGTTGAAATTTACATGTTTTTATTAGCCTGTCAGGCGGTAATGGTTAACGAGAGCTTTATGTTTGAAGGATGAGGAGGAAATAAAACAAGTGACCTTATAATTGACCAGTCGCTGCAAAGAAATTACGATCCAAACATCAACAACAGCTGCTAGACAGGCAGTAAAGAACAGACACTGTAGTAGTGATGGGCGAATCATGAACGAATCGTTCAATACTCGAGAATCACTTTACTGACTCGTGACTCATGATTCACAAGCCCAACTGACTCACTGACTCATCCCTGTTGCTATTAGCAAACTAATTTCATTAGTAGAAATATATCTAGCTTATAATTAAAATTGTGTGGAAAAAAACAAAAGCCAGTTTCTTAACAAAAACATTTCTGTTCTGAACTGGAAGAAAAAACCCTGAGTAGAAGCTCACATCAAGACATTAGCTTCTCAGTTCACAGTAGCATCGCTCTGCTAGCATGCTAACAGCACATTTGAGTTACTCACCCCCTCCCTTCCTGTGCTGAATCCTAGCATGAACGAATCACTCACTCACCCCCTCCTCAGGACTCACTCACCCCCTCCCTTCCTGTGCTGAATCATAGCATGAACGAATCACTCACTCACCCCCTCCCTTCCTGTGCTGAATCCTAGCATGAACGAATCACTCACTCACCCCCTCCTCAGGACTCACTCACCCCCTCCCTTCCTGTGCTGAATCCTAGCATGAACGAATCACTCACTCACCCCCTCCTCAGGACTCACTCACCCCCTCCCTTCCTGTGCTGAATCGTAGCATGAACAAATCACTCAGGACTCACTCACCCCCTCCTCAGGACTCACTCACCCCCTCCTCAGGACTCACTCACCCCTTCCCTTCCTGTGCTGAATCGTAGCGTAAGCGAATCACTCACTCACCCACCCCCTCCCTCCTTGCTCTCAGCTTCTTCTTCTTCTTCTTGGTTGGCAACCAATGTTAAGAAACATTACCGAGCTGCAAATGTCATAAACCCATAATTTATTCACAATAGAGTACAGAAAACATATCAAATGTTTAAACTGAGAAAATGTTTTCAATTTGATGGCAGCAACATTTCTCAAAAAGATTGGTAGAGCCATGTCTTGTAGCAGTCTATGAATATCCTGGAACTGAGGAGAGCCGGGCTGGACTTTTGGGAGAAGATTGTTGTCTCATTTTTCAGTCCCGGGTCTTCATTTTTGTATTTTATGTCTGTGATGCGCCAGATGTTTTCTGTTGATGAAAGGTCTGACTGCAAGCAAGCTAAACTGGCTTGTTTGTTTGTTTACTACAAAGTCATGTTGTCGAACATGTGCAGTATGCGGTTTACCGTTGTCTTGTTAACAACATTCTCTCTCATCGATGTTTTCGCAGGACTTGGTACTTTGGGTTACATCTTCTATGTCTGCTGGTGGTCCTCGTCCTACCTGTCAAGTCGAAACGCCGGCAGGCCAAAGAGCAGCAGGACGACCTCCAGAAGGACAACCAGACAGATCACAACAGCACAGACAACAACTGCAACCAGAAAGAAAAGACCACATGAGGGTCGGGACGGTGACGCGCCACCCCTTCAGCAGCAGAAACACTGAGACGAACTATAAACTACTGAGACCTGGAGTGTGTTGAGTCTGTTTACCTGACAAAGAACCAAATATCTCCTATCAGACAGAAAACACAAGTCTACATCCTGGCAAAAACTTCCAGTAGCAAGGCTGACAGCAATCACACTTCTGACATGGATACGAGACCAAGGTGAAGAAATGGCCAAGGTGTAAACTAATGAGCGGTAGTGGTTACTTTACAATACATTAGTGAAAACGAACACCTCCAAGCTGCCTTAAACCCTCTATGTACTTTGAAGGTGAAATAACAGTTTGAGTGGCACGCTGCAGGAACCTAAATGCAGTTACACCAGTGTGGTTTCATGTAAGGTAAACAGATTTAAAGCGCAGTATGTGGAGGGTTTTTGTCATTGTCTGGGTACAAGCCTCTGTTAGGTGGCAACAGAAAACCATGTACATGTAAAAGAAACATAACCTTTATCATCAGCTGCCAATTTCAAACAGGCCTTAGGATCCTCAACATATTGTTTGATTTCTATGTCTTTTTTTTTTTAATCTCTATTCCAGAAGAATTCACATCGTGTGTGTTTTGTACTTAGATGTTTGTGACGACACTAACTGAAATCCATTCTGAATGCTCTTTTGTTTTTTGTGGGATGACTTGACTATGCCTGAAAGAGAGAATCTCAAAGTGGAATTCAGATCTCATTCCTCTCCATTCTAAAAGATTTAATAACTGGATATCTTTTTATATTTTTCATATCTGCTGCTTTTTTTTGTTGGGCAAAGAAGACTCATCTGATAAATGTGTGTTTCAAAGGGAGTTTGTTTACCCTCTGGTAACTTAGAATACCTTTTAAGGCTTGTTGACTTGGGGTTCAGAATTTCTTTTTTTTTTTTTTAATTTATGCTGATATTTGTCTCATGACAGGTTTCCTCTGTGTTCAGTTGTTAAAACAAGTTTCCAAAAATGATTTTAATTAACAGAATTCCTACAGAATTTACATCCTCCTTGAGTTATTTGTGCAGTAATTGTCTTAAGTCCTACAAACGCAACAGAAATCTAATCAGATCACCGCACTGACTTAGAAATAAAGTGTCAAATGGTCCATGCACAGTGCATAAAAGCACATAAAGAAACCAGTTAGTTATATATGTATGTGACTTTATAGTATTGTACAAATTTCAAACACATAAGCCAGCTGTTGTGGTAAATGGTCTTATTTCATATTGTGTGCACTTAATGTTAGCCTAGGGGATGTTTCAGCATTTGCTGTATGGTGTTCCTGTTTCCTCATGTTGTTTTGGTCCGTGGCTCGCCTTATTAGCCTTCTAGAGTCCCCCAGTTGGACCTTATAACAGCGACTGCTGTGATATTTTTCTGAAATCATTAGATCGGATTAATGAATGATGTAGTTAATGAAAACATGGTGCAGAGAGGACCTTTTACAAGGAACCTCGCTGCTCTTTGAATAATAGTGACACATAAATGTACCTGTAAGAGCAAGATATAATCTTGGGATTTCAAAGCCCACAACATCACTTTGAAATTATGCTTCCTTTTTTTTTCTTTTTCCAAAAATCATTCTCAATAATTTGAGTTAAACTGATGCATTTGTTTCCTGTAAAGTAGTAACAAAGCAGCAGAGATGAGTTGGGGATTTTTCTTTCTTTCTTTCTTTCTTTCTTTCTTTCTTTCTTTCTTTCTTTCTTTCTTTCTTTCTTTCTTTCTTTCTTTCTTTCTTTCTTTCTTTCTTTCTTTCTTTCTTTCTTTCTTTCTTTCTTTCTTTCTTTCTTTCTTTCTTTTCTTTCTTTCTTTCTTTCTTTCTTTTAAAGACTAAGATAACACTCGCATTTTCCTGCCATAACTTTGTGTGTGTGTGTGTACCAGTATTCATGTGACCCGTTGATGTTGATGTGAACTCGACTTAACTATATTTGTAGCCTGGGCCCTGTGTAGGCGAGAGCGGCCCACCCAAGGGGAAAGGGATGTCATTGTTCAAAAACATAGCGATTATTGCACTGCATGGCCACCTAAACCAGCAGATCAATGCAAACTGCTCCATATGTCCAAAGTGCCAAATCATAAATGGCGCATTTTGTTTTTTGTTTTTTTTTGTTTTTTTTTTGTGTATAAGTGGGCCTGCGTGTGTGCGTGTGCGTGCCTGTGGAACATATTGGTTATTTTTGTGTCAGAAGGAAATTTATTGAAAGATTTGTATAACAGTACATTACAATTCTGATTTATGTGGGGGAATAAAGAGAACTTATTTTTAAACACTAACACTGCCATTATGTCATAAATGATTTGTTTTTGTCCTGTTAAAAAAATGAAGTAATTTGTTTTTAAATGAATGCAAACACTAGTACAAAAGGGCTTTAGCTGCATATATCACATGTGCATATAACAACATTAAGATTCTTGCATGTTAAAGAGAAACAGGAGTAGAACCATTTAAAATATATTTATCAATTGGGTTTTTATCTTTTATTGATTTTTGTCTCTTTTTATAAACAATACTTGACTTGTGTGGATATATCCTTCATCCACCCAAAGTCAAAAAAATGGGGCAAACAAAAGGAATTGGCCTTTTTTTCTGCTTTGTAGTGTAACAAAATTGCCATCATCATTGGATTATCCATCTACTGCTCCATGCACATCATAATGGGAATTGAGTACAAATTGGGGGGAGTATCCAGATGCTTTACTCAGGTTCAGCATTTATATTATACTGTAATAGGCGACCAAAGAAAAAGCTAAATATTTTGCTATATATCACCAGAATTACCTAAAAGCAGCGCACAGCATGTAAGCGTTGTGCTTAAAGCTTATTTTAACTACTTGTTGAATTCAGAAAAATATTTTGTTGTGTTTTTAAACTCAGAACCTATAAAGTTACTGTTAAAACTGTAAAATTAATGTCGTACAGTAAAAACAAATCCCACCTCACCGCTTTTTTCCCTGTTAGTTTTCTTGCCACATGTTACCCTGCTGTACTCTTGGGTGCGAGGAGGTGGAGTCTTACTGTAGCAGGTCGAGGCTCCTCTGTCAAATAGAAGCAAAGATATTATGGCTTAAAAAACGAAGACTTTTTGACTGGATTATCTGGACCGGAATTAAAATACAGAGCAACCCAGCGTAGGTAAGACTACTTGAAAAATTGTTGGTGTACTTTTCTCCAGCTTTTTAGAGGAGATAAAAAAAATAAAATAAAAATGTAGGGACCTGTTGGAAAGCTAACGCTAGCCTGTTAGCCCGTTTCCAGGTTTGGCTAGCTTGTGTTTTCAAGTTGCTTCCTAGTGATAGTGAACGGGAAGTCGCTGCTGTGTTTGCAATATCGTGTTTGCAAAAGACCTTTGTCAAGACACCGGAATAACCGAGCCACACTATTTCTAAACTTTTCTTCGCCTCGTCACATTTAAAGCCATGTGATTATATGCGCGTCATACAGATGTTCTTTTTTTAAGAGTCATGGGGGTCAGAGCAGTGAACGCACCATAGACTTGGTGATTTTATATTATACACCGTATCAACATCATTTAAATGCCGCGATGTTGATACGGTGTTTTGCCTGTCAGTTTGTTGTGTCCATGAACTTTGTGCACGTTGCAAAGCCCACAGCCAAGCAGTTGAAGACTCTGTGTGTATCAAAAACATGAGACAGTTTTTGCTTATCCATATAACATAAGCAGACCCTGGTATGCACAAGGGAACTGAATCCTCAGCAGTTTCATACCCACATGACTGGTCATAAAAAAGCTGACAGGTTAAATTTAGAGACCATATCCAGTGTTGCTTAGTTCCCTTCTAACATTTGAATGTGTTCAGATAACCAAACAGCTGACGTGGAGTTTTATTTGATAGTTTGTGATGTTAGCTAGTGCTCTGTGTTTTTACATAAACACTATAAATGTCATGTTTATGTCAGTTTTCCAGCTGGAAACAAAGAGAATTGGGCTGTAAGTAACAAGTGTTTTCATTACTGATTAGAATTTATTATTTTCTTGGTCGATTTGACTTTTGGACATTAAAATGCCAGAAAACCGAACTTCTAAAGCCAGTTTCTTGTTTTGTCAGGGCAACAACACAATTTATTTAATAAATTGTCACGTTTAAGAATGGGTTAGAAAATAACTTGCAGCGATCGACTGATTTATTTGGTAATCCTTTGTTTTTCTTTATTTTTGTATCCAGAATCCTGTGTATAGATCATTTTTATAGCACTAATTGACTTTCACATGAACTGTGTTCATTTTCATTAACAGTAAAAAACGCTTTATTGTTTGGATTTCTACTATATTGTTGGGTGATTCAAAGGGTTAGTTTAATATTTAATTTTAATTGATCAGCACCTGAGTCATTTTAAACACTGTGATTATAGTGATACTAAAGTGACAGCTCCCATGCCACTTTATTGCATTATCCATAAAATTAAGTCATACAGATGAGTCCAAACATCCTAATTGGCCTTTTATCTTTATCAGTCGGTGCCAAGCCATTGCATGTAATGAATGAATATCTGGTCGTGTGTCTCTATTGTGTTGGGTGAGGATGGGCGTAGGCCAGCCCCCTCATCTAATATTCAGCTGTTTGTAAAAAGGGGGGATGCTGAGCCTGAGCCTGGCAGTGCTTGTTGAAACTGTGTGCAGCTGAGCAGAGAACCACTGCCAGTTTTACCCTTCACGAAGGTAAGAGTTTCTTTTGTAGTAATGTTTTCTGGGGATTGTAGGTCTTATTTTCCCTTCTTTCTCCAGCAGCTTATTTTTGATGTGTTTTTTCTTTCTTTTTTACTGGTTTATTGTCTGTGAGCTTTAGTGTGCATGTGTTTTGTGAAAAAGATGTGACTGAGCTCCACTCTGATCACTGCTGAACAGGGAGAGAGCGCTTAATGTTTACTGATTGGTTCTTGGATGTATTTGTCCACCCATTATGCTGAGAGGCAAGAAGCTGGGGAGGGTGTGTCAACAGGCTCCAATTGCTTTGACTGTAAACAAAGGATTTTTTTCTCACCTCTTCCTGGCACTGTCTAATATGGGCAAATGGTTACCAGACGATCCCTGACTGAAAATATAAAGAATTCAGAAAAAAAAGGTTCAATATTTGCATTGATTAGTTACTCTGCATTTGAGTAAACTGCCAGGCCTTTGTACTGACAGCCCAAGAGGCATGTGACATTTGAGTGTTTATTGACCTGAGCTTGAGCTGCTTGTCTGAAGGATTATGGTGAAATATTGAGCCGTATATAAACCCCATTGCCAGGGCAACTTACAAGCAATGAATGGAGCTGATTAATTCTTTGTTACTGTGGCAGGAAGTAGGTCTGACCATTAGGAAAGAGCCCAACTTGATGAATGATTAATGAGTGCTTTTATCGATTACTGAATCCCTAATTCCTGTAAAAACCCCTTTCAAAAGAAAACATATTTTAGAGGCTTTCTCTTGTCCAGATGTATTATACAATACATTTCTGGGAGTTTTATGCAATTTTATCTTAAACTGGGAATATCTTTTCTAAATATAGAGTAAGTCAATACCCAGTAGTTAAAGTGTCAAAGAAATAAAACAAACCTTGGCCGTCCAGTTAAGGTAAAAAGGCTTAAAATGACTCAGTAAATTTAGAAACATGCTTGTCTCTGGGTTTAGGATAATTCTTGAGAATTCAGATTCAGGTTCAGTCCAATTATAGATAATCTCGCTCCAGTGGGTCATGTGCATTGATTTGTCATATAGTCACTGCGTCTTACTGCTTTTTTCCTATCGGTGAAAAGTACTTCTTGTACTTTTAGGGAGAACTCTGCTTTTTTCTTGTGTACAAAAGTTCCACAATGTCCAATTTCAGGAAGTGGAGGAGGGTAGAAAAGGCTGGCTCTGATATAATTGGAGCAAACAGTCGAGTGCACCAATTGTCCTAGCCCTTATTACATCAGAGAGTCAAAGTTTAAAGGCTATTGTTTGTCTTCATTGGTATTTGATGGCTTGGTTAACTATCTTGAGCAGAGCTTTGTGATTGCTCAGCCTTCATTATACTGAGTGGACAAATTTCAGTCAGTGTTTTCAGCCTCAGCAGACAGACTGAACGAAACTGAAGAGAACTAACAGCCCCTGCTCATCCCTGTGTAATAAGCTTGTTTAATAGATTGTAAGTATGGTTATAATTATACTTTAACATGATATTAAAAGATTTGTAATGACTTCTGAAATGCACGCTCAAAAAAAAATTGTCCTCATAATTTGTGATTGATAATATTTTTGCATTAGAGTGGATATTGCAACAGGTTGAACACACATACACAGAAAAAAAAAACTGTTTTTCACTTTTTATATGTGTGTTTCTTAAATATTATACTTTAATGTGTACACCATCTAGTCTCTGCTGTATTGTTATTGTTTGTATGGGAGAGCTTATGCATGCAAGTTGGGGTTTGGACAGTGGTGATTTATTCCACTGCATCACTTCAAAGGCACACCACACCTCTTCCCGGTCACGATTTTAACTTCTTGTTTGTCTCTTAGAAGTGCTGTATATTTAGCTGCACAGGCCACAAAGCTATTGTTGTGCTCTTTATCTTATTGTGAATGCTGCTTTTGCTCTCATTCTGCAGGGGTGTATAGCTGGTTAGCGGTCAACCATGGATACCAGCACGTCCCTGAAGATGACCTCTCTGGCTGTCCAGAGTCTGTTCAGCTATGTGGACGAGGAGAACCTGGCTGCCATCAAAGCGCATTTGGACATGTTCACAGATGTGGACAGCAGGAGTGATGTAAGCCACATCACAGCAGCCTTAATGTTGGCTCTAGAAGTTCAGGGAAGAATAAGCAGTAATTAAAGGCTCTTTAAAATAACTTTAGTTGGTGTTATGTAGGAAAACTAAAATCCTTCTGTGTGGAGTTTGCGTCCTCTTCCTGTTCAAAAACATACTTGTTAGGTTAATTGGTGATTCTTGGCTTTAGGTGAGAATATGAATGGTTGTCTGTGCTTGCCTTATGAAGGACTGGTGACCTCTCCAGGCTGTTTCCTATCTCTCACCCAAAATCAGCTTGGATTGGCTCCAGCTAGTAGCTAAGAAAATGAATGGATGGATGAAGATATAGTATTCATAAAACATCATTATGTTATTATCTTTTGCGTTCTTAATTATTTTAGATAACATTTTAGATATCTCTTGTCGCTGCAATTAAAAGGTCAGCTACTGTTTTACAACAGTAAAGAAATTGTTTATTATGTGCACTTAGTACTCATAGGACGTTATTGCAGTATACCCTGAAAGACACAGAGGGATAGAGCTTAGAAGGGAATATAAACATCCGAGGCCATTAAAAGGTAATGCAGTATCTCCACACTATCTGTAGTGTACACTGTACGATTGTAGCAGCTGTAAGTAGCCTGATTCCTGTATTTGCAACATATAAAATCTTAAAGAACAATGCCAGTGAGATAATATTTTGTCAAGAAATCTTACAAGAAGACCAGAACTCCAAAATTGAACCGATCCTACTACTAATAAGTATTTTCATGTAGCCAAAATCTGATTGTTGCACATTGCTGTTTGTTTCCAAGGTTTGTCTATATAGGTGCTGTAGTTTATGCACAGTGCTTGTATAGACACCCTCCTGCTGTTGCTGCAATTACCACAAAGTGCTAAATTTCCTGCAAATGAGTCCT
This sequence comes from Neolamprologus multifasciatus, assembly GCF_963576455.1. Classification (NCBI taxonomy): domain Eukaryota; kingdom Metazoa; phylum Chordata; class Actinopteri; order Cichliformes; family Cichlidae; genus Neolamprologus; species Neolamprologus multifasciatus. The sequence goes on along the minus strand of NC_140457.1, from coordinate 17,845,687 downwards.
AAGTTACATATAGAAGCATTTACCAAAAAAATAGAGTGCATAGCAGGTTGTTAAAAGATTAAAGAAATAAAATTTTGCGGCGACAGACAGTCTGGTACCCAAGTAGAGCAGATTTTGTAATTTTAGGCTTTACATGAATTTGTTGACAAAGTAAAATTGAGACAATTCCAGACCTCTCCCTTAATGTGGAAAATATCAAGCAGCGTGTAGACTTGTATGGGACAGTAATCAGTTATGTTACTGTACATGATTAGCGTGAAGTCATAAAATCGTTGGACCTATCTGTCATTTTGTTCCAGTGACGTCTTATTTAATTTGTATTGGATAATCGACCACCTGTACTCCGCGTCTCCTTGTTTCAGAATGGACAGACTCCCCTCATGGTGGCAGCAGAGCAGGGCAGTCTGGAAATAGTGCAGGAGCTCATTAAGAGAGGAGCCAACGTTAACTTGGACGATATTGTAAGTTTTCAAATGCACACGCACTTGTCATCTCTTAATAAAGAGCACAGCCCCAAACATGAGTAAACGCAATGTACGCAGAATGGAGGGACAGGTGAAAAACAGTGCGGTCATTTAAACCACATCATCCACTTGACAAAGAAGACATAACTAGTGGCCTTGATGTTCCATCTTGCTGAACTCACCACATTCGGGCTTAGCCCTCAGCTGTTATGATCCGTCATGAGCCATAATGACAGCTTATTACATACTTTTACCTTCGCTCATTTGAGTAAATGACAGGATCCACTCACTAGCCAACACCCTACATCTTCAGATCCCAGCACACACTCTCGCATGCAGCCTCCTACTTCGACGCACGCATGCATTGCTCTCACACCACTTATTAACATCTCACGTAATGTAACCTATTATTACACATGGCGCACTCAAAGTCAAAGAAGAGAGAGGAAGTTTTCCATTTCGTAGTCCTGTCCGTGTCTCACACTCGCGCTCTGTGACACCTTTGTCTCTCGATGCGACACCGCGTTCCCATGAGCACCTGGTACGACCAGCTGGTAGGTGCGGTTTTCTTTTTTTTTTCTAACCATCCTTGAGCGTCCCATTTATTGCTCTGACAGATGCTCTGTCAACTGGATTTAGAGAATGGGAGTTCTCAAAGTAACAGGTAGTGTCTGTGTACAGGACTGCTGGACGGCGCTGATCTCGGCAGCTAAGGAGGGACACATCGAGGTGGTGAGGGACTTGCTGGAGAACAATGCTAACCTTGAGCACAGAGACATGGTGAGAATGTAGACGGTGTGAAATTGTTCCTCATTTAAAATATGTAAAGTTTGTGTTTACTGTACTACAAATACAAAGGAGCAAAAATGAAATTAGGCTAGAAAACTGGGCTCCCAACATCTAGCTAGCCTAACACCTGTTACGTATTGGCCGATAGCCTTTTGTTTTGCTTTAGCTCCTCACTAACTCCCCTTACTTTCCATCAGTGTTACCAAATAAAGTCTTAAATGCATCCTAAAATGTATTTGGGGTATATTGCTGAGCTGGAACAAGCTCCAAGCACAACCAAAATGATTGAATTTACGATAATATAAAAAAAAAAGGCTAGATAGCACAACAGAAAAGAATAAGACCCCAAATCAGTCTTATGAATTTACTGAAATGGTATATATTCCTTTTATATTTATTAATGCTTTCTGTTTGATGTGACAGTTCCAGTGCTGGTTGAACAGAGTAATGCATTAGCTTGGAAATCGACCTAAAATTAAATTACTTTCTGTCTGATGGCTCCTTTCTAGTAGTAATCCCATTTACTGGGCTCTGGTTGTCTTGCATGGGGCAGTGATATGATTTAGTTACTTTGTCAGAGGCAGAGACTCAACAGTAACCAAACTATAGAAGCTTTTTTCTGTATTAATAAGATTAAAAGCAATGCTTAGGAAATATGATCTACATGTAAGGAAAACACAGTAAGGATAGTGAAAAATAACAGTCTTTATGTATCACCGTGTATCAAAGGATACATTTGCTTTCGTATTATGTACCAGACATGTACATTATAAATACTTGGCCTCTGCAACTCCATGGCAATGAGTCAGGAGTTGGGCTGACTCATTGGCGTTCATGGTGTGTCTAAGCTGCGTAGGAGAGATCACAGTCAGTCATCACAGTGGGATTATAATAAACGACACTGTGTGATACTTCACTTACTGGGTCACGTCATCTTTAAATAGCACATTTTCCAACCACAAAATCTGTCTAGATCTGTACTAGCCTGTAAGGTCAGTACTGTTGTTTGTCTTCCTCTTTATTATAATAAAATAAACTGAATATTACATGTGTTGTGTGTGTTGCTGTTTTCTGATCATGTACACTTAAACTCCTCACTAGCTGAACTAGATTATCTGTGTTTTCTACTTAGGGAGGCTGGACTGCTCTCATGTGGGCAGCCTATAAAGGTCGTACAGATGTGGCCCAGTTGCTTTTGGAAAAAGGATCCAACCCTAACATCACTGGACAGGTATAAAAACTCAACACAGCATTGTTATTTGTATGTTATCTGTGTCTTCTGAAATCTTTGGGCATCTGTGATCTGATAATCTGAATAAAGACATTATTTGGTTTGTTTGTTATGATTTTAAACTCTGTGTAAATGCAGGGAAATAGAGAGAAATGTCTCATGTTAAATAAGTGGTAAAAGTCAGTAAATTTGAGAATTAAAGATTAAAAAAAAAGGGGTAAGCACCGCAGTGCTTTGCCTCTCCCCATCATCTGTTTTTACAGCTTGAAGCATTTGTTTGACCGCGGGCTTAACACTGATCATTAGTTACTGTCAGCATGACTACACGGCTGTCCTCTGCCCCAACAGTACAGCGTCTACCCCATTATCTGGGCGGCAGGTCGAGGCCACGCAGAGATTGTCCGTCTCCTGCTGGAGCACGGAGCCAAGGTCAATTGCTCAGACAAGGTAACTACATACTGACAGATGCTCATTATTTACTTGCTTTAAATCCTACATAAGATGTGCTTTGTGGTTAGGGCTCGGTCTAAAAGAACATTCTTATTCCCCAAGTGCCTTTCCTCTGTCCTGGGCCTCTTATTTATTGCCCTTCCTTCATGATTAATCAATCTCTAGGTTGTTAATGGAATCATCTCTTGCACTCTGTCATTTTTTATTTGTAGTATGGCACCACTCCTTTGATCTGGGCAGCCCGGAAGGGCCACTATGACTGTGTGATGCACCTCTTGGCCAACGGAGCTGATGTAGACCAGGAAGGAGCAGTAAGTAGACTGTCAGTAGCATTCAGCAGTGATGCTAATCGTTTCATAAAATGGACACAGTGTGTCAAATGGAGTGTTTTCCTTTCTGTGTAAATTATTTTGATTACGAGTCAAACTGTACATTAGGCAGCACCTCAGCTGTAGTTCACATAACTATAAACAAGACAGTGCTGCCATTTATTTCAAGGAGTACTCCACACAGATGTAATTACTCAAGAACTTCATTTGGCATTAGTTGTGATGATGCCACTAAAGGTTTCAGCAAAGTCACTTTTATTATTAATAAAAATAGTGTTCTTAATTATTTTGTGTCTGGAATGTTTGAGTAGCAACATTATTTATTTTATTTCCACACGAACAAAACGCAATCTTAACCCCCCCCCCCCCCCACACACACACACACCCCACCCCCCACCCCCAATGATTTCTGCAATGTAGTGCATCTGTGCTGCTTCAAGTCATGTTGCATCTATGCTAACACAAAGTGAATGATGCGCTTTTTTTACATGCTGCATCAGTAATCGGATGGAACTGTCATAGCTAATGTTACAGAGCAGTTTAAAAGGCAGTAATTAAGAGACTCTATGGAGTTTGCAAAACCCGAGTTATTAGGCTCTTTAAGCTAGATTGTTAATTGACAGAAGGGTGTATTGTCTCTTAAAGCTCCTGAAATAAACAGGCATGCTGGAAAGGATGATCTTTACCGATAACTGCACATTTTTTGTTTGATAATAGGGATGAATAGCAAAAAGGGGTTTGAATGATGTCTAAATATGCCTCTTTTCTTGGTTTCACAGAACTCAATGACGGCTCTGATTGTAGCCGTGAAAGGCGGCTACACAGGGGTCGTCAAAGAGCTGCTGAAGAGGAACCCAAACGTTAACAAGACAGACAAAGACCACAACACAGCCCTTACCATCGCTGCCAAGGAGGGACACACAGAAATTGTGCAGGACCTGCTTGACGCCGGAACCTACGTCAATGTTCCAGACAGGGTGAGATGTTTGACAGTAGCAGCAGTGGCTGATATGAAATACAATGGAAATAAAATACAACTCACTTTTCTCTGTTTGGTTTTCTCTGGTTTCTCTCTTGCAGAGTGGGGAAACAATGCTGATAGGAGCAGTTAGAGGAGGTCATGTGGAGATAGTGCGAGCTCTGTTGAACAAATATGCTGATATTGACGCCAGGGGCCAGGTAGAAGCTCCTCTCCTTCTGCCCTCTCATGTGCTCGGTGTAAAATCTCAACCTACTGATCAGTACTGTTTACTTATCCCTATTGTTTCTCAGTAAAGTGAACTTTTCCCCATGGGTTAGAATTACAGCTATTTCTTGTTGTTGTTGCATAGACCTACCTTAACCCAAAAATATGCACAGTACAGCATAATATGCTGCATTCCCAGCTATGCATATTAAACCATATATATTTAATTTTATTTGGGATTTTGTTAATGCAATTTGTTGTTGTTAGTACAAAAAAAAAGCCTTTATTTTTCATCAGGATGGAAAGACTGCCCTCTACTGGGCAGTGGAGAAAGGTAATGCTACCATGGTGAGAGACATTCTGCAGTGCAACCCTGACACCGAGAGCGCCACCAAGGTATCTTTCTTGACCTTTGAACTTCTTTAATTTGATTTCTTGATTATGTTGCAATTTAAATCCTCCAGATTTTTCATACACATCATATACATCAAATTTTAAAATATGGTATTGGTATTTATATATAATTGTATTTATTTATTTATATGTGTGGTGTTGATTCATTGTTCTTTTTTATTTTGGCCATTATTCAGAGACAACAACAGCAAATATGTTTCCACACAAATAAATAAATAAAAACAAAGCATTTACTTAAGTTCAGAGAGGACAAATTATTATCTGGAAGGCTGTAACCTTCACTTTTACAGAGCGTTTTCTAAATAGCAACACTTTTATAACTGGATTTCACTAAACAAATGGTGAGGATAAAGATAAATAAAAATAAACCTTAGATTTATACAATACTGTGCAAAAGTCACCGTGATATCTTTATATTTTGCTTCCAGTTGAATTCTTTCATTTTTAAAAATGTTTTCCAGGCTTTCTAAAGGTTTTTCAGAGTCTGTCTTTGTACACTGGCTGCTTTCTCACTCATTTTCAGTCCAGTCATTGTACCACAGCATTTTCAGAGGCATTGTTTTTGTTTAAGCCACTTAACACTGACCTATGAGTCATTCAAGAAACCGGTCAAAAAAAGACACCTAAGTCAAGGATGAACCGGTGTTGTGTCTACACATAACACTTTGTCTACACAGTGTTATGTCTACACATGAGGCAGTTTAGCAAAGACCCAATTTTAAATTGTATCTTCAGGCATTTTCTTACAATAAGCCTACTGCAAAAAACAAATAACTTGTTCTGTTTTTTATTTTAGTTTTATCTGTATAAAATCTCAACAATAACACAGTTTACATAAACATAAAATTGTAGGTGATTCCAGAGAGCTGAAAAACTTAGCATATCTCAGGTGTGCAAAATAAAAATAAGTAAATAAATAAACAAAGAAACTGAACAAGTGGAGCATAAGGTGAACAGTAAAGTAATCTCCTTAACAAATGGGTACAAATTCAGCAAGGAACAGAGAAATGCATTTGGCCTGCCCAGAACCCGAACCTCAACATTGTTGAAGCAGTGCAGGATCATCTTAACAGAGAACAAAATAACAAGGCAGCCAACATCCAAAGAGCTTTAAATGACCTTTAAGATGCCTGGAGAGCTACAGCTGAATACTACCAGCTCTGTTCTGGAATGCCCTCTGGACCCAGTGGAGGTGGTGAGTGACAGGGGAATGGTGGCTAAGCTGTCATCCCTGTTGGACAACATCTCCCACCCCATGCATGAGACTCTGACAGCACTGAGCAGCTCCTTCAGAGGGAGACTGCGGTCCCATGGTGTGGGACGGAGAGATTTCGCAGGTCTTTCCTCCCCACTGCTGTCAGACTCCACAATAAAGACTTTTGCAGCTGATCAAACACACAAACCCACACATGTGCAATAAGACTGCTATATGTGCAATTCTTGTGCAATTCTTCTTCTGACGAAGTTTTTGTATTTGCCTACTCAGTTGTATATAGTATTTCTATTTCTATTTTATTCTATTGTATATATTATTCTATTGTATATTATTCTATTCTATTTTATTCTATTGTATATAGTATTTTATTTTATTCTATTGTATTTTATTGCATTCCAGTGTTTTCTAATTTCTGCTACATAACTTTGCACTTTTGCTGTAACAAAACAAATTTCCCACCTGTGGGACTAATAAAGGTCATCTTATCATATCTTATCTTACCTAAAGAAATTAAAATTAAGCTTGCACAAGAGAGTTCAGGCTGTTTTGAAGAATAATGGTGGTCACACCAAATATTTTATGCTTGTTAGAATTACGCAAACTCTTCTATACTTTATATACTCTGTATCCATATATGTTTGGACATGACTCGAGAAATCACTACACCTATTTCAGACTTTCCAAGCAAATATTAAGAAATGAGGGGTTTCTCAAGACTGTATAATACTTTATTCATAACCTCAGGCATAGATTATTTTGTGCTTTGTACATTATTAGTCCCGTATTGAGTTTAGCCAAGCTGTGAAATTTAACAGTGTGTAATGTAATAAATAGTCTGCTGCATACGAAGGTGATGTGGTTCTGAAGTTCTGAAGGGAAATCATTGTAAAGTTAATTGAGTGATTGTGTTTGTTTGGGTTTTAGGAGGGAGAGACGCCACTTATCAAAGCAACGAAAATGAGGAGCATAGAGATCGTGGAACTGCTACTGGATAAAGGAGCCAAGGTGTCTGCAGTGGACAAGGTACTGTTTAAAGCACGCTTGGTCTTGCTTCTGTTTTTAGATTGTGTTCTCAGCTTGGAGTGAACAGTCATTAACTGAGCTCTGTGTTTTCTCCTCTCAGAAAGGAGACACGCCTCTCCACATCGCCATTCGAGGGCGTAGCCGAAAGTTGGCCGAGCTGCTGCTGAGGAACCCGAAAGATGGCCGCCTGTTGTATCGTCCCAACAAAGCTGGAGAAACACCGTACAACATCGATTGCACCCACCAGAAAAGCATCCTGACGCAGATATTTGGAGCGAGTACGACACATTTCACATTGCAAACTAAAAAAGGAGATTTTAAGTTCAGAATTTGAGAAAAGAAGCTGTTTATTTTCTCTGAATATTTTTTCCCCCTAACTTTCTCTCAGAGCACCTGTCCCCCACTGAGTCTGATGGAGACATGTTGGGTTATGACTTATATAGCAGCGCTTTAGCAGACATCCTTAGTGAGCCCACGATGCAGCCGCCTATCTGCGTTGGCCTGTATGCTCAGTGGGGCAGTGGCAAGTCTTTCCTTCTTAAGAAACTGGAGGGTATGTATTCTCCTGGATGAGAATAAAGTGGTACTGGGATGTGGAAAGTACTTTTTATTGTTTTTTAAATTTCTTTTTTGTTTTCGCCTCTCCGTTCTTCTCTTGTTCAACAGATGAAATGAAGACATTTGCAGGCCAGCAGATAGAGCCATTGTTCCAGTTCTCATGGCTGGTAGTCTTCCTCACCCTGCTGCTCTGCGGCTCAGTGGCCGTCGTTCTGGGCTTTACTGTTAATCCCAAACTGGCAATCGCGGTCTCGCTCAGCCTCCTCGCCCTGCTCTACATCTTTTTCGGTGAGGAGACAGACCGGCTTGAATACTGGGTACTGAATGATTGTGGGAAAACTCTGCTTTGATTTGAATCGCTCTGCAGTGAGATGAGAATAAAAGGTCAGCCTCCATTTGGACATATTTTGGACTTAATCGTTTGCATTGGGGCTCTTATAGGGCTGGAGCACAGCTCGAGCTTTGCTTCTGTGCCGTCCTGCTGTCCAAAGAGAATGTCGAGCAGAATTCTTTAACTGGAAAATATTTTGACCCTTGTTTCAGTGTGGCATGTTTTTATGCTGTGCAAAATCATTTAATCTAAACTGTAAATCAAAGCCTTTTAACAGCCTTTTAATAATGAGCCAGTGACAGTGTTGTAATGAACCCCTTTTTAAAAAAATTACCAGCTTAGCTACTATTAAATTTTAATTCCTTTTAGTGGACATTACGTGTAAACATTGCTACGCTAGGACTTCTAGCCAAACTTAATTTGCAGATCTTGTCCCTGGTTAGGCTTTTGGGGTCTTCTATTATCCTAATACAGAAACAATTACTAGTAGAAACATAGTCAAGCAACCACTTCAGACAGTATAGAAATATTAACTAAAGCAAAAAAAAAAAAAAAATAGGAACAATGAGTGAAAAATAACAATTAAGAACAAAATAAAGAGAAAAAATGGATGCTTTAAAGATCCAGCTCAGTGCTTACAGATCAGCCTTTGTTTGAATCATAATTTACTAAAGCTTGAAGAAACGTCTTTCGGCTGTTTTCATATTCACAAGGGGGCGCCACAGCATGTATTTGAGTTAGTAGATTTTTATCCTGCATGCTGTTTGTGACCCTCCTAGAGTTTTAAGTCTCCTCCTGGTCTTGAAGCAGGGCTTTTTTGCATGTTTGGTGAATGCTTTAATGTGTCTTAAATTCGTAAAATCTTAACAAGAAGCACAACTAATCCTACTCCATCATCATCCTGGTTACGCCATACTTAACAGCATTTGAAAAATTTGTGCCTGTCACATTTTTTTACTTTTATTTTTGTCACTGAGGCTTGGTCCTGGTAAAAATCTTACTGAATTTCAGAAGCCAAACCTTTTGAGGTTTAAGAAGATAAAGTAATCACAGATATTGGTTAAATGGAGTAAGGTGGATAATGTTCTTTTTTTCTTTGTTGACTGTGATATGTCTTCTGCATTTAGTATTGGTGTACTTCGGAAGCCGACGTGAGAGGGAAAGCTGGAACTGGGCGTGGGTCATCAGCACCCGGCTCGCTCGTCATGTCGGTTACCTGGAGCTGCTGCTCAAACTGATGTTTGTCAACCCTCGTGAACTCCCTGAGCAGACCACCCGTGCCCTTCCTGTCAGGTGACAATGATGCACAGACACAGAACTACATCCACTCGATTTATTGTAGTCAACAAATAAAATACACCTTCACAATTTTCTTGTTGTAAGTTGTAAAATGTAATGCATTTGTTAGCACAATCGACTAACTCTGTATATGTCTGCTGTACTGATGATATTAAACTAAATACTGATCTGCATTCTCTCCCTCTTTATGCAGGTTCTTGTTTACTGATTATAATCGCCTGTCCAGCGTTGGAGGAGAGACGTCAATGGCTGAAATGATTGCAACATTGTCAGATGCCTGCGAGAGGGAGTTTGGCTTCTTAGCCACCCGGCTGTTTAGGGTTTTCAAGAGTGATGAGATCCAAGGTGATGTTACTGGCTTTTTTTTTATGAGTCATGTCAGGACTCGTAAAGAAAAAGTTTACTGAGACAATAAAGAATATTACATTTACAAATAATACGCTATATAACGAAATGCTGTTTTTTTTAAACGTGCTGCAGTTCAGCAAAGGATAAATAATATAAATTATGTATTTTCATTAATCAGAACCTATGTAAAATTATAATGATGGGAATTCTGTGGGAGTCTTATAAGGATTGTGGACTTTTCTTGGTGAACCACTGCACAAATTGTGATGGTGAGTCAGTGTGGGCAAAAAATATGAAGGAAATACAAATGAAAGAAAGCGCTCGAGAGACCAAGAGATACCTGTGTCGCAGTAAATAGACCTTTGAAGAAAGCTGCGCAAATAATCTGCCGACATCTGTCTCCCTCTTAGCTAGCTACGTTTGGTTTGGTCATGCAGGAGTGGTTTTAACCTGCTTCAACAGCAAACAACAAATGATAAACAAAACAAACTTGCAAGTTAATGCTGAAAGTAAATGAATAGAAAGAAGGAGCAGGCTACAGAGTAGATTCGGGACCAGAACTCCCAGTAAGCCCAGTATAAACACCGGTAGCTGCTGATGTAGCAGGAATTTTTTTAATTCATTGTTTTATTCGAATTAAAAAGTCTTTATATCCTTCTTGATGTATTTTTAGCATGTGAAGGTGTGTTGTGCCCTCTGTGCATCTGTGTAATATTACTGTCTCCTTTCTGTGAACCCCTTAGGTCAAAAATGGAAGAAAACATGTTGTGTTCCCTCATTTGTACTCTTTGCATTGACGCTAGGGTGCTTGATCACTGGTGTGGCACTGTTGTCTATTTTTAAGGTAGGTGTTTTTAGTTCTCTGAAAAAAATACTGTGTAGGTGTATTTTGTTTATTTATGCTGGTCTGAAATAGCCTTACAAGAAGAGAGCCTACCCAGTATGTGTCAGAGTTTCAGTCCTACTTTTTATCTTTTGGTTCCTCAGGTGGACCCTAGGAATCTGACAGTAAATGCAGTGCTGATTGCGATGGCTAGCGTGGTTGGCCTGGCCCTGCTGCTCAACTGTAAGACCTGGTGGCAGGTGGCTGACTCTGTCCTCAACTCTCAGAGGAAACGCCTGCACAGCGCTGCCAACAACTTGCATAGACTCAAGAGTGAAGGGTTTATGAAGGTAATTTAGTAATTGTACATAATCAAGAGAAAATGGAAATCCTCTGACATCCTGTTGCCATGACAGTGGGGCATTCAGTTTGCTTATGAAATTATGAAGTTGTGCTTTCTAATTCAATTGATTTCCTTTAGTTCATAGAAAATGAATTGGCTTTGATTTGTTTGGGGTTTTTTTTATGTCTCACAGGTTCTGAAACATGAAGTGGAGCTGATGTCAAAAATGGCCAAAACTATCGATGGCTTTACCCAGAACCAGACACGCATGGCGGTTATCATTGATGGGCTAGATGCTTGCGAGCAGGACAAAGTGCTGCAGATGCTGGACACGGTGCGTGTTGTCATGTGCGTCAGTACAGGCAGATTAACAATTAGAGCAGCTTCCTCTTGACTGAAAACAAGATAATGGAATAATTCGATTTTTTTGACATCTGCCGCTCAAGAAAATTTATAACTATGAGCCAGAGTGTTTTAGAGCATCTGCCATGTGGTTTAAACACAAAGTGGGTCTTTCACCTGTGCACACAGAGACCACACATCTCTGTTGCACTGCAGCCACCTTGGTGTTCCCAGCTGCCTCAGCTTGCCTCCAAGTTTAGATTCTTTTTCCCAGCTGCTCTAATATAATTTCCTTTAGCCAAATGTTATTATTCGGTGAAGTAATCCCAGGGAAGACGGCAGCCTCCTGTGTGCTAATGCAATCTTCTCATCTCTGCAAGCACGTCGCAGTCACTCCAAAACCTTCTTCTTTTGAGAGAGACTCAAACAACACATTTGTCAATTAACTAAATGTAATTTTTTCTCTCACTCTGTGTACCTATGCTAACAGATGATGTGCATTAAAGATGCAGACATCATGTGAAAACATTTTCACTTGATTCTGCTGACAGCTGCTTTTGGACAGGAGGTTCATCGTCCTGCGGGCGAGCCTTAGGGTTGTTGGCTACGGGTTAACAAACCAGCACTGCATCTAGCACAAATTGATGTCCTGTGACACTTGGACAATGTCTCTTAGTTAGTCGAGTGGAATTCCCCAGCACCATGTGCTGTGGACAGTCAGCTCTCACAGGAGTCATTATGTTTAAGTACTACAGCTGACTGACTACCTCGAGGTGTCGCATCATGGAGTGATTAGATTGTAAACATATATTTAATGCAACTGAAAGATACTGAAAAACTTTCTTATGGTGTTTCTTTTTCTTTCCAGGTAAGGGTCCTCTTTTCTAAAGGCCCTTTTATCTCCATTTTTGCCAGTGACCCCCATATTATCATCAAAGCTATCAACCAAAACCTCAACAGTGTGCTTAGAGACTCAAACATCAATGGACACGACTACATGAGAAACATTGTCCACTTGCCCGTATTCCTCAACAGCAGAGGATTTAACACAGCTAAAAAGATGAGCATGGCAGCACCCACCAACGGGGAGCCACTGTCTGGTGAAGGTAAACGACAAAGCTACACGCCTTCCTTTTAAAGTGCTTTTATTTTTTTCTTTACTGTCGTCTTTTAGTGTGTTATATAGCTTTTTGTGTGTGAAAAAGTCTGCAAAGTTACACCCAAAGTTTACTACAAAGGGAGTTAACCTCTCCCACAATAGAGTGCTGCTACTGAACAGTTTAAAGCACCTCATTTGTAGGTCAAGTGTTACTTCCCCCACATCTATGTCACAATAAAACAAAAATTTCCACTCAGCAGCTAGTTTGACACACCATTTTTACTTACTTGTTGAAGCCACTCATGCTAACTCTAAAATGTCTCACCAAGTGCAAACACACTAAGTCTTCTGTTACTGGTTGCAAGAGCAAAATCATTGTGCACTTCCCCCATGTGAGGAACCCAATAACCAATTGATTACGGGCACTGTTCTTGATCCTGTTATTTTAAAGAAAGCAATCTAGATTCGCAAATGTCTTTAACGGGTTATTCCTTTGCTCATGATCATCTCTGCACCAAGGTTATGGTTTATGTAAGGTAGAAACTTCTGCAAGACTTTTTTTGTTCTGGATCATATTCTTGGCTACACCCCAGGATTTTGTTAGCCATTAGCTGGTGGTGGTCAGATGGCCCGGTGGCGCCAGTGTCCGGCAGCCTCGCCTCTGTCAGTGCGCCCCAGGGTGGCTGTGGCTACAATGTAGCTTGCCATCACCAGTATGTGAATGTGTGTGTGAATGGGTGGATGACTGGATGACTGGATGTGTAAAGCGCTTTGGGGTCCTTAGGGACTAGTAAAGCACTATACAAATGCAGGCCATTTACCATTTAGCTCTAAGAAGGCAGCTCCTCCTCATAGAACTACGCTAATTAGCCAACGCTCCAGGCAAGCTGACCCATCTAGAGTAGATTGGAATTTTTGTAAGTGGGGTCTTAAAGAGGCAGCAGCTGAAATGATACGTTTCAGTGAGATAATAAAAAGTGGTCCTGTATAGTAAAAGGAAAACCATGACCCACCCTTCTAGTTGACCCACAAATTAAAGTTATAAACTTGTAACTGGGCATAATAAGGTCACTTTAATATATACAAGTAGGTTTACACAGAGCTTTGAGGCATTTTATAAACTCATAGTTTCATAAACTGTTTTACATCTAATACTTGGTGATGCCTGATCGTCTCTGTTGACACTTTGACTCTTCCTCTTCATCCCTTTCTCTAGGATGGCATGAAGACACGGACAAGAAGATGTCTCAGAGCAGCCTGGCTCAAGACCAGGCCAAACTTGGCAGCAAGAACGCCTTAAACCGCAGGGTAACAGCTATTCAAGTCAAGTTTGTATAAAAAAAGTATTACGTGTAATATTTTGGTGGGATTTACAAACACACATTAGTGGTTGATTTCCTAACTTTGGGTTTGTAAGTTAAGAAGACGAGGAAGAGCCGTGGTAGTTCAAAACAGATTGGACTTTTTTATTTGATTTTTCTTTTTATTAACAAAGTGTCATTAGTCCAAATTCTACTTTCAGCAGGGACTGTTCACTGCTTGCACCAGCCTGTAATACCCAAATCAAAAAGGCTGCAATAGCACATTGAAGAAGCTTTGGACACAATATGAAAGCAGGCAGGTTTTTTTTGTTTCAATAATTTCCCCAAAACCCACGCTGTTTAGGAAAGTACTTAATATTCACGTTTGATTTCTACATATTAATCAAACATGTTGATTTCTACATATTAATCAAACAAAATGAAAAAGCTGCCAGTTCACTGCTCTTTGACCAGAAAACATTGGCTTCGTGTGAGATATTCTGGCTGAGAATCCTTCACTGCTATCTCTCTTCAGCCTCCTCCCTGAAGGAGGGAGGAGGGGGGGTTCAGTACAGGCGTGGTGTTGGCAGGCGGTGCAGAGGCCAGAGGACAGAAGGAGACACACAGAGACAAAAAGAGAGAGGTGCTCGGTGTGCGGCCAAGGTTCCTGGTGTAATTGATGTAATGGCTGTTTATCCTTCCTGCTGCGTTGCCACAGCCTAATGACAAGGCCTAGCAGCAGTGGGTCCCTGTGACAAAACACTGGCACCAGGTCTGCTGGCAGGAGGCTAAGTGACTCTGCTGCTGTCGCTGATGCCTTCCACCCTCCTATGAGACCTTCCCCCCAACCCCCCCTTTCCTTCCCACTTTCCTTTCTTGTTTGTTTGTTTGTTTGACATTTGGTTGTACCTTGGGTTTACCCAGCATCCTCCATTATTGATGTTGGCCCCTTTAATACAGGGCAGCATTCTCTTTTTATATGCCGCTAGCTAGCACTTGGCAGGAGGGCCCTATTTCTAGAAGTGGAGATTAAAATGAGGGGGCACGAGGGCAAATTGACTATGAGCTCTCTCCACACTGAAATTCTGTGACTTCTTGAATTAAGTGTGATGCTGTAAATATCTCTGTAGTATTTTGACATTTATTGGATTGAAACTAATTGCTGCTTAGTATTTCTTAGCACTTCAACGAATCATCAAAATAAACCATTGACGCTGTGAAGCTACAGCAAAAGTTAATAAATACCAAAAAGCTAGCCCCAAAGAGGTGTCTCTATGATAGACCTTTTTGGTTCAGACTGAGCGGTGAGCATATGTTTCATCTCTTGTAGAAAGAGGTCATGAGACTGGTGTTACAACTTCAAAGTCAACCAAAAGGCTTGTCTTGGCTCATGACCATTGCAGCTGTCTGAAATCATCACAGATGTTCTCCGGTAGATCTGTGTCAATAGCTTGCCTGTGTGTCATGACTTTTCAGTGTTGGACAGCGGCTCTTTGATTTCTTCTGTGCAGTCACAGAGATTTAGTGCTGTGTATGTCATGGCCATTAAGAGATTGGTTATATGGAAGGAAAGAAACCCATGTACATCTCTTTTACAGGGCTTATCTGTATAAACCTTAACCGGATTATGTTGAGAGTAAGGTAGTGTTTGCTGTTAAAAATTATTGTGGTGCTGCTGATACTTTAAAATAAAATCTCTCTCTCAAATATGGGGTATGTGGAATAATATAGAAATGATCCCATCTAGATGTAGTCGTAGTCTAATGAAGCAAAAGTTCTTAAAATGGTCTTAGATTACATGGTGACCATGAAACCTCTCCTCTGGTCTCATGATGCACATAGCGGGACAGTAAGGGTGCGTTCTCACAAACATCAGTCAGGGTCCACAATAACTGCTGCTGTTTCAATTTAGAAATCTAACATCAAACAGGAAAAATTTATGTCTCTTTATGGTTCCTTTGCTGTATTTCTTTTCCACGTGTGGCTAGAAAACACTTCCTGTTTTTCTGGTCCCTTTATTATGTACTGTGAACCAGTGGTGTCAAATATAAGGCACGTGGGCCAAAGTCGGTCCGGCAAAGACTCCAATCTGGCTCACTAAACAGCTTTAGAAAATGTGAAGGTGGGCACAGATTTTAAACTTTTAACTGTATTTATGAAGACTTTTTATAAATATAGAAGAACCTTAGAATAACCTTTCCTGTAATTTTATGCATTTATTATATAGTTTCACCGGTTCTGTCCACTTAAGATCAAAGTGTGGCCCACGATATAAAATGAGTTGGACGTCCCTGGTGTAAAGTGTTTTTTGGCGATCCATTATGTAACTTTTGTGAAGTAAAATTCAGCACGTACCATCTCCAGCCTCATGCTAATGAGTGTTTGTCTGCTAAGGACACATACCGACGGCGCCAGATGCAGAGGACCCTCACCAGACAGATGTCCTTCGACCTGACCAAGCTGCTGGTGACCGAGGACTGGTTCTGTGACATCAGCCCACAGACCATGAGGAGGCTGCTCAACATTGTTTCTATTACAGGTGAGGAATTAACCATGATCTGCTTTAGAACTGTTCATATTATTACAGTAATAAAGCCATTTTTCTTTTTACAGCAACATCCGCGCTTCAAGAGTTCTGTTTTAATGAAGAGTACATTTTGCTTGTAAGCTTAAACAGTAATTTTAATTTAACCACAAAGGCTTGGCAGACTTAGGATTTAGAGGTTATAAATATATTATAATAAATTACACAAGGGGTACAGTAATAGAACAGAGCAGACGATTAAAAACAGTTGGCACTACCACTGACAGTTTGTTTTTAAGCAAGTTGGCACAACAAGTCCCTATAGCTGATTAGTGCTTGTGAGCAAAACCATTATATGTTATACAAGTCAATGATGCAGCCAAAAGAAAATGTTTGTTATTAAGCAGATTGGAAGTGACTTCTGTGGCCCCTAATCCTCTGATTCGTTGTTGGCAGGTCGTCTGTTACGCGCCAATCACATCATCTTTAACTGGGATCGACTGGCGTCATGGATAAACCTGACAGAAGAGTGGCCTTACAGGACATCATGGATCATCCTGTACTTGGAAGAGGCTGATGGGATGTCTGATCAGGTTACTCTCAAGACCATCTATGAGAGGTATACACACAGAGAAACATCATATTTTGATTAGTTACTGATCTGATTTATTGACTTTCTTGCCTTTATTTCCCGGGTTGTTTTATTGCCTTTTATTCATTCTCTTTCTAACTTGAGGGCAGCACTAGCAGACTGATCATCAACTTAATTATCTAAATGAAAATTAGGTGATGGATGTATTTGGATGAGGAAAATTCCACATCTTCAAGCCGGAATAAAAATCCTCAGATGTCAGCTAAGAATTTGCTTTTATTGCTCTCTGTTTAAGTAACCCTAACCAGCAGGTGGCAGTAGAGGATTTTGTTTTCCATGCAGGCTAGATAATCTGTACACATGTAGTGCCAAAGGCTGTGCCACACTAATTGGCAACTGTCAGACAGATTTTGTAATTGACCATAATGTTCAAGGCGAATGATGACTGAGTTATTGCCCGGATTCGAGATTCACAAAGGGACACTAATTCTTTAAAGTCTACAAGAGGAGCAGTAAAATCTTGTCCCTGTGTGTGTATACTGTGAGGTCATGAATGCTTTTAGGCGTGCTCACCGCAGACGAGAGGAGGAGACCGATAGAGGCTGAGTCGCTGGGTTTGGGCGCTGTTGTGCATCAATCGCTGGCCTTTAAAGGTTGCACTCTGTCACAATACACTAGCGCCCACGACTCCTGCGGCAGGGAAGTGTCACAGACGGTTATTGTCAGCTATTCAGCCAGCTAGATTCAGCCGACAACTCTCCATCCCCCATCTCCAAACACACCACCACTACCTCATTAGACTGGATTTTTGCTCTATGGTTTTTTAAAGGACAAAAGTTATTACCTTTTCTTTTTCCATATGGCACTACAGAATGCAGATTTTTAAATGTCTCGTTTCTCTCTGCATTTTATGGGAAAAAATATCACTACATTTCCTCCTGTGTATGTTTACTCTACTCGCATTCACTGGAGACCCTAAAAGAAACGTTCTTACTTTTGCTGTAATTATTGTGGAAAATAAGAGAGCCATAAAAACTGATGTTTCTACATCTAACAAAAGGCCTGGATTCAAGTCTCCTTACCGCAGCATGGGGTTGTACTTAGACTACTCATTAGACCTAATATAGCCATCATCTTGCTTTTGACCAACGGCCCTGTCTTTCTTTATCTTCCTCCTCGCTGAGTGTCTTTCCAAATGGCTGCTCTGTTCCACAGTGGCCGTCGAAGAAGCTGGCTTAATGATGATGACAGGAAGCCTCGAACAGGCTAAACACAACGCCTTGCCTAGAGGCCTTATCTCCTACACCAATCTTCCGCTGATAAGACTCAGGCCTCTGTCTGTCTGTCTTTTTCTGTCTCTGCTCTTTTCTTCCTCTTTCATATGATCTGAGGCTCTTTAGGCCCTTTTTTTGTTCTGGATGAGTTATTCTGTCTCATTCCCTTTAACGACGGATGGGCACTTGACTGACCTCTAAGAACCTCGGGGTCTCGGGGATTGCCTGCCTGTTTGAGAAGTGGATAGCTTCTTTTATTTGCTTTCCTTTTCAGAGCGTCAAAAAATACACACATCCACCCACGTCTCGTTTCACAGCTTCACTTTGACCAGTTTGATAATTTCCTTTTTTTTATACTTAGCATCCTTTTGCTCATGTGGTTCAGATCTCATCTATTCTTTGTTGCGTTTTATTTTGCAAACATCTGTGCGAGTTGTCATGCACAGCCGTTTTTACACAGCAAAACTGCACATCCCCTGAGCGTTACTAAGTGAATATATTAGTGGTGAAGTGAACGTGGGGGGTGAGTCAGCCCCTTATAGGTCAACTGTCGCCCTGCATCTCAGTCACAATGCAGCAGCTCTTCCTCTTCTCTCCCCTCTCTTTGTAAAACTGTCTACAGCTAAGTATACCACAGCATCAAAAATACAACTTATTGTTAACCATAAGACTGAAAACAGTGCAGCTGTGGTTGCAATTAAATATTTTTTCTTCATAAGTACAAACGTGCTTTAAATGGGGCTAACCACCATTAGTTGGTCTCAGTTCAGATTGCATGCCCCATACATTAAAACTAAATTAACTCTCACACTGTAAATTATTATGGAATACACACAGGCCTTTCAGTGAAGGGGGTGAGCTGAACTCTTAAGAAATCATAAACAGAAATGCTTACCCACCTTCTCTCCTATCTCACACAAACAGACAGGATTTCGAAACAGCTAAATGTTTTTCACTAACTTGCTTTGCATTGACAAGCATCAACGAAGGGCTGTGAACTGTCATTTTAAGACGTGGCGTGCAGAGAAAAGCTCACTTCTGATTCCCGTTGCAGGAACAGGCTAGTACAGCCGTCTTAATCTGATGGAGAATGCGTAATCGGTTAATAACTTCAGCGATTTTTATCGTTAATGCTAAGACTGAGGGCCGCCCAGGCTCATGCACGGTAGCTGAGGGAAAGAGGTGTGTGAGGAACAAAGACGGCACTGTCTGAAGGAGATACTGGTCCAAAGCAGTCAAGCTTTTACTCAAAGCATAGGTAAAATGTTTGTGTCACTACTTTCACAGGGGAAATTGCAAAAAACACTTGGACGAGCGAGGCAGCATTGTGGTTTGTCCAGTACACTGACAGAACCTGTGAAGAAAACAAAAGATCAGATGCTTTAGACCAGCATCTGCAAGTCTTCAATTTGTAGTTGTCAAATTAACAAACCCAAATCTTTCTTTTGAGTTTTTTCTTTCCATTAGTAAATTGGATCTGGAGCCTGCAGCATTATGACTATCATTTTCGGTTACATCATTACTTCCTCTTCGTTATTGTCTCTTCTCAGGAGTTGTTTCTTAACTGCCATTAGAAACTTGATGATTATAGCTACACTGGCCCTCTCCTGCTTTGCGGTTATTGCTGTATATTTATTTCCTTGAGCTTTTTCAGCATCATTATATTACATTTTGCCATCTAATGGAAATTCATTTGTAGAGTGAATTTAAACGTCTGAACAAGTAGTTTTAGGATGTTGAATACACATCAGTTATTATTGTTGTGAACGGTTGGTACTAGTCTCCATGGGGGTTTAAGCAAAAAAAAAAAAAAATTAAAATAAGTGATCAGAATATATTTTCTAAACTTAACTACAGTTGTGTCATTTTTTCTGTTCTTTGTCATTAGTTGAAGATTAAAAGCAGTGGATAGGCATTAAGGACATAGTGTTCAGCAATTAATTATGCAGAATTAGTCAATAATCAGCAAAAATGTAAAAAAAAAAAAAAATCAAATGTCTAAATGACGAAATAAAAAGCAAACCAGCAAAGTTAGCAAATAATTTGCTTTATAATGTAGCAGTATGGCTGACAGAAGGTAGGTATTAGCAAAGAGAAAAACCCAAAGAACAACGAGAAAGGACAAGCAATGAAGACACGAGGAATGTAAATAGTGAGTGGATGAGTCAGTTGGCAAAAAAAGTTGATATTTTTTAGTGGAAAAAATTAAATATTGTTTCCAGGCATTCAAGTAGCTAGAACCAGAACCAAAGGAGTTCCTGCTTTCTTTGGTTTCTGAAACACTGAATATCTTCAGGTTTGGATGTGATTTAAATATGCTAACTGCAGGATCTTCAGGGACTTTCAAATGACTTGTACTTGTTTTTTTTTAGTGATAATTTGTTTCACAGTGAAGTAATTTTGGATGTAGGGTTAACATACTTGGATCTAATCGTCCGTGAGGGCGGGTTCAGTCGGGTCCTAAGAGAGTTTATTCCTGGACGCCCAGATCCAGTTTTCAGCTCTAGAAAAAGAAAAAAAAAGTGTCACTGGTCCACTGAGCAGGTTCCTGCACTGCTCTGACATCTGGTACCCTGTGTGTGCCAGGACGCCCCTGCTGCACTCAGGAGTGTGTTTCTGGCGTTGCACCTGAATCTTCTGTTCATTACACACCCACTCATATATACACACAAACTATTGCATGCCATGGACTTATAGACACTCTCTCACACACACACTCAGGTGTTGTCATCCGTGCATGTTTCAACTGAAACTCATTTGCCACTACAAGTTTTTGCAATTTACACAGGTGCACACATGAAATCACATACAAATCTTATGCATGCGGTTGATAGAAAACTCACAAAAATTCACACACACTAGCTAGCTCTCACACCAGTGCAAGAACATATGTCACCCCCAACTCCTCTGAGAATCGGTGTAATTAATCAGACCCTGAGATGCAGGCTGTGTTCAACAAACATGCGTACTCACACACATTCACACAGTGCAGGAAGCAGAACACAGCAGAGAAATTGTTGTCAGGTGAATTTGTATTTAGAAGCACAGTGACACTACGTTTTGCAGTATTGTGGGCAAAAAAAAATTCCCACTTTCTGTGCCCTCTATGCTTTTAATCACCAGGTCACGGCTTGTGAATAATGAACTGTTTCTCTCATCCTTTCATCTTCTTTTCACCTCCGATTTGTTGGCTTGACCCAGCGTTCATGCGCTAAACAATCACCCTTTCAGTGATGTACAGCCAGCCACTCGATGGACACTTAAAAACTTTTTTTTTTCCACTAATCACAGTCTGAATGAATATGCAGCCCACCAATTCACTCTTAATTAGGGAGACTCTTATCCCAAGTACTGAAACATTAAGATGACACTCTCTTCATTCGGGATTACTTTAATTGGCACAATTATTGCAATTTGGTTGCAATTATGTGCAGGGATAAAAGCGCCATTCCAAAGCTCACGCTGGTGATTCCCTTTATGCGGAGTTCTTTTAATAAGCTCTTAAAAATCTGGACTCAAAAAATGGCGAGACCCTGTTCTTTTGTTATAATGAACACTTCTGAACTTTTCCTGCCCTCAAATGAAGAAAAAAAAAGTCTTTATTCTTCACCATACAGCCCATTCATATGGAGTTCTGTCACATTTGCAACACATTCTATAATCTAGCTGCACAACAAATGCGCAAAATGGTTTTCTACCCTCTCTCTGTCCTCTGAGAGAGCCCATTGTCCCTGTACCCAGGAGGTATTTCAGTGAAACACAGAGTAAAACTGGTAATTCGATCGTTCACTGCGCTGCCATTTGCCAAGAGGCCTCCAAACGTGTGTGAATTTGTAAAGGCTAATGTGAAGTCACCTGTGTCTCAATAGAGTTCTGGCTCCATCACTGATAGGACACCACCACTGAGTCTACACACTAGTGTGCTGACAGACCACCTGACTGAAGGGAAGATAAAGACAGAGACAACAACGAAGCTAGGGTTAGTGTGAGATAAAGATGGAAAAAGAGGAACAGTTGGGGGGTGGGGGGAGATAAAAAAGGGCATAAAGAGAGAGCAAGAAGAAAGAGTTCTGTCTCTGGAGGTAAAATAAGGTAACGGAACCAAAGCTTGTGAATACTACAGAGGATCAGACCAGATACCAGCAGGATTACTGCATGAGGCGTTTGCCATTGGTGTGCTAGCGTCTCGGGTGTATTTGAAGCCTCAGGTGATGCTGCTGCTCCAAGTGAGATAGTCCAGGTGGTGGACACACACACAGAAATTCATGCACATGTCCCCTGGGTCCCACGTGGCTGTTTATATTAGTGAAACCGGTCCTCTGCGGATTCCACTTGAGTGCATGTATGCGTGTGGGTCGATTTGGCCTGCTCTGTCGTTCTTGCATCCCTCAGGTGTTTGCTGGCGGTGACTAAGGCATGAATCAGCCTCAGCCAGCTCCAACACCACCCAACCCCTACTGAGCTACTTAAAATGTAAAAGGAAAAAAAAGACAGCTCTGGCCAGTGTGTACAGGTGACACAGGAGGAGGTGTGTGTGTGTGTGTATGTATGTGGAAGAGGAGTTTTTGACTGCTCTTGTGTGTATTTGTGCAGGGAGGCTACCATGTGAGGACGGAAAGAACATTGTGCAGCATTCTTTGCTAGAAAATCCTTAAAGCCTTTTTCATTTGTGCCTGCAAGCCAAGGTTGAAGGATTAGTCTAATTGGTCAGAAACAAGAGAGCTGCTCTGTTCTCTTTTTGTACAAAGCACAAATAATCATTTTTAAATGCAGTAAAAGCCCCACCGCTACACCTCTGGCTGACCTCTGCTCCGGTCTTAGAGCCCATCCATCAGACCACAAGGTTGGGTTAACATTTAAATGTGACACTTAGATGGAAGAAAAAGAGCAGAGGGCTGAGAAGTTGACAGCCGCCTGATACTTTGGTATTTCTGCAGTGTTGAGCATTATCACTGATCTCGCTCGTGCTTTCCCGTGTCTTTGTGCTGGAACTGCTAGAAGGTGGGGGCTGATTATAAATAGCAGCACAGGGTTACAAGAGGGTCGGCGCTGACCTTTAAGGGGACAGTGAGATTCACCACTCAGCCACTGCGGGAGCCACGGGCAATCTTGATACGCACACACACACATCCGGCTCTTAACTGACATTAACATCCTGGCCCTTCAAAGGTCAATGGAGGTTAGGGCTTGTTAGAATATGTGTGCAGAAACCACACTGAAATTGCAAAGAAGCCCAGAGAAACATATTGAGGATTTAGCCTGTGTTGAAAGGTTTCACAGGTGCTTTTTTTCTACATAATCATTGACTTTCTGTGATCTTGTTGTCAGCCTCTGTAGTAGTTGCTCAGTCTGCTTTTTTTTTTTGAAGTCCTTAATAATCACGCGAGGCTTTACATCCTTGCCTCTAACTTGGATGCAAATTGAACTGGAGAAGCTTTTGTTTTACCACAGTAATTTCCTTTTCTTTCTCTCACATTCTCATTGATTTTTCTTTTTCTCATTCCAATTTCTCTTATTATTATTGACACATGTATCCCTTTCAGTGACGTTGAACAGGATTGCTCGTCCAGTCTGAGACTCCCAAGTGTGTTTGTCACATAAATTTTTCACTGTATGGATTCATTTTTATTCCAGCTGCATAATCTACAGCTGCCCATTTGTCTTCACTTTAGCAGTCCACCCCACTTAACCGAGCATCATATGGCCTATCAACTGGCCATTACAGCTATCAAACAACCACATGTGCTGATATGAGCTTCATGGTGCAATTACTGTCACAATGAACAAACTGTGTAATGACCCAAGGATGCTCCAAACTCTCTTCTTGTGCGTAAATCACTAAGTTGAGGTTTACTGTTTTAATATTTGTCAAGAATGAGGCCCTAGTTGCTCTGAGTGGAGGGTTCAGTTAAGGTTTTTGGGGTCTGGAACAAGGAGGCTCCATTTCGGCGCTACACATGAGTTTAATCAACATTTCACGGAACCACTGAGCCCTGAGCCCGTTTCACTGAGAGGCCGCTTGCTCCGAAACTGCTTGGTTTTTATCAGCATGGTGTGTTTCCCATTAGCCTGCTTGTCTCTGTGGTTTGCTTTGGGATGCACAGGTCCAGCTTAGTACAAGAGAGTTTCAATTACTGGACTTAACTTTGCCACAAATGTATATGGAAAGCAGACGCTGCCGCAAGTTGTCAGTTGGCACTGCCAAGACAAGGAAGCAAGGAAAAGGGAAGGTTAGAGACGGAGAGGAAAGCAGAGACAGGGGTGTCCACAGTACTTGAAGCATTTGATTTAAATCAAGGAAATGCGTCTGGATTTTTAAGGAGACAAAGAACATGGCGTCATCTAAAGTGAAAACATATTTTTGCTCTCCCCCTCTGCCTTTGGGTGGTGGAGGTCTTGGCAGCTTCCATTGTAACAATAACCTCCCTCAGCCTTGATGCTGCGAATCCACGCGCCAACTCGCCTGTCCACTGTTTTTCCAGAGAAGGCCTCGCTGTTTTCATCCACATGCTGGGCAGACACTGCCAGCAGCTCTGACATGACTCTGACCAGGAGAGGAATGTGCCGGACCCGGGCCTGGTTAACTTCTTCACCCACACATTGTTGTACTGGTCGCACAGTGTCTGACATCAAAACTCTTGAGCTTCTCAAACACAATGCGCACAGGCGGTTGTCTGTTCTGAGGCATCTCTCTGTCTTTGGGCCCCTTTATGGAAATGTTTGGCAGAGAGACCACCTCTTTGTGGCGTGTGTGCGAATGTCATCCATAAGCACAGTGGGCAGCTATAAAGCAAAGTCAAGTGGCACATTCATACTTTCTGTGCCCAGCGAGAGTACTGAAGAGAGAGCGAGCGAGATGAATTCTGCTCCTTCCCATCAGCTGCAGTGTGTGGGAGTTGAGAGGAGAAGAAAGGCTATGCCCCAGTCAGCTTTGGGACCTATTAGCATTTGGATAAGCTCAGAAAGCTCCCAGTAGCCACGCCACACAGCAAGCGGTTGGACCTGTGCGCCTGCATGACTGCAGCTATAAGCCCGGTCCTGTCAATGGGCCTATTGTGCTACAAAAATGGCTGCTGAAAATGTTTTCTTCATCTGCTTGAAAGTAGTGTAGTGGCTTCTTGGACACTGCAAACAAAACATCTAACTTCTCATTAAGCAACTGGTTTCTGATAAGAATGACTAATTAGTCCATAGTGATTTTCAGCCAACATCTCAAACGATGGGAATTCTAGATATTGGCATTTTAAGTGGTCGTATCTCATTTTAAAAGTGTTTTTATCATTTAATGGGTACATGCATTTCAGCGTGTTACCCAGACTCCTGCAGTCAAGTTGTTAGCTCTCAGTCCATTAGTACTGAAATATAATTTATGGTAATATATTATTATATAAGGTGTAATAATCATAGCCTCAATATACATGTCAGCAAGGAGGGAGATTGCTGAAACTGTCAGAACGGATGTCAATGGATGTATAGAGAAAGGAAAAAGTCTTAGCATTTCATTTGTTTCAGTCGTAGCTTGCACCAGATTTACAGTAGTGTGAAAAAGTGTTTCCTATTTTTTTTGTATGTTTGTTATACTTGCATTTTCTAAATGAAGGTGAACTGAGCTAAACTGCCTTTTTAAGGTCATGCCACAGCATCTCAATCGGATTCAAGCGAAGGTTGCGCCAAAGTCTCCATTTTCTGTAGAACCCAAGTGCACTTGAGCTTGAGGTCACAAACAGATGGCAGGGCTTTCTCCTTCAGGATGTTTTGGTAGAAAGCAGAATTCATGATTTCATTTACCACAGCAAGTCCTCCAAACACTTTTTCACACCACTGTAATTTGCTGGGTTGTGTCCCAGTGCATATAATACACCGGGACACAACCACAGGATGATTAACACATAATACAGCATGCAGACGCATGAATGCTGGCAATGCCGTCGGCTGCTTAAGTAGGTTACGTTGTAAGCTTTACCAGTCTAAATCAGCTGTTTGTCATGTTTTTTTTTCAGAAACCCAATATGGCAATGGGTCACAGTAGCTATATCCATCTTTTATGTACAGTTTATGCTTATTTTGTGTTTTCTTTTTCTTTTTCCACTATTTGTTGATTTGTTTTGTTTTTCTGGCACGTTTTGGTCCTCCTTGAAGCAGGATTTCCACTCAGTGTCGGTCTTTCCTTTCTTGTCTGAATAGGTAGTTGGGAACTTAATCGTCTTCTTATTCTCTCACAGTTTGTCTGGGCATGATGGATATACTTGACTTGCTCTTAGCAAATCCAGTTGTATTTAAAAGACACATCTGTCTGTGCTCTTGTATGCTTGCACATTGTGCATTACCAAGAGCAAACACACAACTCAGTGAATTATGCACATTGTAGCCAGTTTCTTGGTTGCCATTGTTGTCCAGTATAAATTAAGGGTTTTTTATTTGTTTGTGAAACTTGTCTCAGTTTTAACAAAAGCAAATGTGTCTGAAAATATGACAAGATAAATGAGTTATTGAGTTATTTTCAGTTATAATTCTTAGTAACTTATCATCTAACATATGACTCCTCGGGCTATAATAAATCTATGAATATAAACAGTCTGTAGTAGACCAAAATTTCTGTCTGTGTGTACATCTAAGCATAATAAGTCTCAGTTATACTTTCATAATTGGAGCCCTTTCTAATCTTTTTTCCTGTTTACACATTACCGAGTTATTTTAGATGGTCCTATAAAAAGATATAAGATTCCTTAGAAAGTCTGTGGAGGATGTTCTTTGTATAGCAAAAGGAAGTGCTCTGTGTGCGTGCATGTTTGTGTGTGTGTGACTCACTGGCTCCTGTTGGTCTGTGTCTTCAGACCCACAAATAAACAGCACTAAGCCAGCTGGAAATGGGGAAAAGCACAAGATTCTCTGTCTGTGTATGGGTTAATACAGTTCATGAGAAAAGGAACCAAACACCCCCACACACATACAGTACACACACACACAGACACTCGCGCATGCGCTTAAACACACACTCCACCCTTCATCTGTGCCTTTGAATTTTCCCATCCTGACTGCCCAGGTGTCTGCGGTGGATATTACATAATTGTTCTCGTCAGTGTTATTTGAATCAGCACTCAGGCTGACACCATCACTGGTGGTGCTTACGTGCATGTACACTCAGGTAACAGCTGTGCCTTCAGAATCACACTCATCCGCTAGGTCACAGCAGAGGGTTCGTCTGTGTACCTACAATGAGCTTCCTCAACTTTTTGGGTCTTATTAAAGGTTCTAATGGAAGAAACACTGAGAGGGCTTTGTCCACTGGAGCCAGCTGTGCTGCTCTGTCCTCTCTACTCACAGCCTTTTCTGTTTCCTCACTAGAGATGGGTATCGTTTAGGTTTTATCCGATACCAGTACCAAACCGGTACTTTTGAAACGGTGCCGGTGCTTAAAGAATGAAGAAAACAAACTTTGTCCAAAAACCTCTCATGTTTAGCTGTTTTTTTGTAAAAAGACAACAATGTTTGCCTTTTCTGCAGCTATAGGGGATTTATGGCATCACTCTTGGCTGGAAGCAGTGCTTAATCAATGGGGGAAAAAAACCATCAACTTTGTCCAAAAACCTCTCATGTTTAGCTGTTTCCCACTTTTTCTTTGGTCATTTTAGCCTTTTTGGCCAGGGTGAAGGGAGTATCTGCCATCAAACAAGAAGACAGCCGCATGTAACTACAACGGTGTTTGCTAGTTCACCTTACATGCATTAATGTAATAACGTGGTTAGCCTACTCAACATAAATTACACAAGAACAACATTAAGCTACTCACACAGAGAAGAATGGCTGCTGCTGCCATCATCATCTGTCATCATTTCTGCTACACTGGCAGGGCTAGGGGCCAGGACTCTCCTCTTCGGGTTTTTGGGGGAGGTTGATAACTCCGGGAACGATAACAGGCACCACACCCACAGTAGATGTGCTCGATGTGAGGTCTCGCAGCAAGCTATCAAATACGGTGCATTTCTCTGCTTTTAAAAAAACGCTATGCATCGCCAGGTGTTTCATCCGATTCGAGGTGTTGCCTCCTTTGCACAGTATCACCTTAAAGCACTTTTTTTTGCATCTTTTGCTGTGAAGTACAGCCAGACTTTGACTGCTTCGCCTTGGGCATTTTTAATCTGTAGCTCTGCTCTAAAAGAACGTACGTACCTGGGCCCACCTACTACGCTTGCAAAGGTAAAATGATTGGCTGGAATCCAAAGTGTATGACATCTCAGGAAAACAAAGCACCGAAATAAAGCACCGAAATGTGCACTGCTTTTCTGGTTACTACCGATTATGTCAGAACCGGTACCCATCCCTACTCCTCACTGTCTTTTTCTAAGTAGCAGTTGGGTAGGTACAAAGGGTTGCTGTGAGCCACCTGGGCTGTTCTAAGAGAAGATCCTGAGTGGGAAGATAAATATGAAAACATTCACTTGATTCAACTGAAATAATGTATATGCTATCAACATGCGGGATTTGCATGTCATATATTTATTTTTCATTTATTATGACTACCAAACACGCCAGAATGTCTCTCTAAGACACCCAAATGTCAGTATTTCTTGTCAGACTTGAGCATGAACCTGCAACAAGGTCACAGGTTTTAGCGCTGCAGCAGCAGACCTGTCTATCACCAGCCATCTGTCCTGTGGAAATGTCCTTGAACAGAGGACTGGAGCCCTACCTGTTCACTCACTGTAAGCAGTCTGGAGTGTCAACTAACAGCCAGAAATGGAAATTATGTAACTTGTAACTGAGTGTTCTGCACCTTTAAAGGACTTGTTTGTGACCACCCATCACTGAGGTATGAGAACTTCACTGGAATGGGCTGATGGAGGACATTTCAGGCCACCGTGTTAACCAGATTAAGTTAGTTTATATTTTGGATTATTAGCTAACAGTCTGCTGTGTTGAGCTCTGGCCAGATGCTGACCTCATCCTGACTTAGCTAGCATGCAGCAGCAGCAGCCGTACTAATCATCCAATCAAGTCACAGAAAGACGAGTCTGTGTTCACTGTTGAAAACAGCTCAGTCTTTGAGAAAATCCCCAACTTTTCCAGCTTGTATTCCCTGCACAGCTCACCACTAGACAGACTGGATGATGTATTAGAGGAGGGTGAGTTGAGGTTGATCTGTAAGGAGGAAAGGTTGAGGGGGATGTAGGGAGAGAAAAACATCTACTGAGAAAATGATGAAGGGTTTGGATGACAAATGGAAGCTGAGATGAGAAAAATGTCTACTCCCCACTGAAGTCTCCTCATTCATCTGATAAGAGCTGCATACTCTCATGATGAATGGCCGGTGTCATAAGTCACTCCAAGTTTCATATTTTCCTGTCTGAATGATAGGATCAGTCGAGATGTACTGATTGCTGTGGCTTGTTGTTGTTTGTATCCTGTGTATCCTTGGCCTCATTTTACCCTTTCTGTGATTTTGGGATAGCACTTTTAACATTATTCAGCTTAAATAAAAGTCCTCACTTCATAACCTTTCAGCATTTATAATCCATATGCAGCATTTCCGGGGTCTAAAATTTGGTTTACAGTTTTAATTTTAGTGTTTTTAAAATGGAATATTCCATAAGCTGAACACGGCGTCGATAAATTGTTCTCATCTAAAGTTCTTCATGTAGTACAACTTTTCCCCCCCTGTTGTATAGACCAGGAAAACTATAATCACGCAGAAACAGAACAACCTCCAAACGTGGTGTTTACTTAGGGCCTGTGATAACAAACATCACGTTAACCGTAGCAGCACATCATGACGCGCTTCCGTCTGCTGCTCGCTAAATTACCCTGATTGTCATCTTCTCAGGTTTCCTCCTCTGCTCAGAAAAGATAACATCCCTCACTCTATCTGTACTCGAACATCCCCGCTTTCACTATCTCGCCTTTTTCTAAATCCAGTTATCTCTCTGCTCTCATGATGATGATGACCGTTGTCATATCTTTTCAATCTTAACAGAACTGCTTGTTGTTTCCTCTTTTCTTTTTTGGTCAGAATTTAATGATTTCTATTTTTTGCTATGAATCCACAAGTCAGAATTTAGCATGCAGTTACATATTTATGCCATATTTGTCAGTAAGACAGAATAGTTTGTCGTCATCCTTGTGCTCTCTTTGGTTCTTAACTCATAAAGAGGAGTAAAAGGTGTCAAATTGTAATGTTGTTTCCAATTGGTGCTTTTTAAATTTCTGTTATTTGTATTGTTAAAGTATTTGATCAAAGGGTAATTTACCTTTCTGATTTCTAATTTAGTGTTCACGTGCAATACAAGATGTAGTAAAATGGTGTTAACTAATGTCATACATACATTCTGATAAGTCATACCAGCAGTGGTTGCAAACATCACATTTCTAAACACCCTCAAATAGTCAGTGGTGCCATGTGTTTTTTGTTGTCTTTGGCATTTTTTGTCTTAATAAGTATCAATTAAGGTAAATATTCACTACAATAACTCCTTCAAAAATTCTTCGTTCCTCTAAAGAATCTCCAAGAACATCCCGACCACAAAGGACGTGGAGCCTCTGCTGGAGATCGACGGAGACATCCGCAGCTTTGAAGTGTTCCTCTCCTCCAGGACGCCTGTTCTTACTGCCAGAGATGTGGAGATGTTTCTGCCCTGCACTGTTAATTTGGACCCCAAATTGCGGGAGATCATAGCAGGTCTGTACACACACGGTATATTTTACAGATGGCAGAAAAAAAAAACCCTGCCATAAATAGCATAGTGTTAGTAGATATTTGAGTTGCAATATCCTGTCAGAACAACTTCAGTGCTCTTTGGCAGTCTCCTGTGCTCTCCTGCAGGGATTAGCATTCTTTCAAAAGATATTCCCTCATTTGGTATTTTGATGATAGTGCTGGAGAGTGCAGTCTACCACATCAAAATCTGTTTTATTTTGTTACAATCTGGGGAAAGGAAAGAGAGCACGAAGGGCATGAACTCTGTTGTTGCCACTGAAGCTTTCAGCCACATCTCATGGACATCTTCAGCAAACGGACAAGCTCAGTTGGCACGTGGATGATTTAGCTGTTAAGATGGGAGAAAAGACCCCAAACTGAATGGTGTACAATAACATGGAGACACTGAAAACTGTCCTCTATGCAATGTGTCCAATGCAGTGCCAGCTCATTTGGCAGTGGCATTACTCATAGCATTGTAGCAGGGTTTGCTCTAAAATCGCCCACTGCAGGGGCTCTCAGTAACCCACAGCGTGCATCTCGTTTCCAAACAATCAAATGTCGACCAGCACTGTACAATCAGGACAATGCCTTCGCTCCCCGTTTCCAATCTGGCCATAGTGCAGCACCAAATTTCACACTTTGTAGACGTAATAGTGCATCACTGTTAAACTGTAAGCTAGAGCGGAGTTGTACTTTCGCTACCGTGCGTCAGCGTCCATTCGGCCCGTACAGGAGTGTGGATGACGCCTGGTGTGAAGCTGCTGCATCATAGCGTTATGAGACCACAGAAAACACACACTTGCACACACAGAAAGTCTGTTCCACTGAGACAACTTTGAGTCACGGAGGGCGCAGCTGACAAAGTACTACAACCAAACGCCCCGATCTGTAAGTACAGTACTCTGTTCCTAAAAAGGTGCGTGTAGTGTATGCATCCATGAAACATGTGTTTGTGTTTGTACGTGCTCAAAACTGTGGGCGTTTGCGCCTCCACTCTTGTCCACGGCGAAACGGAAGGTGACCAACGCTCCTACCCAGTCATCGAACTTCCTGCGCTCCCCTCCCTGACCAGTTGGTACTTGGTGCCCAGTGTCCTGTGGCCAACCAGTGGGCAGTGCTGTCAGTGATACCCGCCCATGAGCCTGACTCACATCATAAGGCCCCCATTGTGTTCACAGGCTGGATTGGGTCTCACTCAGCGTGTCATTCAGCAGCCACTTGTATAACCAGGAGACATTCTGGTGCCTGCTTCTGTTTCTGGTTCTTACTTTCTTGCCAGCCGCACAGAGCTACTCTGTTCTGTCTTCGGGCTTATTTAACTTTAATTTGGGAGCTTTAACCAAAGCTCCCTACTTACCTCCTCCTCGACTTCTCTCAAAGTCAGAATGGTTCGTGTGAAAGCGGTTGTAGCAAAGCACTTACGGGATGATGTCTATGAGTTCACATGGTCCCTTTGTTTGTTTACATGGGCGAATTTATTTGTCGGGGACAGCAAAGAGCTGCATGTGCCAGAAAACGTCACGTGGCTGGCATATAATCTGGAAAACCGAGAATATCAACACGCCTGCTGTTTGTGAGCAAACAGAGTAATAGGAATCAGTGTGAGAGTGGAATTCACAGTTGAAGGTCTCTGTAATCGTAACATCTGCGCTAATTTTCTTTCCAGTCTGTAGTTGTTTGACTCTCTTCTTACTGGGATAAGGAGAACATGTTCACGAACAATGTTCTTGTTGTATTCCCTGCAGTGCTTTGAGAATCAAAGAATTTTGCCGGCATGTACGTCAGCTGTTTGATATGTAGTTTTTTTCCTCTGAATTCACAACTGTCCAAACTCTCCAGAGATTATGAAATAAAGCTAAATTATTGATGTGTGGGTGGATCTGAAGGGTCTTTATAGTCATCGCCAAGACATGATAATCAGCATCACAGATAAACCCTTCCTCTCTCTCTCACTCTTTCCATTGTACGTTCTTCCCTGCCTCTGCCGTCTCTTAGATGTGCGTGCGGCCAGGGAGCAGATGCACATCGGAGGAGTGACCTATCCCACACTGCCCCTCCAAGAGGCAGCGGCCCGTCCCCAGTCAGTTTACACCCAACACTCTGCCGCCTGCTCCCCAGCAGGCTCCTTCACCGGATCCCTGCCTCCTCAGCCACACAGTGCCTACTTCAGTGGAATGACTGGCCCTCAGCACCCTTTCTACAACCGGGTGAGGAAACATGACTTACATCCTGTACCTACTACTCACTCTAAAAGGTGTCTATATGGCCAAATGACAATGCTAACAACCCAAAAATGGCACACAATAGGTGCTTTCAGGCCAAACAG
The DNA here is from genome assembly GCF_963576455.1 of Neolamprologus multifasciatus. Classification (NCBI taxonomy): domain Eukaryota; kingdom Metazoa; phylum Chordata; class Actinopteri; order Cichliformes; family Cichlidae; genus Neolamprologus; species Neolamprologus multifasciatus. The sequence goes on along the minus strand of NC_140457.1, from coordinate 17,812,731 downwards.
GTCTAAGGACTACCCACTGGGGTGGTCCCATGTGAGAACATACCAATGAGGAATTAGGAAAAATGTAGGCGGGAAGGAAATACAGCAAGGACATAGTTGAAAGCAGTGTGATGCTCTTTTGGGTAGTGTTACAAATAGCTGTTTTCTTTAGACAGAAGCTTCTTTCAGCAGCTTGCTGCTGATGTTAGCCTCCAAATCTGATCCTTGACCATTGATAGTCTCCAATAAATCATACTGATTCAGATCTACTTTGGTTGTTGTGATTGTCATTTTCACTGAGTGCAGACTCACACAGCCAATATCAGAGTCCTTCAATCTCTACTAATATTTACTCATTGTTTTTCTTAAGAACTGTGATTGGCTCCTCTGGTCAGAAAGCACCTATTGAAATAAAGATGGATTTCAAAGAGTTACTGGATTTAGCTGCCCAATCCTTTATTCCTTATCAGTTGACCTACATTGCAGATTTGGACAGTGCCGCATGACCATGATATTCCCCCCTCCCCAGCATCCTTTCCTGTTATATTTACACATGCTCATGCTCCTTTATATGATTTTATGATTTTATGATTTTTGTTTTATTTTGTCTTCCTGCCTGCCTTTCCACAATCCTTCTTTCTCCCCTCGTAGCCTTATTTCCCCCATCACGTGTATCACCTGCCACGGCATTTCTCCCACCATGTCCCCTCATCCTCGCGTCCTTCCATTAAACCACCCGGTCAACCGCAAGACACCAGTGGACTTGTAAGTAAAAAAGTTGGGCTAAATGCATTTCACATGTGCTTTCATCTCATCGTAGCACATACACTGTGAAGAAGTGTTAATAGTGTGTTTGACGTTGTTTGACTGGATCGATTGAAAGTTTAAACGCTTTTTACTCTTCTGGTTCACTTTGTTAATAAGTTTATGACATCTGAGCAGTGCTTCCTGGCAGCTAGAAAATCTTATTTGATTAAACATACACAGAGTTAAGTTAATAGATTAAAGCAATTAAACTTGTAAAATTTCAGGCTCAGGACAGCATGGAGTTTTAGCACTCAGTGTTTAATGTGCTGTGAAGTCCATTGTGCATGAATGAACCGCAAATTCTGACCATCTTTCCTTTTTTAATACTTCCTTTTCTGTCGCACACCTCATTTGTCCTGTTAGTGATTCTATATGCTTTAGTTTTAAATTTCTTCATTTCCTCTCAATGATTTTATAACTCCCTGTTTTCACTATCACTGTTCTCATTCACAGTCCAGGTCCTGACCTTAGCGGGGGTATTTCTCTGTTTGTAAAGCCTTACCCTTGCAAATTAAGAAGTTTAAGGTCCTCCCAGTAGGCTGTATGCTTATAACCCCAACCCTCGTTAACACGTCTCCCTGTACAATCCTTGTCTCCATTCTGCACTCCATATCAGGACGTTATTGCAGAGGATGCCAGTGAAGCCTTCCACACAAGCCCCATTGACCCCACAATGGTAACCTTACAAACATTAGCGGACGTGTAATACGCACATACAAACTCAACACTAATGCAAAAAACAAAAAAAAGTAGTCCTTCATTATCTGCCTGCAGGCCTGATGCTTAAACCTCACATGCTGCACGAATAAAAGGCATGCCTCGTTGTGCGGCAGGCTACTTATTTTGTTGCAGTGGTTTACAAACGCCAGGAGAACTAAAATAAGCTGTCACGCCTGCTGCGTGCTGCAGACTGCTTAAATACTCATAGTAAGCTGCATCCGGTGTGATTATTACCCCCCACTAAGGAGTGTGCAAGCAATAACACATGTAATTATAACACGCTGAATGAAGTTAATTCTGATTCTGGCACGCTGCAATCTCTACTTCTCTTATAAATGGATATTTCACACTGCGAAGTCTTGGTGAAAAGTGTGTGGGATCAAAAATGGTCTGTCTTAAAACGAAAGCCAAAAACACACACTGCCCATTGCTCATTTTGTGCCCATCATAAGTGATGGGCAGTGTGCAAAAATCAACAGCGGGTTGGATTTATTTTTCTTCTTCTTCTTGTAAATGGATGTAGAGGTCCTGTGAACTTACATCAAGGATGCTTGGAGTTGCACTGAAAAGAAGTGAGCCTCTGCATCCAGATATTCACACATTTGAAGAGAAATCAGCCAGTATTAGAACAATTTGATGATAACGCTACTCGGGAGATTTCTGCTTCACAAAGGCACTTATCAGGCTGCTGCCAGCAAGCATTTAGAGGAGCTGTATGAAAGATTTAAATATAGATTACTGAGTAATGTTCAATCCGTCTAACTCTTATCTGTCTGTATTTTGTGTCTTTAATTTAAAAAAAAAAAATCCTTTATACCTTCATCAGTCTCTTATATTTTAATACCAATTTTTGTTCCTCGTATCTCCCTTGTGCTCTTTCCTCCTTAGTATAAATTTTCACATTTTCCTTCCCTTTTTTGGTTCGTACTTAATCTCTTTGTGTTGTGCTCATGTGTCCCTGCATTTCTACAAATCTGAAAATGTGTATGTGTACATTTGTGTGTAATTCCTAGTGTGGGGATATATAAGCAGCCCTATCCTAGTGTAATTGCCTAGCTGATGTAAGTGCGAGTATGGATTCCTCTGGCTGCTGGGATTATCATCAGAGCAACTGTTGGGGCTGGCAACACACGTACAGACAGACACACACATATATACTGACAATGAGCCCAGCGCTGGTAGAGCTTATCTCCTTACCAAGACGCTTCCTCCCTCACAGAGCTCTGTTTCCTCTTCCCCATCCTTCTGCCCAGCCCTGAGCTCAGCCCAGCTGTAATTACAGTCTTATCACACACACACTGGGAGGGTTCACACAAACACACACACACGGACACACCCGCAGACATTCATGCTTTCACTCACGCTCTTAGAAGACACGTTCGGTGTCTGAATCAAGGAGCCTTATTCAAGGCCTTCAGTGAATCGAAACTTCTGCTTTTTCTTTGCAGAGTGAGAAACGTCTCATTCTCTAGATGGATCTTTCTTTCTGTCTCTATGTCCTCCGCAGTCCGCTCTGTCTGCAAAGATTATGGCTGTAAAAGCCAGCTGACTCCAGCGAAAACAAAATCTCTTTCTCTGACAATTCTACTTCCAATAGCTTCCTCTTTTCCAGGCCGACAACACTGGCTGGCTAGCTGTCTCCCCTCCTACTGTTTGACAGATAAATGTCTGCACTGTCGTCGTGGTGATGAGTTTAACATGTGTCCTTACAGTCTCTCTGCTTGTCTGTCTAAATTTCTGCCTCCCCGCCTTCTTTTTTCACAGGTACACTCCTGGTTTCACAGTGTTATAAATGTCTGTGTGTATTTTTGTCTGACTTCTTGTCCATCTGCTTCTTATTTTTTTGTCTCCTGATCAAGCATTTAAAGCCGCTGCCTTACAAATTCAAGCAGGTACACCTTTGGTTTCGATGCTACTTCCATCTCCATCATCCACCTATCTCTGCTTCATCCCTAACACTTGCACCGGAGTACGTTGCATGCTGTAGAAACACGGACTTGTTGCTTTAAAAATGCAAATCACAACTTAACTAGTATAGTTATTAGAGTCACTAACATAGTTTCATTCTAGAGTGTGGATATGAACAGTAGTTAAACTCCCTTAGTGCCAGTCTTCATCCTAGCCATTACTGAAAGTTGGCACCTATTATTGTGTACTGTGTTGTAAGAGCTGCTTAGGTTTTTTTGTCTAACAACCACTCACAGTCCGGCTAAGCTCTGCTCTTCTCTCCCTCGAAACCAGAAACAAAGCCAGGGGGCTTAGACTGAAGCCTTGTCTTAATAGTGCTAATAGCTGAGTGGAGCGGGAGGAGGGAAGGATGGAGGGGTGAGAGAAAGACAGTGATGGAAAAGAGAGTGATAGGAGATCAGTGCAGGAGGCTGAGCAGGGAGGAATGTGAAAGGAAGGAAGGAAGGAAGGGAGGGAGAGAAGAGGGAGAAGGAAGGAAGAAAGGAGAACTTTGCTTGTCTCAAAGACGAGCAGAGCCAGAGGGAGAGGGGTGAGTGAGAAAAGGGACGGGAGGAGGGGGGGTTGGTTGAAGGAGGGTGGATGAGGTTTGTTTGGTCTCCGTGCCAGCGGGTGGCATTTTGGCTGTCTGTGAGGCCTTCACAGACAGCCAGTTGCATCAACAGGCAACTGGTGTTAGTCACATCGAGCTACGTAGCTGCTCATCAGCGGAGGCCGCTTCGGTGTTGGTAGACTCACAGGCTCCATCCCTTAAGTGTTGAGCACACACATTATGCGCTTATATATACACAGAGAAAAAGAATAAGGGTAGGTAACAGCGTATTTGGATAGGTTGGCATTTATGTTTACTTTTACACTTACACTGTGTGACTGATAGAAAGAAATACAGTGTGAGATCGTGGTTTTGCACCTCTGTGTGCCTCGCAGCTAACAGCCCTGCACGTCTGTTTCTCAGGAATTGTTGCTCAGTTTGCCCTAATCAGTGTGTTAGGAGTTATGAGTTGCCCTAACAGAATGTGTGCGTGTGTTTGCTCTGGTGGCTTTAACTCAATGAAAGCTGTCTTAATATGTTCCAATTATATGTTTATGTGTTTTATTATGTAGGGATCTCCCGCCGTCTTGCTCAGCTCTTTGAACACAGACGCAGTGTGCGAGCGTCTCAGGCAGCTAGAAGGAATCGACCCCACCATGCTGCCTCAGTACACCTCCACCATTAAGAAGGTACGCGTTTAAACTGAAAGAAGTTTATGTGAACACCTCATTTTTTCTTGTCGTCATCTTTGTGTGGCATTCTTTCGATGGTCACATTTATTGCAACATATGAATGTAGTGTTTTCCTCTGTGGGCTTTTCTAGGCAATTGCATTGAATCTGTGAGCAAACCAGTCCTTTTCTTTATCCGTTGCAGGCCAATATAAATGGTCGGGTACTCACGCATTGCAACCTAGATGAGCTGAAGAAAGAGATGGAGATGAACTTTGGTGACTGGCAGCTCTTCAGAGGAATGGTGAGACTAGATTGCTTCATTTAGGTGCCTTTAATGCAATAATATTGTGCAACTCGACATCTTGCTAAATATTGTGTGCATGTTCTCACCATTCTTGTGCGGGTTTTCTCTTGAAGCTCTGGTTTCTCATGCTCCAGAAAAGATGCTAGGTCAATCTTGCCTTTCTGGGGCTGTGATACTGTTGAAAAAATAGGCTCTAAATCTCATGATTTTCCTTTCCTGAAAAAATAAAGTTGTTTTTTATTAATTACCCGTTAAACTCTTGTGAACAGAAGTGGTCATATGTAGGCTGACAGGGAAAGCATTAGTCCGCCACAAACAATATCAACTGCCCCTCTGCGACTCTGACGTATACTCAACCATGCCAGCGCCCCGCTGGTGATATTTGTTTCAGTTGTGGTTTGTGCCAGAATCCAGACAATATCGCATAATAAGACATCTCGTGTTGTGCTGAGATATTGGGATGGAGATTTTATAATCCGTATTACGAGAAAGGCGCTAGTCAGCCAGCCAGAGGTCTAGTCGGCTGAGCCGGGGCTCAAATCACTAACACATGTAGCCGGCTCCACTTCATCAAATGTCAGTCTGTGCTCTTAATGCCAAGGCAAGAGCCCCAGATTGGTCGTGTTTTACCGGAGATCCTATGCAGGGCTTGGGTAGAAGCAGCTGGAGAGTGCAGTGGCCTTGCAGCTCCATGTAAAAACCAGTGTTGTGTTGCCAGGATGCAGCTAGCACAGCCATCTGGTTCAAGATGGCTGACTGATATCTGGATGAAGGGAGGGTATTGTCAGGGAGGAGGGGACAGCTGAGTAGATCTACTTAAGGAACAGCTCCCAATTCTGTTCTCACAAGCTTTTGTTGTTGTTGTTGCTGCAGTCTGATGTACTTGTTACATTTAAACACACCAAAAACCAACAAGCTATGTGACTTGTTGATCACATATATTGTCCTGTATTGTTTAAGGTCATAGAACAGCGGCATGCTGAAAGCCAGGCAGCACTTCAGGATGAGTCCCGAGCTGCTAGCGAGCAGGGCAGCAGCGTGCACCTCGGGGAGCCCAGCAGACGCTCAGGGGGAGCCCAGCACGAAACAGCCGCCTTCAGCCTCAACCTCAGCTTTGAGGAACTCAGCGGCGTGGGTCTGGAGGAGCCTGTGAGACGCAGCAACAACTCACACTGGCCGGTTAGTCTTCCTGTCACAAGCTTGTTATAGAAATATCACAACTGCGGCGTGATCAGCCAGTGTGTGCGTGGGCACATTATTTTAACACATGCAGATGTGCAACCGTATTGAAGTTGCTACTTTTAAGTGTAACTGTTATCGTGTTACACTTGGAAATAGTCGGACCCCAAACTGTTGAATGGTCGCTGCACCAAGCCAGTGTGTTGATGGCCTCAGCAGTTTCACATAAATGTGGTTTAACCCCCCCCCCAAAAAAAGAAGAGCACAGCGGAGGAAGCTGACGATGGTCTTGAAATTTGCAGAATTAAAAATACTTAGACACTGCTGCAAACCAAAAGGTGTCAAAGGGCCCCCTATTTGGTATTTTCACCTTTTTGTATTTCCAGTGTGCTAAATGTCTGAGACACATGCAAACGGTCACACGTCGAGTGATACTGCTGCTGTTTCAGATGACCTCAAATCAAAAATCCAGTTGCCACTCCACACGCGGTCTTTGCTGGAAACATTCAATTCTCAGATTTAGAATATTTCAGATCTAATGATCAGTTTCAGTTTCAAGCTTCAACGTTTTCTAGTCATATGCACATTAAAGAAACATGTTTCCCTGTACAGTGAAACTCTTCCTTTGCTGTACACGACAGATGCCAAACAGTATGTAAGAAATACAGTCGAAATATAAGACGTGCAAAAAATAAACTCTACAAATAAAATCAATCTGAGCTACAAAAGCTCATGTACATATTCATGCAGTTTACAATGCTGCTGTATATGTCTGATTGCACACAGAGTAAATGCTGTTGCACTCTTGTTTTATGCACTCTTAAGTCAATAGCCCAGAACCATAAGGCACTCTGTACTCAGCACATGACAGACTCTGATAAATGTTGCACCCCAACCAAACTTTTTCCTCATTTTTTCAGGTGGTAAATCACCGCACTTCAAGCATGTCTAGCCTGAATTCCCAGGAATCCTCTAATGACATCTGCAAGCTGACAGACAAGCAGCAGGCTGAGTATCATGATGCCTACAGGGAGTACATCGCTCAGATGGCCCAGCTGGAGATGTCCGGCAGTGGGGGAGAGAGGCCTGTTCAGCCCCACCCTGGACAATTCCTTCAGGCTGCCAGCTCAGAGGACAAAGGGGTGGGTGGACAGTCACAAGTACACTGTCGTGTTTTTGTCACCACATCGCTGATGGCAGAAATAGCTCGTTCAAATAAGTTCCTACTGTCATGACTGGAGGGAAAGTACCGTGTAGTTAACTTGTGATTTTGAAATGTTGTATTTCGCTGTACTGAGTAATGGCGGGACTCGAAGTCTCAGCTGAGAAAATGGAGACCACTGCTTCTTGCATTTCATCATTATTGGCTTATATTCTTTGTTTGTCTTGGCACCAGAGGCAGAGATAGGAATCCTTTTGTCAGTGGTCTCTCAGAGGTCAGCACTAGAGGATTCAGTATATTTTTATGTTCTCCTCATTGAAACTTCTTCCCTCTTCTCAGTCCAAGGAAGGATCTGATCAAGACAGCCGCAAGTCTTTCACCAAGAGAAGCTCCAAGAATTCTGATGCCACAGACTTTGCCTCAGGGACCGATGGATTAGACCCCATCAGCGAAGAGGATGAAAAGCTGGATCACAGCTCGTCCTCCAGGACTCCAGGCTCCAAGAAGAAAGGAGCTGGGTCATATTACCACAAGCTGCCCAATGATGAAGACTCGGGCCCAGAAGACTCTGACAACACCACACCTCTCCTCCATAAAGAGGCAAAATTTGGTGCTCTGTCTTCCCACAGCTCCAAGCCAACTGGGCTGCTTGCCAAGCCTGGCTTCCTCACCGAAATCCTCATCGATAAGAAGGACTCATCCGATTCGGGGATGCGCTCCAGTGAAAGCTCCTCAGACCCATCCCTGGAAGAGGCTGAAGGAGAGACTGGCAGACAGAGAGATGCACTGAAGCCCAGTCTGATTGAACTGGAGCTGGAGGGCTTGGTGAAGAAGAGAGGCCCCCTACCCAGCAGCCTGAGCGGCCTGCAGGATGCCACAGTGGCCCGCATGTCCATCTGCTCCGAAGCTCCATCTGAGGCCAGCCTTATGGCCAGCAGCCCAGATGAGGGGTGGCCATCCAGCGGGGTCAGCAACCTCAACCACAGCGCCAGCAACACCACCCTTAATAACAACACAAGCAGCCCCAGCGACACCAACACTAACACCAACAACAGCCATCAGCAGCAGGCTACCATCACAGGCACAGAGTCCGCCTGCTCCAACATCATCTCCCCAGATGTCATCATCATTCCCGGCAGCAGCACTGCCAACACCACGGCAGCCACCATCCACCACAACCAGAACCTGCGCACCATCAGCCTTGGCGACGAGAGGGAGAGTGTCCTCTAAGAAGCCACGTGTTTGTTACACTAAGAAGGGTCATGCGGAGTGTGGTTCTTGATGTTTGTATCGTGTTGCGATGAACTAGCGTAGATGAGTGTTGTGTTGTTAAGGACAAAGTCAAAGAAGAGTTGTAAGGTTTAATAAAGCAGCCACCTTGATTTTTGAAAAGGATAAATCTGATAGTTGATGGTTAAATACCAAAAAATGTTTGTAAGGTCTGTTTGTTTGTCCCGTGTGTTTATGCCGTTAGTTTGGATTTGCTGTGTGTAGCGACGGTAATGTTACAGTAAAAAATAAAACAAAATAAAGTGTTGCTTATAGAACAGTAGCCATGACTGTGAAGAGAAAACAAGTCTAGTGTTTCTGAGGCATTCGGCCTTCAAAGCATGTTGTGAGGTTGCTAGTATATTTCAGGTAGAACAAAGTGTAGACACTTGTGTGCTGTTTTCTGTGTGATAGAAATGCATGAACTAGACTCCAAAGCGTCATATGTAAGTGTGTTTTGTGAATCAATAAACATCCTCAGTATGTGGACTCTTGAAATCAGTCTGACGGGTTTTATTTTTGTTTTCTTTCTTCGACTTAACTCAGCTGCTTGTGCAGTAGATTATTGGAATTCGCTGGTAAATAGGCCAGAATACGCACATTAAGTCACATTTTAATAGCTTTCATATTTTACCTAATGATGTGGTGAGGAAAAGCAAATGTCTTCAGTGGTAGGATTCGTATTGACCGATAGATGGCGCACTCTTCATACAAACGTGCTACTGCCTGGTTGTACACACTGCCTGTCAGGTTTGAGGACTCTGAACTTCAACACAGTAACTCTTAAAGTGTCCTTTAAGGAGCCGTTTTTATTTCTGGTACTTCTACATTTAACTGTAAATGAGTCTTAACTTGAATACATGCTTTATTTATAAATAAATTTTTCCTGGTTTTTATAAGAATGACTGTTTCCACACTTGGAGATTTTTAAGTGTCCCTTGGGGTTATTAAAAATAATAATCACCTAATGGGAGGCCACAGATTATTTGGCGGGTCAGTGGTATGGAAACATTTGAGATCCTGCTACACGGTGAGGGCGGACGTGACTGACAGGTCTCACTGCGGGGTCCATCACGTCACCCAACTGCATGCATTAGTGACCCCCTGCCCCCCTTTCTACCTCAGTCCGCTTTTGATGCCTGCTTTAAAGAACAGTGGACTGCGAAATAACCACGGGTGGCTTTTTAAGGTTTCAACGTGGCCTTTTGATTTTGAACTCCCGTCATCGTTTGACTTGGTTTATAGTTTAATTTCACAGGAATCAAACTGATAAAGTCCAAACTGCGGACACCGGGGGGGGGGTTTGATTAGTCAAAATCTGGTCTGAATACAGATGCTTCTAGGAAGTTTTGATCTGACTCGTACTTCTGTTTTGCAAAAAGGGGAAAGGCAAGTTAATTACGCGACTTACGGAATCCAACCCGTCACAGACCTATAGTTTCACCTCTTTCCCACAATTGTCTACCATTTTAAAAAACAATAGATCCTCGGCTTCTGGCGCTCACAACCTAAACCAGTTAATCCCTTTTACTTTCAGCGGCATGTGAGAAAGTAAGAGTGCAGTCAGTGCGTCCTCAGTAAGCTTTTACGCAACCGAGAAGTGTTGACGCTGTGTTTTAAGACTATTATAGGTCACATACTGCAGGTCTGATAAGGACACTGTACGATTTGTTTTTCAAGCATCTCAGATGTTTTCTTTACATCCAACCTAAAGCCAACACAGATAACCCCAGCTTGTTCTTTATCTGACTAGATCATTTTACGCACTGGTTCAATATCTCCTGAACAAACAAACAAACACCCACCACATTTAACCCCAACCCGAAGTGGTTCTTCCCCCAAATGAAACATATCCAAATGGCGTTTTTGATTTATTTTGTATAAAAAAGGTACAATTTACATTACTTTTATAAAAAGTTTCAGCATAATTAAGTACAACATTACACTTTTGCAGAAGTTTCAAATTCCTGCAACTATACAAGATAAACTCCCGATGAGAGTTCACAAGGTTTCATTCTTTTCATTTTAACTTTTTTTTTTTTAAACAACGTCCAGTCCTTCATGTGCCAACAATTCTGACAAGACTAAACTTTTTACAGTAACTAACCAAGCTGTCTATTTACGTTCCCACCTCCGCAAAAAAAGCGAAGACTTCAACAAGGAGAAGGACAGGATGGGGGGGGGGGGGGGGGGGGGGGGGGGGGTGAAGAGGGAGGAGGAGGGATGGGGTGAAGTCGGTGGTGGTGGTGGGGTGGAGGATAATCCTTGTGACAATCTCGTTTTTCCTCCCGCTGTCGGGAATATAACGCGCCTTCCATTTCCAGAAAGGACCCACAAATAATAATAATAAAAAAGTCTTAAGTTAAATAATAATGAAGTGTCCAAACAGAAAACACATCACATAAAGATTGTCCCATAATAAGCAAAAGTCTCTTGATTTCAGCGTCAGAAGAGGAGGAAAAAAAGGAAAAAAAAAATCCAGGCCTGGAGGACAGAGGTTGGAGGTGAGGGAAGGGAGAGAGAGAAGGGGGTGGAGGGGGGGGGGGGACGTCCTGCTCCCCAGGTCCTGTGTGTGTTTTTACGTCTTGACCAAACACCTGCAAAAGATTGAGAAAGAGAGGCGTGTTTAGAAAATGCAAACAGGGCAGAGATCCGGACAGACTGGCGCCAGGGAGGAAGCCGCAGTTTTTAACATTTAACCAAACACTCCCAATACTAAGCAAACCCTGCGCTCCAGATGTACACACACAGAAAGAGAGAGAGGGAAAGGAGAGGGCGCACGCACACACAGGCAGACACACACACACACTTCTCGCACAACTTCAGCCTACAATCTGGGGAAGAATCAGCGTAATTGCCGCTCAGCTGGCGCCTACCCACTTCTTGTACCAATTATGTGCAGACATCGTAGTAGCAGTAATCCAAACAGCCATTATTTTCCTGTTGCAGATGCTCTTCATTATAGACACAAGAGGGTATAATACAACCCTGACGATTGCTACTTATATACAGTAAACCAAGCAGCCTGGAGCGAATACCTTGCCACTAAACTCCAGCGCAAAATATCAGTCTGCTACGTCTTTCCACACAGCAGATGAGACACGAAATAGTTCGATCAATCTGTGACACACTCAAGTCTCGAAGAAGCCAGTGATGTGATCTTTAATTTTGTTTCAGATGAGCCTTGTAACTAATAATAATAATAATAATAATAATAATAAAATGTACCCAAGTCGTGCTTGCCATAACAGACGCCCGAGTGTTGCATCGCATTCTCATACAAAAACATTAGTGGGACCATTACAGCAACGTGAGACGACATTCGCGGTGGAACAAATGGATGGGTAAATGGTAATTCAAGCCCATTCTGCTCCAGCAGACTGGGAGACAGGCTGTAGCGGAGCCTAAAAGCCCTGGACAGAATGCAGCAGCAGACATGAGGACAGCCTACTTACCGCTTTAACGATGCAGAGTCCGGCTGTCATCTGTCATCAGCTCTGATGGCAACTCCGGGGACTGAAAACAAACAAACAAACCGACCAAATGTTAATTCTTTAAGCATATCCGAATGATGTGTCTGGCGTTTGCAACAGTGTTATGTAGGTCAAATCTCTTCCTCATCTGATTCTGAACAAAAGGAGGAAAAAAAAAATATAACATGCCATTTCCCCCCCTCCTCCTTTCCAACAAGCCATTTTGTGCGAGTTACGCATAGGCTACAAAGGCGCACACGAAAAAGAGAAAAAAATCCACCAAATCTTTCTCTCACAACACTCTGGACTGTCGCTTTTCAATTAGGATACGCGCTCAGCTACAGTGTAATTACCTGTAATGACAAGATGCTGATATCTGTGTTGAGGGTGGTCAAAGGAGTCCTGGACGGAGTCTGCCCCGGCCGGGAAGGGTGATGCAGGCTGGTTAGTGCGACACTGGAGTCCAGCGCAATCTGCAGGTCCAGGATGTAGTCGATGACATGCTGCAGGATTTCCATCTTGCTGACGTTCTTGTTCTGGGGGATGCTGGGCACCAGCTCCTTCAGCTTGGAGTAGCAGTCGTTCATGTTGTACAGCAGGCTGAGCGGGTCATCCACCGGGGTCTTGCTCCGAGAGATTCCCAAGGAGTGCTCTGATAAATTCACGCTGTTTTTCCGGAAGGATCGCACGGGGCTTATTGCTTTCATTTTTGTAAGTGTTGAGAGAGAGGGTTTGCTTGTGTCGGATGTCTTGCTTCTATTAAGTCCTGTGATTTGCCAGACGATCTGCGATCAGACTGGATTACCTAGCTGTCAGTGTGGTTTATATAGCTAGTAGGCTGGGCATGCGGCACGGGCGGGCCAAACGCGCTGATTGGGAGCTGCTAACATGTCACTCAACTTCCTTTATACCCTCTATTGGCGCTTCTCATTCAAACCCCACCCCCTTTCCACCAGGTTACCAGTGGCAACGCATGTTGGAGGCGGAACCCAGAGGGCGCTTCAGCAGCTCCGGTGGGCAATTTGGAAAATTAAGCCCTTACCTGTTTCTGATCAAGAAAATTAATGATTCTCATGGATGTCAGTTGACAACGGCAAGGCGCGAGCACCTTTGCCTACACGTTTTAAATTTGACCCCATAGATTTGCGATGGGCGTCGAGCTTCAGTGGGTTTAGAAAGGTGTATTTAAATTCAACATAAAAATAAATAAAGGAAATCTTTTCATTAGTTTATCTGCTAATTCTATTTACGGAACACCATCAAAGTCCTCATCAGCCAGCACTTATTTTTCCTTCCTGCATCAGTGCATTCAGCTGTGGATTTGAAGTTGTGGAGCAGTGATGATAGGGACTGTTTCAGGCGCGCCTGATGATTCTTAATTCACACCAGCCCGGACCGGTGTGAAGGCAGGTTCCTGCATGAAGGAGAACAATAAACTTAAAGTGGAGAACTGAAACAGCTACCAACAGAAAGAAAAAAAATGTTCAGACCAGTCAAAGTTTTTCTTTCTTTCTTTCCTTTAATTGTTTTGTTTGTTTTTACGCACGAGGAAACGTACCCATGTGCACGAAAGATTATGGATGTTTGTTTTGTTTTGGTGGCAGAAATATACAGTTTAACTAACTAACGCACTTAATACCTGATTAAAATGTATTCACTGTATTCACTGACGCCAAGAGTCTGTAAAATATATCACAATAAAGTGCGTATGTGCGTTAGACATGATGCGCGACAGTTGCAATCAGAGGGAAAATCATCAGTCGATTTACTTCAGCGACTTTTCCCCACAGTTGTATTAAACTGTAGTAATCCAAGGCATCGTGTTTAGACCACTTTCATGTTGGAGATGTGTCTTTAATAAAGACCCAGTGCACTTCGGCACAGCAGAGTGCAAATGTAGCTTTTGCATCCACACACGTGATGAGGCGATTAACTACAATTGACACTTTAATGTTTTCTGAATGAGTCATTTGTTAGCAGGAATTACACGCTTCATTCTTCGGCTGGAGGTGATGGGGGCTGCTTAATACTGCACTAAGTAATTGCCCCCAGGGGCAGCTGAATGTGATGTGCGCGATTTTGGCACTGTGGATCAAATTTGCTCCAGATGACGCGTTTCAGTGTACTTTTAAAAAGACGACGAAGCGGTCAGCGTTCGTATTTTCAGTTTATTGAAATATAGGCCTAGTAATTTGGCAAGGCAATTTGGTTGAAAGGATTAATCAAAGAAAACCCCAGAAGTCAAAAGAATCCGCTTTCTACAGCTTAATGGACCACAAGAGAAGCATTTCAGGGCTGGATCCTGATGAAAAAGCCCAAGAAGGCTGTTCACCCATGGCAAAGAAAGACGCTCTAGTCTATAATAGTCGAAATTCTTATAAAAAATATATATAAACATACATGTAAATATATATATCAAAGAAATGTTTTCCGGGATTTCACAAAAACCAGTGAAACACCATCTGTGCCATTGTTTTGCCCGTGGTTCAGTTCAGGGACAGCTTCTCATTCAGCTGTATGACGAGCCTGATTTTTTTTTTTTTATTCATTTCTAATATAATCTGGAACTCCTGCAGTCTGCGTCCACATCTGGTGCAATAGGATTTTTCCATTTCTCCCCTTCATCCTTTCGCTCCCACAGCTGTGTACATTTCGCTCTGCGCCTCTGACTGATGCCTGACAGACAGGTGATGAATTGGCGCAAGAGCACGTCGGTACAAAGCCGAGCGAATCACCGGCAGCAGGAGCAGCAGCAGCAGCCGCAGCCTCACCCTGCCTTCACTCTTCCCTGTTTCTCCTTTCTCTCCTCTCTCTCTCCCTCTCTCTCCGTCTTTGGAGCAGACTCTCTGGCGCCGGCGCCGTGACGTCACCCCATTCACAGCAGCCCTCGAGCCAGCCCTCCCGGCGCCGCCGAGGCGGTTTCCATAGAGACGGGGTTTCGGGGATGTCAGTCAGAGGTGTTTCTCAGCTGATCGAGCCGGGGCCCGAATCAGGGAAGCGTTAACACCGGGGACGGGTTTGGGTCTCCGGAGGAGTCTGCTTTGGTGGTGGTGCTTCGAGGGGCCAGCGGATTATCTCATTACATATCTTAAAGAAGAAGAAGAAAATACCACTAAAGGAATGTGACCAATGCCTCTGTAGTATGTAGAAGAAAGTCTTGTAACCCCGCAGCCATGCTGAAACACATCTGGGCCCTTATTATTTAGCATTATCTAAAATAGCCAATTTTTAAAATTCTGTAGCCAAATGCATGAATCACCAATCAAATCTGATTTTAAAAACTCTTAAAATAATATCTGTCTTTGTCCCCGAAATAAAGAAAAGTTCAATTGGAGATTCTTCGAGTGTCCGCTCCTATAATGCCTCTAGTGTGACTAAGTAGCCTACATTTACTCGCTAATGGAGGATAAGCTTACAGGTCCGTATTTATTTGATGCTACTTCTGCTACATCCCAACCCGCAGGGAAATACTGTGGACATACTTTTACTCTATTAGGCTATATTTATCTGACATCTATAGTCACTAGTTTAAGGATTAAGATTTTCCACAGGAACATTAAAGCCAAAGATAGATTAAAACCCAAGTGAATATAAAATAGCTTGATTAATCTTCATCTTATAACAGATGAATCACTCATAATGATCCACGGATGCCGCTAAATAAGAACACTTGCATATTTTATGGAGTATGAATATGCTTCTTACTTTCCTAAGACTTCATGCATGCTGTGACTTTAGTGACTATTTCAGTGCATGATTGGAGATTTTATTTTCTTTGTTTTATTTCCCAGTGTCATTATGAAATTAATTCTTTTTGTCTTTTCATTTGCACCAAACGTTCGATTGTTAATGGTAACAAACGGTCAGCATCTTCTTTCTGTTTTCTGTGATTAGGTGTGGGTGTGTGGGAAGAAACCAACTGCAGGCCTATGTTCAACTATATTTGGATTGATTTATTTTTAATTGCAAAACCTAACCAGTCTTTTTTCTTTTACTTTAAAGTAATCTGTTTCTTTTCTACTATGAAGCTCGTACTTCTTTCCATATGTGGCTGTATGTCTTGTTCTGTACCAGTGTCAGAGTTCATGCATCACCTTCCGAAAAGCAGGGAAAGAACCTGCACAAAGGTTTGTGAGCGCACAGTCAAACTTTTAGAAACATGCTTCTCGGGCTCAAGCAGTACTGCAAAACCTTTCTCATTTTTTTCTAAAGTAACACAGTGTTGTAACTCAGAGAGATTATCCAATCTGAGCGAACAGAATAGTAAAAAATAAATAATAATAATGAAATAATAAATAAATGAAGAAATCCTCAATAACCAACTTTCTTTCAAATATCAAGGGAAGGATCAGAAAGTAATGTTCAGCACCCAAAGCGGAGATTCGGCCGGGCTGGAGTGCGCTCTACAGCCCGACTGTGCTCCGGTGAACTTCCTCCTAAACCTCCTCCCCTCTCCCTACCTAAATCTCAAGGTAAAAAGATGAAGCTGGCTCTAAACGATGTGCCGATCGTCTCCTGGTGCCAATATTTTAATTACGGGAAACGCAAAGAAATGAACTTTTTGGTCGACCCTGCTGCATGCGGTGAATCACAGTGGAGGCTATCAGAGTGTCCTCCCCGTGCGCCTAAAAGTTAACCCGGACGGCGACTGGTCTTCAGTTCTCATAATAACAGCAGAAAGAATAATAATAATAATAATAATTATAATAATAATAATAATAATAATAATAATAATAATAATAATAATAATAATAATAACAATAAATTAAAACAATAAAATAGGAGAAAATGTTATAATATCCCTCTACGGCTGATGTTATCGACCCCAGCCGTGTGATGGAGAGGGTTAAAAGCGGAGAGGAGAAAACACCAATGATTAAAAAGCTTTTTTTTTTCAAAGGTTATTTAAACTCGTAATTTCTCAAATGTGGGTTTGATCGTACAAACCCACAGATCGCTCTCTTTCTTTCCTAACACTGAATTCCTCCTTTTGCAATTCCGAGTCCTCCGACGTGACAACAGCCGAGTACACCGCAAGTAACACTTTGCTCTCCACCGTCCCTCAGTACTGAGCGGTCTCCCCTTCGACACTCTTCTTCGTAGGGCTGCCACGCGCCTGTCGCGTGGAGGAGTGTACACATCAAACAGTGGTGCAGTGACTCTTTAAGCAGCGTCTATTCTGCAGGGCGGGGTTTGCTAAAATAGGCCCACACCCCCAAACACTGATGTGATGCGGTGGGGTGAAGCGTGATCAGCCCCCGAGTCACCTCTAGCAGGGTAAAGGCTTTCTTTTACATTTATCGCAGCTGAACTGCAGACTACGATCAGGCTCATCGTCAAGTAATCTGCACATTAGCTTTTCAGTAAACCCGTTAATCAATAATAAGACAACAGCAGCTTACAAAAACCACCATTGTGATTTTTTGTTGGTATTTTTGCTCAAGAGCCGACACAGATTTACTCATTATCAAAAGAGCTGTTGAATCATTTTCTTTCAAATTCATTGGACTCATTGTTTTATCGCAGTTCAGTAGAATAACTAAAAGGTTATGTGAGACACACTAAGTTGTCAGCCCACATTTGTGACTTGATTATGTGAAATACTGATATGTTTGATTTTTTGACTGTTGCATTGATTTAACTGGCAGCTGACTAAAATCCTCCTGCCTGTTGCTTTCCTTGTCTTCCAGTCCACCTCCTGCCCGTCTTTTAGTCTGTCCTGTGGTCCAGATGGGACTCTCTCTGCTCTCTGAGCAACGGCCATGCCTGGCTTTACTGTAACGTGAGAGGCTGTGGCCGCATCACATGCAAGTGGGAGGCACTGGGAGAGATGGTGGCCAGATTGGTCTGGGAGACAAAGGCCGTGGCTGTCCAAGTGCCTTCCAGGCTGGTGGTGGAGTGGCCACTCCAAGCCTCCCTGGAGGCCGGCCTTCCTCTTCTGCTTCTCCCCAACGCACAGCTGGCTGCAGGAGAAAAAGTGGAGGATGGAGATGGACAGTTAAGCTGCAGCAATATGATGTGCATTATGCTACCACCTACATCTATAGTTTAAACCGTTCAAGCAACTAGTCATGTAAAGTTAGAGCTCCACTTATTTTCTGCTGAACCGCTCGGCTCCTTTGGACAGAGAAACAACCACCAACCAGTTGGCAGTGTGAAAAAGTTGGCTGCAGTTTAACTTTTAGGCAATATTGCCCGTTGGCATACAATCACACGCTAACATTGCTGTGTCGCCCACCTATCACTGCGGTACAGCTGTCACTGCAGCTAGCAGTCTGCACCCCCGTAATCAGATATCTGCATATCTCCACTTTCACACAGGGAGTATGACAGTGTGGGTACTAGTAGAATATTGTTAAAAGATGATTGTGGAAATGAGATTTTTTTTCTTAATGCAGCTGGGAGAAGAGAGGTGAGCTGGTGTGTGAGTGGAAATTAGGAGTTGGGATTGCTTATCTGTCACAGCTACACACATGTGACAAAAAAGTTTTTTTAAGTCAACGTTAACGCGTGGCGTTAATGACCACTAGTCAGTTACTGTTAGGATGTGACAGGTGCAGGAACAGTGTAATATCATTGTGTTCGTCATTTTTAAACTGATGAAGTTTGGGGCTGTTTCAATCCCAGGGTTCAGTTTGTCAGGTTCCTCTATTCCAAGGGGAATTGAGAATGTATATGAGACGTGAAACTAGGTTCTGATACCACCTAGCCCTCAGACTTCTTGGATTCTGTGGTAATGCGGTTGTGCGTGCTCGTCTCGAAGATGATATGTGTCAAAAAAGCCATTTTGGTTAAATAAGCTTTAGCCTTGCATAAGCGGTCCCCTATTTTCATCCACAACACCAAATTTCAGTAAAGTTATTACTGCCGTTTTGCAAGACATTCCAGGAACTAGAGCAATCTCTTCACAGGGACCATTTCTAATAGCATACAGAGAGCTGTATCATATAATTTTTCCTCAGCAGACCTTAAGAGTTCAAGAGTTCAAGTTGTTTTTTCTTTATGGATTGCAAAAGCAAGTCTTTGAATCTTTGGAAACATGCTGAAGCAATGTGCATGTGCATGTAAGAGAAAACCCAGTTAAAGTTTAAAGGGGTTTGTTGAAATAAGTCTAGAAGCAAAACAAAACTGGAGCAAACCATTAAGAAATGGATTCGGCATCTGAGCTGCAGCTGTTAACATTTTGGGCCAGGAAGCACATCATTAATGAAAAAAAACCCCAACAACTAAACTAAACTAAAAATAATACAATAACACAAAATGTTAAAATCTTACCACGATTAAAGCTGAAAGATCTTTACTGAACCATGTAGGGTCATGTTGGTACAAAATAGCAGTCTAAAATTGTTCATTTTTAATCCTTTCCATAAAAAAGACAATCAGCTGTACCACTGTAAAAGACCTACAAGGATCTTTAGCTGGAGAGGATGCTAGATTTGTCTGGGACATGTAGGTTACTTTACCACAACAATATTTAACCATGAAGAGCATATTTAGAACCTTAATTTGCTCGGTTTATTCTCAGACCACCACATGCACATAAACTCTACAAAAATGTTTCTTTTTTTAGTTAAAAGAAAAACGTCATAGCTGGAGCCATGTTTGTGTTCGATACACTGGGCCAAGCAACCAAAAAAATTGATTTATATCTTTAAGGTACACGACCTTATGCTTGACTGCTGCGACACACTCCGACAGGAACACAAGAAGAAAACATTTCGGACTGA
This sequence comes from Neolamprologus multifasciatus, assembly GCF_963576455.1. NCBI lineage: Eukaryota > Metazoa > Chordata > Actinopteri > Cichliformes > Cichlidae > Neolamprologus > Neolamprologus multifasciatus. The sequence goes on along the minus strand of NC_140457.1, from coordinate 17,792,941 downwards.
CTTCTGTCTTTTGCAGAACTCTGTTTCCTTCAGCTGTATCTCTTAGTTGCAGCAAAGCCCACTTCCTTCTAACCACAGTCATCTTGCTCTTACTCAATCTTTATCTATTTATACAGCAGAGAAGGAAGAGAGAGTTAATGTAGGAAACACACTTATTTCTGTAAAAACAGGTCAGCCCTGTTTGATACATACATACATTCACTGACCACCGTTACATCACCATAAATACATTTTGAAAGGATGTTGTAGACTATGTATTCATATTTGCAATGGACCTGTGTACCCCACCTCTCACCCCATGCCACCTTCTCGTGCCATTAAAGTGATGTTAATTGCTGTTTGCATTTTGTTGTCTTAAAAGTTGTTCGTTTTAAAGCTGCTACGGAGAATTACATCATGTGGAATGTAGTGGCTCCATCGTGTAGTGGTTAACACCTTTGTCAAAAATCCCTAATTTCCTAATTAGCAGGTATCTTTTTCTAGAGAGTCACTCCTACCAAGCTTGTTTGCATTTCCTGGTAATGTAGCAGTCCATCAATACTCTAGCTCAAATATGGTAACCTTTCGTAACGTAAACCCCCCCCCAGCATGCCAGTAGTAATGATGCTAAACTGCAGGTAATAAACCCAAAAGTTACAAACCAGTAGATGATGTCATGATGGCTCTATCTGTAATACAGTTGTGGTTAGAAGTCCACATACACTCATCATTGGCATGAATGTTATGGTAATTTAAGGATTTTAATGATTTCTAGGTGGCATTATTCTATAGCATTCATCTGTAATGACTTTAAAAACAAGAATTAGGTGCACAAGTTTGGATTCATTCTGGATTTTCTCTACTACACACAGGGTCATACAGTATACATACAGGCTCAGATATATACACACACCCACACTAATATTTTGCCAAATGTCCTTTAACAAGTTGCACCTCAATCAGATGCTTTTTGTAGCCATCATCAAGCTTATGGCATAATTCTGGCTGGATATTTGATCACTCTTCTTGGCAGAATTGGTAGAGTTCATTTAAATTAGCTGGAGTCCTGCCACAGACGCAGCTTTTAAGCGTAACGCACAGATCTGAGGTTGGAGCTTGGGAGGTCAGCTTAATGTTAGCCTGCTTTATCATTTTCAAAACCAGTCTTGATGTGTTTGGGATCATTGACCTGTTGGTACAGCCAAGTCTCAACCATCTAGCTGTTGCGTTAAGGTGAAGATGAAGGTAGTCCTTTAACCTTCCCGTTGTTCTGAGCATTGATCAATCAATTAGTAGTGTCAAACAAATCCTTTTTACGCTGGCAAAGAGAAAGTACCAGTTTTATCCAATCATGATCTTTAAGGAGAAAAGAATAGGCCTTGACAAGTCAAAAGACATTTTAGCATGTTTAGCATAATTTATTAAAAGATTTAAGAATGTACGTGTGAGATAATCTGACTCAAGCGTCAAGGAAGGTGGCAGGTAAGCAGACATCACAGTTACCTCCATCATATGCCAAAATTACCAAAACTCCCCCCAAAAACAAACCCAAAACCACACAGATTTAGTAACACAACTCTTCTATCCTTCCTCCTCTGAATCAGCAGAGACCGACTATATATAGGGCTATCAATTTCCCTTCAGTTAGTCTAGCCAGGACCACTAGCTTGAGCGGAGGAATCTAAAACTAAACACAAATGACTGAGAATTACATGAAGCTCACCACTTGTCTGATTAACACATTTATGCAACTAAATTGCTCTATATAAGAAAAAATATTCAACAAGTCCCGTTGTATCCCGAAACAAACAAAAGGAAGCATTCCTATGGTAAAAGAACCCCCTGCTCTTGGTTTAACCCGCTGATGTCAGACATGACATCATCAGTACTTTAAAAATCAGGACATGCTGGGCGGGCCTTTCCTCACACCTGACCTACATGAAGACTAAAAACAAAAAACAACGTAACTATGCACAAATTCTGCAACATAATAAAATATAAAGCAACATGTAACTGAGTATTTGCTTTAATTTACTGAATTTTTGGTTTGCTGGCAACATAATGCTTACACAAAGAAACCCGGGATAGTAAGTGCAGCAATGTTACTTTGACAATAACAAATCATAGCGGATAAATATATAGAGAGAATAATGTGCAAAAAGTCACTTCTGGGACAAGTGGAGAGTATTTCAACTGCTCATCCACTTTGTCACAGTGTGTATATGTTTGAGGCAGTTATATTGCGGTACAGTTGGCTCATAATTGTTCACATACTTTGATAAAACAGTGTGAACAATGCTGTAGACAACACATGGGAAAATATGTGGTGAATGCTTTTGGACACATCTTGGATTCACATGACTCGTGCTTGTGTTCTCCACTCATATTGGTATCTGACGCTTTGATTTAAGATTTGTAGAGATGCTTAAAGAAAGCAGACGTCAGCTCTGTTAAACATCTGTCTGCAGGGCTGTGTCCTTGTGGTCGTGGGTCCCTGTGTTGCAGTGGGTTGCTGACGTTGTCTTGTCATGCCTCACATGCAGATTTGCTGCTGTAAGCACACCGAAGTGGTCAGGTGGATCATTGAGAGCCAGTGCTTTTAACTGATCACAACAACAAAGGTTCTCACAGCCCTAATCCTCTTTGGCTCTTATCTCTCACCCCTCCTCACCCGTCACCCATCTCATCGGCTCACACAGGATCAGACCTACCAGCGGACTTTCTCATGCCTTTCTCTTTTGGCGTAGTCTTAATATCCCCATCACTTTCTCTCTCTCTTTCCTCTTAGATTATCTATCTCGCGACGCTGACGCTGTCTTCGCCTTTTTAAAAAAATCTATTTTCTCTCTTTCACTTGCACAATTTTATCGCTTCTTTCCCACCAAGGGCATCTAGGTCTTAAAGGACTCTCTTTACCCTTTGACTAACAAAAGCTGAGTCACTTTTGAAATGAAGAGCAAAGTCTTTGAATGACACTCGCTAAGCCCCATTTGAAGAGAAGTTTCAGTCTCTTATCAACAATAGCTTCACCCCTGTGTTTCGACTATGATCAAGCATAAGGCGTTTCATTCAGGACGGTGGGAAACTAACCAAAAAAAAGCAGCCGAGAGAAAGCGTTTGAAGGAGAACTTCCTTAAGCTGTGGCATCTTTACGTCTTTGTGATGTAATTACATTAAATCCTCAAAAAACCTGCTGTGTTTCACATTGCCGCTAGTTTTTACTTCCTCTATATGACAAGCTCCAGCACAGCTAGTCCCAGCCAACAGGTTAATGTGGCCATTTACTTTTATCTCAGCAGAATGAATCAACCTTTAAAGGCTATTACTGTTATTAAAAATGCCCCAGAGGGAGCAGCTATGGCTTGTGTATTTCCAGGGTTTGTGTATGTGTTGCAGTTAGGTTTAGATTATTGGGACTTATTGGAGTAACAAGCTAATGGAATTAAGGTGCTGGATTTCATGCACCGTTGCCAAGATTCAGCATTAAAAGGATGTGTGCTGAATAAATAGTGCTTTAAGTAGATGAGATTCCGACACGGCAGAGATTCGCTTGTCAGAGCAGCATTGTTTGCTTGGCTCCTGAGCCAGTGAAACTGTCAAGTGTGCTGCTGGCCACGGATAGATGGATGGATGGAGGTTTCAGAAAGCGGATTTCTCTTCTTAAAGTGCATTTTTAGACGCTGAAGTTGACAAACTCTTCAAATGCTGAGAGGAAAGAAACTTTTCCTTTCACATCTAGCTTTCAGAACGCAAAGGCACGAAGCGGCTCTGAAAGGAACTGCTGGAAGCACACCTAAAGACACCAACACCCTCCATAGACGAGCAAAGGTTTCTATACAGATCTATATTTGCCAGCTAATTACATACATGAAAAGCAGAATCAAAATGAAATCCAAATATTTACCAAAATAAACTCGTGTTTTGTTTCATTTCTCCGTCAGCTGTGCCAGAACAGAGTCCTCTCCATTACAGATAATTCATCTGATGTTTGTGTTTGTTGGTGGATTAGCTGGGAGGCGTTGCTGTTGGCCCAGGCTGTAAAACGCTCTCATCTGTATTTTAATGGACTAAGAAGCAGTGGGAGGATGTGGCTCCGTGCCACAATTTCACAGTGAAAGAGAGGATCGTATGTAGCAGGTAATCTATTTGTGAGAGTGTTTTATCCGTATAAATGGAATTAGTGGCTGGTTTGACGACACATTAAAAAGGCAACGTTGAGTTTGGGTGCGTGTGCGCCTCTGTGCTCGGGGAGCCATATTTGATCGACCCTAATTGGGATTTCAGTGCAAAAAAATCTGTCTTTGCTTTAATGATGCTCTGGATGCGATGGACCCCCCCCCCCCCCCCCCCCCAACAAAAAAAGAAAAAGAAAAGAATACAAAAAACAAAGGCATTGAAATCAGAGTGCACCTAGACTAAAGTAAAAGTGGAATCATTAAATTGTAGATGAAAGGCCAACAGACGTATGTAGATGGATGTATGAAGTACCGCTGGCTACAGGATGCACTTTTGAAGGCTTATTACAGAAAAAGCTCTAAATTTAATTAAGAAAAAACCCACCAGTCCACACCGGTTTCACAATAAGATGAAGCAATTGCGCAGAGAACCTGTAGCTGTTTTCTTTCCCAGCGAGTGTTTTAAAGCAAATTGACAGCATGCGAGTATCACACAAAGTCATGCATACACAAATACACACACGGAGCTTGCAGATGGTAGGGTCTCTCCTACCCGGCTCTTTGTAGCCCTTTCACAGTTTGAGAGGAGGAAGAGAAGCCTTGTCTTTTATCATGCTCTGAACGCAGCAGTGTTGACATTGGGATGGCACCTAATTAGGTTAGGCCCAGCACAGCATGCATGGTTAACTAGGCTGGCCTAGGCCTCGGGCTCCACAGATCCCAAGGTGACTGGCACACTACAGCGGGAATAATACCTCGGTCTACTAATGTACTTTTAACATTATCCATCTTCTAAAAATATTACGGCAATAAATACTCATGGACACCGTTATTCTTCATGCCCTTCTGCAATTAGAGGGAAACACTCAAGAAAGCACAAAAGTTTGATCTACCTGTTACAGTTCCTCTTAAAAAATATTTGCGTGAAACAGCTGCTAAACTTTCTCTTTTTTCTGCTATCGTTAGGGTCTTCTTTTTTAGCTCTTCAAGCAGTAATAACAGCTGAAAGTAGCTGTGAGAATATCAGATTATAAACGCACCAATTAGTGGCCACTTCAAAATAAAACTGCTCTGGATCATGGATCAACTGTTTACCTTAGAGCTCTGATCTTATGTTTGGGAAAGGCAGATGAAAAGTCTTGTGATTGTAGTTAATATTTGCAAGACAAAGTCTCTGAGAAAAATTTGCAGAGGTATGGTGTCAGGTTGTTCAGTAGGGCTTTTTGAAAGCATGTGGTGTTTATAGACTAAGACGTTTCATTTTAAAGCCTTTCGTGTTTCCTATCGACCAATGACGGAGGACCAAGCAGGGTTGCGAGAGCCTGACAGTAGCTCTGTTTGGGTTTAGTTTCACAGTCTTACTTCCCCCAAGGGGCTGTGCTTTGTAGCTTCATTAACAGTTTCCTTGCGTGGAATCCCCTTCTCTGATTTTATTTCCGCTTTATCGCCTTTTATGCCTCATTAAAGTGAGATGGTCAAGCTGGAAAGGGGATGTGAGCTGAAAAAGAGGATATGGTGTCTGGGAGTATCCTGTGTTCCTGCTGACATGTGACACTGGTGATTTAAAAGTGACACACTTTGACTCATTTCTGTTTCAGCGTCAGCCCTGACAGAGATGGAGATCTCTGTGTGTAGTGCGAAACTGGCAAGAGAACATCTTGGCCACTTAAGGTCACATTAGCTCCTCACAGGTGTGAGGGAATCAAATGAGATCATTTGAATGTCTGAGAGTGGCTACGGGGAGGAGAGGAGAGTGTCTGGGCTGCTTGTAAAGAAAGACAGAAGGCGAGTGCTGCAAAAGGAGGAGGAGGGAGAGTAATAGGAAGAGAACAGGAGGGAAGGAGGAGGGGGTGTCCGGTCATGCTCAAGCCCAGCGTCTTTGAGAGAGAAGAGGGGAAAGACACTGGAAGAAAGAGGGGAAAAAGAAAGGAGAACGCTTTGCAAGCCACCCAGGCTTCATTACCATGTCAATCTGAAGAGAGAGAGATAGAGAGGGAGAAACAGGCCGGCCAGGGCCCAGCAGTGGGGCCGGATCCATATGGTGCTGCCGGCTCTGGAATGAATAGTGAATGGAGCGGCTGGGCGCTGGGCTGCTGGAATCTGCCTCCAAGCCTTTGTGAACAGGATGACCAAAGACAAGAGGGAGCTCTGCAGATGGCCCGGGCTATAAATAGGTAGCTAGTCTATCTCCGTGCTGTCACTCTTCTTGTCTATCTGCCTCTCAGCTTCCCCTCACACCACCCCACATGCTGCCAGGCCCCTGGACACCACTAAACCCAGGAAATAAAAGCCTATGGTTGCATGCCTGTACGATAGGGCCACTGGCCCGGGAATCTAAGTAGCGCAGCCGCCCCTCTCTTCAAACATTTATCATTCAGATTTGTTAAAGATACAGGAGAGGTGCGGGACACGCTGTGTGGCGAAGTGTGTGAGTGCGGTCTAAAAGAGAGAGTTGCTAAGTTGCTCAAACACAAGCTGGGGAAGGCAGTGAGATTGAGCAGTTGTGTTTTCTGTCCAAACTTCTCGCAGATGGACTTTAAAGTGAGTGATAAATCCATGTCCAGATTGAGGGTCCTTTTGTCATTAAACTAAGCCTTAGCACTGCTGTCCATCTGGCTCTGCGCATGTGTATGTGCATGTTTGGCTGTGTGTGTGTGTGTTTGTGTGTGTATGTGTGTGCACACTGGACATGATCCGGTACTGGGAAGAGCACTACAAGCGTTCCTTTTAGAGTCTTGCTGACTGTAGCGCACTATACGCTAGCCTTCTGCTCTAACATCGTACATTTTCTTTCTTTTCTCCGTCATGAACACACACACACACACACACACACACACACACACACACACACACACACACACACACACACACACACACACACACACTCTTACTTTACCCCCCAGTTCTTGTAAACACATCTCTAAGCCGGCATGTGCTTCGTCTGTAACAGCCCCAGACTCTGAGGTGCCTGATCTGTGAGCCAAAGATAATTGTTAGGAGTGATGGAGCTCAGAACCAGACCTGTGGAGACAGAGCAAGAGATGACGTGTGTGTGTATGTGTATGTGTGTGTGAGAGAGAGAGAGCAAAAAGTAACCCACACACACAAACACAAGTGGCCTGGATGGCTTACGTCTGGACCACACAGAGCAAAAGGCATCCGTCAGGCTGGTGTTGCATAAAAGCTATGGCGTCAAGGCTGGGTGGCACCAAAGTAAGAGAACGACAGAGAGATAAAGACAGAGAGAGAGAAGCAGACAGACACACAGACAGACATACAGTCAACCAGAAAGAGCTCTTTCCAAATTCACCAGGTTTCTGTAGCATCCAATGGGCTGCGGTGTTCCAAGTTTTATTGTTTTGTCCAGTTGGAGTTGCATACCAGCTGCTGGCTCTATGTACTGTATGTGTGTGCGTGTATTTGTGCATAATGACTGCGCTCTAAACAACCTTCTGACATGTAATGGCTCTCTTGTGGTGGAAGCAGCCAGGTGCTCACCGCAGGCGACACCACCGGGTCAGCTGATGATGTGAGACACAGACTTGACTTGATGACATCATCGCCCTACTTCTCATATGTGTGTGCGAATGTGTTTGCAGTGTGAAAACTAAGACATTAAATCTACTGAGAATATTAAAAAACTGCATTTTGGAAACAAGAATTTTTCCAAAAGCTAACTAACAGATAATTTCGTTTTTTTCTGATATGCATACATAAAAAATAGCTTCACGATATCTTGAAGCATTTCATATTTCCACCCCTTCTGAAGAGAAAATGCTTTGGAAACCATGTTCTCCCCCCAATAGTACTGTTTTATGTCTAAATTAAACATTTAGAGATGGAACAATAAATATTTTAAGACAGAAAATGAGAATAAATGCCTTGTTAAGACATTTTTTGCCTCATTTTCCCCTTCTTTTTTATGGCAAGAAACTCCTTCCCAGTAGAGGCCCTCCATCTGTTTAAACTTCCGCAGACACTTTGTATCTGTGTCTTTACTCCTAGAAGATGGTACAAGAAAAGAGACAGATGAACTCGTGTTATTATCCTGCCAGACAGTCAGATGTGCTGCTGCTGTAAAAAATAAATAAATAAAAAAATACAGCATTTATCAGCTGCAGCAAGTTTCTTATTTTTGTGCACGGCAACAGCCAGTATCCATCATCGCGGTGGTGTGTTGTGTCACAACAACCCAGAGGTTGTTAAACGCCCGCCACTAATCCTGCGGCGTTCATCTCGGAGAATGTGCCATTATCAAGCATGCTCGGTGCAGACGGACAAAAATATCTGCGCTGTGGCGCCATGACATCACAGACGCTCCCTTTGGGTGGGGAAAAAGTCATGTAATTGCAATATGCTCTATCATTAGAAGGGCACGGTGTCATTATATTACATGAGTTATTGTAAGGATTAAAAAAAAAGAAACCCAAATCAAACCCACGTTCTTCTCCTGCTTCGGCCTCATGTTAGTGCTGCTACTGCGGGTGTTTTCTGCTTCCTGTCTGTATAGCTGCTAAAAGCTTTGACTTCCCAGCTGGCCGGCGTGTGATTCAGCTCACCTCCGTGCTGTTCGGGCTTTAGGCTTCTGAGGGACTTAGTAGGTTTAGACCAACGCAAACAGGAGACCACTACAGAGGGAGGGCGGGATGAAGAAGTTAGAAGGAGCTGCGAGAAACGGGACAGATGGGGTAGGGATCAAGGCCCCGTGTCCCTCTGTCCCTCTCTCGACTTGTCTTCTGTTTCTGGTTCAGGTCTTTCAGCCATTATGTGGGGCCAGATGACAACCAGCCTGTGAGCTCCTCTAATTATGACTACAGATGTCCTCTTACTGCTTCTCTTAAACTGTTATTATAATACCACGTCCATGATACTATGACATTCTGTTTCTAAGACTTAAAACAATAATAATTTCACACTACTTTGGGCATGAAGGATTTTACCCAGAGAGCCTAATCTGGCAACCTGCCTTTCCCATGACCCCCCCCCCCCCCCCCCGCCCCCTCCCCTCTTCTCCACCACCACCGGCACATGCACACAGAAAGCACCAGAAAATGACAGACAGTGAGACAGAAGTTGTTTTTATCTTTTTCCTTTTTCTCCCTCTCTTCTGCATATGGTCATCCGTTCTGCCTGTCTATCTGTCTGTCTGTCATTACAGTAAATCAGAGGGCTCTTCGGGCTTTATCCGAGCGTCCTTCTGGCTGGGACGGCTGCAGCAGATGTTGGAGCCTGGGACAAAATGGATTTCCCCCTGCCAAGAGCAGCTTTTCTTGCCCTCCTTAATGGAGGCTCCTTGAAATGCTAATGCCCCACCATTAGTATAGTGGTGGTCTAGCATAGTGATGGTGGGAAAAAAGGGAGAGACCGGCATCCTGACTGAAAAACCTTTGTGACTGGACAACCCCTGGAAAAATCAACTGTGCCGATCCAGACAGACAAACGTCCAGTGGAGGTGCGAGAGAGAGAGAGAGAGAAAGAAAGAAAGGGGCGATATCCATCTCACCACACACACACAGCTGGGTCGTGTGATGGCATCTCATCCACTCCCCCCCCCAAACCTCATCCATCCCTTCCTCAAAGTTCAGCTCCAAAGAGGGATAATGATAATCGTGCATATAAAGAGAGCGATAAAAGAACCAATTTCTGCTTTGCACCAAGCGTTTAAAGGATCAGGGAACGATTTTGAAATTAGGAGGCTTAACTTGTTGAGGACATTTCACAATGAGCTGGTGCTTACTGTTATCGGAGGAATCAAACGGCGAAAGGCAAAGCTGCTTTGCTGAGTGGCGTGTACCACGTTTTTTCCACCCCTAAGAGCACGGACGAGGATGAACGCAGCAGTTGGGGAAATGCATTTTTTCTATTTGTGCAAAGAGGCAGCTCAGTAAAAGATAAAATCGGCTTGCAGGTGCGAGGGAGGCAAAACCTGACGTGGCCTCTTTGGTCAGAATATCAAAACATGAGGCTGGCTTCATATTTTTATTGAAAAGTGTGACTTGAAACTATGCAGTGACTTCTGTGGAGTATCTAAAGCTAGATGAGGATTTTTGCTCTCCTGCTATTTCTTGCTTAACCCCCCCCCCCCCCCCCCGCCCCCCCGCCCCTTCTTCCCTCACGCACACACTTGCAGATTTATCGCTCTGGACACTCTTGTCCCTGTCAGCAGCTGGCGGGCTGAGTCTTGTTTGAGCTCGTGTGTGTATGAATGCATGTGCACAAATGTGTGTGCACATAGCCCAAGTAAAGCCTGCTGCTCTGCTCTGCTGTGCTGGCCAGGCCATGTGGCCACTTTAAAGCTCCTTTCTGAGAGGCCTGTGAAGTTGTTAAGGAGCTCCACTACACTGGCAGTTGGCTCTGGGAATCCCTCTGCCAGCTGTAGCCTGCACACACACACACACACACCCCTCCCTGCTTCACTTCCCTCTCTCTGTCTCTCATGTTCCCCCTCTCATGCTTACACTTGCTCCGTTTTTCTGTGTTCGCCGCCGTCGCCGTCCTCTCTTTCTGTCTGTATTTGTTTGTCGCCTACTCTCTGTTTTTCGTGCTCCCTTTCTCCCTCCCTCTCTTTTGCTCTCTCTGTTTCCCTCGCTCTGTCTGTTCCTCGTTCTGACCGCGGTATCTGCATAATCTATGTAGTGAAACATCATTGCGGACCTTCTGTCTCTTCTGGCACCGGTCCGGCTGCACATGTTTTCTCCTGTATACCTGCTCAGATCGCTGGAAATGCACTTTGGCAACCGACACGGAGCCACGTGTGGCAATGATGGCTGTTTAGAAAAAAAAGATGGTTTTGAAAGTGGGTTTGAAAGAAAAAAAAAAAGGTCCACAGCAAATAGTTTGTATGCCTAACTCTGCAAAAAATGAAAGTTAAATATTTCTTCATCTTGCCTTCACTTTACCATTGCTGTGATTATTCCTGTGTCAGTCTAGCTCGCTCTCTCCGACTTTTTTTTTGTCACCGGCTCCCTCACACTGGAAGGCTGCATCCCTCTCTGAATCTGGCTGACCTTTCATCGAGAGCAGAGAGCAGGTGCACCTGTGTCCCGTTCCCTGGCTCATACTCCCAAGGTCTGCAGTGCACATCTGCTTGAGTGCTCTTGCTTGTACACACAAGGAGGACATTTGCTTGTATTGTCATCAACTCCATTTGCAGTGGAAGTCCCCGGCTGCAGGGTTATGGATGAATCACAGAAGAAGGCCAACGCCTCCGATATTTATTCACTGATCTGCTGATATTCACCGCGAGCGATTTTACCCTGAAAGAATGACACAGCACCTACTTTTAGTTAAGGTTTAGCTTTAATGGTAAGGCTCTTCTTTGCTGCCATGCAGCTGAGTCACCACACATGTCACATGACTTTAGATTAGCTCACTCACTGTCAGCTTTGAAGAAAGTGCAGAACATGATTTCGACCTCAGTTTTTGCACGTTTACCTTGAAAAATTTGGTGTGAGGTTCAGCAGGTGCAGATTTAAAGTAGATTTGCTCACTTGCTTAACTTGAAGACTTGATTCTTGATTAAGGAATATGGTCAGATTAAACTATTTTATATTAGACAGCGTCTCGCCTCTAATTATCAGCTGACAGACAAGGTTTGGAGCTCCTGTTGACTCTCCTCTCTTCTCCTCTCCTCTCCTCTCCCCAACTTTTGCTTTCTCCAGAGACGACCATGCAAGCTGGCGTCCTTTCACTCCACAGATGTCTCTGTTCCTATAGGGCTCTCGCTGCGAGGAGATGTGTTGGCAATCCTGTGAAACACACCTAACACACGTGCCTGGGTACACACACACACACATTCACAGATGCTCACACACACACACTCGCAGAAACACCCAAACACACGGTGTGATACTGCTGTTGTCGCCGCTGGAGTCGATGTCTGTGAAGACTCTCTCTCATCTTCACTCCCTCACTCTCTTGTTCCTTCCTTTTCCTGTGTGTCGCTGTTCAAAAGAGCGACAGAAAAAAAGTGAAGAGAAGAAGCAGAATGTGTGTGTGTGTGTGTGTACATGTGTCTGTACACACAACACATCCTGTGTGACAACCTGGCGTAGCCTAGATCCGCCAGAGCTCTCAAGTTGGGTGTGAGAAGGTTGTCTCCACATACCTGAAGCTCGCAGGATTAACACCTGTTATGAGCTCGAGTGTGTCATGTATGTTTGTCAATGAGCATCTCACTGCATTCATTGGGATTCTTTTTTTTTCTTCTTCTGCGAACAAACTTGCAACGAGCCAATCAAACGAGGCTCAGTCCCTTGAAGAAGTTCTTGGCTACATAAATAGATGACGGTTGCGGCTAATTCTGGCGATTTATTGTTAAGTCAGTTTATAGAGTTTGCATATTTCCTCCATTTTATCTCAAATGTGCGTCATCTGTGTCCGCGATGCCTGTTTAGGCTAGCATGTTGGTGTGTTTTTCTGTTTTCAGCAGTCGTGCTCTGATATGTTCTCTTGTTGGCTGTACTGTTGTGTGTCACTCTGAGTGTGTGTGAGTTTGTGCGACTGCGTGTGTGTGTGTGTGAGTGTCCACAGCATGGCAGTCCATCTGTCTCCAGGAGAGCAGCTTCCTGTTCTCTCCCTCTCATCTCTGCCACTGCAGGAACACACAACCTGGTCTGACATCCGCTCACACACAACGTGCACACACACACGCAAACACACACACACACACAAACACACATGTATGTATACCTTCTGTCTGTCTATCTGTCTGTCTGTTTGCCGACACACATTCGTCTGTCTGTCTTTCCGCACACATCCCCATAAAGCTCATCAAAGCCAGTCATCTGCCTTCCTTCTGTCTCTCTGTCTGCCTGCGTGTCTGCCCATCTATTTGTCTGTCATCCAAACCGGTCACAAATGATGGAGGGGGGGTGGAGGGGGTTCACACGCGCCATTTGGCATCCCCAGCTGAAGCTCAATAGAGTGCTAAATGGCTGGGACACAAAATGGCTGCAACAAAGTGTCTGACTCAAAATGGCGACAGATGGGAGGTGTGACACTGAGTCAAAGGTTTCGGCATTTCTCTGGCCTTTCTGAGCGGCGACTGTTTTGAAGTCCAGGGACGAAGCAAAGGGCCGTGTTGACTTTCTGTACACGGCGGTCTCATCGATCGCCCACACCGCCGGCCGGGATGGTTTACAATGATTGTTCCACATATCCTTGTTTGCTGGAGAACAGTGGTGCCTGGGGTGTGTGTGTGTGGAGCATGTGTGTGCGTATCTCGGAGCGCGCGCGCGGAAACGTGTATCTGTGTGTGCGTGTGTGTCCGAGGGGGACATTGATTGGAGCTATTTCTTCTTTGCCACATGACAGATGCAGCCTGTTCACAGTAGAAACGTCAATGCCCACACCTGCTTGGGTGGTGAATGTGAGGCATCACTGATGATTGCCTCGGTGGAGCCAGACTGAGAGACTGACAAAGTAGGAGGAAGGACTTTGTTAGGATGCTGCTATCTGCTAGAAAGCAATTTTTTCAGCACTATAAGCACCGCGTTAAAGATGAACGTCGGCTAATTCATCAATCAGCAGAAACGAGCGTGTCCGTAACATACACTCTCAGCATATGCCTTCAAATGGAGAGCTGCGTATTAGCCTAATGATTCCATTATATAGGCGACAACGGTGCATTGTTATGAAAATAAATATCACTGTAAGCCTTTACAGTTGGTGAAAATTACCGCACACCACATGTTGTGCCTGCATTTCCATTCAGTACTGTTGGTTTCCAGCTCTGCACCATCACGGGGCAATCTGTTGACTGTTGATTTTAAGCGAGAGATAGCCGCATATCATAATATTTCTGCACGTGTGTCATCCGCGCAGTTTGCAGATTATAAATACAGAAAGATTGAAGAGAAAATCGTGACAAGGACTTTTCTGGCACATAGAACTGTTTTAAATGAGGCAAAAAAGAGAGCCAGTCCTAAGCGTTGGGGCGTGTTTGACGCAGGTAGGATTATAGGCACTAATAAGTTATAAATGATAGTAATGGCCATCTGTTCGCCTATAGGGAGCTCCTAGCCAGCTCTGATTTGGCACGCCGAGCCGCGGCACGACAGACACTCCTTTGAGCATTGGGCGTTTAGAACGCAGCCACCTCGTGCCTGGGCATTTGCTAAATTCAGACGTGACACTCTGACAGCAGATGCTCAAAGCTAGACTTCAAGACGAGGATAAGTACAGATTTTTCCCTCCTCAACAGGAGCATTATGAACGCCGTAGTTATGGAACTGTCAAGTGTGCCTCCGATTAATACCAACCAATTAGACTGATGGTTGCAACATAGGGACAGAAAATCCACACACTGCAGGATAAAAAAACAACAACACAGTTTGTGATTAAAAAAAAACAAAACAAACGATGGTTTGAAACGGCACAAAGCACCTGAATGCTACACCGCTTGGGCAGTAATTGAGTGACTGTGGACAGCTTTGTCCCTGGTAACCGTGGCCTCTCCATCTGTGTGTGTGTTTGTGCGTCAGGGCTCTGGTCTTAGCCCTGTGGCAGGTGTCTCATCCCAGTGCAGTGTTTGCAGTCTGGCCCCTCTAAGCACTGTAGCCTGTCTGAGGCAGATTACACACACACAAGAGCAGATGGGTGCAGACCTCAGCACCCACAAATACACAAAACAAGGCCAGACCAGCTGAATGTACTGGATCTATACATGTGTGAGAGTGTTTTTGTGTATATATGTGAAATTAGGCACACACAAGACATGTTTGTTCCTGCATTTATGTCTGTATATTATGTGTAGAGTATGCACGAATTTGTGTGTGTTACTTGCCCCGGCGTAGCTAAACACATTAGTGGGTAAACATTCTAATCCTGCTGCCCAGAGATGAGGCGCAGAGTCTCTGTATTCTTCCTCTATCTCCCACATACGTCAAGTCCTGTATCAAGGCATGGCTGGGTAAGATATTTCACTCATCTTTCTCAGGTTCGCTCATATCGAAGCAGGAATTACTAGCATTGGTGGCTAGGATGCTACACTAATGCGCCATGTCTTCTCTGTTATCAGAGCCTGTGTGGCTGGGATAAAATGCTACGGCATGCTAGAAAGCGCCCAAGGCTAGAACGACACCAAAGCTTGCTGACACAAGAAGTTGGGTAGAAATGCTCTTGTAAATCTGAACAGGCACCAGGTCATATGTGTAGTCTCACACTGTAAAAAAACAACAACAAACAAACCCCATAACGAAGCTGGAAATACAAACATTTTATATAAATCTAAACATACCACAACTGTATTTCAGTTAACCTTCCTGTAAAAAAACTATACTAAACTACCTATACTAAAAAACCTACTGACATAAAGTTTTTGTTTTTATTATTATAATTATTTAGGTGAACAGAGTACCCTGGAGTTCAGTTAGGTATATTAGAGATTCTCAAACACAGTTTATTAAAGAGGATTAATCTAAGACAAGAGCAAGAAAATAACAAGGAGATTTTCTTTCATCAAGAAGTTGCCCAAAACGTTACGCTACATCTCGCTTCTTTAACGGTCTCCACTTTAAGGCTAGGCTACTTTATGGTTACCTGAGATTCTTTCTTAATGATTAGATTGCTACCTATGCCATAGCTCAATGCTAAATATGAAGCAACCTCCAGGAGCTGGTAGCATTGTTCAGTGTGCAGACTGAAAACAAGAAGCAAGCCTGGCTCGTATCGATATGCACTGTCTCCCGCTGCTTGCTACATGAGAGGAATGGCAAGTATGGGCAATGACCTGACTTCATTTTCTCTGCATTGCCCAGATTTCATGTGTGAAAACCGCTTAGGATCGTTTACTTTCCTGGAGCCTCCAATGGTTTCTTGGCCTCTTCTCCCAGTTATGGACTTCAGAAGTGCATCATGGGCAATTTGTTACAAAGTTGAAACAGAAATTGGGTTTCCCCAAACTTCAAAGCACACAACTGTCTAAAATGTCATAGCATGTTGTGATATCATGTTTTCATTTTTTTTAAACCTGATTAACTTGACATGAACCATGATGAACAACCACAGACCTAAAGTAAGTGGACAGGAGTGCTTCTGCTTTTGGTCATAAAAAACACTGAAGATGGTGGAGAACATACGACATTTCAAAGAAGCTTTTTTTTTTTTGTTTCTATATTCTGTGACAGCTGATCCCACCTGCTCAGAGAGTCAGCTGTGGTTTGGCAATCATTTATTGCTTTCCTTATGCTGCAGTCTTTTTATGGTTAGTGCAGTTTCACAGCGATGACAAGGTGATGTCAGAGGAAACTTGTTTAGCTCTGACTAAGCTGACTGGAGGATGCACGCATGCGTTTATATATGTTAACCGCCCCCCACCCCCATGTGTACACACAGATGCTCCTCTGTATGTTCCCCTCACAGCTGCTGTAAGATCCGTCATGTGACCTCGGGCTGCTGGTCACACACGAAAAGCCGAATGTGTCACCAACAAGGCTGATATATGGGATCTTACAGGACACACTGTGGTGTGTGTGTGTGTCTTCAGGGCCCTTATGTCCAAAATGGAAGAGGTGTCAGATGACCTGAGGACGCATCTCTGGGACACAACAACTGGAGAACTGTCTTATGCAAACGCACATGCACACGCAAACGCAAACGCACACTTTTATCTGTACGTCACGGCAGCAGTTTGTCTTCATTCTCTCTGCACCCTGCATGGATGCTCAGTCAACACCATCCTCCTTCCTGCTGAGTGTCTCTTCGCCTTCTGTTTGCATCTGTAGGAACACACACACACACACACACACACTTGCAAATCCATAACCACACCTGTGAAAGCTTTGATGATGAGTAATTAGCTGACCAAACAGGTACTGCTTCACCTGATGACTGAGGCTGCAGTATTGAATCTGGGAGGAAGGAGGGATGGAACAGCAGGAAACTTCCTCGTTCATCATCCAGTGTATGAATCCTTTCATGGGATCAGATTCCTTTTGTCTGATATTACAATTCACGGCTGTCATGTCAAATTATTGTCACTTTTCACACTTTTCAGCATCTGAAATTGAGATTGGGCATAGTTACGGTGCATGTCTGTGTGAGAATGAATGTGTGTGTTGTCCTTTTGTTTTTCGCCTTTCTTCACAATGTTCCACCTTTTTGTTTGGCCCGGTTTTTTATTATGTTTATGCTTTGGGGTTGAATGTGTGTGTCAGGGCATGAGTGTGTGCTTGTATTTGCGTATGTTGGGACAAATTAGTTTTCAGCTTGACTGCGTGCATGTGTAAATGAGTTTGAAAGGCTATGTAATCACCCAAGATGAGAACTAAGTGTGTGTGTATGTGTTTGCATGTGTGTGAAGGCAGCTGGACCTTAGCCAAACCCTTGCCAGGTCCTTTTTGCTACGTCCTCTCAAGAATGAAGCACGCACTTGTTAGAGTGATTCTGCGTATGCGTGTATGAGCGAGAGAGAGCATTGAGAGTCTTATAATTAACATCAAGAAAATGTCATCTCTTCTTCCCCTGTCATATTTGACACTACTATGCCACAGCTTTGTTAAATGATGAGAGTGGGTGTGGAGCTGGATAATAGGAAATCCTTGTTGATCTTTTTGTGACTGTAGTAGGCCCAATACAGGCATAGATCTAGAAGGGAAAGTACCCCCCTGCAGAACCCTATTATGCACCAACTCTCTGCCCCTCCAGCACCCAGCTAGCATATAGATGAAGCAGTTCAAAAATAGTGCAAAGAACACTCTTGTGCGCTCATGGTAAGCTGTGTTGCCAAGGGTTGCCAAGAGGTCAGCACAGTCTGCAGGCAGGGGCTTTTTCTCTGACTTAAAAGAAATTCCTTATGTACAAACTTTGGCTCTAATTTTCACTTTCAGTAAACACCCGCCACATAAGAAACTCGCATGATGAAATTCACCTGTGGGCCTCCCGTTGGTGCTAGAGTGACAATTTCCAAA
The DNA here is from genome assembly GCF_963576455.1 of Neolamprologus multifasciatus. Taxonomy (NCBI): domain Eukaryota; kingdom Metazoa; phylum Chordata; class Actinopteri; order Cichliformes; family Cichlidae; genus Neolamprologus; species Neolamprologus multifasciatus. The sequence continues at coordinate 17,774,877 of NC_140457.1, read as the reverse complement.
AGTAGCAGTGGACTACTGTAGCTCGAAAGCTCGCGGCTAATGTTTTGTGACGTCAGGAACGTACTTCCAGTGGCTCCCTGAGCTTTGTTCTTTGGTCTCAACCATGATGTTTACGCCACCCCTAACATTTTTTTTCTTAGTATTGTGAATCATCACATGTGAAGAGGAACAGAGAAAAACCACAAAGTCTAGAAGCTCACCGAGCGAGTTAGCTTAGCACTTAAAGTGATAAGTGTACCCAGTTTATTTAGATAAGTTCAGTGAAGGAGGACATGCAGCGGGCTGGTGTAACAGAAGAGGATGTAAGGGATAGAGTGAGCTGGAAGCAGATGATCTGCCATGGCGACCCCTAAAGGGATCAGCCAAATGAAGAAGAAAAAGAAGAAGTCACTGATTCATAACTCATAACCGTCTGGAAGCCATTCATATTTCCTTTACTTCCTTATAGGTCGCTAAGTGATGTAAGTTGAGGCAAAACAAGAAATCAGTTTTCGGACTAAAATATTCTGTAGACTCAGTGAGGGTAACCACACTGTGGAGAGCTGAGAACACATGCCTAACACTGAAGTCATCCAATAGCTGGTTGGTAGCAGTTGTTTCATTTATGAAGTTTTCATGTGTTCAAGTCAACCAATCAGTATATACTAAAGTCACTCAAGGCCCCTCTTATAGTTGGAGTTTACTTATGAAGCTTAAAAAAAAGAGCCTTTACTTGGTGAAACTATGATATTCATCCCTTCCTCCATTGCTGACACACTTTAACAGACTCTTTTAAAGATCCACACCGCCAAAGCAGCTGCTAGTCAACAGGTATAACCCCCAACTTAATTTTCCCTTACAATCCATAAATCCAACATGGACTAATTTTTGCTTTCATTGCTGTTTTAAATGCTTTAAAGCACTTACACATGCACTACATGGATAAAAGCACTGGTCTACACTGCTTCATCTGTGTATTCAGGTGTTTTCAGTCCTGTGGCCAAGGGTGTATAAAATCGAGTACCTAGCCATGCCGTCTAGGATGCAACTAATCAGTTTGGGAAGTTTTCAGATATAAGTGGTGTTATTGCAAAGTGAAAGATATTTCAGATATCTTCAGCTGTTAAAATTATGTATTAATATTGTCATTGTCCCTCGGTGTGAACAGAACTTAATTTGCTGTTATAAATGTTTTCTGTTTCTCCCAGAACTCATTTTCAGGTTAAGCACATTTTTGCGATGTTATACTTCGTATGAGTCCATAAAGGAGTCGTCGTGTAAATTCTTTTTGCTATTACTTATTTTTTTCTATTTTGATTTGTTTCATTGTGTGTGTATATATATTTAATGTACCATCTATTAATGCCTCTTCCCATCCATCCCCTTTAATTGTTCCCACATTGCCCACGGTTGAATTCTTTTCCATTTCTCTCATTCCTCCTCTCTCAGTTGCTTTCTCACCATTTCCACTGTTATTCCTTCTCCTCTCTGCTCTGATATATTTAAACCATCCCCCTGGGGAGAACAGAAGCCCGCCTCAATCTGGAACCAATTGTTTTGTTCGGTTCATGAATCCAGAACCAAACCCTGACAAAAGAAGTCTTGTAAGGACCGCTGTGTTATTTGTTTTTGCCTGAGTTACAGATTGCGCTGTTATCAAAGTATTTATTGTACCATTGCGCTGCAGTTGTGGATGCTGAGAGGGCCCGAAGCCTTGCAGCACATCAAAGCTGTCATAAATGTGGAGCAGGGGCCAAATGGCAAGAAATGCTGTGGGCACAAATGAAATAAGCCAGAACTGCTACTGATAAGAAGCGACTTTTAAAAGCTCTCTCATGTTGATTGCGCCTTGCGAGTTCGAGCTACTGGTTAATATTCTCACACTTCTATCACTCTGGTGACTCTTCGGCACAACTGAGTTTAGCGTGATTCGCATGTTCAAAGGGTGAACTAATTGGAAAGAAGCTTGGCATTGCAGAACAATGATAAGCAACTGATTAATAAGCTGAACTTGGAATGATTCCTCTGCCAATCTAAAAGAATAATAACAAACTCGGGCCTTGCTCTACTTCTCTGCACATCAGAGGAGCCCCGTGCAACGGCACATGTGAGTTCAGGGAATTTCAGCAGGATGCCTACCCCCTGGAGGTGATTTGAGGCAAGACCTCTGGCTGGTGTTGTCACGGCTGATAGGTGTGTGTACATGCTCCATGTGCATGTGTTTGCCTGTTGCAGATTTAGCCAGTCGGCTGGTAACCTGTGAACATATGCCAGCAAGTTGAGTAATGCTGCTCAGAATTAGTTTAGTGAGTGACGCCACCTGACCCCTGACCTTTTGACCTTTACTTTAGAGGCTGTGCTGCAGACAAACAACAAAATTGCAAATTGACAAATGCTGCCGATGTGATAACCTTTTGGACACCGTAACATTTAAATACTTTCATCATTGCCCTCACAAGCCATCATTTATTATGCCCGACTGAGAGTAAAGTCTAAGCGTTTCATTTAAGGTGTATTCCACTGAACTTTAAACATGCTACTGCAATAATGTGTATAATTTTTTCCTCCTTGGCTTCTTGACTTCTCACGCGCCTTTCTGCGCAGTCACATGCAGCGACAGGAGGTTTCAGGTCTGGGCACAAGTGCAGGAGGATCTTAGACTGCTCTTAAACCCATTAAGGCCACCTGGGTGTGTAGCCATGCATGGCTAGAAAGATGGCCAGAAGGTGTGTGTGTGAGCGATTGCACACTTGTGTGTGTACAGGCCGAGAGGTGGCCAGGAGGAGCAGGCTGTTCAGCAAGATTAGCAGGCTCTCACATGTTGCATAACAGATTCCCCCATCTCATGAAAAACCTGCCTGCATGATGCCGCCTGCTAAGCAGGACGGCCTCTACACTCACATACAGACACGTATCTATGAACACACCCAACACTTTGCGCGTTCAAGTTAAGCCTCTTCACCAAAATGCTTCTACTGCTTTGATTTGCATAATTCGTGTGGCTATTTGTTAGCTTCTGTTTTCATACCAGTGATGTGTGAGAGCAGAGGTAGACAGACTGGCCTTCTGACTCACGCAGGTTGAGTCAAAGCCTTAACAAATGTCATTATCCAGACCAGCCTGGAGGTGATTAGGTAGTGTGGCGCTTATGGCTCTGTGTTTAGCATGGGTCTGCTGCAACCATCCAGGCCAACTGCTGTGTGTGTGTGTGTTTATGCATATGGGCCTGGGCTTGCTGGGGGCTGTGATCCGATGGGTCCTATAACACCAAATCAAACACAGAGGGAGACGCAGCCTGTCTATTTCTCTGTTACAGTGAGTGTGTGCGTGTTTGCGAGCAAGGGGGGTTAAGTCGTAAACAAGGTCTCCATGGTGACAACAGATGCAACTGCAGCAAAGAATGAAGTTGAGTGTCAGCAGTAAGGGCCCACTGTGTGTGCGTGTTTGTGCGGGGGGAAAAAACAGCAGCAGTACGGGCCCAGGGAGAGTCATAAACACCAGCAGGCCATGACTTCCACAAATAGACCTCTTAGAGAAAAATGAGAGCCTCCAAAAGAGGGGAAAAAGATTATTTCACACACAACAAACAAATTGTATCGCATAAATGCGCACGATGCGTCTGTAATATTATGAGACGAGTAAAAAAAATGTGCTCACATCAAAGAAACACAGAAGTAAAACTGAAACAAATCTATGCAATTAAAAAAATTTGCAGTGGAAATCCCGAGCTCTGGCATCCATCCTTGAAATACCTCACAGGAGCACCCCGTCCTCCCTCCCCCCATAGCTAAAACGCCAACAATCCATTCATCAGTCTTCATCATCTTTCATCATTATATGGTAATCCTCCCAGCTCACTCTAGCTCTGTCTTGACAGCCCCCTGCAGTGTCTCTTTCTAGTCCTGTTGTGTGGTGAGTGTGCCATCTTGATTCACACATCCTGTCAGTGGTTCATAATCCCTCCTTTATGGAGACCAAACAGCGCACCGCTGTCTCTCTCCACTGCCTAACCTCGAGGCTTCAGTAACCTCATGATGCATGGTCATTGTTAGAGCACCTCTGCTTGTGGAGCACATCTCACCCCAGCCTGACCCCCCAAACACCATCCCAGGCTATTTTCCAATATTATTTATGCAGAGGCTCTCTTTAGTCCCCACTAAGCTGGCTTTTTCAAGGCTTTTCACTGAAAGGCTAAAAACATACAAATCCCCCCCCCAAAACCCTTCAGAAAAACCATATGGAGCACTATACCTTAATCAGAGCAGTCACTGTGTGTGTGTGTGTTTTTGTGTATGTGCACTCACTAATATTAGAATAATCCCTGGTGATTATGGGAGTGGTTATTAGGATGAATATGGCAGCAGGGTTGGGTCAGGCCGAGCTGAGCTGAGCCCAGGCTGCAGTGAGAAACAGATGTCAGTTGACCCACATCTGCCGAGCATGCTGGGACATCGGCGTGTCAGGTCACGGCTCTGATCACCTCAGTGATGCTGTGCGTCTCAGTCCCTGAAAGATCACTGCCTTTTTCTCTTGGTTCCCTTTTACCTCTAAAAGATGGCAGACACAGCTTTTACTCTTTACCTGCATGTCTCTCTCTCTCTACCATGCTTTCGTAACACATATAGACACTTTGTACAAAATACAAATATTTCTGGCATAAAGTGCAAGTTTCAGACTCTGATCTCCAGATCAAAGGTTTTGGCCAGACTACACTTTTGGATTGTGACCCAGACTGACCAGTTTTTGGACAGCTAAATGTGAACACTCATTTCTACAGCACTGTGATAGGGATATCAAACTGAAGCCCTGGAAATGAGTTGCATATCAATCTGCACTAATCTTATAGTTATGCATATGTGGCATCTTTGCCATTTCTAAACCCACTTTTCTGTGCAAGCAGCTGGGTTCTGAATACCATTCATTTTCAGGTCATCTCAGTACATGATGGCAATATACCGCATGTAGTTAGAGCTGCAGAGAGCACATCTAGGAGATGTACATGTTATTGATAAGTAGATCTAAATTAATCTAAAACTAGAAATGATCTGAACCCGAAGTGTGAGAATTGTCAGCTTTAGAGCAGTTAATGGAAAGTCTCTGAATAACAAACACACACACACACACACACACACACACACACACGCACGCACGCACACACACACACACACACACACACACACACACACACACACACACACACACACACACACACACACACTCTCATGCTTCCAGGGAATAATTTTCATCATTTACAAGGGACTCATTTATAATCTCAAATTATTTCTGTTTTGTCCAACTGTTTTATCTTTTTGTTTTGATTGTTTTTTGGCCTGCCAACACACACTGATCCATCCTTTTTAGATTGTCTGGACAGGTAACCAGTCCATCACTGGGCGAGCACTGAGAGCCAGACAACCACACACACTTTCAGATCAACGCCAACAGAAAATTTAAAATAATCCATTAACTTTACATACAGTCTTTTAACGGGTTTTAATGTCCAGTCAGATGTGGACTCAGATGATTATACATGTTGCGCACTAATTGCTCCACATACTGAATGCAAGACATCAAACCCTAAGTTGCTCCCAATGCTTTACCATGAATGTATAAAAGGTGATTTAGAAACACCATTAAAGAATTTGTAATGATATATAGGCTAAAAAGCCTTATATAAATACAGACCATTTATATTGCATTAGGTAGACCTATTTGTCTGCTTGTCATCACAGATATAACCAACATCTAATCGTTAAAAAGATTTAATCAACCAGTGACAATGCATTTGGACATGTTGACACGGCAAAGACGACCTTCTGAAGTTTAAACCGAGCTTCAGAATGAAGAAGAAAGGCGATTAAAAATACTTTGAAAGTGGTGTGGTTATTGGTGTCAGACAGGCTGGTCTGAGTATTTCAGAAATTGTTGATTTACTGGGATTTTCCCACACAACTATCTTTAGGGTTTACAGAGAATTTTCCGAAAGAAGAGAAAATATCCAGTGAGGCTTTGTGTGAAAATGCCTTGATGAAACCAGAGGTCAAAGGAGAAAGGGCAGACTGTTTCGAACTGATGCAATGACAACCATAACCAAGGTATGCAGAAGAGTACCTCAACAGCATGACAACACATCAGACTTCGAAGCAGATGGGCCACAGCAGCAGAAGACCACACCGGGTGTCACTCCTGTCATCTGAGAACTTTAAAAACTGGACAACAGGAGACTGGAAAAATGCTACCAAGAATCTGATGATTCTTGAGGGTATGATCAGATTTTGGTGCAAGCAACATGAAAGCATGGATACATCTTGCCGTGTATTAGCAGTTTACATTGGTGGTGGAGGACATTTTCATGTCACACTTTGGGGGCCTTAGTGCCAGATTGATACAGCATGTCACAAAACTCAGATCTTCTGAAACTGGGTTCTTAAACATGACAATGAGTTCACTGTACTCAAATGGCCTCCGCAGTCGGCAGATCTCCGTCTAGCAGAGCACATTGGAATTGTGGTGAAATATGAGATTCACATCATGGGTGTGCTGCTGCCAAATCTGCAGCAACTGTGTGAAGCGATCACGTCAATATGGACCAAAATCTCTGTGAAACATTTCCAGCACCTTGTTGAATCAATGGCATGAAGAGTTACGGCACTTCTGTAGCTAGCTAGTTTTAAAGTTTGCTGAGCTTTTAGCACCAAGTGATTTGTCTTCCTTTTAGGCACTGACATCATCTGTGGTCTTGTAGTTGTTTTGAGTTTTTAATCACACTTTCACTACTTTTGAAGGATATATGCAGCTCAACAAAAGAGTTCACAGCGTGTTAGAGAACTACCACTGACAAGGGAAAGGAGACGAGCACGAACCTCCTCGTGGCCAAACCAAACATTGTGGTTTTAAGTTATAGCTGCATTTACTTTAAATGATGTGGTAGACCAACACTGAGAATCAGCAAGCACTAATTGAAAACAGCTTGCCAAAGTTCCAGCGAATACGACTGTGGGATACGCTCTTATTCTATTGTGTTTTAATGCACTGGTTCTCTGGTCATTCCTCTGACATCCCAGGAGGCCTGTGCGGTTACAGTCCAAGATAGCTGGAAGATGACTCATTCTGGCTGTCAAATGACAAGTTCGCACAGTGTCATGTTGCCTACTAAGGAGAGGGACATCATTTTCTTTTCATTTCCCAAGATAGACGCTACCACAGTGGAGCCCAAAATGAAAAAATAGCGGCTTCAGTTTTTTGCTGCTTGATGCACATCCCACAAGGTTGGAAAACAACCTGTTGGCATTAGTTTCCCTAAATCTGAACGGTTGAATAAATAAGTACACCCTTCCTGTCCCGCTCATGTTTTCTTACGTTTTCCCCTGTCTAATTTCTCTCCCCTGCCTGTCCATCACTCTTACTTCTCCTCCTCGTCTTCTCTCCGGCTCACTTTAGTGATATTAAGGCCCGTTCTTGTCATCCCACAGGGCAGAGTGGCTGGATTGACAGCTGGGTTCAGCATCTTGACATAGGTCTGTGCCCCTGTCATCATCGCTGATCATCCCATGCTGGCCCTTAGAGTGACAGGCGCCTGCAGAGCCATTTACTCCTGCTGCAGTCAAAAAAAAGCCCTCCTCGATCGTTGTCTTTCACACGGCAATGCAATCGCATACTTTCCTTACTTCCTTATTCTTCCTCCACAATTTCTTCCTCCTATTTCCTTACATCCTCTATAAAACATTTCTTTGACCTCCCACTTATTCTTTTGCTTTATAAATTATCAATTTTTAGTCGATTCATGTTTTTAGAATTCTTCTTCTTTTTAAAATTTTTTTCTTAGCATTTGTTTCTAACAGTCTTTTCTCTTCTCTGATATAAACTCTCCAGCATTTCATGGAGGCTACTATTAATCTAAAGGAATCTGCCAGATCTCAATTAGGGTAATTACTGTGTTTGTTTTTTAACGTAACACTGATGACTCCACTTGCGCTACTATCTTTGAGGAGGCCCTAACAGATGGGGTGCTTAGTACTCTTTAGGGAAGGCTGACAGGAATCAGGATGAAGCTGATTTTGGAGCTTCATATTTGTCAGACTAATTTACCTTGCAAAACTGCTTAACTGTAGTTCGTTCTCCACACTTTTTATTTAAGGACAAAGCATCTTAATGTAAATAGGCAAATGTGAAACAGAAATAGCTTTATTTCAAAGGCAAATTTAGCTTGGTTGTAACCACTATTAAATATGACATCTAGCTTGTACTTGTACTTGGTTGATATAAGATCTGCGGTTTAGGTGTCTTCTTTGCTAGATATAAGTTCACAACACATGTTATGTATGAGGGAGGACGAGCATCTTTCACAGGGGTCTGTAGGGGTTTCTGCAGAATTTCATTTGCATCCCTTCATGCAATGCCTTAGTACTAATTTGCATATTGCCACTCCTTAAAAGTTGGAGATGGCTCTGCCATTGTCCCACATGATCTGACATCAAGTTATTATTGTGCAAGTCTGTATGAGAAGGCACGTTTATAATTTTTCTTATCCACTCATAGCTTGCACATATTGGAGAACTTATGTAATGTAAGTACTGAAAAACACGATATCTGATTGCTGAATTAAGCTATATTACTTAGTTGGTGTAACATGATTACAATAAGACTTTACTTTGGATTGCGCTACATTCAACTTGAAACTTTTTGTGGAACTTTTTGTGGAAAAAGTCCTGACTCTGAGATTGGGAGCCACTGACCTACATAAAACGTACCCAACTTGTAATTCGCTGCAGTTCTTTATTTTTTAGGAAAATAAATTAGGATACTGCCAGCCTGCAGTGTAAAGTTAATAATGAAACATTTCTTTTGAGTGTTCCTGCTACAAGTTTCTCAACTGTACAGTGTTGTTTCTAAGAGCTGCAAAGCGTCTCATTCCAAAACAAAGATGGCAATTTATGGCATCAGAATATGGTTTTAGGCATGTTCCACATCGCGTATGTGTTTGTGAGCGACAGTGCAGAAGGACAGGAGGGCATCAGATGAGTACAGACTGTTTCCACCTGCCAGGTGCCTGGTCTCTAATCCCCCCTCTCTGTCTGATTAAACACACACACACACACACCCACACACAGGCGCAACAAGGTCATCTCTCTGTCAACCATACAATAGTGCTGTGTACCCATCTGGCCTAGATCCTAAATACTTCCTCTTTAGAAACCAAATAAAAAAAGAGATGAGCGCTAACACTTGTTGTTACTGCTCTGCAAAGTTACGGGAATGAATCTGTAGCATTTTGGCCACTATTTAGGAAGTTGTCACATCATTTATCCATCATTTGAGAGCACTGCTGGCACAATCTAGGTGTTTGTGTGAGAAAAGATCAACATTCAGTTGCTTTGCATCCTGTCTTCTCTGTCTTTATCACTTGTACAACACTGAGTTCATTTAGCAAAATACCTTCTTTACATGATATCAGAACATCAGTTTCTTTCTTTCCAAGCTTCTCTGGTCATGAGTCATATCATCCTGACAATATTTTATGGTGTGAACACAGTGCAGCGCTTTGATATCAAGAGGATAAGAGGGCTTTGTAGAGACAGTGACACCCACCCTCCTCCTTCTCCTCCTCCGTCTCCTCCCACTCTTCTGCTTTTCCTTCCCCTGGGGAGGTTTGGCCTCTTCAACCCCTCCCGGACTGCTTTTATGTCTGGTGAGGTTTGGTACGGTTGAGGTGAGGATGAGGTCAAACGCTTTCAAACAGTGCCGAAGAACATCCCACTGTAAATGAAGATTAATTCAATAATGTTTGACTACACTTGAACAAGTCCCTGAACACTGTGGTTTTTGTCCCGCCTCTTTTAAAAATCCCTGTGGATTTGATGCTGTTAGTAAGACATTGGCACTACATGCTTCCACACTGTAATGTAATACAGTATGATGCACAATAACACATATAAACACATGCGTGGCGGGATATACGTGCGTTATTCAGTGTATTTCGAGTCAGAGCAGAGGACTGCATGCAGTCACTGTAAATCCTGGATACCGTGTGTGTGTGTGGTTTGATCTACATGATGATAGTGGAGGAATTCCATGTGGTGCCATGCTGTCTGCACCATCTCTGCTCCTCACCTGTTGAGGCTGTGATTAGATACCGTTAACCCTCAGGCCACAACTATCACATACAGGTAGAGCAGAGTTGGGCTGTAGCTTTCCCCTTCTGCTGTGTGACGGGAGAGAGCTGCTGAACTCCAGAAACCGCAGACGGTGCTGAAAGTTTGTGTCACACTAATGAGCAGTCTGTCAACAAGTGTGCGCTACAGGGAACGAAAAAAAGACACCACTGAAAATATCTAGATTGTATATGGCGGAAATCCTTGCATGACTTCCCCTCCTTTGGTACACCATCCCCACAAGACACAAAAATAATCTTCTTGTAAGGTTTTAGCATGTTATACTTCTTTCTTGCTAACAAGCCTTTTATGTTTCAGTGTGAAGATTACTGGTGGCTGTCAGTTTTTTTTGCTTCTGCACTGATTTGTTTTTCTCCAGAGGCTTAATGAGATGACTGATACCCGTCGTGTTTATTTAATCCACATAATCGGAAACAAATGTACAATTTCTGCTTATACACGTTCAAAGCTTGAGCTATGGAAGCTTGATTCTCCCACTGAGAATTTTTTATTTTTTTGAAAGTCAAGATTTTGGAAAAAATGTCAAAAGTTTGAGTTATCTAAAAGGTTTAAACCTGCAGTTTCTCGCAGCAAGAAAAGTCATTCCCATCGCTCATAATGATGTGCTCAAAATACCAACACATTTCCCCACTCACATTAGATATTCTCATAGTTTTTACATACACTGCTGTTGTTTCTACACATACGTCACTGCTAAAGATATTTGTTACTGTGCTGATGCACTTCAAGTCATTATAACAGTTTGTACTTTTGTTGCTTACAACTCTAGATCTCTCACTTTCCTCAAAACTGTTTCACTTTTTTCAAATATGTATGTAAGCACACTGTCACAGGTACCCTTGCAACAAATAGAAATACAAACTTTCAATTTTGCGTCATAGCCGCTCATCAAAATTTCTGTTTCAAGCACATCCAAAGGAAGCTCTACTGGACATCAGAGGTTTTATGTTGTGTTATGTTGTCTAATTTTGGTGAGTCTGTGTGAAATGCATGTGTGGTCTTCTGCTGCTGTAGCCATCTGCTTCAAGGTCAAGTATGTTGTGCTTTTAAAGATGTTCTTCTGCATAGCTTGTTTGTAATTTGTGGTTAAGTAGGCTATTCTTGCCTTCCTATCTTCCTAGCTCAAAGTAGTCTGTTTATTTTTCTCTGACCTCTGACATCAGCAAGGTATTTTCACCCAGACAACTGCCACTCACTGGAGACCTTTCCCTGTAAAACCTGGAGATGGTTGTGTTGGAAAATCCCAGTACATGAACAGTGTGTGAAATACTCACACCAGCCCGTCTCACATCAACAACCATGCTGCGTTCAGCCATCTTTATTCCTCATTCTGATGCTCAGTTTGAACTTCATCAGGCTGTTATGACCATGTCTACATGCCTAAATGCACTGCCTCTGATGTGAAAAGCTGATTAGATATTTGGATTACTGTAAGGAACAGCAGAACAGGCGTACCTAATAAAGTGGTTTCTGAATGCATGCAGCGTGACTTTACTGGACTGTACAGTAGCTGATGCTGTGTTCTCAGACTGTATATTTTTCTGTGTCTGTTTTCTGATCCATATAAATTCACTAGTATTATTTTGCTTTTCTCAATTTCATCAGTTGCAAAAAAAATTCTTTACATTTCTATTTTTTCAGATTTTTTTTTTACTATACACATCTTAAATCAGTAAGGTTTTGAGAACGTCTTTAAGGGGTGGTGAAAGGTTTGACTTCATTGATCACAGAGGTGAAGTGACTGCAATAGTATAAAACATACATTTTGACAAATGTGGAAAAAGGTTTTGATTGTGTTGCATAGGTGACTCTGTGTTATGAAAAACTGCATGAAGAGTGATGAGAATGACTTTTCTGCTGTGAGAATCGATTGAGAAAAACTGCAAGATTCGAAACTCCAATAAAGTGGAGCTGAGACCTGCTTAGCTGCTCTGCAAACAGCTTTGAACAATTGCACTTGGGAAATGACTCCATATAATTCACAGAGCTCACCTGTTTCCACGTCGATAATTTCCTCGGTAGAAAGCAGTTAACCTTTATAGTATCTAGCTGGAGGCAGAGAGCCCAAACTTTGGCAAATATATAATCTATATGTCTACATACCACTGTGAAAATCTGTGTTTTTGTAATTTGGGTAAACCAGCCTTTTAAATATGATTGCTTTTAGCCCAGAGGCTCCATAAATAGGTGTATATCACTGACTGCAGTCAAACAAGATGATTCCTGGTTATGCACTAAAAGGGCAAGTCTTGCAAGCAGGGAGGCTTGACAAAGTAGACTTGACCCTGGACTGAGGCTTGTTGTGGCGCTGCATCTCTGGAGGGCTTGTCTGAAGGCTGGCTGCTCTCCGTCTGGGCTGCAATGCTCTCTAATCACCCTGACACTGCACTTACAGGGCTGACAGCTATGAGATTGTACACGTGACAAGGCCCACCTTGGCTCTCCATTTGTTCCCTCTCAAGATAATCACTTTCTATTGATTTTCCTGGAGCGCACACATCCCTGTTACCTTTCAACCTCTCTTTAGACTGCTTGTCAAAATATCTCAGAGCCACGTCGTACCAACCTGCAACGTATTGCCATACAGTACATAATTTATGTCTGTGAAATACATAGAATAGCAGAGTTACTGCAGGATCAGCCCCTCAGTTTGCGACAAGATCAATAACAAAGCGTAATCGTCACATTGTACCTAACCCATTTAAAAATACATACAGTTAAAGAAGTTAGAGGATGGCGACATGTGCATAGTGTAAACTCTGTGTGAGTATGTGCACGTATTTGATGCTTCATTCCTTTACAGCTTGTATCAGTGAGCTGAGGCGTCACAGCCGGCGCCCTCTGCTACTTACCTAATTAGCTCTAGGAGTCCCTGCATTATTAACAGACCCCCTAAATCATTCAGAGGGGCCCTAATGTGTGTGTGCGTGTGTGTGTGCAAGGGAACACACCAAGGGGGTTTGGAGGATCACTGCGATAATGTCCTTTCCTATTCACGACATGTCACGAGTAATTATTCACCCTGGGATCACATGGGTCCAGAACATTGGTAATGGCACTTTTCTCAGCCCCTCCCCCACCTCCCCCCTTCACCCTCCCACTGCTTTTATGACTGACAAGGTGCTAGATGGCTCAGCCATTCTCTACAGATAGACAAATAGTGGAGGATGGCTAGCATTGTTAGACAAGAATGTTCATGTTACAAAGGTCATGTGTTAATGCAGGGAGATCAGCGGGAATAGATGGATAATGTTTATTTTATTGTGTACATGGATCTCATTAACATGAGCGGCTATGCCATTTGTAGGCCTCATTTGGTTATATTACATGTAATGTACTAATCGTTTTAGAGGAATATTACTGTGATAATAGTGCAAGTGTCATTTAGCTGCTTTAAAGCTGGATGACTCACAGTCGTGGCTGTTGGGAAACAGAAGAGCTTGATGGAAATTTTTTTTTTTAAAAAATCGTAATTTGGGAAACAAAATGCAGCTGAATCATGTTCAGCTGAATGTGACTGTTTGCTCTAGTTTCAGCAGCTGGAAGTAGTTTGGTCCTTTTGTCAGCAGAGTCAGCAAGACACAAATGAAAAGTCAATATACATCACTTCCTCCCTCTCAGCCAATAACTGCTGTGTAGGATGGTGATATTGTTCTGTATGAGATAATATTTGGCTAGGCGTGTGACCTGGAGCTCTTGCTCTGGTAAATCCACATGTGTTTACTGGAATGTGACTGTTTCCTGAAGCTCTGCAGTAGCTTTGATATGTTGGTTAAATTCCCTTCTTTGTGGTGTATTTCCCTCTTCCAGGTAGAAGGAGGGAGAGTCGAAGGGGGTGACTTTAAATGTCTTTTATAAAATTTAAAAGCAGATAAAACATAAATAATGCTCTGATAGCAGAAAACCCACATAGAGCTCAGTGACATAGACTCAAAATCTATGTCACTGAGCTCTATGTGATTGCAAATTTGTGAAAATTTGCAATCACAATAATTTTTGATGATGCAGACAAAAAATAAACAGAATTTTACCGATGCTTGCAGACACAAGTAATCATAAGTGTAAATAAACGAAGGACACCATCCTAAGTATACAAGTATGGCTGCCCTGCTTTTCAATCACCCACTTCCATCCTTTTGCTCTTCCTGTCATATGGATGGCAGCTAGCAAGTGCTCTAGCTATGCTTGGTTGAGTCATTAATTTACATTTGGGTTACGAATCACTAACTGTATTTAGCATCTCCTCCTGGTGGTACTCCGTGGTGTGTCTTTGTCTCGAGTGGTGGAACAATTTTGTTGTTTCCAACTTTATCAGGAACAATTTTCTTGCATTAAAAAAAGTGTCCTTTCTTGGAGGCTAGCTAAGTTTTTAGGCACTAAGTCTTCATCAGATGTTGACACACAACTCTCGCTATCAGATATGTTTGGACTCAGTATACTAATGCACTTATCATTGGTAATGATATCACGATATAATATTTTTATATCACAGACAAACCTTTACCAATACTATTGTGGATGATATGATATGAAACAGCCCCAGGGGGATGTAGGAGGAATACTCAAGAGACTGAAAATAACTTGATCCATTAATTAACTGTTAATAATAATTAGTCAGTGTTGGTGAATTGCAGGTTGCAGGAGAATTTAAACAGTCTGAGTGGATGATCCTGACTGTGCTGAGGCATGCATTATTACCTGCAGGAGTACATGAGCACAATATGCACATTCAGCCTTAATTTCCTAGAATTTGGAACAAAACAAACGATTATCAGTTAGGTCAAATTTTTGAAAAATTTTTGGCAAATAAAATGATTCACTGTGGTGAAAGCTTCCTACTGGCCATTGCAAGTACAAACCAGGACTGCTGATGTGTTTGTGGAAATGTATTTGTAATACAACCACACACACCTACACACTCATGTGTTCAGCCACACATAGGTGGCAAAGCCCAACCTGTTACATTTAGCTTACCTAGCATGGACTCATTTGTCAGAAACCATACAAATAATATATCATATGACATATCACTTCCAGTTATGGTAAATAAGAACAACAGTGGACCACCACTTGCATACAGAAGTGTTAATTGCTAACAGTTTTAATTTCTGCCTTTTGGCTAATTGGTTTCTGTTATAACGCAGGCAGAAGACAAACAGTGATATATATTCCTGAGCATTTCAGCACAGGCATCCCTTGATTTTATGATGGGCGTGAGGCTAAGTAGATTACTGGTCTTTTACTGCAGTTGCAGGATGAAAAAACAAAAAAGGTGAAAGCTGCAATGGGAAAAAGAATTACGTGAGATAAAAGTCTGAAGACGGCGGGAGAGTACGAGCGAGAAAGCAAAACGCTCCTTTACATCGTTAATCTGGTCTGCCCCTCCCCCCTCTGTTTCAATTAAGAAAATTACTTTTTAGTTCAATTAACAATAATTCACGCTTAACTGAATAAAGTTTATTACACAATCAAGGCATCAACAGAGTGAGAGGAACACACTTAAAAGTGCGTATGCACACACATATACACAGGAGGTTGTTGTAGTGGGTGTTAGGGCTCGCGGTACAAGCTTCGCTGAACTCTGAGTCAGACAATATTTTTACAGGATGTTAGAGAGAAATATGCCATCACACTCTTAGATGGAAGGGAACCTCTATCTTCTATCTTTGGCCTCGAGCAGCAGCTTGCATCACAGTGATTAACTCCAGAACATAGACAGTAACACCAGCAGCCACATTGTCATAATTGCCATTACCCCCCGACTATGAGCACCACCACCAAAAACCATCACTGCAAAACATGGCGTTCGCTCGTTTCTGAAAGCGTCTGCCCTCTTTTAACGCAGCTACTGATGAACTATCTGCTCAAAAACATTTAGGAAAAGGAACTAACGCAGCACATAAACTGCCCTATTTTACATTTTTACACGAACAATACGGCGTTCGTCCCTTTAGCTGGGCTTTATCCTCCTTTGTTCCATCCCTCCCCTTTTCCCTTCTCTTCTTCTTTCTCACCCTCTCTCAAATGATTTATGCTGCTACAATTATTGGGTAATCTCCACTGTCATTACTCTTAACATCTGCTCTGTCAGAATGCTAAAGGCTTTTGGCTGGGCTGTGCGACAGTTATTCTATGTGCTTACAGTCCTACGATGCAGACAGATCCCCCCTCAATCCCCCCTTCCACTCCGCCATCGCCTTCTCTCTTTATGTGCTATCTGCATTGGAGAGATGAAATGGCTTTTATATGAGTGGGAGAGTTATGCTGGGCTGATTTGTTCATGCTGGTGTGTGAGCGAAAGAAAAGTAGAAGATCTGATTGGAGAGGTAGGCTGAGTTGTTTCAAGGTTTTGTTGGATCTGGAGGTCAGAGGTTCTTGTGATGTTGAGTCAAAGTCTAAAAAAGAAAAACAGAGGGAAGACCTTCAACAATCAAATCCTAGGTATCAAACAAAGAAAACGAATTTTTTTTTCCATTTGGAACTGATGAAAACACTCATGACCGTGTAATTCCCTCTTACAAGCTCATTCTTGTGTGTCTGTTACTGAATAAATAACAAGCAACCACCCAGCAGACAGGCAGTTAAGCAAGCTAACCTTTAGCGAGGAGGGAGAGGAACACTCAGAGATTTCCATCAGATTGCCCTCTCCAGTTTCCATTGTGTGTGTTGGCTCCCTCCTTGGTATTCATGCCCCCCCCCCCTCCACACACACATGCACACACACACACATGCACAAACAGACACACACTCACACATACAGACTAAATTGGAACCATTTGGTATTCAGATAATGGCAAACAGCTCAGATCTACTAGAACAATAAGCAGTTTCCAACCAATCGCCCACCTGGACTGAGCGTTGCTGCTCGTCAGTTGACAGGGTAGGCCCTTTCTTCTCCCAAAAGCTAACTTTTCTGAAGTGTCTCCTCTGATTCCATTTTCACCTCCCTTCATTGCTGATTGACCTTCAGCTTCCTTGCAAATCAGACACCTCTCAGAAGTGCTATACAAGAAGAACTGTGTCTACTGAATGTCAAAACCTGGCAAGTGTTATGACTTTAATCAATGTTTCTGCACTGTAGCTGTTGTCTGCAAGTGTATGTGACTCAACCCACTGAGAGGGATGTAATGACATGGGTCCAATACTGTGTGATTGAGATGGATGACCTGTTTTATTATCTGTGTTTTCTATGTATGTGCATGCATGAATATACCCCCTGAGTGCTGAGGGAACACATTGTGACCCTCGTTGCATTTGGCCACCAGAGGCCATGCTGGCAAAAGCTAAAATGATGATTAAGGACAGGGGGCTGAATGGGAAAATGTGGATTAATGAAGCTCAGATAGAATTAATAGCCATGACATCCCACAATAGTGAAGCTGCTAAATGAGAATATGTTGTGGGTCCACCAGAGTCTCAAAGCTTGTTTTGCTTTCAAGGTGATGGTAGGAGTGAAGGAGAACTTGCCTCTCTTGGCTAACTTGGCTAACTTGTCCAGTCTTGACAACTGAAAACAGAGTTTTTGACATGCTTGACATTTTTCAAGTAAAGTTGTGGATTTCCCGTCCAACTGCTGGTGTAATCATCAGCGTTTACAGCTTGAGCACTTGGTATTGTAATTAGAATTCAGACTATAATAAGAGGATTAATAATAAGAGGATTGATAATAAGAGAAATGTTATCATTGAAGTACAGTGCAGACATGCAGGTGAGGTTAATTTGTGGTTCTATATTAGCTGTAGGTATGAATGTGAGGATGTGTTAGTTATGAAAGACTGTCAGGAAGTTAAGAAAAACTCAATAGAACTAGAAAGTCCTTCAGTGCTCTCTTAGCTTCTGCAGCTCATTTATCAAGTATGTTGTAGAGTTTAGGCTAGTAATTACATTTTGTTTAAGGTGTGCAACATTAATCTTTACCTGACCACAAAGGGGAGGGAATTAGTACTTCATTTCCAGTGTTAAAAAAAGTGTAGATTAAGTTTACTTATCTTCTTGGTTAGACTATAAGTTATATCTGGTGGTGGAAGAGAGGTAACCTCTGAAGAGGTCAGAACCTGGTACCATATATTCATTGCTAATCACAGAGTTGCTAAGGTTGATTGCCAGTGTTTCTGTCTAACTGCTTGTAGACTTTTCTCAACTTCATTTCAAGACTTTAAG
Organism: Neolamprologus multifasciatus; assembly: GCF_963576455.1. Classification (NCBI taxonomy): domain Eukaryota; kingdom Metazoa; phylum Chordata; class Actinopteri; order Cichliformes; family Cichlidae; genus Neolamprologus; species Neolamprologus multifasciatus. Next base: position 17,756,566 of record NC_140457.1, on the reverse strand, counting down.
AGAAACATAAAACTTTTTAGACACAAATAATTGGGTTAGACTACAAAGCTGCTCAATAGCCATCTCAGAATGGAGATAACACTGTCTATTAATGTTACAGAGGGGCAGGACTGCTGATGCTGTCTAGCTTCATAAATAATGTTATCATGATATTGTTAGCCATAGCCATAAGCAGCTACTTTAACGATAGCCTAACAGATGGCTAATGTTGGTAGATGCTAAAAGTTAAATGGCTAACATTAACATATTCACTGGGCTGGTTAACATTTATGACAACTGTTTAATATTTCAATGTTGCTGAAAATGTAGCTTTACTTACATCATGCAATTCTTTGAAAAGACTGTCTGTGTTTGTTGTGCTACTGTTCATGTTTTCAGGTGCTAGTGAGGGGAGGGGCTGTGTGAAGTTGTGTGCATAGTATCAATACTATTGTGAATGACAATCTAAACTGATAGAAATTTTTGTATCAATTAGTATCTGAGTATTAATATTTTTGTATGTACCTTACTTGGTACTTTGTTTACTTTGGTTAAACAAATTTATTTAACCATCACCAAGTGTCAGGGTACAAGCTACCCTAAACGAACAGTATTGGTAATTAGCAAAATTATTTTTTTATGCTTCTGTAATGTGTAATCCACCAGTCTTTAATTAAAATGTCATTTTCATGCTAAAATATGATTACTGTTAGCCATGAATTTTAATATATTAGTTTTAGTTTTATTTTTGTTTAAAAAAGCAGAAAAAAGCAGTAAAGCTTATGAAAGTATAAATAAAAATATATAAATAAAAAAATTTTTTTGAGTAAGATGGTAAATGGCCTGTATTTGTATAGCGCTTTTACTAGTCCCCCCTAGGGACCCCAAAGCACTTTACACACCCAGTCATCCACCCATTCATTCACACACTGGTGGAGGCAAGCTACAGTTGTAGCCACAGCTGCCCTGGGGCAGACTGACAGAAGCGAGGCTGCCATATCGCGCCATCGGCCCTCCTGGCCAACACCAGTAGGCGGTAGGTGAAGTGTTTTGCCCAAGGACACAACGACCTAGACTGTCCGAGCCGGGGCTTGAACCGGCAACCTTCTGATTACAAGGCGAACTCCCAACTTTTGAGCCACGATCGCCCCAATTACAGTTATTTGCTTACATTCCTGAGCTGAAAATATTAGTGTCAGTTAATGTTATGCTTGAATAATTTCAGACGTCTCAGAGAAATCCAGCAGACTCAAAACTGGGTATAAAATTCAATATTCTTTTAGTTTTAAACAATTTTTTGACAGATTTCTAAATTATTTGTGTTTTCCTATTTTTATGACAGGTGGTCTCCTCCGTGAATCGCAACCTTATCGTGGTGGAGGGGTTTGTGTGTCCCAGGGATCCCAGGGGCTATGTTGTCTGGGGGCATTTGCCCCCTGGTAGGGTCTCCCATGGCAAATTGGTCCTGGGTGAGGGACCAGACAAAGAGCGATTCAGAAGACCCCTATGAAAAAAACACCGAGGGAACAGTTTACCCTGCCCGGGATAGGGTTACCGGGGCCCCGCCCTGGAGCCAGGCCCGGGGAGGGTGCCCGAGGGCGAGCGTCTGGTGGCCGGGCCTTAGTCCATGGGGCCCGGCCGGGCACAGCCCGAAGAGGAGACATGGGCCCATCCTCCCGCAGGCCCACCACCCGCAGGAGGCGCCATAGGGGTCGGGTGCATTGTGTACCGGGTGGCGGCCAGGAGCGGAGGCCCTGGCGGACTGACCCCCGGCTGCCAAGACTGGCAATAGGGACATGGAATGTCACCTCTCTGGTGGGGAAGGAGCCTGAGTTAGTGCGTGAGGTTGAGAGGTACCGGCTAGATATAGTCGGGCTCACCTCTACGCACGGCTTGGGCTCTGGAACCAGTCTCCTGGAGAGGGGCTGGACTCTGTCTCAGTCTGGAGTTGCCCCTGGTGAGAGGCGGCGGGCTGGGGTGGGTATTCTAATATCCCCTCGGCTTGCTGCCGGTACGTTGGGGTTTTTCCCGGTGGACGAGAGGGTTTGTTCCCTGCGCCTTAGGGTCGGGGAACGGGTCCTGACTGTCATCTGCGCTTATGCGCCGAGTGGCAGTTCGGAGTACCCAGCCTTCTTAGAGTCCCTGGGGGGGGGGGGGGGGGTGCTGGAAGGTGCTCCACCTGGAGACTCTGTTGTCCTGCTGGGAGACTTCAATGCTCACGTGGGTAACGACAGCGAGACCTGGAGGGGCGTGATTGGGAGGAACGGCCTCCCTGATCTGAACCCGAGCGGTGCTTTGTTATTGGACTTCTGTGTTAATCACAGTTTGGCCATAATGAACACCTTGTTCGAACATAAGAGTGTCCATAAGTGCACGTGGCACCAGGACGCTCTAGGCCGTAGGTCGATGATCGATTTTGTAATCGTATCACCAGACCTGCGACCATATGTTCTGGACACTCGGGTAAAGAGAGGGGCTGAGCTGTCAACTGATCACCACCTGGTGGTGAGTTGGATCAGGTGGCGGGGGAGGACGCTGGACAGACCTGGTGCACCTAAACGCGTAGTGAGGGTGTGCTGGGAACGACTAGCAGAGGCCCCAGTCCGCGAGATCTTCAACGCACACCTCCGGCAGAGCTTCAACAGCATTCCGAGGGAGGCGGGGGACATCGAGTCCGAATGGACCATGTTCAGCGCCTCCATTGCCGAAGCTGCTGCATTGAGCTGCGGCCGCAAGGTGGTTGGTGCCTGCCGTGGTGGTAATCCCCGAACCAAATGGTGGACACCAGAGGTGAAGGGAGCCACCAGGCTGAAGAAGGAGTCCTATCGGGCTTGGTTAGCCTGTGGGACTCCGGAGGCAGCCGACAGGTATCGACAGGCCAAGCGGAATGCGGCTCGGGCAGTGGCTGAAGCAAAAACTCGGGTGTGGGAGGAGTTCGGAGAGGCCATGGAAAAAGACTTTCGGACTGCCTCGAAGAGGTTCTGGGAAACCGTCAGGCGTCTCAGGAGGGGAAAGCGGTGCTCTACCTGCACTGTGTATAGTGCTGGCGGAGCGCTGCTGACGTCGACTGAGAAAATTGTCAGGCGGTGGAAGGAATACTTCGAGGACCTCCTTAATCCCACTGACGCGTCTTCCAAGGAGGAAGCAGAGTCTGGGGATGAGGGGAATGACCCGCCAATTTCTGGGGGCGAGGTCACTGAGGCAGTTAAACAACTCCTTGGTGGCAGAGCCCCTGGTGTTGATGAGGTCCGCCCCGAGTTCCTGAAGGCTCTGGACGTTGTAGGGCTGTCCTGGCTGACACGCCTCTGCAATGTTGCGTGGAGATCAGGGGCAGTACCCGTGGATTGGCAGACCGGGGTGGTGGTCCCCATCTTTAAGAAGGGGGACCGGAGGGTGTGTTCCAACTACAGGGGGATCACACTCCTCAGCCTCCCCGGGAAAGTCTATGCCAGGGTGCTGGAAAGGAGAGTTCGTCCGCTAGTCGAACCTCTGATGCAGGAGGAACAATGCGGTTTTCGTCCTGGTCGCGGAACACTGGACCAGCTCTTCATCCTCTCGAGGATACTTGAGGGTGCATGGGAGTTTGCCCAACCAGTCTACATGTGTTTTGTGGACTTGGAGAAGGCATTCGACCGTGTCCCTCGGGGTGTCCTGTGGGAGGTGTTGCGGGAGTATGGGGTGTCTGGCCCATTGCTACGGGCCATTCGATCCCTATACAACCGTTGCAAGAGCTTGGTTCGCATTGCCGGCAATAAGTCGGACTCGTTCCCGGTGGGTGATGGGCTCCGCCAGGGCTGCCCTTTGTCACCGGTTCTGTTCATAATTTTTATGGACAGGATTTCTAGGCGCAGCCAAGTGGCGGAGGGCTTTCGCTTTGGTGGCCTCAGGATCTCATCTCTGATCTTTGCGGATGATGTGGTTCTGTTGGCTTCATCGGGTGAGGGCCTCCAGCTCGCACTGGAGCGGTTCGCAGCCGAGTGTGAAGCAGCGGGAATGAGGATCAGCACCTCCAAATCTGAGGCCATGGTTCTCAGCCGGAAAAGGGTGGAGTGCCCACTCCGGGTCGGGGATGAGGTCCTGCCCCAAGTGGAGGAGTTCAAGTATCTCGGGGTCCTGTTCGCGAGTGATGGGAGAAGGGAGCCGGAGATCGACAGACGGATTGGGGCTGCAGCTGCAGTAATGCAGACGCTGCACCGGTCCGTTGTGGTGAAGAGGGAGCTAAGTGTAAAAGCGAAGCTCTCAATTTACCGGTCGATCTACGTCCCTACCCTCACCTATGGCCACGAGCTGTGGGTAGTGACCGAAAGGACGAGATCGCGGATACAAGCGGTGGAAATGAGCTTCCTCCGAAGGGTGGCTGGCATCTCCCTTAGAGATAGGGTGAGAAGTTCGGCCATCCGGGAGGGGCTCAGAGTAGAGCCGCTGCTGCTCCACATCGAAAGGAGCCAGTTGAGGTGGTTTGGGCATCTGGTAAGGATGCCCCCTGGGCGCCTCCTGGGTGAGGTGTTCCAGGCATGTCCCACCGGGAGGAGGCCCCGGGGCAGACCCAGGACACGCTGGAGAGATTATATCTCTCGGCTGGCCTGGGAACGCCTTGGTGTTCCCCCGGATGAGCTGGAGGAGGTGGCTGGGGAGAGGGAGGTCTGGGCCTCTTTGCTTAGGCTGCTGCCCCCGCGACCCGGCCCCGGATAAAGCGGATGAAGATGGATGGATGGATGGATGACAGGTGGTCAGACTTAATTTGCTAAGCACTGTATGCTGCATTATCTTAACTATAATTAAAATAGAAATTTAAATAATTAAGACTTGGTTTTGGCATTTCAACAATAGTGGGAATTTTTTTAAAAAAAGGTCAAAACTGACACAAAAACTTTTAGGTCATGAGGCGTACAAAGCCACTCAATAGAAATAACAATAATTACATTATCTGTTTCCTTTTTTTCAGACTCTTTCCAGAGCTATAGAAGACATCAGAAAGCATTCTTCACAGTCTTTTTGAAAACAATTAAAAAAATGAAATTGCTTTTTCACCTAAATGCCAAACATCTTGAAATCATGACAAATTTGTACAATCAAAAAGGGCTGCTCAAATTAATCAAATATGTGGAAAACCCTGCAAACGCTGTTTGCAGGGTTCTCAGAGATCCGGTCCCCCGTATCTCTGAGAACCTCGGATGTTTTTAGCTGCAGCTGCAAAGATTCAACCCCCTGAAGTTTTAGTTTGGCTGTTTGAGGATAACAGTTGCTGGACCGTCTTGTCTTCTCTTTGATTTCACCACCTGGTTTGTTGTTCAGTTGGTGGTCTTTCACTTCTACCTCCCGCGGGCTACAAACAGCCAGGCTTACACACACCTAGATAACTTATTAGCATTTTAAGTCAGGAACTGGAAAGTGGTTTGGCTCCAGGTGCTGATCAGCTATTAATGTCTGGTCGGTTATGCAAGTAAATGTTTATCTCAGACTGGTTACATGTTACGGTAGCTTAGAGGCTTGGATCATTGTGTCTTTTTCTGGAAGTATTTGTAACAGTTTGGAACAAGTTATTAACTCAAGTTACTCATTTGCTTGTTTAAACAAAGGAAAAAGTGCGGAAGAAAATGGCACCGGTTTCTTGGAAATGTTGTCACATCGTGTTATGGGAAACAAAAGCAAATACATTTCTGGGAACTATCTGTTATAGTGCACGATTAAAAGGAAAGATAGTTTATGGAATTCACTCTCTAAAGTGTTGTGCTTCCAATAAAAACATGGGATTTGTTTCATCTTGTGTAAAGAGAGGTGAGAGAAGAGAATTACAGTCGTGCTTTTCTTTGATATAAAGAAAAAGCAAATGCCAGAGATTGGCTGGTAGCCTGTCCTCCAACAAAGGCACAAATTATAAACCTAGTTTGGAAATATCAAAATCACTAGTACATTTTTGGTAAATAGCTTAATGAGGAGAACAAGTCACCCCATCTCAGCCATAATGTAGGTGACAAAGACATCCTCAATCCTTCCACTTCTCGCCAGCTCAAGTTATTCATGTTAAAGAATGGATGTGCCATTTTGTTGCTCTCTTCTTATGTATTTAGGTGCTGATAGTCACCCTGGGTGGAGTGAGAGAACTCTGGGAACAGGTGTAACTCGAGAAAGTGCATGATACCGAAAGGGAAACTGAGATAGTGAGCATTGACAGGATTGAGCTCCCAGGTGGGGTGTCACCCTCATGGGGAGGCAACAATTGCTGACAAAGCTGCGTGCGTATCACATGAGAAGGTCTTGACAGGTGAATTTCCTCAGGTATTGCTCATTAGAAGGCTGCGCAGATTCTGGGGTTTTGCGAGACGTCGTTATGACAATTTGACATGCATCCGAGTGATTCAAACTGCGGTCACTGTTGCAGAAAAATTAGAAAGTTAGGAAAAGAAGTCATAATTAAAGAAAAGACTTGAATTGTTCTTATTGACTTTGTATTTATTAAAACATCCGAGAGATCAGGTATCTCACATGACAGCGAACTCAATCATAGACAGTTTTTAACTTATACTGTTTTTATTATTTTATTATTTACAGTAGTTTAGTCACGCAGCCAGTGTTGTTGACTTTGTCACTAGCTTCCTATTGTGAAAGGGTGACCTTCCTCTGTCTCCCACTCTCTGTTCTGCTCAGCTCCGTACATCTGTGTCTGTTTACCAGCCTGCCTGTGTCTCCCTCAATCTGAACTGATGAGTGCAACTCACAGCTGCTCCTCTCTTGTTTCCCGCTGCTTGGGTTGTGCGTTTCTCTCTGTGTGTTTGTGTGTGCCGAACACGTTTAGTGTGTGGTGTCGTTGTGCTCACTACTGACAGCGCCGTGCTCTCAAATCAAAGACCGGCTTGCTACACCTTCTGTTCACAGAAGCAAGTTTAGATAGAAGGAGTTAACGGGTTAATATTATTCGTTCGTTTCATACGTGTGACTTTTTGTATTGGTAAACAATGAGATCGGGATGTATTTAGTTTCAGGGCGGGAAGGGAGGGGTGATGTGGGGGAAAAGGGTAAAAGCAGAACATGTCTTCAGGTGAGTATGGGATACTGGTGAGAGCATGACATCATCAGGACAGGTGTTGTTTGCTGTTGTTTTTCTGGTGAGGGGGCCTGAAGGTTGTTTGACTGTCAGTCTGAACCTGTTGGACCTGTTGCAGGCCCGCAGGATCTCTTCTCACCTGTGGGAAGTGGGAAGATTGTGCTTTTGAGTTTGACACGTTAGTGTTGCTGCAAAACCTGTTTATGCTTGTCTATTTTATTTCAGGTGAAAAATTGGTGTTTATGTTGGATTTTAAATGAAAACTATGGGACTGCTTGGAGTTGGTGACCGTCAGTCAGTCAGTTGGATGACTCCTCTGCTTTGATAAAGTTTAACATGTATTGATTTTGAAAAAAAAAAAAATCCTTTGAATTGCTGTGTTGAAATTCCTTGTCTCCAGGAGATAAAGGTTGCTGACTTTAAACGGAGAGCTATGAACCGTGGTGAGTGCTAGAAGGGGAACTTGTGGTGAGTGGTGGTAACGCGTTGGCAGTCCTTTGGTTCAGACAACGCATCTACCTGCAGAAAGTTTCTGTTGTCGGATGGGGGAAGTGTCAACAATATGTGGTACAACCGGTCTGTGGGCTACTTTTGGTTGTGCTGTTGATCCATCAGCTAACCATAGAGAAGAGCGATAACATACAAACACACTTTTAGCACTGGATTTTAACAACAATTGTCCTCGTCCTGTGAAATGGTCAATTGTTCTATCTGCATTTTTTTGTCCTTCTCAGCTGTCATCCTCTCTATCCAATTTTGAACTTCCCACAATAACTCAGCTATCTTCCATAATTACTAACTTAAAGTCATCATCGTGTAAACTTTGATCCACTGCCGACAAATCTTGTTAAACTCTCATTTCCGTCTCTTGCCCCACTGATTGCTAATATCGTACACTCCTGTCTTATATCTGGTTCTGTTCCTTCTTCTCTTAAAACTGCAATAATAACTCCAATACTGAAAATTAATGGTTCAGATCCCTCCAATCTAAATAATTTCAGGCCAATTTCAAATCTCCCTTTCCTAGCAAAAATTCTTGAAAAGATAGTGGCTGCACAGGTTCATCATCATCTCTCTGGAAATGTCACAGTACAGAAACAGCCCTAGTAAAAATCACCAATGATCTTTTACGTTCAGCTGATTCTGGACTTATATCCATCCTCATTCTCCTTGACCTTACAGCGGCTTTTGATACCACTGCATCCTCCTTCACAGATTAGCATCTATTGGCATCAATGGTACAGTACTCGCCTGGTTTACTTCTTGTCTCTCTGGCCGCTCACAGTTTGTTCAATTACTCCCTCACAGATCAGTATCTACTCCTGTTAATTCCGGTGTACCCCAAGGCTCTGTCCTGGGTCCTTTACTTTTTATCATCTAGCTCTTATCCCTAGGTAATATTTTTAGGAAGCACAACATCCAGTTTCACTGCTATGCAGATGACACCCAGCTCTACCTATCCTTCAAACCCACAGTTACTCTCCCACCCACATCCATTTCAGACTGTTTAAGTGAAATCAAGGTCTGGTTTACTCACAACTTTCTTAAACTTAATGGCAATAAAACAGAATTCATTTTAATAGGCACCAGATCAAAACTGACTATAGTTCCAACCAGTCTTTCATTATCCATTGATAACTCTGTTGTCACACCCTCCACTCAGGTTAAGAGACTTGGTGTCATTCTCGATAGCACTCTGTCCTTCACAGCACATATAAATAATATCACTCAGTCTTCCTACTTTCATCTCCGTAATATTAACCATCTTCGTCCCTCACTGACACCACACAGTACCGCCATACTTGTCAATGCTCTTGTCACATCACCTGGATTACTGTAATTCTCTTCTCTATGGTTTTCCTCATAAATCCCTCCATAAATTGCAGTTGGTTCAAAATACAGCTGCTCGTATTATTTCCAGAACTAGATCCAGTGAGCATATAACACCTGTTCTTAAACAGCTCCATTGCCTCCCAATTCACCTCCGTGTCAATTTCAAGATCCTGCTTCTCACTTTCAAAGCGCTTCATAACTTTGCTCCTCCATATCTATCTGATCTTCTCCATACATACTCACCCCTTCCTACACTCCGCTCTTCTTCAGCTTCCCTTCTGTCAGTTCCACCGGCACAGAGGGAAAGTGCAGCACCTTTTTTCTCTGTAAATGCACAGAGAAGATGCTCGTCTGGGCTTTAAATCCATTTAAAGCACTTATCATGTCAGCAACAGTCTTACCTTTGCCTTGCAGCTCACAGTTCAAATGGTTCAGTTTCCCAGTAATGTCCGTTAAAAACGCAAGGTCAAGTGTCCACTCAGTGTCCTCCAGCAGAGATGTGTCTTCCCCTTTGGATTGCATGAACTCCTTGATTTCACCCAAAAGTGACAAAAGTGTACCCTGCTGAGCCATCGGATTTCTGTATGTAGTAGCAGGTCACCATATTCAGCTGACAGCTCCTCCAATAGCACCTTGAATGTTCTGTGCTGTTTAGCTCTGGAGCGGATGCTGTTTATGATCTTCGCGACGGGAGTCATGACGTGCTCGAAGCCGATCACCTTTGCGCATAACGCCTGCTGGTGAATGATGCAGTGGTAATGCATGAAGTTTGGGAACTCTGTGTCACCTTTACAGTGAGCGATGAATCCTGTATGTCGGCTGATCATAGCAGGAGCCCCATCGGTAGTCACTGACACCAGCTTTTCCAACGGTACCTTTTTCTTTGCGAAAAACTCCTTCACCGCGTTATAGATGTCAACTCCCTTCGTAGTTGTCTTTAGCGGCAGTAGTGACAGAAGTTCTTCTTTTGTGGAGAAACCATCAAATACCATCCAGATAAAGACCATCAGCTGTGCTGTACTGCTGCTGTACACGGACTCGTCACACTGGATGCTAAACCAACTGCACTTTGCCGGATCCTGATCCAACTGATCGGCCAAGTTCCCGGACATAGCCGACACTCTTCTAACAATCAGTGTTGCCAACTTAGCGACTTTGTCGCTATATTTAGCGAGTTTTCAGACCCCTTTAGCAACTTTTTTTCTAAAAAGCGACTTAGCGACAAATCTGGCGACTTTTTCTGGTGTTATTGGAGACTTATTTATGACGACTTTTTGACGTGAAAGCGGGTATCGCTTTTACTCTTAACAAGCAGCGGGTGCTGCCGTGGGCACCTCGCCCGTTCCAAAGCACTCACGGGCAGAGGATAGTCCTCCCCCAGCTGCTATCAGGGCAGAAGATGTTCACACCTATGCGTCCAAACTGCAAATGAATCGCGCATGCCGCTGCTCCCGCACTGACTGTAACGCAGTCAGTTCTTCTTTTACTTTTATGCTGTTTTGTGGATCACGAGGTTTAAAACTACTTATAAACACACACATACACACAAAGTAACTCTACCAGAGTGCCTATTTCGGGTCACTTTTGCCGGTCCAAGCCCGGATAAAGGAGCAGGGTTGGAATTGTGACATTAAAAAAAACAATAATTGCTAAAGTAAATTTAATTTGTAGTTCTAAAAAAATTCTAAATGCATTTAGGACGTTTTTTACTCACTTTATGTCTCTTCCACGATGTTATTTCTCTCTCCAACAACGTAGGTTACAATTATATTAGCATGACCAATTATGCAAATTAGGCGATGACATCATTTAGCGACTTCTAGCAACTTTTAGGACAGCCAATAGCAATTTTCCTTACTGAGGAGTTGGCAACACTGCTAACAATTGTAGTTGCCCCCAGCTGGACATCGGAGAGAGTGGAGATTACATTGTTTCCATATTTCTCGTCTTTAAGCACAGTTTAAGTTTTTGCAATTATCATCATTGCTTCTTTGAAAACCTCCCCGTATAAAATGCCTTCTTTTTCTTAATCATGAAATGTGTAGCTCTAAATGAGGCTTCGGTTGCTTTTTGGGAGTTTTTCACCGGTCTCGTGAAAAAAGACTGCTGTTTGCTCAAACCTGCCTTTAACTCGCGGGCCTTTTCCGCTCGCAGTGTGCTGCCCTTTGGGTAGTTAGCATGGTAGCTTGTGTGACACGTTCGGAAATGTCTCTCCACGTTGTGCCGCTTTGCCGTTGCCACAGTCGCCCCGCAAATGAGACACACACATGAATCTTTCACGGTGGTAAAAAAGAACTCTTCCTCCCATTCACTGTGAAAATGATATGTTTTCTTTCTTTTTTCCGCCATGTTTTCCTCATCTCCTCACCTTTGCTGGTCTTCACAGCAACTGTTTCCGTGGAGACCAGCTAGCACGGATCTAATATTTAATAATAAACCTTTTTTTTATATATATTATCTCTAACAAATTGACACTGCAATGCAACTGTGATAAAAAAAAAATAGCAAGAAAAAATAAAAATAGATGCAGCTTACTGGTAAGTTGTTATAGTGAGCTATTTCTAGAACAGGCCCGCGGGCGACTCATGTGGTTCTTGCGGGCGACCTGGTGCCCGTGGGCACTGTGTTGGTGACCCCTGCTGTAGACAAACACCTACACAAACTGAAAGAACTGTGGAATCATAAATTAAGCAGATGCACTTTTTTGCACTATGCACTTTGCATGAAATTTTTCATTGCACAAGCTGCATGGCTTTGTTGACCCACTGAGTGCCCATGAAGAAACAATCCAGTTAGGCTTGTCCAGTGTGTTGGCTCCAGATGAAACAACTACAGCTTTCATCCTGTACGAGCATTAATGATCTTGCACTACTTATCACGTTCTCAAATTCTAAACTGTGAAAGTCTAAAGTTGCACGTATAGAACATCATTTGCATTGCTACTTATAGTTCATTGAAACAGGCTGCGGGCGACTTTTGGCTTGTGTGAAAGTTTTCTAAGTCTCCTATAAATATTTCTGTGAAAACACTTTCTCCTTCAGCTAGAACTTGTGTCAGTGTTGTGCTGCCTGTAGGTGCTTGTGAAATGATTCTTTGGTAATTCATTTGCAATTAGGAAATGTAAATCAGACAGGTGCTGTTGGCATCTATCAAAGTCTGTATTTGTTTTACCTGAGGCGCCTCAGATCCTCCCTTTGTAATAACAGACGCGTGCGCGTTCACACACTCGAGCGCGCGCGCACACCCAGACACAACAAGGTCACCTCCGCTTATTACTTGGGGTCTTTGTATGAGAGTCAGGGGAGACTTAAGAAGTGCTGTGTGAAAGAGAAGCAAACTTTTTATTCAGAAGATGGAATACAGAGTCTGCCTTGTTTCTGACTGACATATGTTCTGTGTGTGTGAGAGAAGAACTGGGATCAACACTTTCTGCGCATAAGGAGAGGTACAGCTGCTAGATAGCATTTCTTAGTTTGTGTGTATGAAGTGAGGGAATGTGTGTATGTGTGCTGTTAGAGGGGTGGGGCGTGGGCTTCACGGCACACACACTTTCATGAGTGCGTGGCTGTGTGGTGGTGTGTGTTTGTGTGCAAGTAGAGGCGAGTGACTTCACACAGGCGTAGTAGTAATGAAGCGTGCCAGTGTGGAGAGAGTGGAAGTTAAGTGTCAAACTGGTGAAGAGGAAGGAGGAATCTGTAACATTTGGTTTCCAGTATGTCACATTTCCACCGCATTTTAATCACCTTTATTAATGCCAAAATCCTGAGCCCGAGAGATAAATCAATGTTTACAAAGACTGACCAGTGCGACAAATGTGCAATTTTAATAATTGGACTGCGGACAAGCAACTTTTAAAAGACAGTTTTTAATATTCTGATGCCCTCCCACACGCGACGGCACTCGCTGCATTTACACACATGCGCGCACACACGCTCTGTGTTTTATACCACTGGCAAGTGCCTTATTCCCACCAGCTGTCTCAATGCATAAAACCCAGGCTTGTTGTTAAGTCGGTAGCTTAAAAGCACTTCCAAAAAGAAAGCAGGGCAGGAATAATGGCATTAATTCTACGATTTGAGCCACCGCTCAGACTCAGCATTTAAAGTGCTTAAAATCAGCAGCTGGTGTCAACAAGGTAATAAAAGTGGGCGCGGGGGATCGCTCTGCCTGATTCATGTTGGGCAGCAGGATGTTCATGTTAGTTTAAATGGTAATGATGCGGGCAAAGAGGAGACACTGGCATGGGTCATAACCTGCCTTACTGCTGTGGAAAGAAAGGGCTGTAATGTGAGATAGCTATTTGTAGTTTAACAGATTCTGTCATAGACATATAACAAACAGTGGATTGATGCTAACGTGTTACACCCTCCCGATTTGGTTTCCTGTGTTTTGTTTTCCAGCTTAAAGTGTTTCTCAGATGGCTTGTGAGGGCTCTGCCAGTGACATCACTCTCGCAGCTAAGGCCCCCCCCCATTACTCCCCCATCCCTCCTCCCTCTCAGGTGAAAGGTATCATTTGCCGCAGCTCCTGCCAAGTCTGGAGTTGGAAAACTTTAATTTCCCTAGCTCTGCAGACGGTGCCAGAGGTTTGATGTCCATTACCCAAGCCCTGAAACAAGAGCTGACGTGGACTTGGAGTGAGCTAAGTGCTCTGTGGCAGCATTACCTAACCCCCAGAACCTCTGCAGCGTCTTTCTTAGTGTCTTTCCACCTCTTCATTTGCCCAGCCACCCCTCTTCGCTCCCTGTTGTCTCTTTTTTCTGAGGGCATTGTCATGAGCAGGGTTGAGATTCCTGTAAAAAAAAAAAAGAAAAAGAAAAGAAGACATGGCTGGACCCGAGCCACCAAGTGCATTATGACCCACCTCCTCTTAGCTCCCCATTAACTTGTCCTTCACGATGTGGCGGTGGCGGCTCGTAAACGCTTCAGCCTTTCAGCACTCGAGCTCCTCCGCTCTTAAATCCACACGCCACAGTCTGTAAAACATCTTGACTGTCCTCACAGCTTTGCACTCTTGCACATCCCTTTGAAAGTGAAACTCAGCCAGTGAGTCAGCATGGGTATTGGCACGTCTCGGTTGCACATATAAGCAGCATGGGTATTCCCATGCTCCATCTCAACTGCACAAAACACGATATACAGTTAGCAATAACATCACAGCTTCTAGTAAGAAATTTTTTTGATATTATAGATGATCTACAAGCTGGGACTCTGATAAATTTGTAGCGTGACCGAGCAATTAAAGCAGTATGAGATTTAAAAAAAACATGCTGTAACAAAAATATTCAAATATTTTACTGAGTTCTAAAACTAAGATGCTTTAGTTTGTTGTTTTAAAGTAATAAAGTTATTTTTTTACGTGCCAAGATGCAAGCCGAGGGACAGAAGCACAGTTGGAAATCTGTGGTTGTGATGTATTTCGCTATATTATACATATGAAATTGTACTCAATAGTGGGAATGTTTTATGAAATCTGTGCGGAGCTGTCAGTCATCGTGGAGGACAAGTGCAAGGTGTCCTGAAGGTTAATGGCTGAGGAAACGCTGAGCGATTTAAACACCATATGGATAGGCTCATCATCTACAAGCTGTTCAAGGTTGAACCCATCCAGAACACTGTAGGATTGAGATAATAGCCTTCTTTGCCCAACTGTTGTTAAGCTACCAATCTCCTGTCAGCTGCAGGGGAACTGATAAGCATTAGGACCTGAGACCCCGAGCAACTTTCTCTGTTTCTCTGTCTCTCCTCGCTCAATCTTTGACTCTCATTCGTCAGTCTGTCGGCTGGACAATGCAGAGGTTTCGATGTAGGAAGCCGACTTTCTTTCTTCCCTCAAAACTGCCATTTTCCTCCCCTTCTTCTCCTTTTCTCATCATTACTATTTCTCTTCTTCTCTTTTACTCCTCAGCCATACACATCCATTGGAGAGTGGCTCGCCCTCAGAGCCATCTGTTTCCAGGCAGCCTGTGAGTGTTGCTGAAATATGTAGGGCCTAATTAATTCAACCAAATTGTTTTAGAATAGATTAATACAATAATGGCAGCGCATGAAAGGTTATTTCAAGTACACCACTCAGCTAATCTCATCAAACGGTAGATTTTACTGCTCTGTTACTCAGCGAACACCCACTGCCATATAGACCCTCATATAGTAAAGGAAGCTCATCTGTATGTACTTGAAATGTCTGAGACTAGGTGCAGTGAAAGTGGTGAGACATTTATTAAAAAGACAGTAGGTTAGTACTGTACTAAACTGTAACAATAACACAAAGACTGGGCCTTTACAAAATTATTGTGTAGTAAGGAAATCATCTGGAAAAAAAAAGTCTATTCTTGACTTGTTTCTGTATTGCATGTGATGGACATGCAATATATATATAATATATATAGTAAAAAATGTATATAGCAAAATAACCTCCTTGTTCTCATTAGGAGTTATTTTTACTAAATTATAATAACTGCAGTAATGAAAGTCTTCTTCATCTTAGTTGGTCTTCTTGTTTTTTTCTACATTTTTTCTTTGTCATGGCATTTTAGGTCAGCTCTCGCTGTTTTTGTAACCAGCAACCTTTTAATTTTAGATGACTTCACTGATCCTGCCAACCTTCCAGCTCATATACATTTTAGTAGATGCATCTGTGATTGTTTTTCTTTGGATGGTTGTTTAGCAGAACAGCTGGCGATGCTTTAAATCCTGTGACCTCCAGAAAGAAAAACAATAGTCACTCACTTGGAAGCTCTTTAAAAATGATATGACAGTAAAGTCATTATAAAGGGTGTCATTTTAAAGTACTTGGTATACATATTAGGAAAGTCAGCGTTCCTTTGATGTATTATTTTTCGTTGCGGTTGTTGTTTGTGACTGTCTGTCGATCCTTGAAGGAGAAATTTGACCTTCTGGGTGAAAAATTTCTCTCCATTAATTAAACTGCACTCCCTTCTGCTCCTGCACTTTCCAAAATCATCTTTATGGGAAAGTTTTTGTATTGAAAATGCCCTGCTCGTTAGAGTAGCGGCAAATGCAGGCTCTCCATCCGCGCCTAAGTGAATTATTTTCTCAAAGAGTGTGACTGAATTTAACTATCGTGCCTGAAACCATTTTTTAACTCTGTAAATGTCACATTGTCACGCAAGCAGGTGTCTCATGTTTAAATCAAAACCTTCACGTGCAAATCCTGTGAGACGTAGATGGAGTGCAATCAGTCACCTGGACAAACCTCTGCAGGGAATGAAGCAGACGAGCAGAAGTCACCGCGCTGTTGTTCATCAAGATTAATACCAGCTTGGTGTCCTCCCCAGAGAGGTAAACTAACAGATTCCCTACTTGACTTCCAGAGCTGGCTCCTATAGACATCTCTGGTTCATTAACACAAGTATTATGGCTGAACCACTTGCAATTAGGAATATGTTTAAGATGGTGCCATGCACATACAGGCTCATGTAGTCTTCCACGAGTGCGCGCACACGTTTGGGCACACACCCTCACACCTATACGCACAAGCGCAGTCGCAGTGTCGGTTGCGTTTTTTTTTTTAAAGAGGAGGAATATGATAATGAACCCGGCTTGATAGAGTAATTAACTGGGCTAAATGGAAATCCCATGAGGTTCAGTGATAGTTAGCAGATGTTCTCTGAAATACATTAAAGACCAAACGTCTTGTGAAGGGGGAAAGAGTGAGAGTAAAATAAGAGGTAGACTATAACTGCTGCGTATGAAGTTGTTGGTTTTTTTTCTGTTCAGATAAGAAGAGGAATGTGAGGTCTTGACTTCTGGTGTGGGAGTCTTCAATATTTTTGGGAAACAGTGTGGGAGTGGAGGACTGTGTGAGTGGGGACGGGATTGCGTAGGGGGTGGGTCAATTAGTTACGTGGCTTACAACAGTAACATAATCATTAAAAAAAGAACAACTGAAGCTACTTTGGGTTTATACGGAGAGCTTAGGTTGTTAGATAAATTTAATTTTGATTGTTAGGAGCTAGCACATTTTTCTGATATGAAAACATACTTGTCTCCTACTGCTGTCCTTTTCTTTTTCTTCTGTTTTACGTCATTGTGGCCTTTCTTGTCTTACCGGGCAGTATTCCTGTTCTGTTTGCAGGAGCAATTTACGCAATACACAGCTGCCATTTTAATACATAATAGAATTAAGCAGAAAGGATTGCCCCAGATGATAATCTACCACAGATCTCAATCACTGTATATACAACTAGACAGCTAAAGTAGCATAAAAAGTGACAATTTGAAACCTCTTTTAGTTACATTTTGTTCACCTCTTTGGTTAAAGTAAACCATTGGCTTGCTGTGGCTTAATCTATAGCTTGGGTTGGCCTTGATACTGCACTATCAGTGGCACCAAGAGAGGCGGTGAAGTTCCTCTCTACAGCTAGCTAGCTTGCTAAGTCATACTGAGAGGAGCCATCTGCTTCCTTGTCTGAACTTTAGAACAAAGACACCAGGCTGTCAAAGTTTCCCTCAAACAGAGAAATGCACCCTGACTCAATCACAAGCATATACGCACACAGGCAGAACGCCATGAATGCACGCACACACATACACAACACACACATTCCACCCACATATGCAGACTCGTTTTGGACTTGTTTCCTTCTGTTCTGGAGTCTAATGGACTTTCCCGTTCTTAGTGAATGGCTCATCTAAGCGAACGGATGTAATTTTGGATATTTCCTCATTTTGCAAACTCAGAAATAGTTCTCTGGGGGAAAAAAATAATCAGTGAGGCATGTGGCAAAGAAGCATGTGCATGTGTTTGTGCTTGTGGAGAAGAACACCTGTTAATATTAAGTTTATTACTGAATTTATTCCAATCAGACCATGTGGTCAGTAGGTGTAAAGCAGCTGCAGGAAGTGTAATAATGACTTCCTGTTTTCTCCTCCTTCCCCACCCACTCACCGGTTACAGCCGGCCATGTGGCTCTGTATGCACCATCTCCATCACTAATTTACTGGCACTGGACACATCCCTATGACAGACTAAACACTCAAGTATACATCTACAAGACACATGAGCAACCTTCATTTACAAGAGCTAATGTAATTGTCATTTTCCATGGGAAACATGCTTGATACTTGTGGGCGAGCTTGAACTTTCTGTGACCTTACACCTCTCTCTCTCTTTCGCTATATCTATATATGTATGTATATATATCTATATCTGTATGCGTATATATCGGGCATGTTTCCCACTGATGCCGTTCATGCCTAATTTCTGACCCTGGCACTTCCATACTAAAAACATAAGAACACATAAGTAGAAAACCTTTTAGCGCAATCTATTTTGACATGCATAATGTGTTCCAGTA
The DNA here is from genome assembly GCF_963576455.1 of Neolamprologus multifasciatus. NCBI lineage: Eukaryota > Metazoa > Chordata > Actinopteri > Cichliformes > Cichlidae > Neolamprologus > Neolamprologus multifasciatus. The sequence goes on along the minus strand of NC_140457.1, from coordinate 17,738,390 downwards.
GAGCACCCTTGACCAACTTTATCTGTTTACATTAAGTGTAACGAATGCCTGAGCACAAAACCCTCCGGCCCTGACATTAGAGAACAGTTCCTATCAGGCCCCAACACTTGCACTGTGTTTTTCATACGGCAAAGCCGAGTGAATTATTAGCTAGGAAAGCAGTTGTACATTACCTGACATGGGGAAATATTACTGACATGTTGACGTTTGACTGTCTGCAGCACCGAAGATAGAAACCAGAAAGCTGTGAGTTACAGTTGTGGTCATATCTATCATAAACAGAGCAGATTTGGCGTCACCGTTGATAAAAGGGAACAGTTCAGATGTGCAACATTGCACTATAGCAAGCTGCTATGCAGTCTTCCTCTCTGCTGATGTGAACATTGATATACTGCACTTCTCCTTCTGATGCTAAATCCTATTGGCTAGTTCTCACTGATAACTTGAGGCACAACACAGAGGGAAGTTCTAAATCATAGAGCCAGATCTGCCTGCACTGACAAGCATCCAGTTGCGATGGAAATGCTGTCAGTGCAGCTGCTGTATGTGAAACTTTGCTGTACAGTTCTATAAATTTATCATCCCAGACAAGTGTGAAGCTCATAAACACAACAGTTAGTGTGTTCTCATCCCATGATGCTAAATACTGCTGTTCTGTCTGCAGATGTCACCAGAATTGATATTTATGGTACCTTTTGATACCAAAATTATGAATCTGCAACAGTACTTGATATTTTTTCAGTTTACCTATACAGTGTTATAAAAAATACAGATACCCTGATGCTAACTGATACTAAAAATTAATTTTCCATAATATACTCACCTACAACAGTACTGATACTAACAGTGCCATGTTCACCTCCTCCAGCTGACACAAAACTTCATACAGCCCCTCCCCTCACTAGCAGCTGAACACATGAACAGCAGCGCAACAAACTTGGAAAAGTATGTTAATGACTATCAAGATCTTCATGAAGTCATTTTGCTATTAAACTGTTATCATAAATGTTAAGCTGGCAGGTGTTAATGTTTGCTGCTTAACTATTAGCAGTTACCAACACTAGCCATCTGTTAAGGTGTTGTTAAAGTGGCGGCTAGTGGCTATGGCTAATAATAAAATTATAATGCCCAGACAGTTTTAATTTAACAGGAAAGTGCTTCGTTTACCCAAAGTCCCTAGTAGAAGTTGAGGAAAGTCTGTCGGGGCCTGGGCAGAAACAGTGGCAATCTACGTTATCAAGTCTATTTGATTATTCATCAGCAATAAAATACAACACCAAGTCACCAGAAACCGAGGAAATTAACACGTCTGTAGCTCTGTTGTGAATCTTTCTATATAGAAAAAGAAAATTTAATACATTTGCACAGATCACCAATGTTCTAATCGTTATTTACAACAATATTATGTCCCATCCTCCATGGTATCACAAACGGTTTCCTGGTTATCAAGGTTCAAATTTTAGTATTGAGACAACTAGTTCTGTCAGCTGTTGCTGATATTGCTGAGAAACACGCAGCAGGTCTTTTCCCATCCATGCCTTAATGCACAAACTTCTGTAGAAAAACACAATGAGTGATGACGGCATGCAGACATGTTGGGGGGTCGATTGTGGTGATGTTAAGTTTTAGTGGGTTTTCCAGCAAAGAGAATGTGGTTTGTATCTTGTTTGGGGTTTTAATTTGGTTTCACTTGCTGTTTAGTTTTACCTATGCTCTCGATTCGCTTTGTCTTGCTTGAAACTGCTGGTTAGGCGTAGGAATGATTTTGTTTTGGGTTAAAATATGTTTTTGATTCAAATTATTTCAGATCAATGAAATACAAGCTAAACCTCTTACAACTTTATACAGAGAAAACCAACCTTTTAGAGCTAACAGCCACTCAGCATGATTAACTCTGTCACAGTATGAATGTGTGTTTACATGTTGAATTGGAAAACCTTTAAACTATACTTTCACGTAATAAAGACAGCATATTTTCTTTCAGTGTGGGACATTTTTCCATTTATTATACACTGCTCACAGACTGAAATTTACTGTCTTTAATATGGCATACAGTGGTTACAGCTATAATAGATTTGTCAGTGTGTGACCACGCTGTGCTGCCATGGTAACCTCTTTAATAGTCCAGAGTATGTATGTGACATCTGCCATGGTGTGCTTGGCTTGCTTTATTATTGAAAACCCAAGCAAAAGCACACTGGCTAAAAACAGAAAAAGCTCCACATATGGTTGTTTTCTGTCATCTATTGACATAATGTCGTTTCATATAAAATTATTAAAGAATATGGTGATTAGCAGTTTTATTATTTTATCTTAAGAATGAATATTCAAAGCAGTTCTAATGCTTTGTTATTGTGCAGTACATAGTGTTAATGTCTTCTGTCTGGCAGAGAGTGGTTAAATAGTTTGGTGAGGTCACAGAGATATCAATCAAAAGCTTTAGATAAATGTTTCTCAACATATCCCAAATTAATTTGAGTTTGGTTTTGTTTTTATACACTGCATCTCCACCCAAGTTTGTGTTCCACCCATTAAGCACAAGGGTCAGCTCAGTCAAACGCTTCACTTAATCTGTGCAACATTCCCAGGAAGACGAAATCACTCCATGCTGGTTAACCATTACCATACTCAATTAATCATTCTATGTCTGTGAGAGTTTCATGATGCCTTTCTCTCTCTCTCCCCCCCCCCCTCCCCCCCCCCCTCCTTTCCCCATGCCACTGGTCTTACTTCATCACATCCTTGTTGACACCCGCTGGCCACATGGCGACAAAGCCTGCCTTTCATGTGCTCCCCAGCCTGTTCGGAAACACCGGTGTCGCAAGCGCCCCAAAGCGCCATCTGCCACCGCCCAATCCAAGCAGATGACAAAGTTAGCATCTGCGCTTTGCATCCTCCCCCTTGGTAGCCACACACATGGAGACACACCTACACTAACAAAAAAGAAAAGGACACACAGTATGTTCCAGGTACTATCATATCTCTCCTGTGTGTGTATATATGTGCTAAGAGAGGAAATGACCACTTTTCTACAGAGTTGGACTGAAAACAAAATTGAATAAAATGAAATCAGGAAGAAAACAGGAGGCTGATGGAGGGCGCTGTATAATACCAAATAGCAACAAATACCGAATCTGTGAGCCCATACGAAAACTATTACAGATGTAAAAAAAAACAACTTTGATATCTTTTGGCTCTGCTGTTGTTATTAGTAGCACTGGGGCTTTTATGTGAAACATTTAGGGCAGTATTTACCAAAACCTGAATTAACTTTTGTGTTCTACATTTGTTCATTTAAAGCAGATGAAGAAATGTGGCAGAAAAATAGTTCAAGAGAGGACTTTTCCAGGCAGCTATCCACATTGCAACTTTGCAATTAACTGTCCCTTTTTATTGCAGTTCTGCATAAACTTACCTTGATTTCAGGAGTAATTAGAGCTTGAAAGAAATTAAATGAACCTGTCAGCGGCTCACCAAATGCATCTTTTCTCTATAAAGATAGTGTTATGTTTCTTTACTGTAGCCAAGGATGTTTCTTTCTTTATAGTCTGATCTGCATTCATATTGAAATGAAAAAATATGAGTTAAACTTAAGCGCTAACATTAACAACAACAAAAACCCCAGCTTTGGGGCTGTTTTCTGAACAAAAGGTCATATTTGGTTGAATAAGTGATGAAGTCTTTGCCTGTCAGTCAACAGATTTTGTTGAAATTGGCAGCTTTATCAAAGTACATCTTGCCTAGATTAATGTAATCAGATTCTACTTTAAATGCATTTCAGCACCATGATAACCCCAGACAAACCTATAATGATAGCTTTAGCCCCAAACTAAAGTGTCTAATGGAGTCATCAGCCGGCTCAGATTATCATCATCTGTTTGGGCTAGCTACCTCTGCGTTCCACACTTCTGCACGCACACACACACACACAAACACACATATCCCTCAGATTCCCAACTACAAGGAGCAAAGAAGCGTCAGGAGATGTTTAATTAAGACAACAGATCAATTAACAGCTCAATTAGCCTGGCTAATTAGGGGCTCAGTTGGAACAAAAGCTCGCTCTCCTCTGCTCTCCCTTTCTGCACACGTACACACGCACACTCCTGGACTCACACCCTCTCACTGGGTTTGAGCACAGGACATGGTTGTCACTAAACCTCGCTATAGAGCACATAATCCCACTTAATCGTCAGTCCAGATTTTGGCTGAAAATTGCCTGGAAGGGAGGATAGGAGCAGGAATTCCAACTCCCTGCTAGTTTTATCTATGATTCCAGGACACTGGTGATTTCATAGGACTAATTGAAGTTTCAGCAGCCTGGAGGTTAGGGCACATTTTGGCAAACCACCTTTTTTTCTCCTTTTTTTTTTTTTTTTTTTTAAATTACGTCATTCAAACTATCTTCAGATACTTGAATATACTGATGGACATATCTATAAACTCAGTTAAATCTCAGCATTATGTTGTCTATATAAAACTCATGTCACCAGGTGTATCGGGGCTTTTTGTGTGTTTTAAGTCTTTGGGGGAAATGTGGCAGGAACGCTGCCGAGGTTCATGTGCTTCTGAATCTGCACATTTTTGGCAGAAGCTCATGCTCTGGACCCCCATGCCTAGTCAATTAGTATGACTGTGTTAGTTGGTACAGAGCCCTGGTAGTGTCTGCCTGTGAGAGACAGACAGGAGGTATGTTTCCATTCCGATGCTGATTGGTTTTTGTGCAAATTTCAAAACATGAGCAGAGGAAAAGATGCTTCCATGCGCTAGTGTAATGGGTGTAACATATGATTCAAATGGTTGTAACCTTTGTGAGGGCTTTCTTTTTCAAAAAAATTGAACCATAATAACTACATATTACTCCATTTTCAGAGGCTTTAAAGTAATAGCAAAATCGACTTTATAAAGATTTTCATTATAAGCTTTGTTTTTAATACTTCACAAAAATCCTTTGGAGTCAATGATGGCCTGAAGTGTAGAAACCAAACACATCAGTAAATACTGTGTTTCCTCTCTTGCTTATTTGTGGGTCTCTTTGCATTCAGTTTTGTTATTGGTAACTGGAAAGCATGCCCTATTGGATTATGATCAGGTGACTTGGCCATTGAAGAAGATCCAATATCAGTGACTCTTGGGGTGTGGTCAGTTTTGCTTAGGAAGCTTTCTAACTGCGTCAATTGACCCACAAGTATACACATGGGAGTCATATAGGTTTGAATTCTCTAGATACTAGGAAGAGGTGCTTTTATGCTTTTTCTGTTAATGTAGTATATCCTGGACTATCCTTTGTGAATGGAAAGTAGATCATTCACACCTCATGTGAGCTGTGAATGAATTTGTCATGGATTAATGAGGGAACAGGCTTCATAAAGTACTCATTGGTCAAGGGTTCAGTTGATGATGATTTTTAGACTTCAGACTAGGATTTGGTAATTATAAGTGTGTTCTATAAATTAAAGCGACTTGAACTGACTAACCATTTATGTATAAATATCAATAATTTTAGACTCAGCTGTGACTTGATTTTGTGTAGTACAGGATCGGCATCTTTGTTTTAATACTTTATAACACTTCACTTTGACTTCACTTTGATAGATCAAAAGCTCGATGCCTCTTACTTTTCTCATAAAATGCATATAGATGTGCACTTCTATGACACTGTTTAATTTGCTGTCTAGTGTTTTTTTTCAGTAACTTGGTTACCAGAAATGTCGAGAATTCATTTTCTGTATTAAGAAAAAGAAAAACAAACCAAGTCATTATTTCTTTGAAGCAAAATTTTTTTTCCCATCAGGTTCCAGCCAAACTTCTGTTTTCCAATGTAAAGATGTTTTTGGATTTTCCCCGCAGATTTCTTGAAAGTGAAGTCAGAATACTGACATAAAGGCTATGTTTGTTTGTTTGGTCCTCTGGCTGGTATTGTAACCTCTGGTGACTGGGAGATAAATGTCCTCATCTGCCTTTCCACGCCTGTCCCTAGGGATGCTGGTTTGTGTGAACTAGCATGCATGCATATACACTGAGTGTGTCTGTGTATGTGTGTCTATGTGTCTCAAACAGGGTTCAGATGCCCAGTCACCCCATATATCTCCAATGCAGCAGACAGGTCTGGGGTTCTGCTGCCGATGCACTGTCTGCTCTCATTACTGAACAGGCCCAGGAGCGGGCCCAGGCTTGACAAACACACACTGAAACGCACATACACACACACATGATATTGCTGGGACAATTAAATGCGACTGGAAACACTGGAAGAATCTGACTAAAGTGAAGGAGACGGCTGGGAAACTGCTTCAAATTGATAACTGTTGAATTACCTTTACTTTACAGCTAGATTCATGAAAAGCCTACATCATGCGTGCGCATACACAACGACACGCAGACACATAGACACAATGGAACACACTTTGCAAGTCTTGTGACAGGATGACTGACAGAAGGACAGGCTGTTGCCACATGACTTCCTCTCTCTCTCTGCTCACACAAACACACAACTCCCTATGTTCCACTGTTAATAAATCGTGTCCCAGCAGCTGTGTATTCTAGCTGCAACCTCCTCCTGCTGTGTGTTCTGGCAGTGACGTCCACCAACTCTGCTTCTTTCTGTGAACTTCTCAGCAAAATGTACCAGACTGTAAATGTTAGCTAGTTTAAAATGATGAACTTTCTCAGTACATTAGTCGTGCTAAAGTCATATACAATCACCAGCCACTTCATTAGGTATAACTGCTCATTAACACAAAAATATAATCAGACAGTCACATGACAGCAACTCAGTGCATTTACAGTAGAGACGCAGACCTGCTCCTGAGGACGTGCTGAAGTTCAAACTGAGCATCAGAATGGGGAAGAAATGTGGCATGGTTGCTGGTGATGTGCTGGGATTTTCCCCTCTCAGCCATACAGAGAACATATCCAGTGCGCACCAGAGGTCAGTGAAAAACAGTCACACTGCTTTGAGCTGATAGGAAGACAAATGTAAGAGTAACACATAACTGCTCATTACAACAAAGTCTACAGTCTGTTATTGTAGTGTCTTTACCTTACAACTCCTTTCAGTTAAGAAAAGGAAACTGAGGCTCACCAAAATTGGACAATGGAAGATTAGAAAGCACTGACTGGTCTTATGAGTCTCAGTTTATGCTATGACGGTTGGATGTTGAATTTGGTGTAAAGAACATGTAAGCATGGATGATGTAATTATGTGGGGGATATTTTCTTGGCATACTTTTGGAATCAAAATAAATTCCTATGGTGAAAAGGCAGCAAAGTACAAAGCATCAGAAAAAACTTGACTAATTTTAGTTTCAATATTTGGTACATTTGTGTAATTAGTCAACTTTTTGTTGAAGTTTTGTGGCTGTGCTATATTTTTACTACTGTGTTGTCTAAGAACCAATATAACCAATTACAGAATGAATCAATAAAGAGAAAAGCAGGATTGCATGCTGGAGTGCTTTACTGCTTTATTCTGAGCTATTCATTAAAATGCTTGATTAGATATTAGAGAAAGTCTGGCCATAAAATTACACAAGCTGCAGCTTCTTTCATTTTGATGTTTGCTGTGCACCGATAACATATTGTGATTGTGTCGTACACTCAAAACCACACCTTTGACAGCTCCTGCTAAATACGTTATACCACATTTTTCTCATAATCACATAGACACACAAACAAGCACAAGTAAAATTCTCATTGACATTAAAAATGTCTTCTTTTTTTTTAAAGAAAGGCCACGGAGGCAGCAGAAATTGCAACAAATAGAACATCACGTTTATATAAAGATATTTTAAGTGTCTCAAAAGGACGGGATCAATTATAATGAATACAGCGTATGTATGCAGGGTCATAAAGACACTTGAGAACCAGGTAATCTGCTATATATAAGCCCTTCCAGTGATAGTAAACATTAAAAACGCATAGAAACATCGGGAAACAGTTTTTGGTATAATACTGGGATCAAAACTGCAACTGACCAATCACGTTGCTGTGATGTCATAGCTTTGGGAACTGGAGGAAAAAAAAAATACTTTTGTTTGTGTAAAAATCTCTTCTAGAGCAAAAGGTAAGCATTTCAAGTATTTAAAAAAATAGTTTCTGCGATATAACAAGTATATTATCAAGTTAGGTTTACTGTTAGCCAAATTTAGGTTATTGTTGTATTGTTGATTTGCTTGTAATAGTTTTTAATAGTATTAGATAATTTCTTGGCGAATGCTAACTAATGGCCAGTTGAAATAGTGGTCCTGGACCAACACTGTTATGATAATGTAAGAACTACACTAACACAGAGATATCAGACTGTGCATCAGCAAATACGTACTTTTCCTAAAATTTAAGACTAAATAACAGTAAGGAAATACATCTCCACCACCACTACCAGCAAATTAATATAATCAATACTGGTCTTCAGCAGTTTCATTTAAAACTGAACATCTGACCTCATCATAGAATTTACTGTTGAATTCTTTGCTAGATGTACCTAATAAACTAGCAACTATGTATTAGCATATGCATACATAAAGAAAAGAGAGAGACATTGAATGTGGAGCATAGAAGCGAGCCAGGGGAAGATTCCAGCAGAGGATAATTGGCCTTAAGCCATTCCTCTGGCCTGCTGCTCTCTGAATAATGCATGGTCTTCTTTAATGAAGCCCCTTTTTGTTGTCTTTTTACTTTTCTAGGATGTAGGGTAAAATTAGCATACTCCCGTGTCTGCATCTTAATGAGGCTTTGGCTACTAAGGCTCGGCTGTGCTCAGAGCCATGCCCATTCTTACTGATCTGAACTTAAAGGTAAAATAAGGATAGCTGATACAAAAAAAAAATTCTACCACCCTGCTAGTTGATGTAGACAATGTGGCTTCATCAAAGCACTTTTAACAATGATGAAGAAAAAGAGGCATGTCTTGTGATACCGGGATTGTAGCAGTCATCGCTTATTGAAGTTTAGAGCCCCAGGCGGCTGTGGTTATTAAAAGTAGACAAATGTGAGGAAAGAAATTAAAGATTCATTTACTTGTAAGTGCTCTTTTATATGCGTTTCTTTTCAGATTCTCCTTTCTTTCATGGTCACTCTCCGAAGAATACTGAATGCGAATCCTCCAGAGTATATGCACGTGAGCATTTCCACGAGGCTTACAGTAAGAACTCACACAGCAGCCTAGACCTGAAAGTGCCGTCCTTTTTGCTGAAGACGTAGTGAAGTCTGGAGTGTTTGAGCCTGTCCTTGAGTGGAGCAGGAGAGCATTCCTCAATCACTGGGGCATGTACAACAGTTACTAATCCTACTGTAGACCGCCTTTCATCTACAGGCTAATGCTTTGTGATGCACTGAGCTGTGATCAGGCTCGTTGCAGGAGGAACAGTGGAGCTGAGCGGGTCAAACGGGGTTACGTAGAAAAAAAAAACCCTGTAAGAAGCTAGAAATGGTAAATAATGCTACTTAAAACTGCACTGTTTGCTATATAGTTTAAAAGCAAAGAAAATGGAAGCGTCTTCATCCTCTCCTGGTGGTCTGACAATACGTGGCGGTAATGTGACATGCAGCGTAGGACGGAGATGGGTGAAGAAAAAAGAGGCCTCATAGTGCGTGTGAAAATTGATTTGCGAATCATGAAATGGTAATATCTCAGGTCTCTTTGAGTGCAGAGGCTTCTTTACCATGAAAACGACAAATTGCATTCTCTACACAAACAGTATTTGGCTGCTGATTTGTTGGTGTTTACTGTAGACTTAAAAGCAGCTGCTGAGTGATTTTTACAACATCTGCCTTCATTTGTCCAGGCCATCAAGTCACCCGCCTTGGAAATGATACTCGCTTTCTGGTGTTTCTTTATCAGCTGATTTATCACAAGCCGAGAGGAGTGGTAACTCAAGAATATCACGCATGACAACAACAATGCTGGCCTAACAAACCTCACTTGGCTCCGATTCTGTTTTCTCCAAACAGAGTTGCCTGGATAATTAACCTGTACATTAACTTCCCAGCTGATAGGAAACGGCATGTGGATATGAGCTCAGTGAGTCATGGAGATTGATCCTGAGTGTGATGGGATGGCAGAGGCAGGAAGCCTCACAGTTTGGCAGATGCTGCTATACCTGTCAATTCTCACATTCTGTTCAGTCTACCAGGTTCAGAGAGAGTCTCATTTCCTAGTTTGGCTCGGAAAGGAGTCTGGCACAGGAACAGAATAAGTGAAGTTACAAGATGCTGCCTTGCTGGGACTGTGTAGCAGCAAACTTTCTGACAGCTTGAGCAACCGACTACTTCTCTGTGATGGACTGAAGTTACGGCAAGGTTGTTGTTCCAGCTGACAGTATGCAGAATTATCATATTTACTGAAATCTACTGCATTAGTTTGACAGTGCAGTGAAACAATGGGCAGCCTGGCCTGCTTTTGCTTTTCTGTTTTACATCAGATACTGTTTCCGTAAGTATGATTGCAGGAAATTCATTGTAATGATTATTTCTGATCACAGTCATGGTAAAAATGACTCTATACTCAACATGAACTGCATTTTAAAGAAACAGTTGCCTAAAACATACAATTCATACCATATCACTCAAAAGAAGACTTTCTCCACCTGCAGTAATTGTCATTTCACAGCATGGCTCTGTTCTTGGCTTTGCATGGGCATATGTGGAATGGGAGAGCAGCAGTAAGACTTCTGGTGCAGAAGAGATCCGGCATCAGTTACAACAGACGTGGCATTGATTAGATCAGATACAGCATGAAATGGAAGAGCTTGAGGGTGGAGGCGGGTTGCAAAGCGGCTTGCACAGGAAGCTGCAACTGATTTGACTGCAGGTTGAGTAGAAAGGTATCAGCTGATGTGTTCCTTTGCTGAACTGAATTATCAGTATTAGATATAGAGCTGGACTTTATGTCCTGCTAAACTAAACCTGGGCTCTTTATCATAAATAAATAAAAGTCTCAGAAGTTTAAACCTAACTGTAAATAAGTATTGCATAAAAAATAAAACAGGACTATCCGGAGCAGTTTACCCTAGGGAATGAGAGGTCAAAGACTATTTCTCTCATCTCACATACATTTATATTCTTATGTCCCATTCATTACAGCCACTAGATGGGGTTGACTAAAACAAAAAGAAATATCAAAGACTGCAATCCCTAATAATTTTGGCTCCTACAATCACCATTGAGGACATAACCCTTCGCTTGAGCTTCGTGTCGTTGTAAACCAGTTAGCCAGCCACAACTGTAACTGTTTGTTTTTGTGAAGTTGGTGATCATTTCTTGCAGCTCGTGGTGCACACCACTGCACATCTTTAACTGCTGGCACAAACCCCTTCGTCTGCGCTGGGTGAAAGCCCGCGGGACTCCAGGACAGCCCACCTCTGGGCGCTGAGCACCAAGTAATGGGCTAGTGGCAGCAGGGACTGGGCACTGGGCGGTGAGTTGGGACACAAAAGCGCAAGGCTAGTCCAGGCCAAAATCAGGCCAAGTAGTTGCAATCAGTGGTGCATGAGGAGATCTGGCATAGGCTTTCAGCTGCTTCTCCTCTCCTCAGCAGTGAACTGCAGTGATGAGCGCTGCTGCCAGCTACTGTCTGTCCTGTCTCAATTAGCACTATTTTGTGTTCTTTGCCCCAGAGGGGAGAGGCCTATGTCTCTTACCCTTTGTGCATAAAACAGTGCCTTTTATTTGGTAGTGCTTTATATTGTAGGCCTTTTAATATTTCACCGATTTCCAATGAAGTTTAGTCCAAATAAATTTGTACTCAATTATTCTGTAAACAAATGCATTGTTTAGGGACAGTAGGTCTACATGCAGCAGCTGTGCACTCACTTTATATCTTAAATACTAACAAAAACAAAAATAACAAACTGCAGATGCACTGATATGCATAGTTTAAATTTCCTTGTTGAGGTCTGGAGAATTTTCATTAAAAGAACAGTTGAAACAATATTTCTGTATTTGTTAAATAAATATTCTCAAGTTTTGTTAAATTCGTGTAAATATTAGAAAATCTGTCAATGCAGTACTGTTTTCTTTTAATTGGTAGCAAATCCCGGGATCCTTCCAAAGAAATCAGTGTTGCAAAATCCAGTATTCTTAAGATTATTTTCTTTACTTTTACTTCACCTTTGCAGAGGGAAGAGCAAGTTTGGTCCAATTAAAATAACACAACTTTATTAAATAATTCACAAGGATATAATATGAGGGCAAACCAACCTGAAAGCAGCAAATATTAGGCATTTTAACTTGAAAGAAGGAAAATAAAAGGATTAATTAACTAAATGTTAGAAAAGGTCAAATAAAACTATCTTTTAGAAGTCATCAGGGAGCTAGAATAATTTACCTTTTTGGTTTAAGAGACCTGCAACCGCCTTATGAATTTAAATGATGAAGAGTATAACAGTTTATGTGCTTCGGTCGAATTTTGATCTGAAATCCATTGCGTTTGGCTAAGTTTCCCCCACCATCTATTTTTAATAAGCACACCTCTGTAATGGAAAAACAACGAGCAGGTCACCTCAGATCGTCACTGTGGCTCGGAAACCCAGCAACGTTAAATTAACTATGTGAAGGCAGCTGCTCTTTGAGCTCCAACACTTTTGTTGTGTGGTGAAAACAATGAATAATTCTCTTTACACCCCGTATGTGGGTGTTGGGAGCCAGGGCAGCAGGCAGGAGTACAATACGCGGCTCAGATCAAAAGCCGGGCTAGGTTTAAAATGAACACTCGTATCGAGGGGAGGGGGAGGCAGTAATGCAGAGGAATGTTTGTTCGAATGAGGAAGAGAGACACCCCCGCCCAACACCCCCCCCCCCTTCCCCCTGTTTCCCCACCGCCACTTGTACCATAAGACAAAAACAAGGTGTGTGTGTGTTTTGTCTAAGTGAAAGAGTGGGGATGTTTACATGTGATGATGGAGCGCGTCGTAAATGACATCTGCCTCAGTGGTTCATCGTTGTTCCCAGCGTATGGTGCAATTCACTGTGCTGGTAAAAGATTTGCCATGGCCCAGATGGATTAGAAATGGCACCATATTGTCAGCAGTTATAAAAGAAGGTGGAAGTCACACATTTGGTACTGTGAGACTGTAAAGAACGCACTTAATCTATTCTGATTATACTGCAAGATACTGAGATTTTTGCATGAGCATTACTGTGTCCGAATGAACCAAATCTATGAAAAGTAGAATGTATTGTCTTGTAATTTATAAGACAATTGCGGTTCACCGACACAAGTGCTAAATGAAAGTGGTGAAAAGAACCCGTCCTAATTTTATTTTTCAGCAAATAGACAAGAAAAAAAAAAAAAAACGTATCTGCAACTTATCAAAACTTCACCATTTCCCTCAGATCGTTTTCTGTTTCTCTCACTTCAGCTGTGATACCTGTGAAGCTACTGCCAACCCAAAAACACCTTCAGAAAATCAAGTCAGACTGTTGGTGTGTTGTCTGCAGGGCATTCACCTGCCTGACAGACACACAGGGAGAGATAGGGAACAGAAGACGGAGGGGAAGCAACAAAGAAAGGCAGTCAACTTTTTACTGAGCTCCTCCACGTTGCTCACGACAGCTTTTTTTTTCCTTTTTAATTTGGTTTTTGTCTGAAGAACTACTAACACGGGAGTGCATCAGGTTCTGTAACTCGCACAGAAAGATTTCTAGGAGTGGATGGAGAAGTTTATTATTAGCCAATAATTCCACCAGCTGCAGTCAGGCAGTCAGTCTATATGAGAAAATATGGGAAAATGATGCAGTGCGTGTTTACTGTGATTTGGTTTGGACGAGGAATCCAATAAAGATGATGAAGAAGCATCATCTCTGCACCTCGCTGGGCTGGGCTGGGTGGTAGAGTATTCAGCGGAGCGAAGGGAGAGAGTGCGTAGGGAGAGGGAAGTGATTACTGTCGTTAAGTCGACAGGAAATGTTGCATCTCCCTGACGTTTAGTAATGATCGCAGCAGCTGGGAACAATGAAACTCCAACATTGCACGATTATTGGCCCACCTCACTTACATTGGATAAAAGTAATAATGCACATTATCCCCACATCCCCCTTTATAGTCACACCAGCGAGGGAGAAGAGGCAGCAAATGAGATTTGCTGCGCAGGAAGCTGAGTAGGCTGGCGGTTATGATTGACTGGAGGAAGACTTCCTGCAGTGCTGTGTGATGTGACCACTCTCACTCGCTCTCTCTCGCTCTCAATATCCGTTCATCCACTTTTTTTTTCTTCCCCCACCTCCCTTATTTTATTTCTCTCTGATTTGACTTTGCGCCTTTGGGACAAAGAGGGAAGATTAGTATGTTACGATGACACCCGCAGAGTGTTGACAGCAGTTTGGATTCATAACAGACAGAAATCAACATTCACCACTGGCAGAAAGTCAACAAGATACAGCACGAGTGAGAGCGAGAGGCAGATAAAATGAGAGAAAGCTCGAATGTGACTGTGTATTAATTTGTAAATGGGTAAAAATATATATTTTTTATTTCTGAAGTAACACACCGAGCGCAGCGTGTAGAACAACCTGCTTTGTTTCGACTTGGAGAAGGAGGTATTTCTCAGTGTCCTCAAAAGAAATAAATAAAAAATAGACATCGCTTGTAAAAGTGGATAACAGCTTAATGATCGGTGCTGGTGAAAAAAAAAAAATTGCAGTGATGCAGAGGCATCCAAAAATATTCCCAAGATTAATTGTATTAGTAAAAGAAAAATATGCTGCAACGAGAAAAAAAGCTTCCCTTTTATATGTATACATATATCATTTTCTTTCATGCATATTTTCATTTAAATTCACAGTTTTTTACCTATTATTTTTCTTCATAATGCATTTTATTTACAATCATGTTTTTCATTAGCTTTCAGTGCTCCTGCTGTACTGTAAATGGCTTTATGTAAATAGAGCATGTTTGAATTGGAGACAGTGTAAAAGAGTGGCTCTAAAGTATCATCTTCCATATTTAATTTAGGCCTACAAATGTCTTTTGACCTTTCTGCTCTGCGTGAACGTGTGTGAGGCTATAACCAGTTGCATATTAATGATTGATTAGCCCCGTCGTGGCTGTGCATAAATATCAAGGGTGCGTTTGTACTACGAAAGGCATTTCTCTTCTCTTCTCTTCTCTTCTCTTCTCTTCTCTTCTCTTCTCTTCTCTTCTCTTCTCTTCTCTTCTCTTCTCTTCTCTTCTGTATATAACAGAAAGGTCGAGCCTTGATCTGAAAAGCACATTGTTCAGAAACTGTTTGTCAGCTCGTCATCAATGTAAACATCCTCCCTCGTGAGTCCTAAAATATATTTGCTGAGGGCTGGGGTGACATTGCGTAGGAGCACTAAAACCTTGACATCTTAGAAAGGCACTTTTTTTTTTTTTTTTAAAGAAGGAAACAAGTTGATCTTCATCTCGTGCCCTGGCTTCCTGTCTGGGAGTTGCTTCAAGAACAAAAGAAACATCTTGTTCTGCTGAAGAGAAGAGAGGAGTGGAGTTTAAAAAAAAATCTGATGTACCTCAGAGTGCTTTCTCAGAAACTCCTCTGACACCGGATGCTTACTTCTAGATATAGCGAGTGTGGGGTTGTGTGTGTCTTCCGGGATACTTTTACCTTTTGGAGGGGCTTTGAAGGAAGCTATCAAAACCTTACTCTTTCATCTCCTCTGGCCCCACCGCTCTCTGCTCCTCTGCAGGTGGTTTCCCCTCCAGCCCCTTCACTCTCTTCACTTGCTTACTATTGCCCACAGCTTCTTCACCCTTTCCTCAGGAAAAAAACAATACTCACATGCTACGCTCCTGTCCTCAAATAGTTTTCCAATAACTCGAAAAAATACAGCAGTCGGTGTGTGATCTATATTCTTTTTAGCATCATTTCCCCCTCTTTGCTTGCTCATCTCAGCGGGTGGAAGTAGGTAAATGATAACTCAGAGAAAGTGGGTGCTAGTGATGATGTTCGCAATGATTATGTCATGTTTGTTTCTTCCAGGGTTGCATTTGTTATGAGTCAGGCCAGTGTGCTTACTCAGTATGCTAATGTGGAAAAAGAGTTCACATTCAGTGGGAGGCTTTGGGAAATCACCTCTTTCTCTCAGTCCCACAGGTTTGAACTGTTGGTGCATACATTGGCCAAAACGGTAGCAGCTTCCCTTTACTGGTCAGATGGTTTCATATGGTGTGATAATGTCGGTTTGAGATGGATATTGCGGGGTTTGCATGATTATATGACAAACCTGCCTGTTACAATGGCTAAATGCCATCATCATTCCCGTGCCCGACGAAGTGATCGGCGTAAAAAATCTCAGCGCTTGGATTTTTATCAGTCTATAACCGACTTGCCAATCAATTTCAGGTCGCTGTTTGTCACACGCCTTACCAGTCAGACAGCGAGACCGAGTGAGATGTGGCAAACTCTTGAAAATCCTTCTCTCTGTTTCTGTTTCTCTCACCCCTCTCTCCCAAAGTTTTCCTCTCTCTGGCTGGGCGGCCGCAGGTTTCCAAACAAACTAGCTGAAACATGTTGTCTGTGAGTCCGTCCATCCAGCCCTCCTGCTGGGCACCAAAGCTGCCATCCACAATGTAAGCAGGTGGCGCTGGCATCCCAGGGAGAACGGGCAGAGCGTGTGGGCGTCACACAGGCGACGCCAATCCAAAATTCCCAGCTGACCTCCAAACCAAGGCTATGGCTGAGCTCGCCAATCTTCGGTAGTTTTGGTTTTCCGCGTGCTTGCGTGTATCTTTCTCTCGCTATTATGATCTTGTTTTTCTAGCTGCATTCGCATAATCTACCTTTTATTTTTCCCTCCTCACTTTGTTCAAACGTCTTTCTTTGCCTGCACGCGTCTCTCTCTCTCGCTCTCTGTCTTTCTGTTTGCTTTGTGGAGGTGCTGTTTAGCCGAGTGGGACTCGCAGTAGGCCCCAGGCCAGCCGCCTTCGGTTGGACGTTAATGAACGGAGCAGGAGTGGGCACATCTGATGAAGCTGGCCATGCTGTCAACTGATTTTCATCTGGTGTGTGTGCGCGCATGTTTGTGTGTGTGTCTGACAACAGGTGCAGACCAGATCTCTATGCACTGACAAAATACAGCCTCTGCTTTGCCAACACAGGTGATTTCCACCTAGAAAGGCACACACAAACACGCATATTTTCTACTTTTCGTAGTTTTCTTACTTTTTTCCATTCGGAAACGGAGAATTCCTCATAGACCTTAACGACAGTTTGATTACTTAAATTATCTGGAGATTGTCAGCCTACACTCTTTCCACTGGGTCCTTCATTGATAAATGATAAATCATTGCCTGTGAGCTGACAATGTAAAAATCAGTCTGATAGACAAACAAGGAAACACCTGTCACACAGAGCCCTGACTCGTGAGCAACATATACACACCCTGTGGAAGGTCTGAGTGACAACATCCTGTTCCTCTCTGGTTGTCAACAGGCCTGAAGCAACAACAGCAGAAGCGTGTGTGTTCATTAGAATAGTACCTGTCAGGGGCTCCCTTAGCCACCTGGCTTTTCAAACACGAGAAACTAACTCTCCTAATCTTTCTTTCTATATGCCACAGGCAGAGAAGATTCAAAGCAGCTTCAAAACAACAAAACCAAACATCACAGCATTCCCAAATGTCACATTATTGCGCATCGTACATGGACAGAAGCTAACGAGACGGGAAGACAGGAACGTGATTCTCCTTGGAGAGAGACAATTTTCACTGCCGCGTCCGAGTCCAAAAATAACAAAGAACAAAGGCGGATAAATGAGTGAGTTTTTGAGCACAGGCTAGTGGGCTTTGGCAGCACCGGCCAGGCGGGAGGGGAGGGAGAGACAGTGAGAGCTAGCTAGCAGGCCCGTCCACACATCTGTCCACACAGCACGGGGTAGGTTCCAGCGACACCCACAGAAACAGGCTTAACCTTCTCTTCCCCCCACCACCTGTTCATTACTATGGGCCCCCCCACCGAGCCACCGCCACTCTGCTCTTCTCCTCTCACCCGCTCCCTTGTTCTCGTTTTCTCTCTGTCTGTCGCTACTCGTTCCAGTTCTCTCTTTGTTATCCTGTTTGTGTTTTTTCTTTTCTTTTTTTTTATCCAGTCTCTCCCTCTTTCATTTAATTTTTGCTTTTTAAAAAAAATCCTCACCAGTTCAGCTGCTCTCTCTCGCTCTCCCCGCTGGTCTCTACCCAAAGATGATTTAGTTTCAGTTAAAAATGTATGCAGCTAATAGTAAGATTGTCTATTTTTTTTTTTTGTCCTAAGGTAAGGGCTCAACAGACAGGTTGTTTCAACTCGCGTGAAGTAGAAAGAAGTGGCCGGCATTCGTGGAGGGGAGAAAAAGAGGCTTTTGATGAATTGTCTGTGAAAGTGCATCAGTCTACCCACATCTTCAAACCCCCCCGATGCCTCTTGTCTGCTTTCAGACTCATTTTTCTCCACATTGTTGGTAATTTGAGCATTCTCGCCCATGGCATCATTCATAGTTGGCCCATTTAAATCCCCTTAGAAATTCAATTTGGAGAAAGGAAATGACAAGATTTAGCTTATTGAGGTATGCCAGAACATCGTGAAAATCAGACATGGGAATATAAGAGACTGTAAAACCCTCATCATGGTTCGCCTTTGTTACTGTGTGCAAAAGGGACTAAATAATCACTCTACTTGTTGAAGCACATTCGCAGGTTTGATCTTTTTTTTATTTCAGCCAGGGTGAACCGTGGAGTAGCCTCTACTTGTGATAGCCTCGGCAATCTGAAAACTAGACAGACATTTCCTTTGGAACAAAAAAAGAAAGAAGCAGGAATCGGTTTGCTTTAAAGTAGGACGACCTCTTTCTGCAACTTTGCTAGACTATAATTTGTGTCCAAAACAAAACAAAGGAGGAAAAAGAAAATTGCACCCGGAGCCTCTTTGATGACACACAGCTAGCACAAACTAGCATGGACTCGTGCCATCATTGTACATATTGTGGTACATATTTCATTTCAGCCAATTATTATTTATAATAATTGGCTGAAATGAAACATGAGAAATATGTGACATTGTGGGCCGTGTATGTAATTATTAGTCATGAAATCATGCTCAAAACGTGATATTTTTTAGCGTTTAAACATAGCATGTCCTTGTTATAGGAAAAGAAAAGCAATGATCAACAGCAGATCAGTCTGACTTTAATGAATAACTCATTGGCTCATAGTGTAATTTCAAATTGGAGACTTAAACATTTTTGACAAAACGAACGCAAATAAGTGCAATCTGTCAGTCGAGTCCTCCTCTTCTTCTTCACAGGCTGCACGTGTGTTTGCGCGCGTGCTCGCGATGTGCACAGGGCACCTTGTTGACTTGCGTTCTGCTCTCTTGGATTCTGCATAACTCCAGATATTCTTTTTGGCTCTTTAATTGCTTTTGCACAGTGGTCCTGATGATGATAAGGAGGACTTGGTGACAACATCTCAATTTCTCTCCCCAACTGAACGCTCCCCGTTTCAATTATCCTCGCCGCTTTCCCTGCCGCCCTCACTCTCTTGCCTCCAAATAAATTTCATTTCCCTTAAGCCTGCTGGTTTCAGTATCTGATGGCGTCTCACTCAGTTATCCATGCATGGTATTATCGGGAAGACGGGCCCTTACTGCTCACTGAGAGGGAAAGGCTGCAGGCCCCTTATTACATACCAAATATCAGGCACCGTATTCAAATCCGAAGATGCTGGCTGTGGGAAATATGCCTTTAACTGGTTCAGCCTGTTAAGAGTTTTGCACTGGCCTATACAGATAAATGAAGTCCCCGTAGTTAGATGAGGGAGTTGAAAATTTCAAATCGGGTCATTTCAGGTGTTTTTTTCAACAAAAACATATTAGTTAATGATTCCACGCAGAATCTGATAACAGTCACTTTGCATCTGTTCCTCTGCATCTGGCAAGATAAGAACAATTTGCAACCTGAGAATGTATGTAATGGCGTGCAAAAGTAAGCTCAGTCCAGAACAATGTAATTTAATAGGGCCTTTTGCCACATGTTACATGGAAATGTTTTCAGAGCTGTCATGACATCAGTGGATTCAAAAAACAGAACTTGCCTGAGCTCTCCAAACAATGAAATCATTACAAGCAGTGTTTTTTCCAGGTTGCTTACCCATTAGAGAAAGAAAATAAGGAGGTAAGAGGCTGGATACAGCTGCTGGGTATTGCGCAGTGTTACGAAGAAAACAATGAGACAATCAGACTTGGTGATATCATATTGTTTTATTGCCTCCCAAAAGCTCAAAGTAATATTCTTTTGTACTTTTGAAAATGACATAAAGAATCTCGCGGCGATTTGTGCCGACAATATGAGTCAGTGCCGTGACAATTTTCCCACAGAGTAGAAACTTCGGCTCGTATAATAATTACAGAGTAATAAACACACAATAAACGCCTAAGCTTTTCAAGGCAGCTGAGATAAGATAGTGTTTAAGCACCTTTTTATTGCAAGAGGTTCCCACAGTTCAGCGTGTTCAAAGGTCTTTTACAAAACCACAGATGTCCATAAAATCTGCAGTTAGTGATCAAAGCAGTGAGGGAATAAATCTATGTTGGAGATGAGCTACTGGTGATTAGGTTGGGTAAAACTAGTCTCTTTCATTTTCAGATCAACACACAGTATTGAATTCAAAATACATGTTTGATTTCAAAGGAACATCCCCGTCGTTCAGTTGATCTAGAATGAATATATATATATATATATATATATATATATATATATATATATATATATATATATATATATATATATATATATATATGTATGTATGTATATATATATATATATATATATATATATATATATATATATATATATATTTAATGCAATATTTTTTGAAAATTAAACTTTTGCTTACAATTAATTATTTCTTGATTTTAAAAATACACAAAACAAAACAGCAATCCAATAGGAATCTGAAAAAAATCCAGCATTATGCGTAGGACTAGAAGACAAACTAATTATACTAAAAGCATAAAAATTAAAGAAATGAAAATTGTGTTTCACTCATTAGAAAATTGAATATTAATATTTTACCCCACATATTTTAAGCAGGTTTTGTAAAAGCTTTGTGATTCAGAAAGAACATTTTATTCCTAAATCGCAGTTATAAGATATTACATAAATGGGGAAAAAGGTAAACTATAATGTCAAGTAAAAACATTTATTTTTTAAAAATTTCAAGAACAACCTGTTGAAATCTGGTTATCTTTCTCACTTAGAAAATTGAACCAAATTGGCTCACTTCTATAACCAGTGTATCTACTAGAATAGTTTAGTTGACCAACCCTGTTCTCCAAAACATTCATATCCTTTACATGATCACTGTACTGTTATTTTACAAGCCTTTAGCTTTTTTGCATTTTGGCTAATTTTGTGTTCTTGTATGATACACACATTTGAGAAAAAAAACCTTGCTTACCTATTGCTCTGATCTTCACTTTAAATTTAAAGCCGGAGACCTTTTGCTGTCTCCTTGGGGACATTTTCACAAGCTGTAAGATTTACATGTCTTGTGACAGAAGTTAAAAAATAATTCTTTTCTTGGTTAGTTAATTTGGAAAATGCAACAAAAAAATTACTAAAAAAAGTGTATGGTGTAAAAAAGCAGTGATATGCCATTTACAATGAAGTAAAATATGGAAAAGCAACAAAATAAACACACAAAAAAAGAACACATAAGAAGCTGGAACAGGAAATTTTATGTTAATTATGAATTAATTATTGAAATATTGAAAATATTGAAAATGGGGCATTTTTCCGTAGGTAATCACAGTGATATTAGTATCATTCAAAAGCATGTCTGTGCAGTGAACTGGAGCATAACTCATATGCTTTTAGGGCTTCATTGATTCTGTCATAACTGCTCTGAAAGGACAGTCTGTAAACGTGTTGTCACAAATGGTGGGAACTCAGGTTTCCTTTTGTGTCACGTTTATAGTACCTTTGATAACAGGTCAAAGGTGGGGCGGGTTTGTGCGCTGTAAAACTGAAAAACTCTTTCATGTGTGGACTTTATGCGACCGCATCAGCGTGGTTGTTCACTCTGTTATTGAACACTTATCACAGCGACAAGATGATGCTCAACACCGGGGCAGATAAAGATGAAAAGCACGGACGGCACATTTTTCTCTTTTCTGGTTCACGCAAAGAGCTGTTTGGGGTGGGTGGGGGGCAGTCAGTGGACTGAAGAAAACCTCAAACGGCTAGAAATGACAATCAGTGTTGCACCGCGGTGACTTATATATAGAACCCAGTGCTCTACATTCATGGCTGTGTGTGCATCATGGTGATATGAAGAACTTAACAATCTTTAATTCAGCTATCGAGAGTGAAAAGCGCTTCGTGAGTCGTTAGACATATTTGCAGGTTTTGCATGTTGCCAAAATGATATATCCAGAACAAGGCAAGATTTGGATGAATGTCCGCTTTTGCTCAAAATAAAATCGGAATATTAGGATAACCAAAGACTTTCTGTCAAAAGAAGATTTGTAACACCGGCTCGCAATGTGCCGGGATGTTGTGCCGAGAAGCATCAGTCCCCTAACTCTGCCAGTCTTCCTCTCCCTTTATTTTGGGGCTAATTCAATTTCCCTCAGACAGACTCTCTCCCGCTGACGCTGTCTCCATTACAACGCACAGCCAAACACAAGCATTCATTAATTAGTGGCATCGTTGTCTTTTAATTATGCATGTGGCTTATTAGGCACCTCACCCATTCACCTAAGCCTTCCTGTCTACACTCCCCTCTGTTCCTTGCCGTGCTCATACGGGACCTTTAAACTTCCACCTGCACATTATAGCTCTAATAAAGCTGTTATCAGCCCGTGAAGGAGATGGCAAACAGGTGAGAAAGGAAGAGAGGGAAAGAGATGGCAAACAGGCGACTGAGGGTTCTGATATGTCAGCAACAGAAATTAGCTAACTGCACTCCCGACTGTGACACAGGCAGGGAGAGAATAAACCCACCAACTCCTCTTTCTCTGCCTCTCTCTCCTTTAACTCTCCTTCTCTGCCTCTACGAACCACAGAGAGGAAAAGAGGAGGGGGAGAGAGAGAGAGAGCAAGCGAGAAGGAGAGAGCGTCAGCCGGTGAATTTTTACAGCTCTCCAAAATCATTATTGGCAATTAGCGTTCGTCAGGGAAGACAGCAGCTGCTTGTAATTACAGGTAGCCCCTCATTACTTCTCAGTGTAGGGAAGAGGAGGGAGGGAGGGAGAAAACATGTTCCAGAGCCAGTGTTTATATTTATTTATATATTTCTTTACCCGTGATGTTGAGCCACATAATGTATACCAGCTATAGTGCATGGCTGGGGGCTGCAGCAGGTGCAGATCATAAGGAGGAGAAAGAGGAGAGTCTGCACTCACTGTAAACAGCCGACGCCATCGTGCAAATGTTGTGCCTTTGCGGTGCTGCATACATAAGAGTGGATATAACTGTATATGTGTGGCAGTGCATTCTTATTAACAGGTTTAGATAATTACTGTGTATTTTTTGTCTGCTGCTCATGGGCAAAGTTTTGCTGACGGGAAGCATTGCGCTGCCTTTAGCTGTGACGTCTCAGATTGAAATGGTACAGGTTGAGGTTAAGATGACCTGACATTTTAAGGCACGGCGCACTGTTGAAGTGCCCTAAAACTCTGCACCGAATGGCACAGCGGAGTCTTCAGCAGGCCTTGGATACTGATACGGTTCATAATTTATTACACTAATGGTTAAAGATTCGATTAGGGCACAATCTTGGCTCATGCACGAGTGGCTGCTGCCTGATAGGCCAGTAACTCCCTAGAAAAAGTGATTAAAGAAGAGTCATTCCTTGATAGAGGAGGTATTTCTTACCTAATAAGCACCCTGGAGATTAAAACTGGCACAGGTTAAATAGTTCTCGAGTTCTGTTTTATTTATTTTTTAATCCAAAGGCACACCATCTAATTAAATGATAGCCAGTACCTTTCCTCGAGTTCAGATTCAAACATCAAACGGTTGTATTTTCATACCTTTCAAGCTATGTCGAAGTTTTACTCATGCCCTGCACTGACGATTTTCTTTTTCTTTTTTTTATTAATGGGGAGATTGGCAAAGCGAAGCTGTTGAGATTTCATTCTGACGGATCAGGCATATCAAAAATATTTACTTTTCGTATAGCCAAAGACATTTTTTGAACATTTCTACTAATTTGCATAGCTGAAATAGTTAAACCTTTACTCAGGAAGGTAGACAAGTAGTTTTTAGTAACTATAAAAGGAGATCTTTTAGGAGGCGATAAAGATGAGGTAAACACTTACCTTGGGCAGAGGACTAGACTCCTATGAATAGTTAATTAATACCATCTGAATACTTCATATGCCCTTGTGACTGCAAGGCCTAAACTCCCCTACTGAATCCACCATAGCCTAAGGCATGTAATCAAACCAATTAACCCCAGACAGAAAACAATGTTTGTTGGTTGTGTGCATGCAGCTACAGTATGGACCATTGCTTCTGCTGATCCCTTAGCTCAGACAGTGCAAGGTTAGGTTCAGGGGAGTGGACGCCCTGCTCCGTGTTGAGGTGCAGTTTTAAACATGGAGGTCAGGTCTGCTGCACACAAGACTTCTCAAGGCTAACAGAGGGCATGCTAATAGGAGCTGGAAATTAGCCTCTTAGCCTCCACTGAGAGTTTTAGCTTGCTCTCCAAAGGAGGGAATGTTTGAGTTTGTCTTTTCTCTTGAATAAAACCATTAGTCATTCTGGTTCCACAAAAGGGTGGAAAAAGTTACAACTGTCAATCTTTTGCTAACTTTCGTGACAAGCTGTCATCCTTCTTCGCCTTCATCTTCACAGAATCATAACGGTAAATAAACTGCTTTTTCTGCCAACAGTATAAAGCCCTAGCTATGTTCTTGCTAATGCATAAAGCATTAAGATTTAGAGTCTCTTTTAATAAATGTATACTATAATAGTTTGTTACAAAAAAAAAGGAAAAATCTCTTTAGACCTTGAGAATGTCTGCAAAGCTTTATTCGCTGCAAGGGTGCTGGTATTTATTTTCTGCACACACACAGGCTCCTGCTCAGTTACAGTAGAACAACCGGCATCCTGGCAGAGGAATAGCTCACATTTGCAGGGCATCTCTCGTTTCCACTGTAGACCGTCCAACGCAAATACAAAGAACAACTGTCACATTCAAACTGGAGCTGAAATGACTGGCTGGGTTTCGATTCATCTTGTCTGTCCGGGTCCCTCTTTTTCATTTGCTGCCATGAAAAGTTGGAACTGTATGAGAACCCCGCGCTAGAGAGAGAAGATCAAGTGTGTAAGGATTTAACAGATGGAATTGGGACTAAATGAAGCGCTAATGCATGGATGGTATAAATTCACTGTGCGTGCTGTAGGTTGTTCAGGGACATGATGAGATGGGTTCTGTTCAGCGTGGAAGTTAGTCGTTAATTTGATTCCCACTTAGGAGCTGCAGCATGTGTGTTTAAAAATGTGTTGCATCGTGTTAAAATAATAAATGTAATCTCTTCGTTGTTTTTTTTTAGATGTTAATTTTCAGATAGGGGGGGAAAAAAAAGAAAAACAACTGCAAGGATTTAAGTAGTTGAGCCAAGTTTCTTATCATAAAGCGTAGACACATCTGTGTAGTTGCTGGGAACTCAAATTAATTCTTGCTTTACATGTAAAATTGCTGAACCAGAACAATAGCAGCTATTGTAGTTCACAGTAGCAGCTGAGCTAGGTGTTACAGGGCACCCGTGTCACTTACTTTTAGAGTTTCAAGTTGTAAAGTGAAAGGAATAAAGACGCGTTTTTTCATTCTTTTTGCACGACAAGGTTTAGGATTGTAAAATGTGTATTTTCTACAGTGCTGTCTCTTTGATAATGAGCGCCTAATGTGCAGATACTCATCTAAAATAGGGAGTTTTCCACGGTGTGTTTTGCATCAACAAAAGCAAAATACTTCTTCCACACCTGTACCAGACATGCCGTGTCCTTAAGGAAAGCAAGCCCTTAAAACAAACCTCTGTTTAGATACTCCCGCTGGCTGCTGCTGTGGCAGCTTTGAGGAATATTGTCGTTTTATTCTACTGATGCTCGCAGCGCTGCCGAGCTGCATTTTAAACTGTTGAGTCAGATTTCATTTACCAGCTCTTTCATCTGTTTTAAGTCAGTGAGGCGAGGGCTCGCCGTGTGTGCCTGTGCGTTTGCGATTTAGCACTGAAAATGTGTATAAATTTGCGGTCTGAATATGTGTGGGCCTGCCTGTGTCCCATGCTGCTTGCGCTCGCTTTGTTTGCATGCGTGTGGATGCTGTGTGTGTATCCAAATGTGTATGCGTGGCTTCCAACCCAGAGCTATTATGTGGAGACAGCAGGTATAATATCTGCAAACCTTTGCTGCTGTGCTGGATAAGTAATGGCCTCAAGACGTCACCTTTATCTGTAGCCACACTCCTGCAGCTGGGGCTGTGTATTCTCTGCCTCACACTTCCTCCATGACACAGGTGTGGCCATTATGTGTGTATGTGTGAGTGTGTGTATGTGTAATTTTTCCCCCAACACCTCCTCCTCCTCCTCGCTGTGTATTTGCCACACACAAAAGTGGCCATGAGGAAGGCAGATAGGGCCAAGACTGACACATTCATTTCCTAAACGGCTGTGGATGCTGCGGCCGCCTTTTAAGCAGCTTTTGCTATATATCCCCTACAGATGTCGACACTGGGTGAGTGCGGCACGAAGCGCCACTGGGAGCATCCCATCATGCCCTGCAAATGGAGAAACAGAGGCTGTGGTGAGGACAGATAGGAGGAAAGAGGATTGACGGGACATGAAGAAGGAGGGCGAAATTTCGACAGAGACAGAGAAGGCAGAAGCAGAGAGATGCGAAAGCAAAGAGAGGATGACATGCGAGATAGATAGGGAGAGAAAATTGAAATGAGACGGAGAGAGAGGGAGAGAGAGAGAGAGAGGTGAAACAAAGGAAGAGTTAGATGGGGGAGTGAGTGAGCTTTGTGGTCTCGGGCTCCATGGGAGGTTCAGCCCAATCATTTATAAAAGGTAAATGCTGTCATGACGCAGGGCGTTTAAAGGCGCGGCACTGCAGGTGTGATTTATGCTCTCAGTACGGGGCTATAAATCACCCTGCCTTTGTTTCCACAGGCTGCTGCTGCTACTGCTGCTGCTGCTGCATCAAGACATAGCCGTCCCTCTGCCTCATCTATAGTAGCAAAACACACACCCGAACACACACGCCCTGCGTGGACAGCAATAAAGACAGAGCGAAGACGCACAACGATGGAAATGGATGGTTGGAGGGTAGGAAGAATAGGGCCGACCAGTTGGAGTCTATCAGTGAGTGATATGTGTTGAGTCCAGGAGGTATGGGTGCGCTCACACACACGAGCACACACGCGAGTGTCAGCGCAGAGCTCATGTTTCTCAATTGTATTGACTCTGGCACTGTTGGACTCTAAAAAAAGGACCAGATTTGCTAAAGCTTTCACACTTAAATTAACACTTTGCTTGCAAATTTAGTTGTTTTTACTGATCTAATTCAAGGCAGCAGAGACGGAGCATGGACGTAGATTAAGTTATATTGACTGTGACCATTTCAGCATGTGTTATCGGGCCTGGCTCTGTGTCCCGTATTACTTTACCACTGATTATCATTCTGCTTTGACTGTTAAAGCATGTGTTGAGTGCATCCCCCTTTACTCAAAAGTCTATATTTTGGTCTCTGTAAACAGAAATGTTTATTATCAAAAGGTCTTTAGTACTTGAGAATTTTAAAAAATTGACTTTGAGGATTTTTTGCAGGGGGTAATATGTTAATTACACAAAGGATTTGTCAAAACAATTACACATTAATTCTTTGATGAATAGTAGACCAGTTCTGAATAGCCACCAATGTCTGGCCACAGTCACAAGTCACTGCTTACAAGAACTTTACTGGTGAGGACATAGGCAGTATTGATATGATGGGTGTGTGGGTGGGAATGGCACTTCAGCAAGGTCACAAGTCCTGCTTATGACAGTCACATTGTCAGCATTCTTAAACTAGAGCGGATAAAGCCTTTTGTTCTCCCACCACTTTTGATGGGGAGTATAAAATGGGTTAAATTACTGTAGACTGTGACGTATACGGAACAGCAGGGTTGAACAGTAAAAAAAAAACAAAAAAACAGAGGTTTGTTGAGTGTGCGAGAAAACCATCTTTGTAAGATGCTCTGTGTGACAAATGGCAACATTTCAGGAGTCATGCTGGGAGGTGGTGTTACTTGTAGCTGCACCATGAGTCAGTAAGCGCCTACATTTCTTTGAATAACTGGAACGGGCAGAATGAAAGTGTTTCAGTTGTACTGTTTGATTTCTAAGATGGGGAGATCGCTGCACGGGAGAGCAGCACGAGTTACAGCAATAGCAAGCGGCAGAAAGTGAAATAATGACATCTCTTAGTCAGGGTGCAACTGGGTTGCTTGCAGTATGCAATATTGTGGTTACTGTCAGTAGGGAAATTGTACGGTGTTACTTCCCCCCTTTTTATTGTTGTGTGTCAGGTATTTTTCTGCTTGTGTTGTAAATAATTTGACATATATCATACTGTAGGCACACTGGAAGCACACGTTTTGGTGCTTGGTTTTCCCCAAAATCTTTAACAATATTGTAGGGCAAAATACACGTACGTGTTGACTTCAGGGCCGGAAGCACATATTGCATAGCTTAGTGGAAAATCAAGGTCTACCTACTGTAGTAAATACAGTATACGAAACAATAAAGTTATGGCTTAGGCACACAAAACACAAAATCATTAAAGTGAAATTAAATTCTAAACTTTGTTCTCCTTAATGTGGAAAATAGACTTTTAAAGTACTGTATTTTAAGAACTGTAGTAAGCCAGTAAGCAAAACATATCAAATGCCTCAGCATATGGTCATAAATGGGCATTTATGAAACAGTGGTCGATATATGTGAGTGTGCCGGAGGGAGAGCATCCGAGCAGTGTCAGGTGCTGAAAAGTGCTGAAAACTCACTATAAAAATATAGTTTAATTCAATTCTGTTTTATTGTGTTTTATATATTGAAAGACCCATCAATAATCCAGAGAAAACCCTAACGATCAAACAGGCCTCTGTGAATGAGCCCTTGGCGATAGTGAGAAGGAAAAACTCCCTTTTAACAGGAAGAAGGCTGAAGAACCAGGCTGAGGGAGGAGCAGACACTCACACAAATGATAAAATCTAAATAAACATTGCATCCGCTACAACCAGGAAATATTTCATTTGTCATTAATGAATAATATTATTAACAATAACAATTTGACTAATCATTTTAGTTTCTTCTCCTTTGTAGTGATTTTGCAGAGAGCAGAGGCTTCTGTAGTGCCACCCGAATTGTATTAAAATACTTCTCCAACAGCAAAAGCGGCACCTTGTCGCCTTACATAATCAAGCCTTTCATCTAAACCATAATTCACCCTTCTACAAACCACTCTCAACAGAAACCCAATTGTATTGCAGAAAGCAGTCAACAATGCTCTCCACTCAATACATAATACAAGCGTATAAATCACCTCTGAGAAGGCTCTCTGACTGTGAGGGTGGGGGAAGAAAATGGAGCTGTAACATGCAGCGAACAAGTACAAGCTGACCTGAATGGCTGCTGGTATTCTGATTTCCCCCAGGAGCTCCTCTCTGGCCTGTGCTGGTGTTTTAGATTCCAGAGGGAGGCCATTAATGCTCAGCCTGTCGACCTGATCCATATGTATGGCTGGCTGTTCGTTCTGTTCAGCTATCGCCTCCCTTCTTGCCTACCTGACTGTCTCAAGGCCTGCTGGAGCCCAAATTGGTTCCTGGTCTCTGCGAAACATAGAAATAGAACAGCAGACATGTTAGGCACAAAGCACAAGCAAGATGGTTTTCACAAGGTGATTATTCAGACAATGCATCTGGACATCGAGCAGCAGCTCTATTTGCAGTTGGAAGAATGCAAACAGGCTCCTGTCTTTTTGCTCTGTGACCAATTGGTATGGATTATCAGCACATGACTGATTACTACAGTGTTCTGTCAAACAGACCAGTAACAGCATTTATTACTGATTGTACCACAAACGAGGAATGAAAATGCTTTTTAGCAAATTGAGCAATTGTGCCAGCATTGTGATCTGAATATGGTTTATTGGCTACCGGCTGCAGCTCACTTGATGCCTTTCCCCTTTCTTTTCTCTCACTTATCCCTTCCTCATTCATGATACATTTGGTGTAGCAGTACAGAAAATGTTCTGACACTTTTATTACCAAAGTGGTTAATAAGAGCGATCCAATACGATGCAATACAGGGTGAGAAAATGCTCCAAATAGAGAAAAACACTATCAGAATACAGAGATGTTAAAGTTACAGCCACAATAGAAAGGTTACATAGGGCACTATAAGGTGATAGATGTAGCAGTTTTTTTCATTTCATTTTCCAAACTTAGGTCTCACATACATGATAATGTTTAATATTCTTTGATAATCCACTCTTCTGCTTAGCTTTTCCATGCTAGTTATGTATATCCAGCGCATTCAGTTTTAAATGTGTATGGTTAGAAAAAGAACGATGCTTTAATGCCATTTTTTCCCCCCTTTAATTTTAATCCGTTTCAGTCGGGGGCACCAGAGAAACCAAACTAGAAATGTAAGCATTTATTCATGTATGATGGCCTGATGATGCTATGATATGCTTTTAATGGTCTTGCACTTATGCCACATCTCCAACTGGCCAGCTGTACTGAGTGAAGATGAACAAAGTCTAGACAGCATAATTAAGAAATTAGCGCTGAAACTGTAATAACCCCACTTGGTGAAAAAGACCGATTCAGTCTGCTACCCACATTAGCATGCTTCAGTTTCATTGTCGTTCTTCCAATTTTTCCTTGCAAAAATCGTTGTTGCCCGTGCGCATTCATTGTAATATGTCTTGTTCTGATTCACAGGTTAAAAATACTTTTTGAATAATTGCCGCCTCTCACTTGACATCAATTTAAAAGGCTAGTCTTCGGGGGGTGGTCTCTTTGTCTCTATAGCACTGTGGGCCGTTTTAGCCTTTAATATTAAAAATTAATAAAACCAGAAAATAAAGTGGATGTGAACTGTGCTGTCCAGATATAGCCGGCTCTTATAGAGTCCATTTAGCACTCCGCATGAGTCCAAGTCATTTTCACAATCATCACAATACATCCCGTCACATTAGGGTGCCCAACTGGAGTACGGTTTCAGCCAGATGGAGGGAGGGTCAGTAGAAAGCATCTTGAGACATAGTAGACACTGTATTTATTATGCTTTTTATATATAGAACAACGTTTTATCATCACCGTCACGTGATAGAAATCCACATGAATGAGAAATTCTCTAATTATTGTTATATTTAATTAAAATAATGATGTAGATAATGTGCTGTGAATGAAAAAAGATCTGCCTGTACCCACAAATAAAATGGGAGTAGTGAGAACACAGGGAGTGCAGTTTCTATGTCGACCAAAAAACTGCCCGCTTGTAACTGAAGATTTAAAGTATTATCTTAAAAATGAAACCCAAATATTTAAAATAACATTACTTAATAGTTTTCTTTAATCGCCTCGTCACATCAACCACGTCAAGAAATTAAAGTTTCATTTAGTGAATGTTGAGGAACGTTTCATCCCTCCTTAAAATTTTCATGACTCCAAGGAGAGACACAAAAACATATCTATGTGCTCCTAACCAAGTTTATATTTTCACTCAACCCAACTGGGCAAAAATGTTAAAGAAATAATTTCAAATCATCTGCTCCCATAAAGGGATTAATGACCGAAGACACCGGCTTTAATTTAAGGCTAATAATTATATCATTACGGTTTAATTAAGTGGCAAGAATTTGAACGTGAGTAAAAGATGTTATTAGTGAATTTAATGTCATAAAACCACATTATTTATTTACTTCTTCCTTATTGCTATTCTCACCTCTCTATTCGTATTCTTTTTTCAAATGTGGATTTAAACTCCATGCACACATTTTCATTACAAAGCTGAAATAACAATTAAGAGGAGTTACAGAGACCCTGGAACAGTTTGTCTGTTAAAAACATGTTTCACTTATTCAACTCTTGTCCCATTTCCTCACTAGTAGCTGTAATAATGTTTAGTTATATACTCTTTGACATACTGTGTACTTCATCAGTTTCCCCTGATTACCATAATTGTTATGAATCTAACAATTAAGATTTACAGGTCTGTTGCCAAGTGAAAAAAAAATACGGCTCAATGATTGGCTGAGAAAATGATCAAGGAACAGTTTGCCCATCACTTGTTGTTGGCTAAGGGTGTAATCCTAATGTTGGCAGTCTAAAAAAGAGTCGACCGCCTTCCAGTCGACACTCAGGGAATAATAGTCATTTTTTTGGGAGGTGGTGTGGGGAGCACTGTTAAATTTCAAATTCATCCTCTAAAATTATAGATTTATGTTTTGCGTATTTGAAAAATCGCTTTAATAACAAGTATTACACATACATTTCAAAGACGGGCTCTCTCCACATATGGAGTCCTGTTCTTCATGGATATGAATGATAGTAGAGTGATGATGTATTGCTGGAGGTGTTGAATTTTCTTGCCTCAGAGTCTCCGGTGAATAACCCTGTCAGACGTTCATTAATGACAGCTATAAGCCAGAACATGTGAAGATCATACACAGTGGGGCACAGACGCCTACAGTATTTCTCTCTTCTCCCGCCGCCTATGTTGCATCTCCCCCGGTTTCTTATCAGCCTCTCAACCTTGTGTAAAAGCCTAGTAACACTTTACTTTTGCAGTGTTTAATAGAAGTCTCTCTCGTGCCTAATGTGCTTACAACATTAGAACAGCACTAAGAGCGAGTGTACAGATGTAGCTGCTTGTTTTGACATTGTAGCCGCCTTGGATTCTGCATTAACTTAATGTAATCAAAGGATTTTAACTGAAACAGTTTTTTTTTCCTACTTAGACTTTTCCATAATTGGCTGCACACTGAAATAAGGCCACCTCAAAGTAAAGTGTTACTAAGACAATCCCTACAGTAAAAGCTTTGAGAACTATAATGGTTATACACTATCATCCCTGCTTAAAAACAAGGGGATTTGTCAGGGATGTTTCTGCCTCGGTTGGGGCTAGGGGGACCAAATTACAGCCCTAGTGTCTGGTTGGAGGAGGAGAAGGAAATAGATGGGTCTAGATATAATGGTGATGGCCCCTGGGTGGTACTCCTTTGAGAGAGAAAGAGGAGATTAGAGTGGAGGTGTGAGCTTGCACTAAGATTACATTTTCCCTCTTTATAATGGATAAGTGCTTCTCTCTTTTTTTTTTTCCTATTTCACTCCTACTATTCTGCGTCTGTTTCACAGTGTTCCATCTCTCTCCCTGCCCTCCATCGCCACAAACGCGCAAAACACACACACACACACACACACACACACACACACACACACGCATTAAAAAGCATACACATGCACATATGCGTGCACACGCACATCTCTCCTCTCTCCCTCTGTCACCCTCTCCCTCCGTCCTCCCTCACTTGATCCTTACACCTACGTGCTACAGATGGTTTCATTTTATAAGAGATAAAACCACATTTGGTGGAACTGATTAAACAGAGGGAACAACATCCCCATCTGCCATTTATTCCAATCTGAAATTGCTTGGGCAGATGCTGACATCTTTGGAGATGATTGATTCACCCCGTCTGGCCAGAGAGGAGTGAAGAGGAGAGCAGAGCTGGATCCTCCCCGGGGCTGCAGCTTCCTGCCACCCTGCCATGGCTTCACCACAGTGTCACTTCACCAGTGATGGAGCTCCCAACCCCTCCCCAGTCCCCCACCTCCCCGACATCTCTTGTCTGCTGCAAGCTGCCGCAATCAGTACGGGCCCCTGATTGGACTTGGGCAGGTGAGCGCAGTACACTTTAATCACGGGGCCAGAACAAGCCAGATCATCCCCGGTGTGTGCCTGCCTGGCGGCAGAGTGGGAGGACGATCTGTGTCTGTGTGTGGATGCATTAAAAGGTTTGTTCACCCAAATTACAAATACACATATTTTCTCACTCACCTCTACCTAGCCATGCAGACAGGCTGTATTTGCATAGAGTTTTGTGATGCTGACAGAATTGAAATGTCTCTTTTAAGCATGTAGCGTGTGCAGATCATTGGCAGAGTACAAGTACTGTTTACTGGCTAAACCACTGAGAGTCATTTGCAAAGCAAGACAGCAAGCTTAGGTTTTGGTGTAATGCTTTATTTGAAATATTTGACCCAGCACAATGCTGTAAAACAACAAAAGTTAAATGTGATATGTATAAGTTTACAGACTACAGTAGACTATAGATAAGACATGAACTTACTGAGCAACCGGCAGCTATTACTTGCAAAATAAATGCCGATGCCAGAGTAATTTCCTCTACACCAATAGTCTAATTGTGCATAGTGCTGCCTTATAATTTAGCATGTGTAGGAACTTTGTTTGCAAGGTCACAACAAATTGGAGGCCATGCAGACATCTGCACAGAACCTCACATTCACCCTCCGATGACGACATTTCTCTCATTTGGATCCAAGCGGTCAGTCACATACTCAATGACCAGCCTGCGACTTACATACTGAAATCAAACTATAAGAATTCACAATCCCAACACAAGAATTATTCATAAAAATAAAAAATACAATCCTTATGTCCTGGGCAATAAATCTGACAGTTGCCTTTGTAATATGATTTTTTTCTTTTGGCTTTATATCCTGCTTGGTCTCGGTAGCTGCTGTTACTGACAGACGCCGGAGATGAAGCTCTCCCAGAATGCACCTGTTTTCAAAAATGATAATTAGACCAAACATATGCCAATTCTGATATGTTCACCCTCATAATCTCAAGCGTTAAAAAACAAAAGTTTGGCATAACATCCTAATTTGGGAAAGTTTAGCCCGTCGTTTGTCAATGATATGTTTGTTGTTGAGCTGCAAACTTCTAACGTAGTCACGCTGATGGCTTCATAGATGTGGTGTCAATTAGTTTGAAGCAGACAGTTCTACAGACTAGAGGCTGATGATGTTTTGCGTTTCACCTTATCGTATCTTAACCCTTGATCAAAGGACGAGTCCTCTTTTTCACATTATTCTGTTTGGAGAACACAAACGATGGTAGGGATCATGTACTATAGTTGTTTCTTTGCTGTCTTCCACCGAGGTTACACGATATGAAAAGAATACCAATGGGTCCCAGGTGATTAGATATTCCACTCAACCTTCATCTAATCAACATTTATAGTGTCCTGCCTGTGGAATTACACTGCCCTCCACTAAATCGGCTCTGAATCATCAGTTGTAAACACTCAAGCATTTTAAGATTGAAAACTCTTCCTGTTAAAGTGCCATCAAAGCCAGCAGTGTGTGAGCTCGAGTGTGCGAACAAATGCGCGTAGTCTCATAAAAACTGCTGAGCTGGGCTCCTCAATGCAATCAGGCACTGGTCTCAGCTCATATACTTGTTTGATGATAACCGAACATGGAGGGAGAGTGATGGAGCTCTCTCAGGGACTACAGCAATAATTTAGCCTGGGGAGTGGGTGTGAATCATAGTGAAGGCACGGGGGGCTGGAGGTGGTGGATGAATCATTAGGGAAGAGGCGGGGGTGGGGGGTGGAATGGAAAAGGGGGTAGAGTCCCGGGGGACTTGGATCCATCAGACAGAGCTGCTGTGGCCTCGACTGCAGCATTGACCTGCAAGCCTGTAACCCAAACCTGTCCATCTTTCTCTCTGATCTCTCCCTCCTGTAAACCACTAGCCTCACTATTCCTCCATCACTGCGATTCATACTTCTCGTTCTCCTCTGCCTCTATCATCAGAAACACCATTCCACATCAGCGGTCTCATCTTTTCCTTCTTCGTGTCTTCCATAAACCTCTTGAAGTGCTGCTGGCTCCGAGAAAGGGAAATGAATTCACAGTCTGAATGCGTCCTTTCTCCTCTCTCTGCTGCCCTCCGTCTCTCACCTTAGGGTAGTTATTCTACATCTCCTCCCTCTGCCCTCTAAACTCTGATGGCATTCACAGCAAATTGCTCACTCCTGGAAGAAAGAGACAGGATAATATAAAAAGGAAGGAAGTGAATTGTTTCACTTAACTGACTGCCATTTTCCACGACTGCGCTACATGACAAACAGCGCGCACTCTGAAACACAGCCCTAGCCTGCCCTATGTCTCCCAGTGCAATAATCCATTACCGGCAACATCCACGCCTTTTCGAGACTTTCAGCTCCCCAAGGCTTTGACTTTGGACAGGCAGAGGTTAGAGGAAAACAACCTGAAAACAGCCTTATCTCCCAACACACGAATGTTTGTTAAGGCTCCCCCATTAAGTCTCCCCCTGAATTTGCATATTAATTGCATTTTGGCTCTACTCCCTCCTTTTAAGGCTGCTGTTTATAGGTGCTTTATTTCTTTGAGAAGACACAGACGTCCGCGGGGATCTCACCTGCAAAGGAGAACAAGAATTGAATTCCACAGGAAATTGCTTTAACTCGAGTGTAATCGAATTTGCACCCACACACACCTTGACTCGAGGACCTCGAGGGCATGCATGCATGTGGAATTACATGTATAGTACATAAAGTTACACAAATCCACACATAGACAGAAAGAAACCCTTCAACTTTAAGAAGTGAACACTGCTGCAATATGCAAGCTTAGATGGTTATTTTCAAGCTCTCTATCCCCCGCCCCTCTCTGACTTTCCTTCTTAATATTTGCATCCCTTCGCTAACTTTCTTTTCTTGTGATTTGTGTTTACTGCTTAGACATCAGAGCGTGATTTAGCAGCTTTCTCAACAAATGTTTGAAAAGATGTGAAAGTTT
Source organism: Neolamprologus multifasciatus (assembly GCF_963576455.1). Taxonomy (NCBI): domain Eukaryota; kingdom Metazoa; phylum Chordata; class Actinopteri; order Cichliformes; family Cichlidae; genus Neolamprologus; species Neolamprologus multifasciatus. The sequence continues at coordinate 17,701,535 of NC_140457.1, read as the reverse complement.
TAATGACTGGATTGAGTAGGGGGATAAAGGAACAGCTGGAGATTCTGTAATGTAGTGGCTATTCTTAAACAGTACAGGTACACTTCAAGCTGTCTCATTTAAAAAACCAGCGCTGCCGTTTTAGCCATACTTTAGAATAACAGGTGATTGAGCATTCTCCCATCCCTATCTCCAAAGCAGTGTGACCATATGGATCTTATTTCAAAACGATGTACCGAATGGCACTCTGTAAGTGTGATATCGCATTATGCAGAGTGGGTCTATTTATTATTTTCAAGATAATAGTTTCATTTCACAGATTATGACTCACATGTATTTTTCCCCCACAAGCATGGTTGCAGCGATGCTTGGCATTTAAGAGAAAGTACCAAAACAGTGAAGGAGTCGTTATTTTTATTACCGTCCATCTCCAGAAACAATGTTTATGATGATCGGCATCTTCAACACAATTATTATATTCCTAGGATGCAAATAAATTCCTCCACAGAATCTGTTTTCATTTTCATTTATTTTAACGGTCCTTTATTCCTCGAATCAAATCTAATGATCTGCACTAAGCCCATCGGAGTAACTTGGTTCCGGAGCATTGATTTCCTTTGTGTTGCAGATTGATCTGTGCCTTGTTACTGCTCAGTATGTCACAACCTCCCTCAGAAAAGGCGCATAATAAAACCCAAAAAACCCCAAAGAGGAAACAACAAAAAAACTGATGTACTACAGTAGAGTAGCTTTATTATCATGAAAACTCTTTAAATCACTACAAATGTCAGCATGGACTATATCACAGATTAAATCCTTGTCCAGGCTTCATATAACTTCTTGACTTGTTGAATGGTCAGATACTGTAGCTTCAGAAATCGCCTTATTTGTAGCGTTTCCCCCTGGTTGGCTCAACACTTTCTGTGGCGACACAGCTTTACAAACTATTTCTGAGTGACAAAAAATAGACCCTTAATGTGCTGCTATGCCACTGGCCCCAATGCCTTTGCCCCTCTTCACTCTGGTGTGTTAGTATGTGAACAGTAGCCTGGGAGAACAGAGTCTCATTAAAGCTTTCGTTGCAGTGGACCACTCCCCAGATCTCCCTGCAGCAGCATCATCCCTTCACATGGTGGACGACAACCCCCCAAGGGCCGCTGCACACAAGCGTACACACATGTGCACACATGCGCAGATTAAACCCTTAGTCTTTCCATTTGGCCATTTACTAAAGCACTCTTCTTTTTATCATGGTTGTCTGACTTCTCTCTCATCTATGCTAAGGCAGACTGGGCACAGACCCCCACCAGCATCAGTGTCTCACTTTTTGAGAATTTATCGATAAGGACAAACAAAGAAATGTGCAGTGCAGTACATGTGTTATGCACCAGCTCAGCATGTGCATGCGTGCGTGCACATTTGATTCGGCTTTGAGGAGGTTTCTATGTGATATGTGTGCATAATGTGTTCTAAGGGGTTCGGTGGGCACGCGATGGGACACATAGGGCTGCTCTCCCGCAGATGCAATTAGGCTAAATGGGATTATGCCTATCACATTTCAGACAGGCCGGCCCCACAGCCACCTGGGGGAGAGGGTGATGGGGAGAGGGTGATGGGTGGAGGGTGAGGGAGGTGTGGCCTGATGAAGAGGGATAGAAAAAGAGGAAAAGGGTGGAGAGGTGGGGAAGATGCAAAGAGGGGAATGTTGTCTCGGAGACGGCATCCAGTGTAGTGTTAATGGAGGCTGTGTTAAAGCACACTGATGCTATGCGATACTATAATGAAATGCAATGACAGGGTGAATAAACCAGCGTCCCTTTCAGGTGATTCAACACATCCCTGACCTTCCGCTACAGCGGCATTTTGTGATGTCTTTGATGTGATGTACTGCTGAACCCCCTCTGTTATCAGGCTAAATGTCAACATCAACAAAGAAATCGAGGGAGGGCATGCTGCCTCAACACATGCTCATGCTAGAAGTGGTTGTTGTTTGAACTGTGTGGTCGTAGGATTTAGTAGAGGACATGGATGAAGAGGGGAGAATGTAGAATTATGATTTTCACAAGTAGCTGTACTTCTTTAGTGCTTGTGTAATGGATTGATAACCACAGAAAACAAATGTATTTTTGTCTTTATTGCTCCCCGTCTCCTAAAGACATAACGACAGTCATAACATTCCACTGAAAACTGCACCGAAGATTTATCCAATAATCAAATGCACATTCAGAAGGGAAATGAAGTAGTGTAGAAATTAATCAACAATGTCATGGACAACAACTCGAAATCCTGTTTAACTACTGAAAATGATTAGCTTGATTACTACTTAGCTACCACACTACCTATTTGTTACCACCACCAACAACAAAAAAGTACTACGTTACTCTTTAAATTAATACAGCACATTATTTATTTACAGCAATTTGTTATGCTACATTTTCCTGTTACTCTGTAAAGTGACCTGAAATGCATTGCCACATAATTATCAGTTAACAATACTGATTTTAGGCAAACATAGATCCCTATCCTAATGACGCACATAATTTTTCTTTAAGTTTATAATATCTGAACACAAAGCAAAGTAGAAAACCACCCTAAAGGGAATTCACAATGATTGCTACAGTGATTCTACTGTAGAAACATGTAAAGCCAGAAATGGAGGCTACAGTGCTCCAAGCCCAGCTGCTCATCACTGCCTTTGTTACCTGCTAAAGATCAGGGCCTGGGCTCGGGCTGGCATTCGCTCAGCTTTATAACATCACTCTGGGTTCTTGGATAGCTTTGTGTTTGCATGCTGTCTGTGCAGATGCTTGCTGAGGGCTGAAGTTGAGTTAGCAGTATAACATGGTTGTTTCTGTCCTAGATGCAGTTTGCATTTCACCATTGCAATCTTTACCTTTTGTGCAACAAAAAGGAAAGTAATCTCCATATCTCTACTCCTCAAAAGCAGTCGGCCCCTCTACCAGTTTCCACCTCCCAGCACACGAACTGAAATCAGCTGATTGTAATGTGATTTGTTTGTTTGATGTTTATTTATTTATTTTTTGTGCCCAGCATGCCAAGAGCCTTCGTAACGCAAGTATCAGCATGTCTGTACTTTGGACCGTGTTACATCCAACACTACTTCTGTGGACAACTTGTAAAATCTAAATCTACAACACTTGGGTCTTCTCACTTTATATGTTTGCCTGTAATGAGCATGTGTGCTAACACTTGTTACATTTGACCAGCTCTAGATGATCATACATTAGTATAACTGACTCTACTTTCCCCTGCTTTGCTCTCATAATTGTTTAAATTGGCCTCTGTGAGACTAAACATGTACAACATGTACATGGACATTATAACATCGTCAATAACGCTGTAACTCTTTTAAAACGCTAAGCTTTGAGACATTGCTGCCAGCGATGGACCTCCCTCACCTACACGCACCTCTTTGGCAGGAGCAGAGCAGGGCACAGTGTAACCAGTCTTGCAGTCGTCCATGCTCGCTCTTACATTAATCAAAAACGTTGTGGCAGTGTCCAGCCCACCTCTCCATCCCCAGGTGCCAGCTGTGTTTGGGCTGGCACCTGTCTGGCCCCTAATAATACACTATCTCTTTTCCTTGGCCTTGTGCTTACAAGACCAGGTCTATGTGCACATGAACATAGACCTGCAGAGGCATGGATACTCTTTAATGCATAGAAATAAACAAGTACAAGTTTTTACAATTTGTACAAGAATGAATATTTTCCATTTTTTAGTATATTTACTTCATTATATGAATCGGAACAAATGAGGAATTTTGTCATCTGTGTCAAACTACTCATATTGGTCAATAACTACATTTTAGATGCTGGTTCCCTGGTGGGATGGGTCTCACTTGGAGCCCATGTGAATGGGAGCAGCAATTTTTTTAAATGTTTGTCATTGGGAGCAAATAACTGTCTGGATGCAACTGGACATCTCATAATGATGAGAAATTAAATGTTCACGGTGAACCATGGAGAGAGCCTACAATATGCTCCTGAACATTGGGGGACAGAGATCCGAGACCTGGGGGGTGGCAAACTGGAGAGCTGTGATAGGATACGGTCCATTAATTATTGAATTTGCTGACGTTATGACAAATGGCGTTGTCCTAGCCCTTGCTGAAGCTCATGACTTTTACAAGGCCAGCTGGACAGAGCCTCAGCATTTCTACTGTAAAAATCACATAAGCAGGTTTAAAATTAATGCTGTTTTCCCACCTCAATAAATGTTCTCTAACCACCTGCAGTTTGGCAGAAATTAGATTAAGTAGCCCGAGTTAATTATCTTTAAGCTGGGTCACTGTTGCTGGGTCTAACATCCACCTTGAGAAACCTCCGTGAGGCTTTGCAGTTTTGGGAAGGAGAATAATTGAATGAGGGTGCATGAAGGTGAGCAAGCCAGTGTGGGAGTCAGTCACACCTCCGTGTTGGGTGTTTTTGCAATGTGAGGCCAGCAGTGAAAGAAAGGCAACAGTGTGCTGTGTTTGCACTGCGTAGGATTGCCTCCTGCTCCTGACGTGTATGTGGTCAGCTGTGCCCTAAGGAGGTGTCCACTATGAATTGTTGGTTAAAGTCCCAAAGGCTCGGGAGTGTATACAAATGCTTCTCCCACGCATGCACTGAGCACAAACGCTCCTATATACGAGTGTGTGTTTCTTCGTCCGCATCTCTTTGAGCTTATTCTATTTTGAATAATCCATCATGGAGCCACCTTTTCATTGTTCATCTATATCTGACTGCATCTAACCTTCACACACCTGCAACACAGGGAGTGAGAAACAGAATGTGAAGCAAAACACGACAGGCAAAAAAAGAAAAAAGAAAAAGAAGGGGGGCCGAGTTAGTACATAATGTACTCCACACCTAAATCATCCTTGTTTGGTCTGCCTAAAATAAGCTTCACTGCAGCTGTTAACCTTTAATAGCAACGATGTATCACTGGAAGAGGAATCAGCGCACCACTGTTCACCTTCGTCACTGCTTTTAATATCTTGCAAAAATTAGTCTCTGGTGAAATGAGCAGGCCTTGAATGTTACTAATTGAAATTATTAAACAACTGGGTACCACATACTGAATAATGACTCCTTTAATATGAGACACTTAAGACTGAGTGAACTAGAGCTCGAATAATAAACACCATTTATAAGTCAAACGTATGGTGAAAAGTAAGGGAGAGTATTCTCAGCGTATTTGTCTCCTGTGGTGTTTGCCTATCTCAGAATAGAGCGAATGCTCGTGAGTCAGCCAGGGTCTGCGGGCCTTATTTCTTTGCTGGATGCACTGTCGTTAGCGGCTATCCCTGTAGATACTGCCTGCTGCCAGCTGCTGCTCTGGCCCTCTGAAAAAGAGGCTGGCAATTAGACCTTGTGCTTAAAACAAGGTGAGTCAGGACCTTTTAATGGAGCACTATTTCTGAGCTCCCACACATGTGGCTTTTTAGATTTTCGCTGCGCCAGAGAACTCTGCAGCACTGAGGCGTGGAGGTTACTACGTCCAAATAACTGGGGTAGTGGGTGGCTCGGTAATAGTGCAGCATTTTTCTACAGGAATAGCTTTTTCGTTTCTTTTTTTTCTGTACGAAACTGAATGTAATCTGTGCTTTCATCTTCCACTCGAAGCCATTTGCTAATGGTGTTTATTCTTTCACAGTTTCTAAACCAGTTTGTAATTTAATCTGTTCTAACACAGAAGTGAAAAATTTCTAGGGTTTAGATCGTTAATAGCTGCTTTGCTGCAAAACACTGTGTCATTATGCATAAGAGCTATAGTGCTGCTGCATATTAGCTCTTCACTGGCTTCCTGGCGTTTTTTATCTGGAAGCGTGAGGTTAACTGTCTTAATCTGTTCTCCCTCTCATCTCTCATCTCAGACCTTGATAAGATGGAAGGGAAAAGCTGCCTGTGTTTAGACTACTGCACCTTGTTTCCTTGGACCTTACCCAGCTAACCTTGAGTCTATTCAATGATGAGCATAAACCAGTAAACACACTGACATGCGTCCTGCCTCTCTCTAGCTTTCTCTCCCACACGCAAAGTGAAACACAAACATACACACAGCATGAAGAGAGCACGTAAACATGAGCAAGGCAAGAAACGATTTACTGCTGCACAAATAGAAGAGTTCAGGTTAAAAAAGAAATCTCTATTTTTTGTTGTAGTTAAAGGAAAAAAATAAGCTTGAACTTGAATCTCACATCTGTTTATTTTCAGCTTTGATTGCCTAGCTCATGTTAAATATGACTTATTTACTGTAACGCATGATAGCAAATATATTTACTTTAAAGCTTTTTTTTAGACTCCTGCGCTTTTCAAGGAGTGGTACTGAGCAAAAAACAGAAAGCTGATGTTGTGTTACTGAAATGTCTGCCAGGTCCTTCCTCAAGCTGTGAAATCTGAATCCTCGGACCAGACTGGAGAGTCACAGTCATCCATACACGGCGACAGACGTAAAGGCCGTTGGACCTCGACTCTGGTTGGCTGAAACTGTCAGACTACCATCTGAGGAGGAGCCATATACTCATAATATATGACAGCCTTCAACCTGGCCAGTCTAAATAGATTATCTTGGCTGCGTCTTCCCCCAACCAGGTGCCAATGTGTAAAACAGACCAACTATGTTAAAAAAAAAAAAAGCAGTTACTTGCCAACTATGACAAAATGAAAGCAGGGAAGTAGCATTAAAAACTGGAATGATTTAGTACATTTTTGCGAATGTACATTATGTCACTGTGATTTTAAGTGGCGCTTTATATATTAATACCATAGGAATGCCCTTTATTTTAAACAACGCAAAATCTTCGGATTGTTTTCCTCCACCTGGTCAAAAAACATCCATAATAATGCAGATATTGTCAGTGTTATCGGTGTGCATTATTGTGAGTGAGCACGCATGCACGCTGTGCACATGTGTGTGTCTGCTAAGGGCTCTTTTGTCTTTTGTTCTCGAAGAGATGGAGAGCATCCACTGCTCACTAACAAACACATAAATATGCATTAATCTGTTCTGGTTGGGCGAATTTGAAGAACTGTCAAGCGTCAAATGTAAAGGTCATGCTTTGCTTGCTGTAAGGGGAAGGTCCTGGAGACCATGGTTAGGGCACTATTTGAATAAACTATGCAAGGATTTACAAGAAGTAACCTTCAGGGCTAAACACGCCCTCTTCCCTCGCTAGAGAATAGCTAACATTATAAATGAGCTCAATCACCAACTTCACCGTACAGGTTCAGATTATAGATAGTTTGCATGTTTTTGTACCTTTAGGTTAAATCGTCAGTTAAAGTCCATCATATAATTTGTACTTTTGTTATTATATGTTGTAATGCAGGGAATAATATTGTGTATGGAGGGAGAGTGCACAAGGGATTACCTTTTGAATTTTGAACAAAGTGCCCCCACTCTAACCCCCACCCATTTCTATGTAGCATGACAGCCTAGCAGAATGTGGCAGGTGGAGGTCTTCCAGGCTGAGCGAGGGGTGACCTTGCCACTTCCTATGTAGAATCGGTTTGGTTTGTAACACAGCGCCAGGTCCCAGAAATGTGCTGCAGCTCAATAGACAGGCGTAGTGAACAGAGGGCCAGTCGCAGCCCCAGTCTCATCCACAGCCCCATGGCAGCAGATGCCACATGGCGGCCCCAGAGCCTTCAGCCGGCGGGGAGACGTAGGCGAGCGCCAGCCGGGTCACCAAAGCCCATGTCCATGTCATGCACAGAGAGGGCCTTCTCAGCAGGCAGGCAGGCAGCCTGCCGTCCTCTCCTGTCCCCCTTTTCTTGGAGGCAGAGTGTAACAGCTCGTTTGCACGTGCTTTGTGTAGATTAAAGCAAGAGGCTGTCAGGGATAATTAAAAGTAATAGAGCTTAGCGCTTTTTGGATTAGTGTCCTAGACAGCGGTACTACTGTCTGGATGAGTGTGTTTATTTATCGTATATGTGTGTGTGTGGCTATATGTTTACTTCTGTGTACACAGAGAATGTGTTCTTTAAACTTTTCAAATAGATATTCACAGATCATATTGATATGGCATACATAATGTTATAAACCAATGATGATGTAGGTCATCCTAACCTTGTGTTAGCTGTGTTTAAAAGGAAACAAGACAACAAAGTCCCCTCATCCCATTAAATGAGTTCTTCAATCATCCAAATTGTTGCTCGGGCAAATCTAATTGCAACTGTGCTGCAACACAAGTAAACGACTTCACCAAGATCGAATAATTAATATACAAAGGACATGTAAAAAAACAAAAAACTAAAAGATGTTGCATAATTAACTTGTTTTTGCTCGTTCATTTCGAACATCAGTCTCTGCTCCCAAAGTAACTATGCTTTTTCTTTTACACCAGCGCATGTTTGCCAGCATACTGTGTGATGAACTGTGAGCTTCCTGCCATGGCTAGCATCAACAGACTGTGAAACTTTGGTGTTTAAGGTTTGCACTAAGCTGCTTACGTTCTGGCACATTATGTAATTAAGTTGAACTTAAACAAGATCAGTGTCACACATTTCAGCTGGAGGGTTCTTCCTGTTAAAATGGAGTTTTTCCTTCCCACTGTTGCCAAGTGTTTGCTCATAGGATATTGCCTATTTTTTTTCTGATATTGTCTCCACCTTACAATATAAAACCCCATTAGGTGACTGTTGTTGTGACCTGGGGCTACAAAAATAAAACTAAATTGATTTCAACACGGAAACAAATCTTGTTTCTCATTCACAAGCCATAAGATCCTTGCACAATTTACAATTTTGTCAGTGGTTGATTATGATAATATTGTTTATAGACATCCAACCTTGAAGCCCTTTGATTCTGTGTATTGCATCTTAGTAAATGAAAAGATGGGGTGGTCCTCTCTATAGAATCAAAGGGAACAGCATTGTACAATGTTTATTTTTAAGGCTGTACTGCATAAATTGGCATAAATTGCCTGCTTAACTCTGTACCTTAATTGAATTCAAAACCAGTACTTTCAATGTCAGGTCAGAGAACACAGAACACTTTTAACATCTCATACTGAACTTGGGAAAACTGGATTTAAATATTTTAAATGGAATAAACTATGAAATTTCATACATTCACAGTAACATTTTAAAAGCAAGTAGTTATTAATTTCCAAGCAGCCTTGCACATGAATTTTTTTTACTGTCTATCTCATTTTTTACATGTCTCTCTTGAAATTAAGATCTCAATCTCAACAGAACTATCAGTTTTACTACTACTAATAATAATAATGACAAGTTTGAAAGAAAAATCTTAAAGGTTATTTGCTTTCAATTATGCTTTCAGGCTTTGCCCCTTAGCTTAACCATAGTGATATCATGATCTCATCATCATCTTAATCTCTTCTGTGTTCTTGTGTGTTACTTCCTTTAGTCTGGTCTTCACACCACCATAAACACCACCATATTTATTGTGTCTTTTTTGCATTGACGCTCATTGACTGCACCCTGAGATGAATCCACTGAGATCTTCCAGGAGCACGACCTATTTTGTGCTGTGAAATACAGCCGCCTAAGAAGAATGTATTGGATGAGTGTCCTGTTACTTATAATCCGTAGTAATCTGAGCATTAAGTGTTAAAAGGGCAACGTCTCAGTCTTTGTTCTATTAAATAGTAAGTAAACCAACTGAAATCAAGACCACCTAAATGTAACGCCTTTTATTTCAGACTAACTGTGTTATAGTTTGTAATGGCTGGACAGAATTCAGCAGAAATTATTAAAAGTGTTTGTTTTTTTAAAAACAAAACTGAACAGGTTCATCCACTTTGCTCAGGATTTAGTTGTGGGCAGAACAATTTGGAAAGTTCTTATTTTGATCAAATTACTTTGAATAGTTTAAATGGGGGGAAAAAGGGTTAGAGGAAAAATTTATTTAGCAGGAACACCTAAAAATACTCTGCCTGGATGTGGAAATTGCTGCACAGCGCACTATGAATCAGCTGATGGTTATCACTGAAATGCAATTTTGAAAGCTTCACTTAGCAAAAGTTAGCAGAAGGAGGTTCCACAGTTTAGCTACACAGAAAAAGTTCACAAGATGAGTCTTTACTGAAATCCCCCTTTTTCATGATAATAATTCAATTAACTTCTATTCAATTTATATTGCGCCAAATCACAACAGTCTCTTCAACGTGTTTAACATTGTAAGGTAATACAGATGTCTTGAGCTAAAATAACATCAATGCGTGTTATATTGTGCTAGTCCCTATTACTAGGATGAAGCAGGAAAATGAAAATGCATATTATAATGAAATTATAGGTGCAAAATGACTATTTAAATTTAGTATAGTAATAGCTTGATGAATTATGGCACTTTTTCTTCAGGGGACATTGCTTGAGGAAATGTAGGAAAATGCTCATGGGAAGCAGCAGTCATCAATCACACATGGTGTGGTTGGGGGTGTTGTGGTGGCCCTGAGGACTTGAGTCTGCACAGCAGCCAGGAATCTAAATGGTCTGAGCTCCAAGGCCCCCATGGGGCTGCCCGCTCTGTCGCCTGCAAAGAAAACAGATCAGGGGAGAGGGATCAAGGTTTGTTTTCTCCCTTTTCTAGGTCATTATTTATTATGTGAAATATCAACGTCCTTGGCTGCTGCTGGGATCTTCTCCCCCCAAATTGACAGATCTCATTATAAGATAAACGTGACAAAGATAGCTCATAATGCTTCAGAGAAATGTAACACCATTAGCGGGTCATTGTCATCGTTCTAATGTGTCCTTTTAAGCCGCTTAGTGAACTGGTGCTGAAGTGTGATACAGGGATTAACCTATCAGAGAGTTGCTGCGGAGGAGTTGAGCCGCCATTGATGGAAATTTTTGGACGTGTGGTGATATCTTCCCAGGCGCTACGCAGAGTCATGGTTGAGCCTGATTCCTAAACACAGCGAGGTTTCTGGGATATGAGGGAGGATGTCTGGAGGGTATCGACATGCACGGGGCTGGGACTGCCGTGTATTTAGTGTCTGAATTCATTAGTGTTGCAAAGGAGCAAATGTTTTGCATCAAAACATGTGGATGAATTTTTGTTTTTCCTTTTGTGGCTAGAAATTATTTTCGTGCCATTTATGTTTTATACATTGCATACTGCTGGCTCCACACAGTTGTACTGAAACAGTGCTTTTTTTGGATTCCAGAAGCACACTGAGCGCTAGTAGTTGCGCTATAAATCTCAATATATTGGCAACAGCATCTCATTTCTAGGACAAGCCTTTATTAAAGAATGTGCTTTTAATGAGTTGACACAATTGATATACTTTGCCTGAGTGAATTAATGAGCGAATTCACATTTGAGTTGTGGAAATGACTTCAAAATGTGAATGACAGCAAATGCTTCCAGGGGTTAAATGGTTATTTATGAAGCCATTGTTTAATTCTACCGTACAGTAGAGCCATCTGCAGCTATGTGGATGCATCATTATCATCCACTCATTCATTGTGCTTTTGGTGACTGTTAGCTGACACAATTCCACTGATCAGTTTCACAACCTCATCAATCATTCCATTAGCCTTCAGCATCACATTTACATCATATTAAACTTAGTGAACACAATAGATGCATGTTAATGATGACACAACATGCACCAGATATAGACACATTCACACACACACATATATATATATACAGAAACACACACAACTGTCAGATGCTGAGTTGGTGTCCCCATGTAACTGCTGTTATTTAAAGACTGAAGTGAATTTGCATCAAAAAAGCTGCAACAGTAATCAGTATACTGTAATTTCACAGGAAATCAGAGTACACTGATGGCTACTTTGCACAGTGGGACTTATTTTCGTCAGGTTTAGTGGAGGTAAGACTTTGCAGCTAAGCTTCTCTATTACATTTTCTAATTTCATGGCTCAGCAGGAATTATCAAAGCTTTTTTGATTACATTTTCATATAACCTTGATCGCAAAGGGCAGAGCAATCAATACAATAGCCCTTAGCATCCTAGTAATTATTAGTGAAATAGTAATAATTTCTCCTTTAACTTCTTATTTATTTCTTGGGCCTATGGAGGGAGAAAAGGGCTGCAAGTTGAGATGGCTGCAATGCCATAAGATGCAAATTAAAATGTTTTAATTAAACCCACTGATCTTTCTTGTTGTAAGATGCAGGCTTGCCCTTCCTGTCTGAACTGTTGAAATTCCTACATTTTAACACAGAAGTTCTGCTTTGAGTTGCTGTGATCGTGCAGCATGATTGGTAAACGTTGTTTTTGCTTACGAACATAAGACGACATGTAAACCAAGTCACAACGCAATAGTCAGGGTAATGGGACTATTTATTCAGCTTTGTTAGGAGAAGAGGTCATGTGATCAGGGGATAGTAATTATAGCATACGCTTAATTACATTAGCAACCTCCTGTCTTTTTATATTATCTCTGACGCAAAAAAACACAGAGAGAGATTTGATTATGTTAATAAGCTGCGTTTTATACATGGTAATGGAGGCCTAGTTCAAAGCCATTAGTGCTATGAGGAATATCCATTTGAGAGTCTGAGCTCTCGAACGCAGCTCAGCTCAAAGTGCACATTGTTTAATGGTATTGATCAACGGTCTAGCGAGCTCCAGGGTTTTTGCTCATTACTGTGTCTTATTCATGCTTTCTTGGGTAATGATGCCCACACAGCAATTACTGCCACAGCCATTTAAATGATCTAAGAGAGAAATCATAATCATGAAAGGTAGAGGAGAAACAGATGAGAAAAGAATCGTGTCATTTTCTGAAAGTGAAAAAAGCTGCTTATTGAGAGGAAACATCAAGATTTCAAGTGCACTGACTTCACAGAAGTCGCCATTAACTTTCATCAGCCGTAGCTGATGCTAATCTGATTTTAAGTCTTCAAATCTAACTCCTTCTTAAAGTAGATTTGTTCTTAAAAGGTAAGAAGCTGGTATTATTAATGCAAATATGCTTGATTTAGGATTTTTATTTTACCAGCTACAGCTTATTTTTAGTGTATGTACAGTGCAGTGATGTTGCTGTTAGTTTACATTATTCTTAACCAGAGATGGGCAGTAACGCGTTACTGTAATCTGATTACTTTTTTCAAGTAACGAGTAAAGTAAGGGATTACTATTGCAAAAATGGTAATTAGATTACCGTTACTTTCCCGTAGGAACGCTTCGTTACTGCGTTACTAAAACTGTGATTCTTTTGCGAGAATGTCTCATGACAGTAACGTAAGCGAGTGTGACGTTCGTGACAACAGCTGTGTGCAGATCAACAACATGGATCATATCGAGTGCAGGAGATTATGAGCGTGCAGCGTTTAAAGCGTGGAAGTACTGACCTTATTTTGAGTTTGATTCCATAAAAAGTGACAAAAACATTAGTGTCCGTTGTGCGTGGGAAGAAAACTTCTTTTTACAGCGAAAAACCCCCCAAACAAGCAAAGAGTGCGCAACGACGTGATGGGAAATTCACAGAGAAACTCGCGGATTCTTCCACTGACCGCTGCGGCACACCTGCAAACCTCCGCCTGCTTTACAGGTGAAAATAGAGCAACAGGGCCGCTGAGTCTTTGATTTTATTTATTTTCTGCTGTGTTTTACTTGCATCTATTTGAAAGACTGAGTGTAAACACAAAAAAATATTTTATTTTATGTGCTGGAATGTGCAGAAAATAGGTTTAAATGTTAAACAAATTTCTTCAAGTCAGAGAATGTTGCATATAATTTAATTTTTGCTTGATGCATAAAGTTAAAAGATTAAAACTAATAAAACAAATTTTAAAAAGAGACTTTTCCATTTGATTACATTTTGTATGATGGATTATGCAGAAAAAGTAGAATTGGGCTGAAAGATCTATCACTTTATCACCTATTCAGATTGTAAAATGTTTTTTAAAAGTAACTAAGTAACTAAGTAATTAATTACTTTTGAAAATAAGTAATCAGGAAAGTAACGGGATTACTTTTTTGGGGAAGTAATCAGTAATTAGTTACTGATTACTTTTTTCAAGTAACTTGACCAACACTGTTCTTAACCAACATAATGAAAGTCAGTAAAGAATTTTAAACTGAATATTTCATTCGTCAAGACGTGACATTTGATTTAATTGTTCCTTTTTTGGGACAGTATTTACACTCACTAGCCACTTTGGTAGGTACACCTTGTAAGTATCATGGTGGAACCCTTTTGCGTTCAGAACTGCCTTCATTCTTCATAGCACAGATTCAACAAGGTGCTGGAAACATTTCTTAAAAATTGGTCCATACTAACATGACAGCATCACACAGTTGCTGCAGATTTGTCGCCTGCACATCCATGATATGACTCCGCTGTTCTACTACATCCCAGAGGCGTCCCATCGGATACAGATTTGCATTTAAAGACACTTAAATCACTTTTCTCTCTCATTCTGATGCACAGTTTGAACATCAGCAGGTTATCTTGACCATGTCTACATGTCTAACCCCACTGACTGCTTAGTTTGGACCTCTCCCTCATTGACAACAAGGCCCTGAACTGTTGAGCAGCTCAAATTTTAGAAAGCAAGGATATGAAAAAAATTGCTTTAACAGCTACAGCAGTAGCTGTTGTATTCTCGACTTTGCCACAAAAGTTCACTGACATTTCTTAGACTGTTACACTGTTTCCCACATCGCTGCTCGCTTCGTCCTGTGTATGTGCCACCACAACCTCTCCCTTTGTGTGAGGGAGTTTTGCACTTTGTAGTGTTGCATCTGATTCCACAAAGAAAGCAAATAAACAGTCCATTAAGATTTCTGCTCAAAGAGCTTTATATAATTAAAGCAGATGCAAATAAAGGTCACTTTCTAAATCAACCTGGATCTCATGTAATTTCTGCCTGTTTTTCTCGTCTTTCTCTCTCTCAGTCCCCCCAAAACCCCCACCCTTGTCCCATCTCTCCCTATCAATGAGGCGGCAGACACCCCAGACCTGCTCAGTCAACTGCTTCAAGATTTATTCTTTGTAACAAATCTGCAACAGCTGGAGAGCCGGGGAATGCATGTAAACTTTGTGTGTGTAATTTGGTGACAAGTCAGGCTTAATCAAGCTCCCAGTGGCTGGATGAGAGGAGCGCAGGGGAGCGGCATATGGGGAGCTGAATGGTGAACAGGCAGTGGGCAGGGAAGGAGACACAAAGCTCTGTTCGTGTGCATTAATATGCTGTACAGTAGCAGTGGCAGGCACACATACAGCCAACTCCATCTCTTTATAGACAGGTTCTGTACTGGTTGTATGTATACTGAAAACATATTGAGTGACCATTTCTTTCTTACATTTTATAAAGACATTTTTAGGGTGTTTTTGTTGGTTTGGATTGAACCTCAGTTAGTGTGCAGAAATCAAACTAAAATGACAAACAGTGTTTATGAAGGCTGCACAATCATCAAAGAAAACAACGCATTTGTAAAGGTAGTAAACTCAGTTATTTAAGGTCAGCTGAGGAAAAGACTTTAGTTTCACTGAGTTTATTCAGCATCATTTCTAGTTTATTACTGCCAGATATAGACTTTTCTAACAGAGCCATATAAACCTACCATAAAAATTGTGTACATTTATCCAAGACAGCAATTATAGTATACAAATCTTGCTGCACGTCGAAAACTCAAAACAAACATAAAAGTGTGAGCATGCCTGAGGAAGGAGATTGCAGATGTCTCTGATGTCTCCGAGCTGCCTCACCAGTAAGTCTCTTGTTCTGTGGTGTTTTGGAGCACAGTGTGGGATTCATGCAGTCCTTTTTCCGCTCCCTAGACGATTTGGGTGGACACATTTTTATAACACACTGTTAAAATGGTGAAAGCGCCAAAAAATCTGATTTTTGAAACCATGTGTACTCGCACCTGCAGACAGTGTTCCCCTTATACACAATTCACACTGCCCTTTACACGCCCACATTTAACCTTAAATGGTCAAACCACCTCATGACAACGATCCTCTAGTAGTGCCAGTGCTTTAATTGTGAGTTATTACTTGGAAGATTCAATACAGCATTTTAATGTTTATAGCTGTTAGACTGATTGAGTTAAAGGATGGCAGTAATCTGTGGTTTCTTTGACAGTGGGACTTCGTCTGCAACTGAAACCTTTATAGGTTGCCACAGTTAGTTTATTTGACTTTTTTATGGCTGGTTTTGCCTGCATTACTGTAAGCTTAGGACTCGTGATGAGGATGTAATAGCTGTGTGAGAGATGTCACTGGCTTCATATCCACGTAGCGTATTCACACAGTGCATATGTGCATGTTCTGGGTGAAGTGACTGCAGAAGGCAACGTGAGCGGGAGCCACTGCAGTGTCACGGTTGTGTTCACTGAAGCGATTTTATTCTCAAAAATGGAATAAAAGCCAACATTGTACTTGTTGATTTATGAACAGTATAAAAACATTACTAAAAAACTGAGCTTTGCAGCTGACCACAGAAGCCAGATGAAAGTAAGGAGTGGTCAGTTGTCAGTTATCACATTATTTTTTTTCTTTGTACCACACTGTACTTCTAAATCATTCAAACAAGGTGTCAATGAAGTGCCGACTTTCAGTTTTAATTCACAGGGTTTACACACAGTACTGCATTAACTGTTTAGAAATTATAGCCATTTTTACACATAGATCCCCATTTTCAGAGGATGTGCTCCTCTCACTCACACGAATGCACACAGACAACCAGACATGCACAATGACCACAAGGCCCCAGCACTGGACCACTCAGGGGGCTTGATGTTAATGACAGGGTCTGTAGCTGAACTGAACTGTACAGCTGGTCCCAGCTGCCCTGCGCAGCTGCAACACATGACAGAGAGAAGGAAGAGACGAATTAGAAGAGAGACAAATATGGTTAAGACAGGGAAAGTGGACCAGAGGATGCAACAAAGAAAATCTGTGATAGACTGATGTCCTGTTTAGGGTGTACCCTTGCCCAGTGACAGCTGGGATAGGTGGTTAAGGAGATGGATGGAGCTGATGGATGGACAAAGAAATACTACAATGGGGCGAGGATGAAAATTCAAATGCGAAAGCATTGGAATCAGATTGAATGTAGAGGGAGATTAACTGGAGGGTCAAGGGCTGTCAGTATAGCAAAGAGATAACAAGAAAGAATAATTAAGAAGAACAAAGAGTAAAAAATACTTTTTTCTTTGTCTCTAAGACTTAAATGTTCCCACTGAAACATCCATCTGCAATGTTTCCACACACATGTCGACAGTGTGTCAGAAAGAAAGATCATTATTGTCTCCAGTTGTTCAAGGCCCGTTCCTGTATCTTTGATTGTACATGCAAAAGGGTTTTGCACAATGGAATCAGACCTTTAGCTGTCATAAAAGATTATATTACATTTGCTATTAACTTTGTAAAGGCAGCAATAAAAGAATTGTAAGTGTAAAACCTAAATACACGTGTATGAAAACATTATTTGCCTTTTTGAACACAAACATGATTTTTTGATGGGGTAAAGAAGTGTGATTTCTGTGAATTTGGTGTGTTGGGGAAGTATGTGCTTTCTTTTCTTTTTTGCTTTCATGATGCATTGTAGTTTCTCCTCAGGAACACATGGCAAGGTATTTACCAAGCCATCTGCTAAAATCGCCTGGCTGAATTGAGCTGACGTCCAGTTGCTAAGGAAATAGATGCTTTTCAAAAGGGCCAGCCAGTGTTGCACACCTGTCACTGTAAAAGGACCCGGTCTCTTTTGCGCTCGCTCTTTCTTCATCTCTCTCATCCGTCACATACTGTTTTCAAATGTGTATGTCCCTGCCTCAAACATAATTCAAAATTATTCTTTATTTTTTTTTCAGATTTGGTGCTTGGTGTGTGTTTGTTCTAATTGTAAGTTGCTTTAACTGTAAAACTGAATTGGTAACTTCTACTGCTGATAGAGATGACTTCATGATGCGTCCCTATTTCTCATTTAAATTACAACAAACTGCTTAAAAAGCGCGTGATTACTGAAACGACCGGTTAAATGAGCTAACGTGTGTGTGCCTGAGAGTAGCAAACCTGAGAATGGAGCACGGCGCGCTTCAGCACAGTTGGGGCACGTCAACAAGCAGGTGGTTATGATTGCTTTAGTGTCACAATCCTAAGGCCTGCGGCTAGACACTTTTCCCAGAAGAAGTTAATGCAGTTGGAGAAGTGTGTCTGGGGCTTGTGATGAGTTTCAGAGAACGTGGCTGCAGGGCAGGGTATGACCTTCGGAGAGAAGCTTTGTCATCTCGAGCCCGAGCATTGCATCCCTGTCTGGACAACACCTATAAAGGTCACCACAGGGGCAGATTTCTGCTCATAAATCAACAAGGTAACTTGGGACGTGCTGTCCTTTTGGTCCCAATTCCGCTGTCCTGCTTGGACCTTGCCCTAGATTCGAGAGAAATTATATCATAGACGACCGACATGACTGATGGATTGAACTTCTCCAGGTTCTTTCCCTTAAAGCTGATGCAGTAGATAAAACCGATGTGAGTGCTTGCTATGTTTACTTATACTAATGCACAGATATTTTACACTGACAGAAAACTGTGAGTCGGTACTTGCTCTGACCATAAAGCTGACAGCATAAACACAACAGTAATAAGTGAGTTCGCGTCCTTGTAACCTTGCTTCATAAGGTGAAATTCTGGGTGCACGATCAGAGCTTTTGCTTTGCCTTCGTACTTGACATCAGCTTTTGTATTCTACACTCCCTGCAGTATATTATTACTTTACCATAACAGGACCATTAGGCTTCCATTAGTGAAATATTAATATGCATCTCAGAAAGATAATTGCCCTCACCGCTCTCATCACCCAGACATCATGTGAACTTCGAAACAATCCCTGCTGTCTGTCCGCCACAGAACAAAAGAGCCTTGGATGGAGGAGGAACATCTTCATTTCCCTCACAGAATACATTAGGCCTGTAAGTGGGCTTGGTTATTGCTGATGCCCACGTTTGCGTCGGGCACCTGGGATTCTCCAGACCTGTTTGATGTGGCCCTTTTCAAGCACTCTGATCATCCTGTTAAATTGCGGCTAATGGACAGGGCCTGCCACTCCGAGAGGCCTAGACAACGGGGGGACAATTTAGTGACATGCACACACCTGTCCTTTGTAGTTGAGTGAGACATTGTGTGCACAGGCACATTAGTCTCTGCGGCGCTCACACAGGCACTTTGTGGGCTGCAGTGTAGCCAGAGCTGCCATTTAGGCCTGAATAACCCCAGGTGCTATTACCTTGGGTACCTGAGTATCCCCACACAAATACTCTGACCAAACAATGACCAACAGCCAATAGGGTGAGGATGGTGGTGGAGGGGTGTGCAGGGTGCTTGTGTGTATTATATTGTGTAGAAATAAGTATTTGTGCTACTGTGTGTACATTGTGGATTTTCTTCTTCACTAGGGGGTAGGGCTGACGCATAGCTGCACCTGTCTCTACAATGGAATCCCCCCTCAATAGACAACAACAGAAGGGGGAGGCGGCAGCGAGCTGGGGGAACTGTCGAGCCACGGTCCACAAAACACCCCATACTGGTTCGAAACGTCGTACCTTGATTGCGTCTAAATGTTAGCTTGAGACCACAACATTTTAAATTGGATTATTTTTTAGTTTGCATGAAATATTTACAGCTTAGTATTGCAGCTGTGACATTTTTCCTAATTGGCAAACCCTTTTTCCGAGCACACTTTTGTTTTTTCTTCCTGATCAGTAATCTTTTTCTATTAGGTATAAATACAAATAATTATTCTTCTTCAACAGCAACCAAAACGTAGGGAAAAAAAATTAAATAAGTGGGCCCGTGTGAGGGAATTGACACCGCTCATACGAAGACACCATCAGCTACTTTTCTGAAGTGTGCTGGAACAAATAACCGAGCAGGTAACTGAGCAGAACCTTTGAGAAATGTCCGAGGCTTGGCTCCAAACCAAGCCCATATTGAATGGCACCTAACAGTTTTAAATCAAGTCTGTGTGCCCAGCATCTGATGTGGGAGGGACTGGGAAAGGCTTTCTGTGAGCGCACCGGGAGATTTTTATATTTGAGCTTAGTATGTGTGTGCGCGTGTTTGTGTTTGTGTGGACAATGACAGTATCTGTTGTGCCAGAGGAACTGATGAGCAGGTGGTCTGAGTGGGATTCAGCATACTCTCTCTCCCTCCTATTCACACTAGCACTCATCTCTCTGCTGCTTCTGTATTTGTGCGTGTGTGTCTGTCTGTCTTTTGGGCCGTCTCACTCTCTTTCTGCTTTTCTTGTTGTATTTTTTGTTATATGTGAATCATCGTGTAGAGGTTTAGTGCTGGGATGGGCTGGGCGGAAAGTAACAACTTATTTCTTTGAAAATTAGATTTTTGCTGTTTCGAATGAGGAGAAAAGTATTTAAAATTAAAACTGAGATGAATGTAACCATGTTGCAGTACACTCTGTGGACCTGGCGTTGAATATAGTTGATTTTTTGTTGTTGTTGAAGTTTTGACACCCTAGACGTATCTTTGATGTTTCAATGAATAAAACATTACAGGAACTCTCCTCTTCAATTACCAAAGCCGTGCAATATTACATGACTCAGAGGACTCCGGACAATACCCTTCATCCTCACACCCATGCACACACATGCACACACATGCATACTTTACATACCTTCACTAACCAGATGTCTACAGTATGTCTATTGATTGCTCCAGTGACACGGTTCAGCAATGTTCCATTTAAGTGATGCAAACAAGATGCTTACCGTCCACACGCACACACATATACGCACACTCGAGCAACTCCGTACAATGCAGCGTGCGGTGTGCCTTGCCTCGGCAGGTATGATATGACCCATATGTTCCTGGTGCTTTGTTGACCTGCTTGGACAGTGAGACCGCGTTGAATATCGACTCCATTCAGAGGATCAGGTGTAGATCTGCACCTTCGGCTTTGCTCAGACGTGGTGTCCCATGTCCCTTTTCCTCTCATGTATTTTGCAACAAGTTTAGCAAAGAAAGTTTTAAAAGTGAACTTCTGTTTCTGAAACATTGAAAATATGGACATGAGGCAAACCTTAATTGTTTTTTGGATATAAAAGAATTACAAGGTGAAATGTAACTTTAGCAATAAGTACTGTCAATTTTAAAGTACTATATGGCATGTTTTATGCTACTCTACAGTTAAATTATACCACTGAAAGTGGCCATTATGAAAACTGGGTATATTTACTCTTGAAAGTTTAGTCATTTATTATACTGAATAACACTTAAACTGTATTATTTAATGTTTAAAATGCTGGATGCTCCTTTTACTTTTAGTTCTTCTGGTGGTTGAAAATGTGTAACTTACTAAAAAGCGGGCTCTGAATTCTTGGTCAGACTCATCATTCATCTTTTATCAAACAGGTCCTATTGTAAATCCTGATTTTCCCATCGCGGTATGTACAGTAGTGATGCACTGAATATTCTTGGTCATTGAGATTTCCAGTGTTTTCTTTTTGTCCTAGGTGCTTATCTAGGATGCTAGCTGCTAGCTTTAGCTTTAGCTGTCTTCTTAGCTTCTTTAAAACATTCATCTTAAGCTATGCAAAGGTGATTAAAGTGTGCCATGAAGTCAGTTGCTACAATTTCTTTTGTGGTGGTCCTTCCACAGTTTGCTTTGGTGAAATTTGAGAATTCACTCACAGAGCTAACACGGGCAAGTTAGCATGCAAGCTCTCTGAGCGTGTGCACGACTGTTTACCCATAAGAATCAGCTGTTATTAGTTAATTTTATTCATACTGAAACTGAAAATTATAATAGTACTGATATTTTTCAAGTGATACACAGCCAAGTGTAAAATTAAAACACACAAACAAATAAAAACTAGCACCATAAATAGCAAATAAAGCACATGTCGGTAAATAGGACATCTGACAACATTTGCTTTTTAAAAAAAATGTGCATAAAATTTTATATTTTATGTATGCACTACTAATTATACATTAAAATATGTGGTTCTGTGACATTTTATGGCATAATTGATTGTTAAAAAGGTTGATATGGCGATTAAAAGGGGGAGGGGGGTTGAAACTCTGGTTCAGTGTTACGATTTGTCATATTGTGGACTTATCTTGTGTTTGCTTTAGTGCTTTAATTTAGCTGCATATTTGGCATACAATTATTCACATGCCACATATGTGACACGTGCTGTGTCGACCAGCGACTGAGCAAGATATAAGCCGAGTACGACATGGAAGACTGATGCACTTGTAACAATAGAATGACAGACATTCCTACAGAGCCATCTTAGAGGTACATTGTCTCTGTGGCTGCACTGTATTTGATCCGAACGATTTCCAGAGTGCGTTCATAGTAGCAATCCGTTCATCATTTCCCTCTGTATCACTTCGATTTGCGTCAGCCCAAGGCAAGACAAAAGCCAGCCAGATTTAAATATGCAAATATTTTAGGAATTAGGGGGTTGATTTAAATAATGATGTGAAACGATGAACTGATTTTTCTGGAGAGGAAGAGACATGGTAACTGTGCGACACTGTCCTTTCTCATTAGCCACAGCACATCAAGCCTGCAGAAGCTCCGTTACTCTTTGTGTGCGCTTACACTGTACGTGTGCGTGCGTGTGTGTACGTGCATTGTATAAACCCTGTCTTTTCTTTATTGCTCTTTAATTAACAAATATTTTTTCTGCATTTCTATCAGATTCTTATCAGAAACCTTTTTGAAACCTCCAGAAAAGTCGAGCGAACGACTCTGTTCGGTAATGGAAAAGAAAGCAAAGTTGTGGACGTACAAATTCATCTGAAACACAAGAAATTTTTAATAATCTTACATGAAAATCTTCTACCGCACCAGCGGCATGTCATCATTTATGCCTTGACGCTCTCAGCAGATATTTAATTGGAAGCTTCAGTCAGATGATCTTTTGTAAATAATACTTTTAATGGCACTACAAAGTGTGTTTGTGTTTTGATGCATGACTGTAATCTGTTCATTTTCATCAGGGCTAGGGTATTTGCTTATTGGCTGTTCAGCTAAGTTGGGCGGGGGGTTGGGGGGGGTGGCACTTAAGAAAATGAGATAAGGGGTTTAATTTTATTATCATTGATTACAAAGTCCAGTAAGAGAGGGGGAGTGCATGTGAAATGTAATTATATCTAAATGTATATAGATTTGTTTTAAAAGAATTTTTGCATTTCTTAACATTTTAGTGTTTGTTATTGCGTCTGTCCTTTCTGCTCATGCAAATGTGCATGCCCCGTTGTATGTCTGTAATTGTGATTATTTCGTGAACCGAGCTCTGAGTGGGTGTAGTCCATTGACCAGTACATAGCAAGCTATGCCTTGGCAGGTGTGGGATGCTACGTGGGCTAACTGAAGTCCCTCAGCCAGCCTGTTAGCCAGCCAGTCAGTTACACAGAAAGGCAGAACACAGCTGTCTGAGCAGGCCTCCATTATCCGGCACTATCTATTGATTCACCCTGTGGGATTTTTCCTCTTTGGCATGGGATCATTTGTGAAGACACACCACTAATGTACAAGCCTCCATACACACACAGGCATGTGCACTTTCACACATGTATGCACAGATGCAACACATTTATAAATGGAACACACACATTTGTACCAACATCGGGTAAAATCAATAGCCGGGGGGGGGATCTGAGACCTTATTTTTCATTTTCTTATTTCGGTATTGTCTCTTCATGACATTGAGGAGTGCCCCTGTTAATGCTACTGTGTGCTGCTGTTTGGTTTTCTGTAATTATAGAGCAATGTAAAACACAAAGACCCTTAAAAATATATTTATCTGATGCTCTAAATGCTATGGTGGTAAATTTAGATTATATCATGTTAATACTATTAACAACCATTGGTCTGTTTAGCATATTTCTAAATGTGTGAAATAAGAAAATAGACTGTATACGTATCTCAATAAATTGTTTTCCCCCCTATTTTTATGAGAAATTAACAATATAAATCTAACAGATTACAACATGCAGACACAGATTATTTGCTTTAGGAGAAAATCAAGCAGAAACAACCAAAAACTGCAATGACATGTTTGCATTCGTATCCTCCTGTGTGTAATTGCATGGACAGCAAACAAATAAGCATCTTAATGAGTGAGTGAGCACAAACAAACCAGCAGATACAGTATGAGCAAATGTAAACTCCAGATGATCATGATTCACATATTTGTCCCAAGTAGGCACCCTTCAGTATTATTGCCAATAAATAATACACGAGCCCCAGCCTTTGTTTATGGTGAGATGTAAAGCACGATCCTAAGTATTTTGCAGCGATGCCAAGAAATGCCACTCAAATACGACATCCTCCTCCATCCTCTGTCCCCTCCCTTTCCTCTTACTTAACATGCTCTGTATTCTTCTTACAGCAGGCTAACGAGACTTTGAGAACAGAGTGGGGGGGAAAAAAAGTTAATAAATAATAACAGCCATTAATCTCTGATGGAAAACATCTTTTCATATGAAAATCTCCAGGTTGATCTCCCAATCCAACCACATTGTCAATCTCGACTATGGAGATGCTTGAGGGAAAGGCTCTGTAATCTGCTCTTAATCTCCGTCTCCCTCCCCTCCCCATGCACAATATCCTCAACAGCAGCTGTTTAGTGCGCTCCACTTGTTTTCATTACTGTGGATTGTCTTTGAATATCACTCTAATATTTAAAATGTCTCTCTTCTGAGATTTTCTCCAGAGATGATAGAACAACCATTTAGGGCTATTGTACAGAAGGAATGTGTACTTGGCCAGCCTGTATCTAATTTGGAAATTATAGTGATTACAAGCTAAATATAAAAACCCGGGACTTTGAGGCTGTAAGAGGCCTGCAGCGAAGGCTTACTGTATTGTTTGCCAGATGCACACACAGAAGCACACACAAGTGGGCAAAAGCACAAACCAGCACAATGCTGGAAAAAAGCTGCCTGATACGCTAAGTGTTTCTGTGTTTAGTTGAGTCTGTGTCATCTTCTCTCTTCCCTCTTATTTTTTCACTGTCCTTCTGTCTGTCTGTGCAGTGGGAAACATTTGGAGCGATGCTGTTAAAAGCCCGCGAGCGGGGATGCAGGGAGCCTCCTCGGGCTCTTAGTCCACCCTGGACTTTAAATGGAGCCACACACACACGTACACACACATACACATACGATGGCTAACAGATGTTAGCCAGATTACACGCAACATGGGCCCAACTTCGCCTCAACTGCCACTGTCTGTTTGCCTTCACTCAAATGCTGCAGATTTAAGTCCTCTCCCATCTCTGTCTGATTCCTGCTTAAATCCAGTGGTTAAACAATGATCTGCAGGGTCAGGGATGCTGTCTAGTAGATCTCTGGTTGCTCGCGCTGCGTGTGAGCAGGGGGATGTTGTATTGTTGGGAAAAGGGGAGCGTGACGAGAGTCTGCTGTGGATATAATTAATAGGCCACATGCGGCTGCACCAAATGTGTCACAGTGAGGGGAAATCAATCGATGAAGTCTGCCGGCATAAAGGGTGTATCTGTGGGGATGGAACGATTGGGGAGGGGGCTGGTGGTAGAGTGGAGCGTATTGGGGGGAGGGGCAGGAGAAAAAGTGGAGTGGGAAAGAGGAGGAAATGAATGAAAGAAAGACAAGGATGAGGAGAAAACGGAGACCTTGGAGGACGGTGCAGGAGTAAGATCATGTTGCAGAGGCGAATGGGGACACTGAATCTCCTATCTCAGCAGGATAGGAATCACAGCCTTCAGCGATATCCTGCTGCGACATTTGACATGGAAATTCATGACCGTGTCAATATATGGACATAACATAAATCCAACACATACATCACTGGAAACTCCCAGACTGCATATTTAGCAGCTCCTTTGATTTATACTTTTAGCATAGAAGTCACGGGCAGTATCCAGCCTTTATTCCTCTCCTGCCGATGGTGCAGATATCACCAGTGCTTTGGAGGAAACTACAAAACAACATTAGAATAGCTAAAAGCGATGGCATCAACGCTTTGGACTGACCACCCAAGGAGTAAGATGTCCTGCGTTCTTAGACCCCAAACTCTGCAGTTGGCCTGTTTTTTAAAGAGTGCATATCTAAGTTTGGAGGCAGGGGAGGAAATCAATAGAGATAAGAGTTGGATAGAGGGCTGTGTGTTGAACAGGCTGGCAGCAGACTGAGAGGAGCAGCCTGTCACCAGCTGCAGGGCCCTCTCTGTGCGATAGCGTTGGTGTGTATATGTGTGGATACGGGGACATGTAGGCACACAGTGGCTGATAGTGCTGCCAGTCGCCAGACACCCGTAGATGAGACGGGTGGCGTCTTTGCAGACAACTGCTGCAGTTGCCCTCAGAACATTAATTTACGTAAAAAGAAAAACACAAAAAAAGTCTGCATTCGCATTAACTGACATGTATAAAATGACATGACGCCGCTGCACATTTATGTAAACGGGCTCATGAGCTAATATTAAGTTCCAACTGCACCTGTAAACTGTCTCTGAGCTTGGGGGCCAATTTATCCAGCAGATTAAGTGTACTGTGCACTCTGAGTGTAGGTTGTGTAAGGATGAATACTGTCAATATATCTGAGTAGATTGTATTTCTGAGGGTTCACTGCTGTAGTCACGGCACTACTTTAAATACAAATTTGAGGTCTAAATAAATCCGTATTGGATGTAGAAAAGCAAAAATCCTAAAAATGCATTCTGTTATAGTTTAGGGAGTCTTTTACTGCCAATAAGGAATCCACTATTCCCATCACAATGTCAGAGGATTCAGAATTACACGGCCAGATTGCCAACTGTATATGGACAGGACTGTAATGATGAGCCTAACACCTCACTGTCTCTTTAGGATCTCTGTGGCTTTGTCACGTGAGACAAGGCAAGTTTCACATAACTCAGTCTATCAGGAGTTGTCTGCTGACGGTTAAAGAGCCCTGCATGTTTGCTGCAGGGTGTGTGGATGCTTGGATGACAGTTTGTGAACAACACAACACATGACAACCCTTTCGAAATGACATAGAGTATGTCTTATATGTTCTAAATCATTTCATGAATTTAAAAGACACACCTTTGATTTATATGTATGTAAATGAATTTCTGTACATGTTTTTTTAATACTGCTGGTTTATTTCAACTGATTCTGAGTGGAAAAAATGTTTTGTACTGTGGCTGCGGTTTGCAGTAAAAAAAAGTTACTGAGGAATCACATATTTTTTGGGCCAACTCTTCATTAACTTATTAACTTCTCATGCATGAGTCCATAAAGCCAATACGGTGGCCCTGAAAGGTCAAATGTATCGCAACTTAAGAAAACACCAGAAAATAGAAAGACACTGCAAAAGCACACAAAGCACATCGGAAATAATAAAAAAACACAGAAATGTTTTTGGGGAGACAATAATATGACGGGCCAGCTGCGGAAATGACAAGCTAACAGTAAAGAGCTAAAAGCAAACATGTATCTAGAGTATTTTTTGAATCGTGCGATTAAAACTCCCATTACCTGCATCTTTCTATCCCTCACAACACTGATGGATAATCTCCATCCTTTAAGCGTGTCTCAGTACAATCCTTCACATGTCTTGGTTTCTGTCATTTCTCCAGCTAGTCCGTCATGTTATTGTGTCCCCAGAAACACTTGTGTTGTATATTGGAGATTTTTTTTCCAACTTCTTTTGTGTTTTATTGAACTTTCATTGTGTTTTGTGTGCTTTTGCTGCATTTTTCTATATGCTGGTGTTTCCTTAAGTTGCAGTCTATTTGCCACCAAAGCCAAAGAGTGACCACATACAAGACAATTAAACATATAAACTCAGGTCAGTTTGGGACATTGTCTGAAGGTCAGTTTACAACAGGTTTCACTCTAGTATATTGGAATTTTATTATCAGAGCCTCTTAAAAACACACATGCCCATTCCGATAATCTGATTCAGTTCAATTCTGTTTTATTTCTGTAGCGCCAAATCACAACAGTAGTATCCTCAAGGCACTCTGATACCATCAGGACATGTCTACTTCGAGCCTGAATCAGCACACAGGGTTACGTTCTGTGAAAGTTGCAAGAACAAGGTTGGCTAGTGACATTCATGTTATTCAGCATCAGTTCAACAGAGATTACAGACACAAGATCACAGCTGGTCGTGTCTCTCGGTTATGTCGTTGAGCTTCCTCAAGACAATTGTTTTGGAGAATCCTCTAAGCAGCAATTTCATGTATACAATAATTCTAATTTGCAGAAAGATCAAGAGACATGTCTGTGATGCATTTTCTCTATATTCTTAATCCAGAATCAAGGAACAGAGCAGCTATCACACACGGAGACTCACAAAGCACTAGATGTTAAAAAGTGTGGTTACGCTAGCTAAAGATGATGCATTTTGGCTTTCTATCTGAACACCTTGTTGGTGACACTCTAGATTAGGTTTGTTAGTTTTAGGAGATGGGGGAAGCAAAAGAGCTGTCATTTGGTCTGAGGAACACACAACCCCACACCCAGCGTGCATGGTCGCTGTAACACCCCTTGCTTCCTCCCCCTAGTAAACAGTCCATTAGCGTAGTGCTCCAAGGTAAACATATTTACTGGCTGGTGACGGCTTGCCAGTGTGGCTCCTCAGGCCCCGTGGCAGAGGGGATTTCATTAGGCAGAGGGCAGGGGGAGAAGGGAGGAAATTAATGTGCCATTCAAGATGATTTCTTTGTTTCCCATCAACATGATCACAGACAGGCCGCAGGGAAGAGATGATTTACGCACACAAAGGAAAGAGACAGAGAGAGAGAAGAAGGGTAAGAGGGAGGGAGAGAAAATATCACAAAAGGCTCCCAGTGCGTGAAATGTCTTCCTTTTGGTGAAAATGCTCTTGTCATGATTTTTGTTATGGCTTGAAGTGCTGGAATTGTTTTCAATCAGAAAAGCTTTCTTGTTTGTCATTAAGGATTGGAAATGGAAGTATTTCTGAGCAAAAGCACCAACAGGCACAGCAGTGTAATGCAATTTTTCCCCCCACACTATCTATACACAGTAATCCAGCCATTGCGGTGATGTCCTGCAGCCTTGTTAAGAACCTGTTTCACACTATTTTTTTTTTTTTTTTAAATACAGTTTGCTTTACAACCTGGAGGATATTATTCTGTGTCCTGCCTAGTTTATTAATAACCAATTAATTTAATGAAAAGTAAATACAGCTTATGGCAAAATGCTTGTTGGAAAGCAGTCAGTGACACTGCTCTATTGTTTGTTTGTGAAAGTAAAACTATTTTAAGTGTTACATGAAATTAAAGTTTTCATTCCAAAGTAAGCTTTCATTTTTCACATTCAGTGAGAGTTTCAATGTGAACTTAAGTCTATAATAGTGACTTGAAGAGTGTGCACAGCTTTACACTGTGGAGTCTTGCTATCACTCGCCATGTCTGAAATGAAACAAACTAGAACATAATGAAGGACAGTTCTGATCAAAAGTAGGCGGCTTGGAATATAAAAAATGCAGAAAGTGACTCAGATAAACTGGATAAAAGCCCGTCTTTAGTTGGACAGGACCGCTCTTCAAAATAGAAAATTCCAATTATGAGGACAGCAAACCTGGTTTTCTTTGATAAATTAAACACAAAGTACCTTATAATGAATGTTGCTGCCTAAATCTGCTTTTACATGTTCTAATGTTCTGTTAATTTCTTTTAAGTTTAAGTATTTGTGTAAAAGCTGAATGGTAATATACAATATGTATCTCAGTATTTTCTAGGAACTTGCTAAGACCTTTAGTTTCAGTATAGTCCACAATATTTTAACAAAATGTACAATGAGAATTTAAGCAACTACTGAACATTGTGCTATTGATGCTTGCAGGCAGCAGCAGTTGTAAGCTTAAGTAAATAAAGAGCACCTTCCATTCTTTTCCAAGTAGTTATTGTCATTGAAGACACACTACCTAATTGTAAGTGTTAAACTACTGAAAAAAGGTGCTAACAGCAGGATTGTTATGTAATAGTAGTAACAGAGCAGTATATCCAGTGATGTCTTGATGCATGCTCAATTATCCAGGTAAGGAAATCCCCAAAAGTTGATTCTGTTCATTCGGACATAGCGACCGAATTAACTTTTGGTATATCCAGTGATACAGTGCAAGTGAAATGTAAGGTCAAAAGTAGCTGAGGTAGTGTTTTTCCTGGGAATTTAAAAAGTGCCAAATAATTGCTTAGTTTAACAATAACTAAAATGACATAACCATGTAACATTCAATTCAATTTTATTTATATAGCGCCAATTCACAACAAAGTCGCCTCAAGGCGCTTTATATTGTAAGGTTGACCCTACAATAACAGATACAGAGGAAAAAGCTAAAAATCATATGACCCCCTATGAGCAAGCACTTTGGCGACTGTGGGAAGGAAAAACTGCCTTTTAACAGGAAGAAACCTCCAGCAGAACCAGGCTCAGGGAGGGGCGGGGCCATCTCCCCCGACCATTTGAAGTGAGAGAAGGAACACGGGACAAAAGACATGCTGTGGAAGAGAGCCAGAGATTGATAACAAGCATAATTCAATGCAGAGAGGTCTATTAACACATAGTGAGTGAAAAAGGTGAGAAACCAGCACAATATTTCTTCCTGTTCTATCTTGGGCTGAGCTTTTTAACCTGCTCTTTTAAGTTTTGCCTTTTCACTGTGTGACTGCATCATTAATTTCCATTCACCCTTTGCGCTTTCTGTAATATGGAGTGCAGCTAGCAAGTGCAGCTAGTGAGCGCAGCTAGCAAGTGCTCCAGCGACAATCAGTGGAGTCATTGTTTTACATTTTGGTCACACATCACTATCTGTTTGCATCTCCTCCTTTGAAGCCAGATTGTTTCCAGATTTACCTGGAACAGTTTTCCTGAGTACTTTGCAAGGAACTTTTGGACGTAGTTGAAGCAGCTCCCTTTTACTGTACTGTAAGTCATCAGGCTGATACATGGCTCTGGCGCTTAGACATGTCCATTCTTGAAAAATAGGTCTTTTTCATTGGGGGATGCGAATCATATTAATATAGCAAAAGAATGGACCTTATCTCGCCATGAAAGGGATTCAATTGTCCAGTTTCTTTTGAGCCTCTGAAAATGGGGCGCTTTATATATAAAAAAAAAAACGAAAGTGTGCCCTTCAGTGACATCATGATTGTTTGATAAAGTCCACTGTGGTGACATATAGAAGCAAAACGCAAAATTTCTAAGTCATGCACTTATTAGCAGTGCTGGTGAAACTGTTTTAAACAATTCACACTTGTTTAACTTGTGAGGTTGATATTTACACACCATATCCAGACTACCTTGGAAATACATAAATATACCTCAGAGTTGCCAAACAGTTTTCAGGAGAAGGTAAAAAGCAAATTTTTTTTCATGTATTTTATTTTTTCTGACCTTCAAAATCTTTCCCACTGTTGCCACAGTCTGTCCACCTATCACAGTGTATGTGTGAAGGCAGTAATTTGGAGCACAGAGATTTTTCTGAATTGTTACAATTTTCGTATGTCAAATTAATGAGAATAAAATGGAGCAATGCGTAGTAATGTGAAGAAAATGATAATAACAACACCCAATGTAAGCATGCAACAATACCAGGTATCCGACTCTCTTTTGTATTTGTGTAACTGCAGTGACTCCGCACTTCAGAAATTAAAATCTTTCTCAATTTGCTGCTTTAAAAAAGAAGCTACAATTCCTGCTAACGCTAATGCTAAATGTAGCTAAGCAGCTCGTCATATTTCCACTAACTTTTGCAAGCTGTTTTTCTATGTGTAAAGTGATTATAAGCAATTGTGCTGTGTCAATGCTTAGTAGAATTAAAGTTGTTTGTTTTTTTTAATTGTGAAGAGAATAGCATCCAATACTAATAATATTTTAAAACCGTGGAGCTCAAAATAATCATATATCTACTTAAAAACTGTGAGATCAAAAGTACCTTTTTACTTTGCTTTACTAGTTACGTTACTAAAGATGGGAACTTAATATCTAAACACATAGTGAGGAGCAAAGCAGGTACTGTAGAGCGTAAAGTCTGTGTACATCACAAGAATGTGACCCTGCATGTGTCCTTACTCTCCTTCTCTTCATCCCCGTCTCCCACTATTAAGGTCATCCTCTGGATTATATGACACCTGTGACTGATGTGCTGGGTGACACGAGCTGCATATAAATAACTATAGAACAGAAGCACGCCTCTTTTTATTTACACACAAAAGAATGTATTTTCAGATGCCCGTCTCACTGTGCCAGGGAGGCAGTTTTTACTTTCTGTAGCTGGTGACCATAGACTGTGGAGCAGGTGTTTAGGGTCTGATAACATCATGACAGAGGGTACAGGTGTGACAACACTGAGACAGGAAGGACACAGACGCACGCATGCAAAGACACAGATTGTGTGTCATATTGAGTGGTATGGCTCTTTGTTCCCTGACTAAAAAACAGTAACCTCACACAGCAGGAGATGAAAGAGGACGCAGCTTTAAATGAAAAAAAAAAAAAAACTAATTAAAAATGCCCACTCAACTTAAGCCATTACACAAATTCGCATCTCATCAGTGCAAACAGCGCAAACGTAATGAATTCAATTTATATACATGAAAATAAATATTTCAGATGGCGGGCGGATTGTTTGTTGATGTAGTTCAAAATAATCCCTCTCAATACATCGTCCGCATTTCAGCACATGCGTCTGTGTGCACGGATCTACATATGTAACGACCTAAAGATGAATGTGAGCTTTCATGCCGTCAGGGGGGGAGAGTTGTCCTCTGCACCATCATGTGGAGAGAAGCAGTACAGCAGTGACTTCATTGGCATTCCTCTCCTAAGGGTGGCGGGTAACCCAGCCTCAGAAAGTAATCCTTCTTTACTGAGGCGTGGGAAGGGAAGAAGACACAGTGTAAAGCTGATCGATTTGATCCTAACCAGGAAATTGTACATGTGGTTCCAGAGCTAAGAAGTTTGTCCACTATGCTGCTATCCAATCCCATACTTATACCCTCGGGACGAATACATAAACTGCTTCTGTATAGCGTCAAACCGTGAAGAGATGTTTACAAATTTGGAGCTACTACATAAAGTGCAGGGTTTTCCTTTTTTAAAAGGCCCTACCCTGCGGGGTGATGTTTTGCTGATATCCAACAAGGCCCAAGGTACAGCCTTGATAAGGACTGATATACAGACAGAGAATGTTTTGTCTCTCCAGTTCTCATTGAGCATGACAGAGAGGATTTTAGAGAGACTGCACTGCCAGATGGGAGATTGTTCCTTCATGGGTATTGTCTGCGAAACGCCTCGGAATATGTCAGCTTTATCTGTGTTAAAACATACCAAACATTTTTGCATGTGATACTGTGGTACCGATGCTATAGCCTCTCCCATCTGTGCCGTTGCAAACTGTATCTCGGCCCTGCAGCATCCAGCACACAAGGCAGAAATAACTCCACTGATCTGAGGAGAAGGCTGCCACTGCCACATTTGTGATACGTAAATGTGTGAAATATTGTGATATTGAGACATGGTTCCAGATAGATTATGTTGTATCAGCGAGCTGTGTTTTATCCGTCCCCCTGCTGCTCTTTCCCTCGTTCTGTCCCTCTATCTCATTCACACACACACACACACACACTGACACACATAACGCTCTATCATTTCCCCTCATCCGATGCAAGAGGTGTGAAAGGCAAATATATGCTCTCTGTCACTGTGGACATAATACCGAGGTCATAAATGGAATGTTAATGAATGTTTCGCCACATACTTCTATCAGTGTATACACAAGCACGCATGCAGAATCACACTCGCACACCGGGAGTTGCAAAGTGAGTACCGACGTAGCCAAAACCATAACAATACACTAATTCAGATATGCATTCCTTTGCAAGCGAGTGGGTGTTTCTTCAGACCACGGCAGCTTGCTTTGACTTGTACGTTGCGCTGCGAGAACGTGCAAAAAGGATGAAAACAAAAATCCCAAAACAAAAATTCAGCTGACCAGCTAGGTAGAGGGAGGCGAAACAGTGAAGCCAAGCGGGGCCCGCTTTCTGAATGCATCCCGTGAGCTTCAAATCCGTGTCACGTTGGGAATTGCAATAGAGGAAACAAAGGGGGGACAGAGGGTGTGGGAAGGAGAGGCCGCGGCTCGTAGATCAAGAAGCTGTGTTTGAGTATCTTATCTCGCCTGTCGCCAGCTCAACCTGGCTCCATTGACTTTGTGTAGGGATTAGAAAGGCCCACAGCGGCTGATTATTTGGGTGAGTGAGCGGTTCCGTGTAAACAAACATTGTGCCCGGGATTCTTCCAGTCACAACATGGACGGTTGGCCCGTGACAAACAGCATATGCAAACACATACACACAAACATCCATAAAACACAGCCACTGTGGTGCGTCGTGCAGGTCGTGGGCAGCGGTGGTGGCTTCTCATCTATTGTCAGGCACTAACAGTTTAAACTTGTAGTCCAGGAAAAGCACGTCGTTACCCCTGAAACATCAAAAGATATGCTTGGGTATATACAAAGTTCTGTTTTTGACTGTGAGTGGATCACATTGTTCCTTTGAAACATGCTAAAAGATGGCAAAAGAAGAATGAGGCTACTGTAACCAAAAACTGCTGGCATCTGTACACTTGCTAAAGCCAAGAGGAGTCAAGTGGAAGCATATTGGGGGTGAAGGGAAGCTAGCAATTATAAGAAAAAAAGTGTATTATAGTTTACTGACAACACAATACTGTTACTGCCAAGCAGATGGGATAACACCAAGTTCGAGAAAAAGCATTTATTTATAAACACAATTCCTCTGTGAGTCTCCACAACCTACACTGTACATTAAAAAAAAAAGAAAAACAGTGGTAGAGTGAGAAGCGCACGTGGAAGAGGCTGTGAATTCGACTGCATCTCCAGATATCCATTCCAGATGCTGGCTAGACATGGTGGAGCCAGGGCCTGCTGCACTGGGGGTTGGATTTAGTTGTCTTTTCCTCCAGGTGTGATGCCTCATGCTGATTCCCCCACATGTTCCATGGGTCTTATCCAAACACGCAGGGGCTGGTGACAGCGCCGGTAAGGCTGCCCTGCCTCCTGCACCCCCCCCCCCCCCCCCCCCCCCCCCCCCGCCTGCCTTCCTCTATTTTTACCTCCCCTCGTGGCCCACCCACCCGCCAGCGCTGCAATATTGTGACGAGCGACTGCTCTTCTTATCCTTACCTGTCATCAGAGCAGCTATGCTGAATCCCTACCCACCTGAAAGTCTCCTTCCTTTAAGGAGCTTTTTTCTCCTTTATTCCACTTTTTCCATTCCTTCAGACTTCTGTCTCCTCCTGGATTTGAACCCTTTTGACAAGGGGTTATGTTCACACTGCTCCTCCGTGGGCTCTGCTGCTCTGCTGCAGTCTGGGAAAGACCAGTTGTTACTCTTGTAACTCAATCGTGCTCAGCGGTGATGTAGGACATATTAAACTCGTCATATTTCAAGGCTGGTCAGTTTTAGGACAGTGCGCCATCGGGGAGTGTTAGGTGGTTAAAAAAAAGCAAAACGGAGTGGAAAAAGAAAAATAGAAGCTCTGCCGTTTTGTGTATTTGTTCCCCCAGCTGAATGTTCAGTGTCGGTTTCCATTAAAACGGTCAGTGAGCAAAATTCTTTATCCCACTGTGAACTAGGCTGGCTTAAGCTCTCTCTTTTCGCAGTTTTTATTTTTACTCATGACTCCATTCTTCCATTACAAAATGAAAGTTTCCCGTTAACGTACATGAAATCCTCCTACTCTTAGAGTGTTTTTTTTCTTCTTTTTCTTAGGGCAGGGACAGATAGAAGCAGTGGGGGCAAACATTATTAGCTAGCCCACACAAAATATGTTGTCTCATGGCTTGAGTTGGACGCTTTCCAGCACTGGCATAACCGAGGATAACATATTTATGGGAAGAAGAAACAAGCGTCCTTATTGAAACATGTTGGCCTTCATTTCTTTGACAGGAATCCGTTGCGGTTCATTAGTATTGCAACAGACATTGAGATGATTGATTGTTTGTTCCCATTTGAAGTTGTTTTTTTTTTCTTTTTTAACAGGGATGAAAAGTTTTATAAATTCATTACAAGTCAATTATAGAGTTACAAATTAATTACAAGGCTTTTGTTTTGAATGATGAAGTCAATAGATTAAAATGGCTACATACCCTGTTTTACTGCAGAAGCTTTAAAATGCAATTAAATGGTTGTCTTTTCTTAATCCATTAATCTATTCAGTTCCCTGCAAAGTATTAAGACACCACATTTTGAGTTATATCTTACAGACGCAAGCTAGTCTGGTCTGTAAAACAGTCCGTGTGTACACTCGAGTGTGTAGTCTTCTGTTATCATAATTTTACTTGGATACTTTGAAACTCCCCTTGAGCCAGAGCAATGTAAATGATTTCCTGATGTTTAAACCATCGTTGCTGTGATTAGACACAGAGGATCACGATTGCAGCTTATAAACTGCCTGTAATGTCCCCAGAGCTCATTAAAAAGCACAGAAACGATGGCAACGCTTAACTCTCTGCGAATGTGCAGTGACAGAAAGTGACTATGATTTGATTTTATTGTTTTTACAGTATAGTCAAAACCGTTGTGTCTTCAAACAGAAGCCAAGAGCGTCAAATCCACGATGGTCCTAATAACGTTCATCTGTATCTTATCAACTCATTTTCTCATCAGGTTTTTTTTTCCAAGCGGTTAATAATATTGTAATTCCCCTTTGGGGGGGTGATTAATATGTTGTGTCAAAGTAAATCAGATTTTTTTGGCAACTGAAGTTTAATGTGATGGGTGCAGCAAAAGTCAGGAAGCTGTGGTTTGGTTTGGGAGCTGTGGTTCAGTTTCACTCGTCATTGTTGCTACACTTCCACTCCCTTTCTTTTGGATCATAGAAATGCTGCTGCTGAACAGAAAAGTAATGCTTAGACTGAGAGTTTTCTTAGTTTGAATGAAGTCCAAGAGATGGACTTCATAGATGGTTCATCGATGGGATGATTTAGAAATTACATAGTTTTATATGTAAATCTCATTTTTTCCTTATATTGAGGCATATATTCAAATAAGTCGTGTTTCTGTTTCGGGGTGTTTCTCATCGATGGGAACTAATTCCCCCTGTTAGTTCCAGGTGAACCATAGCTAGCATTCACAGTCAAGCCACCTTTTCTGGTGACATCATTGCCGGTCATGTCTTCTTTTCTGCTCCAGCGAAAGCTAAATGTTGAACCTTAGTGAGGCCCCAGCGCTGGTATTAATTTCTTGGGCCTGTTGGCATCCATCCCCTGGCAGACCAGCTCCAGTCTCAGCCTCAGCCCAAGTTCTGGTTCCATCTCCATGTAGGAGTGTTACTGGAAAGCTGGACAGCGGGTCTGGCTCCCATAATCATTTCAAACCGATCTGCCAGCATCTGTAGCAAAGTTTGCAGGAGATTAACTAGCATTCAGAGTGGACAGACAGGAGTAAAATAAATAAATAAATAAATAGATATATGTATGTGTGTGTGTGTGTGTGTGTGTGTGTATATAATGTATTAAGAGGAAAAAGAACACTCATCCTGCTATCATACATCATCTTTACAAACCTGTGAAAGAAATGAACTCCTTCTGCGGTCCATTTTTCTGCAATATGGCTTTACAGCTTAATGCGATATAGTGCAAGCATTTGTGGAATTTCTATGCGGTTTCCAAGAGTTTTAGCAATTTATACTGGGAAAGGGTTGTTTCCAACTGCAAACAGAAGGAATGGCTGAATAATGAAGTGGAATCTTTTTTCTTTTTTGCAAGGAGATAAGAAACTAAAGTTCACAAGTCGCTTCGTGTTAATATATTCACCACTCAAACAAATGCAGCTGGTGGTCAGCAATATGTTACTTCATGCTGTTTGATGAACTAGTTTGTCTTTGTCTCATTGGCTCTCCTGCCAAAGAAACTAGATATGTACTAGCTATACCGTTAGAGCATGCCCGCTGCATTCAGTAACAATTAGTACATCTGTGGTGGTGATTATGTGGTGGTGTGTAGAGGTGATCACAAAGTCCCACTGGGTCTTGTTCTGCCGTTCACAGGATTCCATTGGCTTCATGGGACACTGCACAGTTTTTGAGGCTATTATTGAATGTTTAACGTTGAGTCAACATGAGGGAATACTGTACCTTCCCCAAATTTATGAGACCAAGATGTAGAATGATTAAACCTCACCTCTGACAATCATTATAACTAGGTTTGCTTGGGTAGGAAAATCCAGTGTTTCCTCCTCCTTTAAAATAAACATTACATTGGCCTGGATTTACAGTTTTCTGAGCTGAATCTAATGAGTCCGCAAAACATAAATTTCAGTTTGGAAAGAAGAGAAACACTATAACCTTTACCAGTATTTCATTATGACGAGGGAGTTTTGACACAACAATAAGTTCACATCCTGCCGGTGTTTCTACATAATAGCAAAGCACTCCCGCTAATCCTTTTTCATGCATCACATATACGTCATATATCACATTTAGATGCTTTATTGAAGTTATCTGTGCATGAACTCTCTCCTGACTAGCTGACCTCCACCATGATGCCCATGAATCTCTTTCTTCCTGGACCAACAACTCCGCAGAGGTTTCTTCTACAAGCTGTTGTTCCTCCTGTAAACACAAATAGAATAGTGTGTATGTGTATCTGTGTGCGGATGGGGTTATTCAAAAGCTGTTCCACTTGCATGGCAACGCCTCATTACCCATACTGCCTTCTTCTTTGCCCTGAAGTGGGGTGCAGCTCCCCTCACTGGGCCCAGTTGTCAAGGTGACCCAACATGCCCCAGGATGGCAGGCAGGCAGGCAGACAGGCTGGGAGAGAGGGGGCTGTTCACCCTGTCTTTATTGTACGGGACCCACCGTATGCTACCTGGTACACTAGACCCTGGGTATTTCCAGACTGCAGTATATATCCCGGTGAGCAAGCAGCTGATCTCATTTTTCAACAAGCAGCTGCCCCAACATCAGGCCCAGGTGAAGGTGACCTCCCTTGCCTGTTGGTGTGTCTCCTAAAGTAGAGAGGTGCAGTCAGTGCTGTGCAAAATAATGCTATAATGAAATCAGAATTTGATTGTTGATCTGGCACCCACAGTATGCAAGGCTTGTAGACACAAATGCGACAGTTGTTGCAAAGTTATTGTAGCAGCCTGTGATGTTTGAACTGTGTTTTTTGCAAAATGAGACAGATCAGGAAGCACAAACAGGCCATTTTATCTTTGCGCACAGCTATCTCTGTGTCTTGTTCATTCTCACACTATGCATTTCTCTATCCATTTACCCATTCCTTCCTCTTATTTGTGTCTCTCTTTCCCTCCCTCCCTCCCTGTCTCTTCCTGTCACCCCCCTCCCTCTTCCACTTCTAACACAGGACAGATTGGGAAGCCGTGATGGCGGCACAGAAGTTGAGGGAGAAGCTATTTATCCCAGACGGATCAGGAGGTGTGTGACGGAGGTGTGGACGGTTGCTGCAGGTCAGTGACGTTGGCAGGCGCCAGGCAGGCCGGCCCACATGGCTCGGGGACTGTGGGACTACAGACAGATGGCACCTGGTGGGTGACAAACAATTAACAAACCAACAAGAATAGCTGGATCGGCAGTATACCCACAAGCACAGGAGATAGCAAGAGAGCGGGTGCATCTGTGCTCTGAACACTTTTACTCTTTACTTTTCCTCTTCCCAAGTCTTGTTTTGTATAACAGTTGCAATTTACCCATGTGTCTTTTTCACAAAAACACTCTTGTTGTCGTGTCGCTATAGAACAGTCTAAATAAAGCAGTGTGGAGCATATGCAGCCAGCATATGTTTCTGTTTATTTCAGAAGAAGCAGTGGGTAATTTAAATGTGCAATACTGAGGAACAGCACATTTGATATCTACTTAAATGTTAAGCAAAACTTATAAACAGTTATATGAAGTTTGTCTTTGCAATAGCATTGCCTGCATTGGTTACAGGTTATGTGTAAAATCCATGCTGGAAATAGATTGTATGGTTTATCGTCGTAACTGGTATTGGACTGTCTAACTACATCCAATTGTAATTAGACAGTCCACTTACTGTACACTGAAGATGGCCCCTGTTGTCATAAATGAGAAAATATGTGATTATTTAATCTTTTTTAAGAGTGACAAGATTGGAATTATTATCCATACTGAGCTCTGTGTGCGAGTAAACAACTGTCATCTGGTAGAATTATTACTTTGGACCGGCACTGGTACTTGTGTGTGTGTGTGTGTGTGTGTGTGTGTGTGTGTGTGTGTGTGTGTGTGTGTGGAGGAACACATCTGGAGTCTAGACTCAATGGCTCTGTGGGCAGGGTCCTATCTCCAAGCAGCATCAGGTCCGGAGACCGGCCATGTTGACATAGGTGGCACACACACACACCGGCATCTGTTTCAACAGTCAGTACTCACACACACACAAGCACTTTGATTCTCCAGTGTGAGGGCGAAGGAGGGAGGAGGTGACAGAGAAGTACCCAAGGTGGAGTTATTGGGGGTACGATGCACCGCCTCCTAAACCCTCAGAGGTCCCTGGTAACCAAAAGCAAATGCTACTTCTCAGAATCAGCACTGTAAATCCTCCAATCCCCCTTTTCCTTTGCTGTGTCAGGATATTAAGGAAAAGGAGGGGAGGGCAACATGTGTATCTATGCGGGGTTTTTTTGTTTTTCTCCGCATGCTGATTGTGTGGTTGTGCTCGTGTTCATACGTGTGTGCTTTTATGTGTGCGTCGTTAACAGACAACACATATTATGAATTCCCTCCTGAGGAGTTATGGGTAATCTTGAAAATGACCCCACAGTAGTCTTCAGGGGGAAGTCTATGTGTGTGTGTGTGTTTGTGTGTGAGTGTGTGTGCAAAAGAGAGAAACTGCTACTGGGCTGCATTGCAGGGTGTATGCTGAAAAGGCCTTTAGCACTTCCAGATCAGTGAGTTTTATTAGTCCATATCAGAGGACTGCCACTTGTGATATACATCTTTGTGATGTGAAAACACACACACACACACACACACACACACACACACACACACACGTGATATGTTAATACCTACATTTTCTCTGCATGTCACTTGCTTATGTACACACAAAGTGTATAGAAAGAAATTAAAATGAGTACTGAGCACAAACTCTGCCTTGTGTCAGCCAAAACTGAACAACAGGCAAGACAGATGGATGCAGGCTTGAGAGTAAAAGATGTATAAAACAAGCCATTGTGATAGACAGCCAGACAAAATGAATTCTGCAATACTCTGAAGCCAGTTTACATAGAGCCTTGACATATTAATGGGATAAACACAGTGATAAATCTTGGTCAGGGAATGACATGCAAAGAATGCTGGTGCGGTAAGCTTTTCACAGTAGCAAAATAAACACTGATAAGACTGTGGGAATAATTATAAAGAGGTATAGCACAAGGTACATGTGTGTGAGCCTGCTCGGACCAACACACACACGTGGAAAACATAGGCAACAGCAGCACCTACAGCTTAGATATCATTTTCTTTGGAGATTTACTTGTCAAATACAGTTAGGTCCATAATTTGTTGGATAAAGACAACAACACCATCATGTTACATTTTAAATCACTGATTAATATGCAGACTTTCAGATTTCATTCAAGGGGTTTAACAAACATTGCAGATTAACTGTTAAGGATTTACAGCCATTTTTATACATGCACCCTTGTTTCCAGAGGCTCAAATGTAATTAAACAAACTAACATAATTTTAAATATAAGGGTTGTTCTTAATTCTTGTAAATCCTTTGCGCTCAGGGACTGCCTGATGTTTAGGACCCATGAACATCACCAAATGCTGTGTTTCCTCTCTTGAGCAGCTCTGGCAGGATGCAGTTGCTGCTTATTTGTTGGTCTTTCTGTATTCAGTAACTGAAAAGCATGCCCTATTGAACTGCAATCAGGTGACTGACCTTGCCTTCTGAAACTCTTGGATTTTCTTGCAGTATGCTTAGGGTCATTATCTGTTTCACAATGCAGTTTCACAGCATTTTGCTCAATCTGAGCAGAGAGTGAAAATCCATACACTTACAATTCCTGCTGCTGCTTCTATCAGCAGTCAAATCAACCCTGTTAAAGATAAATAAGCACTAGTCACCTGGTTCCACTGGCAATGATACAGTACATGCCCATGTCATAAGCCTTCACCATGTTTGACCCATGATGTGATGTGATTCTTCCCCATGTGTTTCTTTATAAGTTCATCTTGGTTTTATCTCTCCAGAGCCTTTGAAAGATTTTTCAGGTGGTTTTTTTTTGGAAAAGTCTAATCTCATTTTCCTGTCCTTGAACGTAACCAGTGGTTTTCACCTTGTTGTACACCCCCTATTTTTTTGTCCACAAAGGATTGTAGAGCGTGATTTCCTTGCAAATTTTCTTGACATTGTGAATTTGCTTTTTTTCAACCATGGAAATAATTCTGTCATCATAAACTTTAATTGTCTTCTGCTGGTTTTCAGGCCTTTTGATCTTGTTGAGCAGACCAGCACATTCCTTCTCTTTAAGAACGTGATAGGCCATTGATTTCGCAATTCTTAAAGTTAGATATATTTTA
This sequence comes from Neolamprologus multifasciatus, assembly GCF_963576455.1. Taxonomy (NCBI): domain Eukaryota; kingdom Metazoa; phylum Chordata; class Actinopteri; order Cichliformes; family Cichlidae; genus Neolamprologus; species Neolamprologus multifasciatus. Next base: position 17,659,037 of record NC_140457.1, on the reverse strand, counting down.
TTTATATTTTAACCTGATTTCTTTTGTCTCATATTTAAAATTGCAGTTAAAAGCTACAGAATACAAACTTGGCACACCCATTAAACTGCTTCTAAGTCAACTGTCTCCTTAATTTTAAGCCTATGAAAATGTACTGATCCACGTACAAAGAAAAGCTGTAATTCAGTTAATACAGTATGTTTGACTGAAAGTCTATACTTTAATCGCGCCTTGATTGATTTGAAATCCTGTGTGGTGGGATATACAGGCAAAACTAAAACAAATTATGGATCTAACTCATGCTTCCCCTATTCTTAAACCATGAAACCAATATGATTTCTATTAGCACATTAAAACAGTAATAATGAATGAGCTTCTAGAAGGTTAAAAAATATACATTAACAAAAGGAGTAAGTCAGCAGAGGTGGGTATACTCAGCTGCAGTCAAATGTCAAGAAAAATAAGAGGCGTTTCTGCAGTAGCAAATAGAGCCCATAATACAGTCCGAGGTATAAATTTTCCTGTCACCTTCTCTGCGGTCGATAAGGGAGAAAGATTGGGTTGAAAATTGATTTTCCAGAATAATTGCTATTCTCTTTGTCTCGGGCACTCAAGTGTCTCCAAGGCGATTTTCCATTACAGCTGCTGGCTCTCCAATTTACCTGCCCTAAGTAAATACAAGAAAGGGCACAGCCTTTGGCCTCTGGACTCATCAAGGTTGTGAAACCTACAGATGATAAGATTTACGGTGAGCTCCATATAATTGGCCGGCAGTATTCTGTAGATTGATAAAGCTTGACCTTTGTGACGCGTGAAGCTTGAGACACTCATGACACAACAGCCTTTCATTGTCCCATAGAAAGCGAGCTGAAAATATTTATTACCAGATTGAGGTTGTGCCACATTGCGCCACGCGGTCGTAAATGGAACGAGCTGAAGCGTGTTCTTTGCAGAAATGCGATGGACTTCGGTCACATCGCGTTGTGACAGATTTGACACAGACATGTCCTGTTGTGGGCAGCAGTTCATGATAGCCAATGTGCTTTGTGTGTCATCACCATTTTGATCTCCTGTCCTCCTTCAAACAGCAGCAAACAGACCGACTGCATGAAAGGTGACTAGTTTGCATGTTTTTACCGAGCCAGATCTAATTTCTCATTGCTTAGCTGGTACCTGGTGTGGTCCTCATGTGGCCAATCCTACCCCCCTTTTTACTGTTCAGCTAGTAACAACAGCTATTTTTATGAACTGACACATCACTACATTGATTTTATAACAGTTTAGGTAAACATGCACACCAAAAGAATCATTCCTTTCTTTTTAAAAAATATTTAAAAGTCATCTTGCTTGTGAACATGCACAGCAAAGGCGGTTTGTATGTAGTAAATGCCAGGTGAACAGGAATCTCTGCTGCTTTCATTAGAGATTGTGTTGTGTGTTGCATTGTATTGTATCATTGTGTGGAACAGAGAGTGATTCTCTAGCCTTCTGTCCTCCTGAATATCATACTCGGCTGCCATCTGAAGCCTCCCTGCTTTGCTCCAGTGTACAAAACCCTATTGTGTTTTTTTTTGAGATAAGCAGAGATGGCGAGAGTGAGAAAGAGAAAGGGAGAGAAGGAGGGAGAGAGAGGGTGAAAGACTCCTCTGGAGGCGCCAAGCCTATCTCCCCTATCTCCTCCAGGGAACATGCCGGCATTCCCAAAGACACTGACGCTAAGAGCCTCATCGCCCCGCTGCCCACCTCCAGGAGAAGGAGACGGGGAGATTTATGTCATGGTAACCCAATCCCTTTCCCTTCTGAACTCCCCGTCGCCCCTGACTGCCTGGGAGAGTGACGGAGAGTTTGAGATTGGTGGGAGACTCAGAGGGGTGTTATTGTTTTTGAACAGAGGTGCACTAAGAGTCATGACTACATGTCAGTGCATCTTGTATAATCATGTGTAATTTTGGAGTTGTTTCAGTTGTCTTTGTTGTTCCTCAATAGCCTTTTCTGCCCGAATGAAGAGATATAATTCAGTTTTATTGACCGACTTTTACATGATTTTGAGACAGAAATTTCTTGTGATTTTTAAAGTAGTTTTGAGCAATACTTGTGCAGACCTCCCTGAAGGTCTTTCAAAGTTTTTTACTTTCTTTAAGTAAAGTAATACCAGATTATGATCGATCGTTAAGTACCATCTGGATTGATTCTGATTGACAATGGCTTATTTTTTCGCTGCCCAAACGCTCTACAAATGCAGTAAAAGCATAGCTGGATAGAAAGCATTGGAACAATGGGAAATGATCAGTGATGGATAGGCCTCCCCCAACTCAGGGCAGTCAACATCCAAAGAAAAGCTTTGAAGGTGTCAGGATCTGGAGACTCGACTGGAAAATTCCATCAGGCACCTGAGTTCCTTGGTCTCCACCCCTGGGCGGAGCCATCATCCCTGCTGCAGTCCTGCACACCTGAGACTGATTCAGGGCAATCAGGTTGAGGATTTAAGGCCCCCTCAGACTCTCCTTCACCGCCAGTTCGTCAACGACCTCACGTTGGTATTGACTCTACGGCTTTTTACGCTCTTGCCACTTTTTCCTTGTTAACTTTGGTTTCATGCGCTTCAGATTCCCTGGACCTTCTTTGTTATCAACCTCAGCTCTCTGTGGATCATCTTCATATTCAGGAAAAAATACAAGGACCCTCACCTGCCTGCCCTCCAGCCTCACTCACCACCTTGGACACAGCGGAACTCAGGTCTGCCAGCCTCTCCACTACTCCCCTGGACTATCGCTGCCTCTCCCTCAAAGCGAGGTTCACGCCGGTCACCAATAAGCGCTATCAGTCAGTTTCACCTCTGCTTGGATACCCTGCACCTGCTGCCTTCTTAACCCTGTTCTCTTTTCTTCCCAGACGCAACCGCTCCGTTCCCGTCACAACCTGCTAGACCCCCGTTCACTCCCACTGTCACACAGTTACATCATTAGCAACACCCTGCCACATATTCACTTGTTGACTAAATAATAAACACTGCAAAACGTTGAGCCGTCTCTGTTGTGGTTATCTGCAATCGAGTCCGATCTAGATCTAGATCTAGATCTGGATATGCTTATATTGGAGGGTGTGCGACACTGGAGACTACAGACATTTGCATCGTGGATTTTGTCTTGGTTTCAGAACAGTTACGCCCTTTCCTGTGCTTGTATCACTGTTTAATATCTACCAGTGGCCCTGCTTTATTTGGGACTGAGTGGGATTGACTCCCACGGACGGCTTTGAGAAGAGATGTGACACTTAGAGAGAGAAGAGCAGAGAAGGAGGAGGTCGTGTAAACACATTCACACATAGATACACACTCGCTCACATGTTAACACATTTCAAGCCAATATTCACACAGCTACATTTTTAGGATGCCTTCCTAATGCTCTTTTAACATTTTAACATTCACCAGATTTTCGTTTTCATCTAGACAACAACTGAAAAAATAACTGCGAAAAAGTTTACAAACTAAACAGATGCTGAGCACAAGTTGTAATGCCAACATAACGATTGCATTACTTCCTATCCATACCTATTAGAATTCAAAGAGTCAACAAAGTAGTGTAGGTGTACATAATGAATGAAACACAGAATGTGACATCTCCTTGAATTCACACATTTAATATTTCATGGTTCAGAAGCACACCTGAGAGCTGAACATATGACTGAATCAAAACTTAATGTGGAACACGCAATATGCTGAAACTATGAAGTCAGGGGGAGGAGGAGACTGAATTACTGCATCAAGGATGACAGAGTGAAGTTAGTAAAACACTGAACTGCAGTCACTTTTTATTTCAAACTTTAAAAAAAAATAGATTTAACCCTTTATTGCATATGTGGATTTTGTTTGCCTCATATTTTATTCTAAATCTGCCATAAAGCCAAACAAGTCAGCAAAATTCTTCCATTTAATCTCAATAGAACCTACAGTTTTTAAAGTATCTGTGATGTTTATCTCCTGCACAAACTCACTCCACACACTCGCCTTCACCACTGTAGCATCTTCCAAACATGTGTTGAACCCACCAGGAGTCTGCCTTGTGGAGATGTGTGTGACCGTATTTGTGTATTTGTGTGTTCAAGCAGGCCTTCCTGCAAGTGTGTGTTCAGCATGACGTGGCAACCCCCTGCCCTGTTCAAACATGGCGTTGGCTGTGCAGGCAGCCTCATTGTCAGGCTTGGCTTGCCAGTGGTACACGCTGTGCCTGGCACCCTGTGGAGGGGGAAGGAAGGAGCACAGCGGGGCCAGGCCGCCTCCAACACCTCTCCCACCGAGCCAAAGGCCCCTCTGGTGGGGCTCTGAACACCAGAACAGGCCCAGGGAGAAATGATAATGAGGACCAAGACTGTGTTACACAGGATAACACGTAGGGATGCCATCACAGGTTTTAAACCGTTCATGCACACACACACACACACACACACACACACACACACACACACACACACACACACACACACACACACACACACACACACACACCAAGACGTAAACATGCAAATATAGAAACATATGCGCTCAAGCATGTCTGCTCTTAATCAGGCTGGCGGGGATGCAAACAAACACACAGAGAAAAACTCACAATCTAGTTTAGCAGAAGACATCTGCATGTGGAAAAAATTGGAAAATTTGCATCGTCTAGGGATTCCACTCATTCAGAATTTTGTCAGTCAAATCAGATTTCAGCATTTCAGAGAGACACTTTGAATATGCGCTCCCTTTTTTTTAAACATATGGATTTAGCTGAATAATGAGCCACATAACACACATGTTTATCTTTTCAAGTTAAGCTATTTTAGCCTCATTTTGACTCACTGGAAAGAACATCAAATGAAATTCATGGATCACTATGAGTAGTTTGCCTTGGCTGTTAGTTCTTTCACACAGAGGTAAAATCACACTTTTTAATGATTCTTCGAAACTTAAAAATGCTGGTGTTACTTTCCTGTCACCTTGCTCATTAATAATGGTAACCTACTGTTTGGAACAACTTTGCGGCGGTGAGTGGGGAGGAAACCAGGGAGACCAATGTAATGCTGCATTCTTACAGAGCAGGCAACACAATTCAGTTATTTATCTCCTATGGATAACAGACACTGTATGATTACAGTAGCTGAGAGATGGATTTTCAACTGGCGATCGCTGCTTTCATGCACTCTCTTTGAAACTTCCCACAACAAGGGAACTACGCCACATGCAAGTTCCTTAAAGTGGCAGGTTTAGCCAATAGCAAGAGAATCGTTCCACGTTGTTTATCTACATAATTTATCCATAATTATGTAGATAAACAAATGCTTGATTCCTAGTCACATTGGGGATGTTTGACTAATGTTTTCAGGGCGCCTCCCTCATGTAGACCCTTGTCTTTATTTTACAAAATCAACTGCCTCAATCTGGGGAGTTTTTTTTACCCTTAAATAAATAAAGTCATTTGATTTCAAGCTGATCACTGGTCCCTGTTTTCTCGGGCATGTGAGACTTAGATTTGATTACATATTACCTAGTTTGATATCAGACATACTGAATATGTCAACTCCTCAGTTTTCATTTTCAGTCTCATGTTGCATCCACTCTAATCAATTACTGAAGGGGATTCAAATTTTCCTAATAAATCAGGAGAGACCAACATTCCCACTTATATTAATGTCATATTAAGCCAACACTGATCTCTAGCCATGCCAATATATTGGTTCGTCAAGGGTTTTAAAAGCAGAACAGAACGATTGGCTAATTAATAATCCTTCTGCGCTGCTCATTGGAGTGTTTTTTAATCAGAGAACCTCTGTTTTATGTCACAATGCCAGACAAGTGAACAGTGAACAGATTTAGAGGGTGATTCTGAGGAAATGACACAGGGTCCAAGAAATATAACAAAGAGATTCAAAAGTCAAATTGTACTTAAAAACCTTTAGTCGTATCTGGGTTTTTTTTTTGTTGTTGTTGTTGTTTGGTTTTTTTTGAGAAACTGTGCAAGAATGGTCTTGATGCAAACTAATTTTATAAGCATGCTCCATTGTACCCATGCAGCTTATTTGATATCAAATGAGAAATTCATGAAAAAGTGCAGAGTCACCTTTAGCTGTGTAGGTGGGGTGTTGAGTGTCCAGGTGTTCCACTTGCCAAGTGCTGGTTTATTTTGTTTCATCTTATCTGTATGAAGTAGTAAGATTGACAAGTAAGAATGCCTTCTCACTCAAAGATGCATTAGAAACATTGCAGTCTGAGTATGTCAGCCATTATGAGAAGGCTTGTATATGTGAGCCAGGAACCAGCCCTGAGACTATATGTTTATTCTTTCGATTTGTGGATGCCCAAAACTGAAGAATTAATTTGATTCAATCCAATTCAAATCACAATGCAAGTCGTCTCAGGGGCATTTTACTCATTAAGGTTAAGAACTTATAATATATACAGAAACACAACAATTCCCTTTAAGCATTCCCTTCACTTGCTGACAGTGGGGAGGAAAAACTCCCCTTTACCATGAAACAAACCTCTGGCAGAACCAGCCTCAGTGAGGGCCGCCATCTGCCTCAGCCAGTTGGGGTTAGAGGAGAGTAAAGACTGAAGAGAGGAGCACAGAATAAAAACAAGAAGTGGGCAATATAATAGACAAAGTGTTGAACCACAAGTGCCTGCACAAAGGGTATATGGTAAAAAAAAAAAAAAAAAAAAAAAAAAAGAGGACAGAATGGATGAAGCAAAAACTGCAGGAAAGAGAAGACACAAAATGAATAAGATGCAATGCTGGCTTATATAAATGTGTGTGGACTGAAAGAGAGGAAGTAGAGGAGAAGTGCACACTGTGAGAATTACCCCAGAAGCCCAAAGCTATAGCTGCAGAATCAAGGGTGGTTCAGATATACCCAACGTTAACTATAAGCTTTATCAAAAAGCACGTTCTTAGAAGCAGCGAGACCGTCTGCCTCTCAAACACAAACAAGTGAACGTGGATTTTAAGAGCAAATCATGCTTTTGGGGTAATGTGACGCCTTAAATGTGTCGCTATAAATGCTTTTTTTGGGTGTGCAAACTATTTTAATCGTATTCTGGATTTTACGTGGGTCAAAGAAGAAAAATTTATCTGGGTAACATTTCTGTCTATTTCCTGTACTTATTATTGTAGGGTCTTTACCTATAATCTAAAGCACTTTGAGGCGAATGTTGATGTGATTTGGCACTATATAAATAAAACTGATTTAATTGAATAGCATTTGGCTCAGTTGAAGGCTTTTTAGAGTATTTTTGAGACATCCAGCTAGTAAGGAATTATAGCATTTCATCTTAGGAGTAACGAATTGGGTAAATTGTTTTTATCCCCTACATTTAGACGGGATTTTACTAATTTTGATAGGATAAAAATGTCCAACAGACTTGTTTTAGTTAAAAGACATATTCTGATTAAGAATTAGTCAGTGGTTCCTGACTGTAGTAGTTCACAGCAAGCTTTGAACAGTGCAGTTGGGGTCAGGAATCAGTAGGAAAGCTGCACTCAAAATATAAATCAGGTATTATTGACATTTGCAGAGCTGGCTGCTGCAGTGCAGTCTTTTTTTTTTTTAGAACTGTGCTCCATTTGCAAACGAAAATGCGAGCGACCTAATACCCAAAACAAAAGCAAAAGTGACAGGCGTCAAGACATGGATTGATAGAATTAAGCAGATCCAACATGTGATTACAATACCAGTGGGAAGCATATGGATTGTAGATATAAACCACTGCATGGGTGTGTGACTGCTTTGCGAGATGTTAAAGATGAGAGGGGATGAAAATTGGATTAAATTGTGTGTGGCAGCTCACTGTAGGGAGGTAATTAGGGACAAACATTGAGACGCTGAGTCTGATCTCTCCTGCTGGAGGTTAAGTGAAATAGGAGCTGTGAGTCCCAGTGTCCCGGTGGCACAGTGATTAGAATTTCCTAATGTGGGGCTAATGGGATGTCAGCCGGGAGCAGAACCCCTACACAGAACCACTCATAACAACAAGTGGTCAAAGATCAAGGCTGATTAAAGAGATAGAGAGGAGAAGGAAAAACACTTTGGCACTGGTGATGAAGAAGTAGACACTTAAGTGACTTACGAGTCCTGACCATCAGCTGTATCATCGCACCATGCAGAAATGGGTACACGAAAAGTAGGGTAGTACTGTTTTGTTAGATGCACGATTAGGATGTGGGAAAAACAACAGTAGCATTGTATTTTAATGACCAACAGATTGCAGATGTTTTCGCACGAGCGTGTTAAATGTATCAGCTTTATATGTCCATAACTCAAACCTTGTTGAGCTGCAAAACAGCAGATTTATACATCATTAAGATGAGCCACAAGGTAAAGTACATCTGTAGTCTGTATCTCACATTTGTACAAGCCAGATTTATATTTCCAGCTTATTTATTTATTTAATGGGAGCCTGTGTCTCCCTCCATCATCAGACTTGTGCCATTTTCCTACATAACCTCTTTACCGGCTCTTCCTCTGCATTTGTGTCTCTTCCTCATTTTGTTTGTATTTTTTTTTTTTTGTTGTTCACCCACTCCAGCCCCAGCTTGCGTTTGCATATTTGATCAACGTCTAGTGAGGATTAGATGGCATCCCTAGTTGCCAGTTGCAGCAGGGTCTGCGGTTGAAATAACAACAATAGCAGCACAACTTGACTGCCAGCCCCTGATGATGAAACGACATGGGGAAACAAAAGCAACCCCCAGAGCTGCAGATGTTGATGCTGGAAGCTGTTTGTTGTGTGGAGGTGTTTGTGAGGTAGAGGTGGCGTGCTTTTGTGTAAGTTTATGAGTGTGTGTTTGATTGTGTGTGGGTGTATGAACATGTACTTACACAAACTGTGCGTGTGTGTGCGCGTGCGCTGTATTTCTGTCTGTGTGAATGTGTGTCAAAGCTGTGGCCCTGTGGCTATGAGGAACCCAGCTGGGAGAAAGAGTGAGCGCATTCATCCTGGCTCTCAGGGGCCGGGGGCCACACAGGTACCCGGTGTGGGGATGAAAGGCTGCTCTGCAGATGTCACCCGCTGGGGTTCAGTGGCCTAGCCAGCAAATGTCATGTTTGGCAGCTGGCACGCTGCTGCTCTCCCACCAGTTGTTGGCAGAGGCGTCTTCTAAAGGATGCTAGAGTGGGATGCAAGCACCGAGAGCGCCCTAATGGGAGCAACATTAAAGAGAGTTGCTGGCTTCTGTCTGTCATAGAACATTAACCTTGTCCTGTTTCCTGCTTCTCTCGGGCAGCTGACGCATATGAACTCTCTCTCTCTCCTATTCTCCCTTTTTACCGCTCTACCCCCAGTGACTTACCTACATGTGTGCATGCATGTCTTTCTTCACACAACGCTACTCTCCATTGAATTCACTATCAGCCAGTTTATGCGCCTGTGAGGTCAGTTGACCCACACTACAACTTATCATTCTTGATTGAATTTGGCCCGGTTATGTGTCTCTTTCTTCTTCCAGTCTAGTAAAATAAAGGTGTTTATTGTTACAATATTAAAATCACTGGATGAAAAAAGCAAAATTACTCTGATTTTAGTTTTCAGAGCTATTCGTAACACTGTGCCATCATTTATACGCACAACTTTTCTTATTTCTTCTTATTTCTTTCTTATTTTTCCTTCTGTTTTCCCGAATCTACGGTTGTTGAGTGTCAAAGGTCTCATGACTGGCCAGTGGTTTTTAGACCCTCCTGCTGTCCTACAGCCGAGCTCCCTAGGGTTACTAAAACACAGAAACATCACCCACTATGACCACAGCACACATGACTTCACATCCAGATGTACAGACACATACACACAGAAGACAGACCTTCTTTAACAAACTAAATGCTATCTACATATTTGTGAAAAGCTACAGATGGTGTCCTCTGTTTTTACTGATGATTTAATGGCAGCAATCCAAGTGTGTACAATAGATCACGGTGCATATTTTTTTTCCTTCTCGTAACACAGCGGTTCCATTGGCATCGACAATATTCCTCCAGTTGTTGGCCTTTGTGTTAATGCTCACCAGGGCCATGAACATGAAAATACCATTTGTGCAAATGCTAAAGGAAAGCATAAAAGAAAGGTCAGTTTCTCACTGTCAGATTGCTGTTTAACAATACATCAATCCCTCTATAATAGAAGAAGACACATGGGAATGACTGGATACCCAGTGGGTGTGTTTGAGTGAGGGAGTGAGATCATTTTTCTGGTCACTTTCGGTCAGTTAATATAAACATACAGTACTTCGGAACAAGACTAAATCAGTGGGTTCCCTTACTCATAAAACCCATTATCCAGTGGAAATGCCCAGAATTCCCTGTAATTTCCACTGATGCCCCCACTGATCCTTTATTTTGTTTTTATTTTTTGGTCTTGGTGTCTAAAGAGTAATGGTTTTCATATATTTGTGTTTCAAGATATCTGTCAATTTTTCATTTTAAATCTGATTATGCAGGCATGTGAAAAATCCACTTGCCCTTCCTTTAAATGATTTCTAATAATAATAATAATAACTGAACAATATATTCAGCTGCCTCTTGTGTGAATCACACAAACACTGGGCTTGGTGTTGGCGAGGCATGGGCTTCGACACTATCGTCATGGACTACAGCTAGTGATGTGACCTTCATATGATACCGCATAACCAGCATGATTCACTTCAAAGAATATCTTTCTCTACGTGGTCCTTTGCTGGACATGTGTGATAGTCAGTAAACATTTGGGAAAGTCATCTTTAACAGCTTTTCGGGATTTTTTGATGGGCAGGTTAGGAGGAGAAATTGCCTATAAATGATCACAGCTGGTCTTGTCACCTTCACCAATAAAAAAAAAATAATAATGAGTTTCCACATATACAATGGCATCTGTTTAGCAGTGCTTATCTGTGGGGAAACAGTGAGTCAGCTATGGTTTCAAGTTTGCTACAAAACAGAACCAATGTTTGTAGTCGAGTTGAAATAATCGCTTCATGACAATCATGTCGTCATATTTTCTGATCCTGTTGAAAGATTAGTTTCAAATTTTTGAACTGTTTTCCAAGGCAGGCAGTAAACTGACAAAATTGTTAATGTTAACCTAATGAGTGCAAAGTGTGATAACAGAAACCTCTAGGTCCACATTCACACAGGTTTAGAGACTGGTCAGTGATCCTCTGGGGTTTTTGGTGGAGTACCTTTTGGTACCGCTTTCCAATTACAACCGATTTTACCTAGCAACAGTAAGCAAATTCCCCAAACCATTCACCAACTGGTGGGGAAATACACATTTTTCCCTAGCAACCAGTGGTTACAAGTGGTTGGGGAGTGGTTGCTAGGCAATTGCTAACCAGTCTTTCAGCCTATGTGATTCGTGATTTTTTTGCCTTTCAGCACTCCTTTATGTCCACTGTGTGTTTACAGCACTTATGAAGATATTGTCAAAAACATGGTTGGTGTACTTTGTTGTTTAGTTGAGGAGCACAAAATATGCTAAGCTACCATTCAAAACCTTTCAATGTTTAGACAGTATTGTTTATGTATTTTAGATTACATTCATGTCAGTAATCTAATACCATCAGAGAGGCATCTCATCTGTCCCATTTTTATTCTGATACATGACAGTGACCTCAAATATACAGCCAGAGTCATAAAGAATGATCTTCTTCAACAAGAGGAATGATGAGCCAAACCACAGATGTGGGGCAACGTTATTGTCCTTCTGGGATTACATGAAACAGACAGAAGCTATAGAAAGCAGCCTGAATCCACAGGAGAACTGTGAACATTTCTCAGACATTCCCAGAATATCTGATATACCAAACAATTGAAATAATTGATTTGGCTGCATTCATACCATTGTTATGAAAGTATCCTCCTTTTACACATAGGTTCATCATAAGTAAGGCCTTTAAAGAAGCAGACATGGCTTTACCATTAAGCTCAAACTCTTCTGCCATTTGTCTCAAAGTTTGCTTTAACATTTTGTAATATACATGAATACTATACAGGTACACAAAAGGCACACATGCATACATGGGCACACTCTCTCTCAGACACACACACACACACACACACACACACACACACACACACACACACACACACACACACACGTGTCAAGTGGACAAATTACACCCAGAGGATTTGGATGCATGCAGTTAAGATTATGATCAATGACAAGTCAATCATGTGAATCTGTTCTCCTCTCACTTCCCTAGCTCAGCAGTTATTCTCCAGCTGGCTGGATCTGCCCTGAACCATTTGTGGAGACATTATGCTCCTCTTTTTTCCATCATTTCTTTTTCCTACCGCCTCCACCCCTTAACCTCCTGCTTCGCCCTCACCCTCACCCTCCTTTTTCTGACTTCCCATATGAAGCTTTGTCTTCCCAGCTCCTCCTTCGCTTCTTTTCTGTCATCTCTGTGGAGCAGTTAGCTCTGTCAGTCACATATGACAGCTCATAGCCCTTCGCCATTAGCCCCTGGCCTCCCAGCCTTCAGACTCCATGTTAGGTCAGATATCCCCTCCAACACTAAAATAGATAAGGGATGCTATGTATTGCTCGCCTCAGGTGAATGTTAAAACTTCTGCTGAAACTAGAGCTCTAAAAGACTGTTGTGGTTTATTATTCCATTTTTAAAACATGGATTACTGCCAAACATGGACAAACTTATTGTGGTTGCTATTGTCTTCCATGTTGTCGCTTGAAAAAGCTGCTCATTTTGTTGACCAGTCAGAGCTGAGTGGAATGTACACAGACAACAGCAGGAGAGGAGCTGCACCTGTCCTCTTCCCTGTTTTGCTGTTTTTTTTTATTATTGGCAGCTCAAACAGGCTGGATTTCACAGTTTCTCAGGTACATTTGCTACTGTGCTACCAACTGCACTGAATAATAGTGTTCTGTGTGGTTGTGTACGTTGAAGAGAGACATGCGCTCAGCTCTGCCCATTATTCATAATAGAAAGGCTGGCGGGCTGGCCAGCAGACCCATCGCTCCCGTGCTATCTGAGAGCAGATAAAGGAGGCAGGTGTGGGGAGGAAATTAATGTAAATCCATCAGTCTTCAATTAGAGCTCTGCTCACACCCAAAATAAAGACTCCATCTCACACCAATAGGACCCCAGCTTTATTCACATCCCAACCCCACCTGCAAAAAGCACAACAGCAGCAGCAGCAGCAGCCCTACCGTGTAAACAATCGGGAGCTATATAATGCGATGTTTAATGATGAGAGAGCATGAGATGTGTGATATGTGCAGGTGTGAGGTGTTATCTAGCTCATGAGCAGCAGCCATGGTGTACACGGTTGTCCATTAGGCTCCCAGTATGTGGCCCAGCTAATTCTGTGTGCCTGGAGGTGCAGGGGCAGAGGCTCTCCATGGACTGTGGGCTGAGGGAAGAACTGCAGTTTAACCTAATTTGGTTCTAATTACAAAGACAGGAAGTCCACCTGCCACACATACGACTGTGTTTCCCCTGCCTCCCAAAGGGCGGAGAGTCTGGAGAGAAAAGAGAGGCGATGGGAAGAGGGCAGGAGAGAAACTGTGTGATAACAATAGCAACAATAATTATTAGAATTATTAACTTTTATCTTGTGCTGTGTCCTCCTGCGGTAAAAAAGTCCCATAATTTCCCAACATATACAGCACCCTCACAGCTGATACCAGGCTGAATATTTTGAATAGTTGCCTCAACAATAAATATTTAATAAATCAACAGCACATTAGATTGGAATTTCAAAGAGTTGTGGGAGTTTTGCAAATCTATATGAATGTTATCTGATATGAACAATGTTATCTCAAAAGAGCCATTACCAGTCTGCCCAACACTGAATCAGCCTTTTATAGCTCCCAGTTAGCAGCTTGGGAAGATTTGCATCTCATTGTTTCTTTTTGAGTTTGTGGTTTGATTAGTGATTGCTTGCATTCATTTTAGCCATAACAGCTTTCCGCATAGAATTTATATAGTTTGAATGTAATGCCGATCACATAACATCATCAAGAGACAGATTCAGCAGGTAGTTTTATGAGGTCAGGTTTCTCCATATATTTTTGTCTTCAATTAGTTGAATTGATTCTTATTATGACTTTATCCGTTCAGCTTTATGACTTTAATTTTGAATCCGGGCTAACTTAATACAGATATGATAAACGCAATGAGAAATCTTTGTTAAGTAACAATAAGAAAGCAGGCGTATGTTGTAAAAGCAAACATTTTGAACAAGTGTGGCATAGTGTGCAGTCGCATGAAGGTGCTGTTTTGACAATATCTCCTTTCAGAACATTCAAAGGCACTTTTTTAAGCATATTCTACCCAAAGGACACAAATAAATGCAGCCATGTAACCTGCACAGCCTTCTGTTTCTTTCATCTGGCATCTTATCAGTTGACCAGATCTCCCAGTGGTGTTAATAGCAGGCTTTAGCGGCATAAAGCTCCCTAACAAGGAAACGGATTGTTCTGTTAATGTGTTACTTCCTGTTGGAGTCACTTCTCTGGAATGGAGCTGAGTGACTGGTGCCGGAAGAAAATCCCCACATCAGAGCGATCACAGGCCAGGGTTTCACTTAGCTGGTCAGCCAGCCAGCCAGCTAGCCAGCCAGTCAGCCAATCAGTGCCTTCCAGTGCCGGTGATGGAGGAGATACATTTCACTAAAGCAGTATGTGTCACCTAAAACCCAGTCTATAGGCCTTGGTGGTCCGGTTAAAGCTGGGATATATCACACAGAGGATTTAATACGATTGCACAGACTTTACACAAGTCTGCATCTTTCCCAGTTTGAAAATATGAGCCAAGAAGTGTTTGATTCAGACATTCTTAGCATATGCTAATTGGCACTTTTCAAATCGTAATGTACACTCCATATATGGCACAGGCTCACGGATATGGACTGAAAGTTGTTGCAATTTGGCATGTGAGTGTTAGTGGAGGTGATTTGCCACTATGGATTTCTCCAGCTTATTTCCCCCACTCTCGGATTTAAAACTTTGATCATAAGGTATTAAAGTCAATAGTAACCCAGCAGGGTATGTAGTAAAGCTGGGGCTTATAGGCTTTTTACCCTAGTCTATATGCGGGGAACTGTGTGAGACCAAAGTTAGGTGAGGAGACAATGTGGCAGAGAGACGTCAGGAGTAAAAAAAAAAGAGTGAGCGAGAGAGAAAACATAGATAGAGACAATTTGGTGGGTCATGTTACCAGCAGGTCAAATTCTTGGCAGAAGAAGTGCTGTGTTGCTATGGCAAAATGCCTTTTTAACCACCCAAGAGTCACGGGCCAGGGCAGTATCATTGGTGTGATTGTTGTTCAAGAAGCAGTGGAGATCAGGGCCTTAATCAGTCAGCACTGCTACCAGGGTGAAGAGTGGGAATTGAGCCTGAGGCTATTTGGAACAGGAACATCAGTACGGATGCACACACACACACACACACACACACACATGCACCCACACATTCTTATCTGATGCACAAATGAAATCATCTAACAACAATTTGCATTTTATATCTTGCATGAAAAAGGCCATTCTTACCTAATACTGAGATAATTAAAAGAGTAGATAGCAGCAGTGAAGAGGATCAGTAACTTCATATGGTTCAATATGTGCAACTCCGCTTGGCATCTTGCATAGCTGCAAAGAAAGTAAACAGGGAAGAAACTTGTGCCGCGTGCCCAATTTGTGTCTTTTTCCCTTTGATGCTCTAAAAGTCTGAAGAGGAAATCTATCCTGAAGTTATGTTATGAAACTTAATAACTGACCAACCATCTGATTCACACCCTATCTGTCCAAGACATGCCACATATTTATTTCCAGCAAGTGATTGCATCAAATTTGTCCTGTTTTTAACTTTGTTAGAAAAAACATGCTTGGCGGATGCACGGCACACACTGGTGGCTGCAGGGAGCCAAAAGCACTTTATTTATGTTTGGATGGCAGTGGGCGCTCAGTTCTGCTTGGCACAGACAGTGTGCTGTGGTCTTTGGCACCTCTTTGCATCCATCCTGTCCCCCTGACATACACTCTCCCTATCTCCATTGGGCCTCTGTAGCATCTTGTGTGCACGTATGCATTTGCATGTGTTTGGAACTATGCATGAAATGCTGTGCACTCGTGTTTACATGTTCTTTGAACTACAGTTACGATTTTTTTTTCTACCCCGAATATCATGTAAAAGAAACAGCAGGAATGCTTTATATGAATTTTTCATTGACTCTTTTATCTTTACTTTTTCCCCCAGAAATGACTACCAGCTCCTCTAATTAAGCATGAGAAGTTTTTCAGAAAGTGGTTTTGAAATGGAAACTAATCTCCAGTGCACCTAAGGTCATGGGACTGCAATACTCAACGTTCCAAGAAGAAAAATACTACATGAATTAAGATGAATGCATATGCCATTGGCTAATCTTCTACTTTGAGTTTGCTACTTGAAACTTACTTAAGACGTCACATGCAGGGCATGAGTGACTCATGTGGTAATACCAGCCAAGTGCAAACTCTAATCTTCCCTCAGCTATGCTTATGCAGGAGAGCGCACTCTGCCAGGGCGTCCACTGAGCACAGCCATTGCAGAAATTCAAAGTTACAAGGTCGACGTACATCTGCTGCCAGCAGAAACTAAAGTAAGCAAAGATCTCCAGGTCTATAGCCTAGCAATCTCATTTATTATTTTTCTTCCACCTTCCCAGTGCTTTTCATGTTACCTCAGGGAACCGATGGACCTGTGCTTGGTATATAAATATATAATTTATATCTCACATATTTATAAACCAAAGCAAGGCCAGCCCACCTTAAAAGGAAGCAAGGCCCTTTTCTTTGTGCCGGAGCACTGTGGAGTCTGTTGAGGCTCAAACCCAGGATTTGTAGCCTGGATTTCCTCAGTCTGGATCAGCAAGTGTAGCAGAAGGCTGGAAAAAGAGTGATTCTGGTCAGGCAGGCTGGCCATCCACGGCCAGATAACGGCTGATACTGGGACTAATTTGGTCATGTGTAGGGCTGCCGGATGATGAGGGCTGATAAAGAAAACATGGCAGATAGACAGCTGGGCTGCTGGAGGAGGATGTGAACTCTCCAGATGCTGGCTGTTGGGTTTTAAAGTGGTTCAGAGCCTGTCTGTCTTTCTGTCCATTCATCTGTCCAACTGCACAAGAGCGGCACACACCCCAGAAATCACCAAATCAAGCTCATGTGTAGATAATAGTTCCTAGTGAGGCAGCTGAAACACACTGTTATCACGAGGAATCTTGAATGATGTAGTATAATTAAAGAGCAGCAGCACAGTTTGAGCAGCCCTGCCGGGGTCATATGGTTCTGACAGTCCTGGTCTGCTTAGGCTAACACAGAGCCTGTTGCCCGGCCTAGAGAGGGGAAAGACATAGAGATAGTGTTTGATGGTGTGTGCATGTGTGTGTGTGTGTGTGCTGATTGGCTCCCGGAAGATCAGCGGTGGCTCAGGACTGCGAGGAGGCTGCTGGGAAATGTCTGTGTCACCGGTGTCACCCAGGCAAGGCAGATACACAGAGCAGCAGTCACGGACACATTCTTGGCCCAGGCCGATCTCCAAACACACTACCACAATCCTCTCCTTGCACTTTCGAGCTCTCACTCCGTTTCCTCTCTCACTCACAGATGCTTGCTCTCTATTCTCTCCTTCTCTGACATCTAGATCTTGCTTTTTCGATCTCTGTTACCAGAAACACGCACGCAAATACTTTAATGTGCCGTGTCACCGGACAGAACAGTCAAGAGCAAAACATTAGGACGGACTAAGTAACAACATCTAAAAAAAAGGCAGATTTCAAGAAATATTTATTATGCTGATTGAAGATTAAATTAAGATTATTTTACTTCAAGTGATTGTTTTTAGATTTTTACTCCTGAATAGTTTGCTTTCTCTATTGTGGCAAATTATCCTCTTTAATTTAGTCTAACAAGGGCTCTAACTCTTTCAGAGCACTACAGGCAGAGGAGCCAAATGAAGCTAACTAGCACCCCCTTTTGAAAGTTAACACTTGACCAGAAAAAAAAAAACTCTTTCTCTTTTCATCATGTTTGATGCTCGAGAAGCAGATGAGCTTTCTGTCACCCGCGCGGATCCAGATCGGTCCGTCTCACGGAAGTGAACGGATGGAGTGATGAGCTGAATTAGCGATTAATTGGGATTAAAATGTTTACCACGGGAGGTTTTTATGAATGACCTTTTTATGTAATGTCTGCGTGTCTCTGTGCGCCTGTGTGCGCGCGTGCATCGCGTGTGCTAGAGAAAACAACGGCTCAGCTTTGATTAATATGGATTAGGAGTCTTACAACTCATAATTCACACACGGAACAAAAACATGTTTGGTAAAACCCTAATTCCTCTCAAATATGAAAAAAATTGCTAAAGAAAAATGGGTGAATGAAAGGGAAATTACAAAGTGCTTTTTTTATTTAGGTAAGAAAATCACTGATCACTTTAGATGAGCAAAATATTGTTTTTAAAAATAAATAGTCTCAGTAAGAAAGAAGATACCCAGAGAGTGTAATCTGGGTGCCTTTTATAATGTAATTTCCTGATTTCCTTTTTAAATGTCATTGATTATCCAAAGTTTTCTATACTACGGCATTAGTTTGCTAATAAGTTATTAGTTGGCTTTACTTTTTATTTTTTATTAATTGTTGGTAAACTTTATAGACACTAGGGCAATGGTGGACATATGCCCTCCATATACTATTTTGCTCTTGATAAAGTCTGTTGTGTTTCTATTTTTTACAAAAATGTATTGAACATTGGTGAATGTACTGATATTAATCTAAATCCTCCATCAATATACACACATATACATTCAGTTCACATTTTCAGGCATCTTCAAGCCCTCACACCAGAGAGCAGTGTGCGTGAGATCCGATAAGCAGCTCAGACTTGATCAGTCGTTGCAGTAGAGAAGCATGAGAGCTTCTCATTGCCCTCCTGTCTAAATATCCACCATCCCTGCGTTCATTCAACTTCATTTATTTCTTATGGATCACTCTGTATTCTGTTTCCTGTGTTATTATTTACATTCTTACATACTAAGCATGTCTCAGTCACTTATTTCTCTTCTTATAAGCATCTTGTGCAATGCTAGCAGCTATTTTTTTTCTTCCCCATCACTTGCATATCATCCCCTTCTCTTAACTATCCTCCTGTCTGCTTTAAACCACCCTTGTATTTGAGCCCCACCCCCCTCCTTTCTCTATGCTTTGAGAGCACAGCTAGTTTCTACTTAGAGTTTGGAGGCATTGGAGGTCAAAGAGGAGATGGAGGGCTGGGGAGTGGAGGGAAAGGAAAGGGAGGGCTGAATGAGTATTGAGCTGGTCGGTTGGTCAGGTGCAGTGCCACCAGTGATCATTAGGGTTACAGCTGCCCGGGCCAGATTGTGTGCTGCCTGCACCAGGCGAGATGTTTTGCCCAGGGAGAAGAGCGAGCATCTGTCTGTCCCTCCCCGTAGACAGCAACCTCCTACCAGCCTGTCCAACTCAACCCAACTGGTAACAAGGTCACCCAACTCTTACTTTCTCTCACTCAAACACACCCGCTCTAAACTACTCCGTACTTCTCTCCCCGATTTGCTCAGTGCCTCCTTTGCAGACAGTTCCTCACTCCCTCTCTCTTCAGGACATGTTGTGAAAGCAGCGGGCCCTAAGTGCAGCACAGATTGCAAAATGGAGTGCATGTGATATTTGGAATGAAGTGGAATTTATGTGAATGTAATGCAAATGTGCATAGCGCTGCAGAACAGCTTTTCCTTTTTAAACTCTAGATGCTTTATTCATTATCTGCACCCAGTGTTAATTGCTTAGTATGATCCCGCTTGATAAAGGGATACTTTCATCATAAGGAAATAATTGGCCCTTGCAATTAGAGAAAAGATTATTTTGAAACTATTTTTTTTACCACCATTGTTTCTCCTTATCTTATGAAACTTGTACAAAATCGTAATTATGCACAAACCCCGAAGGGGAACTTGTAGCTGTATTTACTGTATATACTGAAATTATTTAACTTCTCTTTACATACTTAGACTTGATGAAAGTGTCAGTAGAAACTAAGTCAAACCAAAATATATTCTGATAATATGACTTTTTTTTAACATTAGAAGCCATTTTTAAGGCATCATAAAATAAAATAAAAAAAGTCCAAAAGAGAAGTTAGCGCAGCTTAGCATATTGGTGACTGAAAGTAGTCTGTCTAGTCCATTTCAAATATAACAAACTGCAGACAATGATATATATTTTAATATCACACTAAAAATATTCCCCTCACCCTAGGTAAGGGTGACATTCTTGCATGACTTATGCTGTTGGACTAGCAGCTGTCTGCTAGGCCGCAGCTCCCCAGATTTTAGTAAGAATGTGACTAAAAACTTTATCTCTACAATCCTAAATTGGTGCTTTTTTGGAGTATCTATCAAATAATCTGTCCTGCTATGTGCCAATCCAAGAAGTTTGTGTTTGAACCCTTTTTACAGAAAGGTCAGCAATTTGTGCCACTGTCTGGTAGATTTTTTGGGTACTGCCGTGTCCCCAGTGTTCTTTAGCTTACAACGGTATTCAGTGTTAGCCATAGAAATAACGCTAAAGTTATGTAAGTTTGGGTTTGAAGTTCAAACCTGTTCCATTAGTAGCATAAGTGCTCCAAAATCATGCTCTGTTTGTGAATTTAAGCTAGTCATTTAGCTACTGCGTTATTATTATGATATGACATTAACAATTACTCAACACTGATTTATCAGTCACATGCAAGCTAAGGCCAGTGTTCTTGATTGAAATTCTAGTATTTTCAGCAAATATGTGTGTCAGTTCATGGATTGGCAATGCTAACCAGGCTTGCTAACCATGTTTGCTAACATTAGCTAATAGCCTAACACTTCACTACAGTCTCTGATTTTGTGACCACTGGGCCTTCGTAGCAAATCCACATTACTGTTTCCCACCTGGTTTTCAGTCTACAAAATTCAACTCATCAATTTAAAACCTAGTGCTTGCCCACGGGGCAACAGGAGTAACCATTTAGTCCCCCCGACCATAATTGTTCATCTCAGGTTTTTCTCATTTGTGGCTTCATAAATATATTTCCAGCCTTCCTACACTAACTTTATCTCTGCAATCCTAAATTTGAGATGTTATCTAGCATGAGCACAAAGCATGTGGAATATGAATCCAATGTAATCTGTGGTTACTATAGCATAGTAAGTATATGCAAAATAAGTGGCAAAACCACAAGCTCTGTTGTTTGTTCTCAAATCCTACGAGATTATATGGGGAATTCCTCAGAGGGCAGATTTTGTCTTTGGTTGGATGCCAAATGTCAGTGTTGTTTGATATGGTTTGAGGTGATTTGTTGTATAAATGAATTGGGTGATGGATGCTAATCTCTCTGATCTAGCTTTGTTTGTTGACTACCAACAGGACAAAGGAGCGAAAATCTTACCAGGCGACGAATAACATACGACCTTTGTTGTTAATCTATCAAATGTGACGGTCCCCTGACAACAATAAACAGTTTATGAAAATATAGAATATTTAACAGTGTTGATCAGCTTTGTTGGCCTTTTGTTTTGCAGAAGTATAAACTGAGAATATAAAACAAATGGGAATGTGGTATCCACAGAAACAGTCGTCCACAGAAAAAGACAGCCCGTGATTTTTTCACACCTGTCACAGCAATGCCCAGTATGTACACATAACACTTATTTTGAACAAGCAACAAATTTGCTGTGAGTCAGTGAAGTGGAGGGGTTAGAAAGCAGTGAAACCTTTAATTCATTTTGACAGCATCATCTGTACTCAATTGTCAGCCAGACAGAATGAGCCGGGCCAGGCGCTCACAGAAAGGAGCTGAAACAGGTGTGACACCAACTTTCTGCCTCACAGGAGACGATAAAGCCCTTGGTCAAGGGCACAGCACCTGGGCCATTGTTTTATCACACAAAATGGCTTTTAAGTGCAAATTTCCACTTGGTCCTAAAGGAGACCTGGCCTCTGCACTTGCTTTACTCATCAGAACCAATATGTGATCCGCCCTCATTTACATAATGGGCAGAATGGAAATGAGGGGCCAGCTTTGTCAGCTCAAGACAAAAAGAAGAAAGAAAAAGGGAGGCAGACTGATGCCATTCTGTTGAACTGCATCTGTACAACACAAAGGTGTGATATCTTGAGTCTCATTTGACCACTTTTAATTATGATCAGAGGTTATATCGAGTACTGCCACTCTTGCAGTTTGACAAAGGCTTTATAAGTGGCTGCTAAATTTGAGATAACTAAACATCATACATACAGATGATGCAGGAATACCTGCCTATACATATTTGCCTTTTATTAGCTGCTAATAGGATTTTAATTTCAAATGCTTAATTTCTACTTTTCAGGCTCCGTGTGGAGGTGGGAGTAAATTGTTGCGGTGCTGACTGCTTTCAGTCTTGTAGAGGGAAGGACTTCTCTGCTTATATTCTGACTGCATTGACTGCATTTCACTCATGTTGCATCATATGTTTCCAAGTTTCTTCTCTCGGTCTGTCTAACAAGATATCAGTGAGTAAGGACTTGGCAGGTTTGGAAGTTGGGCTCGAATTAATCCCCATGATGAGAGCGGATCTTCTGCACCGTTTAAACAATCAAAAGTTTTACAAATTCACTGCAAAGCAGATATTTATCAAACTCCCGCTGATTGGAGTTGTTGATATGTATGTGCGTCTTCGATTTTTCGTATATAAAGTGACAGATTTGCTTTTGGGAGAGTGTTATTCTTATTTCATCGGTTCATTCGACTGCCTTTTAAAGAGAGGCCCACCATGTGTACCATTGTCTGGTAGATAAGTGGGGTAATGTAGTGTCCCCGAAGTTCTTTATCTTACAAAGATAGACAGTAGGTGCTATAGAAACAATAAAATTATGTAAAAAGGTAAATATGATGAAATAAGGAATCACACATTTCTATGGCTGGGTAAATTTATCATTCTGAAATTGCCAGATGTAAGATATAATTAAGTATAGTCCATTTTTCAGGCCATCAGGCTGCCATTGAAACTGACTTTAAAAGCAACTGCAGAGTGGGGTTTCAAGTTTGTGATTTGCACTACTCTGCAACAGTACAGCCTCCTCTCCTTCTCCAAAGTGGGCTTTGCGGCTGGGGCTTCAAACTGTAAGCAACGGTGCACTGCAATTAGCAAAATGTCACTTCTGCATCAACTAAAACGCACCTTCACTATGACTCATTTCTCTTTTTTTCTGTTAACCACTGGCAGTTTTTATTGTTATGTACACTCCTGTGACCTACAAATGTGCTGTGGTGAGATAGTGCACCCTAGACTGTGTACTAGGGAAATGATCAGATCTCAATGTATAAAAAGGCATATGGACCATAAAATGCCCTTGTTTATGACATCCAATCATAGCCATCACCTATAATCAGTGATTGTAAATTTTAAGCACCCCCAGTAGAAATATACAAAGCTAGTTCAAAAAAAAGGTGGAATTATGGGTAAAATGTACATGTAATGTGTATCTAAATTCAGTGATTTGCATATTGTTTAAACCCTAATCAAATTTTACTGTTTTTGAGAAAATATACCCAAATTTTTGAATTTGAAGCCAGCAAAATGTAAAGTTGGAATGGAGCGACAACCAACTGACATTCAAATGGGTTTTTCCCTCCCCCCACCCACAACTGGTCACAGCAGCCTGTTTCTGCCAGAGGCTTTTTCCTGTTAAAAGGGAGTTTTTCCTTCCCACTCTCTCCAACTGCTAGATCACACCAGGTTAACTGATTGTTAGGATTTCTTACTAATATTGTACGGTCTTTATCTTCCAATGTAAAGTGCCTTGAGGCGACTGTTGTTGCACATTAACACTATGCAAATAAACTGAATGGAAATAGTTTACAAATCAACACCACAACTTTTATGGACATGAGCTGAGTTTCATTAACCTACACACATCATAATATAAGTTGTATGATTCCTGTTTGGAAATAAACAGACCGGTGCTGATTTAACATTTAATGTTTTTTTTTTTTTTCTGCTGGGAAACTTAATTGTACGATATCTATATCAAAGTGGTATTTTCAGGAAACCACTACTTACTTTTCCATCACTATGCTGGCACTTAGGCACAAAGGTATTTACTTTAGTTTAATCTTCTTGAGCTTTCTACAACCAGGCAACACGTTCACATAAATTCTTACATGGACAAATACACAAAGCGGCAAAACCCTGTCGCCTTGTTCTCTGCGAAGGTAGATTATCTGTGAATGCACAGAGAAATTTCTCGGGGGATGCTTTGGCGCGGAGTAATAAAACTCGGAGAGTGTTGCCTTTGCCAAGCTGAGACATCTGGTCACCTTATCACAGATAAGTGGGGGTTAGTCCTGGCATCTGCTAGAATTAATCCATTTTGCAAACACAGTTATCCTAATCTCCTAAATATGTCATTCCACAACTGTACAAAGCAGTATGTACAATTTCACCTTTCTTTCTGCATGCACAAGATTGATCAAGGCACACTTCTCGGCACCGTGCTATGAAACGTGAACGGTGACACACTATAGAAGTGGAAGACAAAAAAGGTTGGAAATCGGTGTCACAACCTGCACCTGGCCAACTATTTGCCAGTGCCTAGCCTGGTCTACAGCTAGCCACCTAACATCCCTGCATGAATATTCATGTGGGTGGATTTCTCTTTTGTTGCCTGCCTAGTCAGCAGTCACAGAACACATGGTGAGTGTTGGCAGCGCCCGGCCTAGGTAGAGGGGCCGCGGACGGAGGCAGTGGCAGGAACCAGGACCTGTGAGGCTGACTGACATTTCCATCTGTGGCGAGGCCTGGTAATTATCGGGGAGAGGAGCGCCCGCAGCAGCGCGCCATCTGCTAGGGGAGATGGCTCAATGAGGTATGAGCACGAGCGGCACTCCGTCGGGCCACTGCCTGCCTCTGACATGAGGGCTCGCATCTGCTACCGAGGAGCCGGGCCGCCCAACACAGCCTGCCTGCCTGGCCGAGAGAGGGGGCTGACAGGAGGGAGGAGAGCAGCCAAGAGCCCCTCTGACCCCCTCCACCCCCACCACCACCCACAGCCATCACTACCACCACTGCCCTGCCAAAGGCACACTTGACAAACAGCAGAGCCCACTCGCAAGTTTTCATACAGATCTCATCAAGTTGTTGGATTTTTGTAAGGGATGCTTCTTGGTTCCAGTTCCTGCAGAGGAATCCATCATTGTTATGTCAGTGTCAGTGAATGTTGGAACAGAAATACAGCTCGAGGTGAAACTCAGCGAGCAAAAGTATTATATATTATATTGCTGTGGAAGAGGATGGCTGGGTTAAAGGCAGTTGCTCTATTGCTGTGCTTGTTACCAGTATTTGTTTCTGACTCATTTGTGAAGCACAGCTCTCTGAGACTGGTTGGTTGTGGGAGCCTGGCTCCGTATCACACAGCCTCCTCACACACCTGGCAGGTGTGTGTGTGTGTGTGTGTGCACCACTTTTGCATGTGTGCATGTTCTCATCTTCTCTATGTAGCTTTTTGAGCTCAGCATGGTTAGTCCAACTGTGGTTCTTTTATTACACTCTGCCCACAGACTCAGGCACATGCTTTCAGCCCTGCACACCAACATCCCATTAACGGTGAGCACAGAGCACGGGCCTATTGCTCACTGAGCGGTCTAGATGTCTAACTACAGAAAAAAGAAAAGACAGCTGCGATGCACACACCTCAAAAACAAACTGTGTGAGGTAGCCGGGTGTGAAAAGAAGGCGGTTTCTATTGTGCGCGCTGCCGACCTACTTAAATGTGAGCTTTAAATAATTTTTCAGAAACAGAATGATACTAAGTCTTGAATCTCAGACTGTCATCCTTTCTATTTTTGGTTTCTTACAAAGCATTTTGTTTATCTTTGAATAAGACTCATGCAATCCAGCCATTCAACTCTGGCTTTCTTTCCCAGATTTGTTCAGTTGCTGCTCCGTGGCGTCACTGGTATTGACAGTATGCTTAAATGAATTCAACTTGATTTCCATAAACTTTTGCTGTTACTCATCGCTCCTCACCAACTGAACGGAATCTCACTCTTGACATTTTTTTACCATGTAGTGCAAAGTGTTTCATACATGGCAGTTTCTGTAACTCACAAACTTAAATTTTGTTTAAATCTTTTGTTTTTTAGTCCTTCAGCATCTGTCAAGTCTCTGACATGTTGTTGTGGAAGCTGCTTTTACCTTTGTGTTTTCATAGTGCCCTGGTGACTCTTGCATCACTTATTACCGCTCGGGAATTACTCTGAAGGAAAGGAAGAGCAAGAAAGAGCAGTCAAGGTAGACAGACAGAGAGAGAGGAGAAGAGGAGGGGTAGAGCAAGTGAACTAGAAAGAGAGAAGCACATCTCTTCATCGCAGGATTTTATCTGACTGTTTGGACAGATTGGTAGAATTCAAAATGCAGCAGGGGCCTGTGATGTGGCAATAAAGCGTTTGCCTTTGATCCCGCCTCACTATTTTCCCCCCCCTGCACATGTGCATGTCAAAATCAATTAGATCAACTCTGAAGAGGCAAGGCAGCTGCGCATCCGCACAACAAACCTTTTGCATCACCTTAGTTTACCAACAATCTGCTTATTATTCTCATTGTCAGCTCATTGATATAAACTCCACCGCCGCCATCACCTGCACACACAACAAACTTCAAGGTGTACGAAAGATGAAATGATACACAAATAGAATATCCATCTTAAAAGACAGAAACACATGCTTACATCCTAGCCACAGCTGTCAATTACCTACAAAAAACCCCTCTTTGATAAGGAAAATTTGAATTTCCCCCTCCCTGCTCTTGGAGTGGCTTTTTCAGATGTCATAGCACTTATGAGAAATTTGTGACAGCATCAACAGCGCCTATTCCCCATTCAGCGGCATTAACTCTGTGCCATGTGTCTAACAAACGGAGGCCATTCTGGAGCCCTTAATGACAAGGCTGCTTCGCTCCTCTCCTCTCCCCCTCGCTCTTTTCAAATTGCTCTCTAAATGAAGTACAGCTGTGTGGACCAGGTGCTGCCATCCCCCTTTCAGAAAGAACAGGAAATTATGAAATCCCCAAATCCTTCACAAATGGCGGGCAGGAGGGAAGGTTGGAGAACGTCAGCTCGGTTTGCCTGGTCTGTAGCTACATGTCTCTTGTCGTTGGATAATCTTTCATTCGAGTTCCTCGTTCCGCTCTCTCCATCCACCTCTCCGATCCGCAACCTATCACTTAGGAGTGCCAGGACGCACAACAGATGCACTGATAGTTTCATTCGGTTGCAACCTCGTTTTGACAGCTTGATTGGTATCATTTTTTGAAACATGCATTGATTCTAGTTGTTGCGGCTTCCATGCAGATGATTAGGAGTTTGACTAAGTGGAAATATATTTTTAATTTATGTATTTTCATATATGTAAGTTCAACATTTTAATAATCTAAAGGTTCACAACTAAGCTTAATAATCCAAAGATAAATCATCCTCCTTCTTCCCTTTAAATGAAGGTTTGACTTGAAACCTGCGCTAGCAAGCTTAGAATCCATTTAATATTTAAAGCTCTGCACTTGTTCTCTGTTCTAGACAACAGCAAGAGCACAACTGCTGAAGTAGGCCTCCTGCTCAGGAGACTGTCAATGTGCAGCTGTCAATGTCTCCATAAAGCCCCATATCCATAATAGACAAAGCACTCATCAAGCCTCAGCTTCATCTGGCCTCCCAGATGCCCCATCACCAGGGGCAAATCCCATCCAGGACTGAGCGCCGCACCATGCAGCCAGATGTGAGCTGGCAACATGGCCGTGGGGTCAACACATGGCAAAGGTAGACTCAATAAATGAATTATACTCTGATTATCATAAATGTGGCATCTGAACATGGCGCTTGTATTACTGTTATTTGGAAGGGAAATGGTGGCACATAGTGTATTAGGTGCACTGCTGTCACCAAAATCCACACATGCAGAAACATATGAGAATAATATGAAGCTTAAATATACAATTCATAAAAAAAAATCATTTGAATATAAGAATGCAACATTATGACTCAAGCATGTGTCTGCACACATTTGGTAATCATTTAGTTATGACTCAAACTTTGTGCAAGAACATTACAGGGGGTAACACGATAGAGCCAAAACATATTTCGGATTCTCAGAATGATTCCATGCCATATGCCCTGTATTTGTACATTATTCCACAATGTTCTAGGTCGCTCCCTCAAACATATTCTGTTTCGTCACATGCCAAAAAGACCTTTCCCCCCCATCCCTCCTTTCCTCAGTTTGACACGTTTTCATGCGGTATCTGGCTGCCCTGGCTCCCTGTCTTCCCCTTTAAAATGCCATGCCAACTTCAGAGGACCCAGGTGTATGGGTCCGTTATCAATTCCACTAACAAGCGTGCTTACTGGGATCACAGGACGCGTTGTGGCTTGCTTTTAAGTCCCCGTCTGTAGCCAAGGCTGACCTGAATTGGAGACATGCGGCCCCCTGCTGATAGCAGCCAACCTCTGATGGGCAGTCCCTCTCCCAGACTTGGCCAGCACTCCGCCTGGGAAGGAGGAGGGGAGAGAAGAAGAAGTCTTTGAAATGTTGGAGTTCCATGAAGAATTGAGAAGCAGGACAGAATCAAAGGCTTCGGATATAGGAAAGGAGAAAAAATATTGAATCAAGACTTCAAGATGAGGAAGAAGGCAAAAAAAAAAAAAAGCCCTCCTCACACACGTGTACACGGTAGATCTTACTTACACTGTGAACAAAGAACATATCAGAGGTTGCAATTAAAGCTTCTATTTCTTTGCCATAGAGACAGTTGCTTGAAATGTAGTTTAAATTAAAAAAAATCTGCAGCTCTGTAAAGTACAGTTCATCTACACTCATTAGAATTACCTTTACTTTAAAGTTAAATCCTAGGGGTTAGGATAAAAATCATCAACCGTTTCCAAAGCCAAAATAGGTTTTTGAAATTTTATGCTCTTTTTAAATTGTCATTTTAATATTAATTGTTTTAAGTTGTTTTAATGTCCTGGTAGAATATGCAAGGTCTTCCCAGAATAAGACAGCAGTTGGTATCTGCCAATACAAACAATCAATTTAATATTAAATTGTATAATAATAACTGTGGACTCCTAGTATTTTACTCATTGTATGAATCCCTTTGAGGAAGATACTGAGGTTCATTTTTTTAGGTAATATCAAATAATTCTTTTCCGGGTTTGTAAACTAATAACAAAAATCTTGCATATATTAAAATATACAGTTGTATATTCATAATTGGCATTTGTTTATAAATGACAGCATAAAAAACCTAAAATTATTTCCATTACTCAACAATTTATTTCCACTAGTCTCATTTCAACTCAATCAGAATCAGAACAATTAATAATCCCTGATGAAATTATGTTGGCAAAGTCATGAAGGTGCTTATTTTCTAGTTTCTCCTTTCCCTGCTCTCTGTGAGAGTGCACTTGCTCACACACAGACACAGACATATAATGCACACGTGTTGCGTGTGGATCGAAGCTGATAGGAAGATGGTAAAGTGAAGCGATATTAGTATAGTTGACGAAAACACATTATGTTACCATACTTTCAATAAAATTTTGAACTACAAGTGTTACGCAGAACATAATTAGACTGAGACTGAGCATAAAACAGAAAAGAAACATTAAAGGAAAGACTGCTGGCGTGTTAAGTACCTCCAAACTGCCAACCCATTGCTATTAGCTTCCGGCACGCTTTGTTATCTCTTAGCTGTACTGTTCCTCACGTGTGGCAGAACTGAACTGAACAGTTTGGGTGAAGTGGTTAACACTCACAGCAAGAAATTTCCTGATCTGAAACCACAAGGCCACTTGTTCTCCGGGTGCCTCTAACAATCAGAGATAAGCTTGTTGGATAATTCATTCTAAATAGTTAGTGACATGTTTGTGTGTCTCTATGTTGCCCCTGTGATTGGGTGGTAACATGTATATCGTGCCTTTTGCCCCGTGTCAGCTGCGATAGACTTCAACATAAAATGAAACATTAAAATATTAGACAGAGGAGGCCCCTAATTGTTCAGCGGCTGAAATCCTAAAAAAGCAAAATGTGGTATCAGTAGGGATACAGTACGGGTGTGAGAGGGTCTGTGCTTGTCACTTTGTCTGTTTTCTCCTTGCACACAGCTAAATATACAGTAGCAGAGGTCCATGTGTCATAAAAAGAAAATGGGTGCATGTGTTAGAAATGGGTCTCTCTCAGCTCTTGCTGCTGCTTATACTGGTGGTGATGGTGGCAGCTGAAGGCCATTATGTCCAGGTGGCCTAGAGGATGCAGGGGCTTTACTGAGAGCTATACACACCACGCACACACTCTTTCACACACAGAGATAGAGAGCTTCACAGCTGCTAGGGCCCACTGCATGTCAATTAGGATGGCAGAGGATGTATAGGGACACATGGACATTCACACAGCACATGTATAATGCATGACAGGTTGGATGGACCATTCTGAGGTCTCGCAGTAGCAGTGTGTAAAAATATATATAAAGTTCAGAAGGCATCACACGCACACATCAGGTTCGCACTGGCAGGTGGATTCCATGCGAGTTGACTTGTGTGGACTCACATGTGTTTGTATGATTGTAAGTTCTACTTTTGTGCACACATCACAAGGCAAAAGAGGGAAACGGTGCATTGTATTTGAAGACTACCTGAGAAAAAGATGGGAAATTGTGATTTTCATTCACACCTTAACCAGAACAACATGGCTGAGGTTTCAGTCTGCAAAAGCCTGGGTGATAAAAGCACTTTACGCCACAGCGAAATCACTTTCATCCCTGAAGTGCATTCGGGGGGCGTTACAGTATACTCCTAATATTTATAATCTTGCATGAAAACTTGCAATAAGGTATACAAAATACTTAAAGTTTGAATATACTATCATATAAATTGAGTCAAGTCTCCATTATGCCTTTTGCCTCCATGCCAAAGTGACAACGGGTAAACCATAACTGTACCACAGAGATGTCTTTAAATGTATCGTAACAACTGATAAATTCCAAGTTTCTGATATGAAATAAGCTCATAAATTGACTTTAAACTGACATTGCTGTTATTAGCAACCACATTTAGAATCACGTTATTAGAAAGTAGTTTTAGAGTCTTCATGTAGTTTTGAGAGGAAGATAATTTATAAGCTGCACAACTCAGGACTTGTAATTTTTCAGCCAGTGCCATCCTGTTGGCATGGAGATACACTTATGCTTTATAGACCTTGTTGTCTTGTGTGATTAAGAACATATATTTGAGAATAATCTAAATCCTCATAAGTGTATTCTAATGTCTATAAACTATAAAGTTTAGAATGCATTACAGACATGACCTTCAAAGAAAGTCTTACAAAATTTATGAAGCACACAAACATTCCTTTTAGGGTCAAAACAAGTCAGAAGTTATGTGCAGAAGCTAGCACATTATGCTGATTACGCTTATGAAAATTGCATGTCGCGGGGTGAAGGGTCACCAGAGCTTAATTCTGTTTTCATGTTTTGTTTCACACTAGCCAAGCTGTGGGTGTCTGTGCGTGAGGCACTGTTTGCTATTGGCTTTGACAGCCTGCAGTGTAATTGGCTCACTAAGGTGATTCAGTAATCGCCTGAGTGACACCTTCCCTGGCAAATTTTGACATTGGAGGTGGATGAGGATGCGGTGGCTTTCAAGTGCCAAGGGAGCTAACCTTGGTAGCAAACCACATTTATAGCAGGAAAATGCTGTGGAGACCTACTTCGTTCATTCATTGTATTTGCATCGTGTAATGAAATGAAATGAATTTTTTTTTTCACATCCTCTGAACCTTATTGATTTCCACCGCTTAAGTGCCCTTGCCCCTGGCATGTTAGAAACAGTCGCCTAATTTCATCATCTTTCCTTTTTTGACCTCTTCATCATCACCTACTTCCCCCCTCTTCCTACTTCTCCTAGCCCACTTGATCTTTACCTAAATCTTGCAACAACCCCTCTTACACTTTCAACTCACCCACCTACTTCATTAACTCCTCGCTTCCCCGTTTTCCAACTCCTTCGCTTCCTTCTCCTCCCTTTTGCTCCTGGCGTCGCCCATGGAGAGGAGGAGCAGCCAGCACTGTTCGTTCCTCAGGACTGTCCTCCTCATGCAGAACACAGATGGTTATTATGGAGCTGCACATAAATTGATTATGTTGGAAATTAACTGTTGCTGTCAAAGGCAGCCGCCAACCTGTCCCAGTGTGTCCCTGTGCCCGCTGATGCATAGGATCCAGCTGATGGACCAGATGTTTGCACAGTGCGCTGCTCCTTTTAAGGTCAGCACAAAAGTGGTATGGGGGCTCTCTGATCTCTGTGTCTTTGTACTTTCAGTCTATGCGCTCTTGCCTCCTAACACTTGTAGGAAGTAAATTAGGATTTTTTTTGACCCTGGATTAGACGATTGTGGTGCTGAACTGGATGATGTGTTTTTTAAAATTT
The DNA here is from genome assembly GCF_963576455.1 of Neolamprologus multifasciatus. Lineage (NCBI taxonomy): Eukaryota > Metazoa > Chordata > Actinopteri > Cichliformes > Cichlidae > Neolamprologus > Neolamprologus multifasciatus. The sequence goes on along the minus strand of NC_140457.1, from coordinate 17,626,568 downwards.
GTTTTAAAATTGCTTTCATTTAACGGTTACTTGTTAGAAGTTTCTTGACTTATTACACTTTAAAATTCAAATACTTTTTGAATATCTTCCTCACTTGCTATATTTTGAGATTTTTAGTGTGTTCCTTCACATATGGAGGTTACCACTAAGTAACATTTAATCTATGGGAGTTTGAAGTTGACCCTAGTTTTGTGCCAGAAGACCATGTAGTCTCTTCAACAGAACTATCGTGCCAACAGTCTCCAAACACTACTCCTACATCGGAACGTCTTCCAGCAGCTCATTACAGGTTGGTCTGGATACGCATGATGGGTGACTCCTGGCTGTGGCCTCGGGGGACAGCGAGCACAATGCCAAACTCAGCAGAAATTCAGGTTTTAGGAGTGTTGCTACATCATTTTCCAGGCCTGACCTTGATTCCAGGCCCACTCCTGCATGTTTCCGTATGCATGGCAGAATACAGAGGGCTGCCAAAATCGGAGCCAAACAGGGAAGAGAAGCCCCCTGTGATTCACGCACACACACACCCCGACCAACAGAGACATGAGTAAACACACTCACAGACCTGGGCCAAATCCCATCATGAAGGTTAACATGCATAGGAATGAAAAGCTGGATACATTATTTAATATACTGTAAAAATTATTTAAAAACATAAACTTTGTGGGGAATTTAGATATATATATTTTGAATTACAGGCATATACAAAATATATACATATATGCAAAAAAGATCAGCATAGTTTTTTATGTTTAAACTTCATTACAAAAACACAAGGTTCACCCACTTTCAGTTATTGGACATGTTATTGTGTTGTATATTTAATTTGTAAATATTATGAGATGCAATTTATCCATCAACACTCAATAATTAATAATTGCAAACATGCTTTTTTTCTGCAACTTGCAATTAATAAAACATCTGAAATGAACATTTTTCAGACTCTTCATTTAGCACTTTGCAGAAGCTCCTTTGGCAGCAACCATAGCATTGAGTAATTGCTGAATTTTTGCCAAGAGTTTTCTCACGGGGAATCACTGGACCATTGGGGCTCTCACTCTTATATTGTAGGTTCTTTACCTTATAGTATAACGCACCATTACATGACTGCTGTTGTAAAATAGTACTTTATATTTTAAAGCTTCTACAGCCTAGTCACACACATTTTTCGCAGGAGGTTCATCAGGATGGGAAACATATGAAACCTTCTTCAGGTCTTTTCATAGATGTTTTGTAAGGTTTAACTCTTGGCAGTTTTTGCTTCCATGATACTACTGCCATGATCCCGGGGTGGTTGTAGCTCAAGAGGTAGACCGGGTCACCTCCTAATCATAAGGTTGGTGGTAACCAAGATACTGATTTCTGATGTGTCCATCAGAGTGTGAATGTTATATAGACAACGTGAATGGGTGAATAAGGTAAGTTAAACAGAGTGCTTTAGTAGAGTATAAAAACACTTTATAAGGCCCGGTTTATTCATCACCATTCTTTATATTAGTAGTGTTCACACCACAGCCCCCCATTTACACCACTACTGTATATGGGAGGGTCTTTCAATCAGTCTTTTTCATTTTTCTCTGAGTCCTTTAAATGTTATTTGCCGCCTGATTGATGAAGTGCTGCTAAGCTGAAGCTCTACTGAAACAGACACTTAACTCACCAAATTTGGTGATTTGGCCAGATGGTCAACAACAAGAAGAGTACTTGTGGTTTCAGACTTCTCCTGCTCTACGCCTCACCATAGTTTTATTGTAGTTCTTTGGAGATGATAGTGGGACCTTATATGGTCATAAAAATGAAATATTTCACAGACCACTAAGCACTCCAATATAAGGACACACTTACTGCTTCCATATGAATTAACATGGTACATAAGTGGCAGCCAGGTGTTGCTAATCAAATGCACTTGATCATCAGTTAGTGTGACCACCTCGACAAAAGTAGTTTTGGTAGTTAGCGATTCTGGAGCAGTCAGGTGTGTGTTAACACAATGCCAGAATCTTCACCTTCGACCTTTCAGTGCTCAAAGAAATTGAAAAAAGAAAAACCAAAAGCTACATGTTGGACTCTACATATCTTAGTTGGGATGTTAAATTTTGAAGTTCTTGACAGTACAATTAGAAAAAGACTGAATAAGTATGGCTTATTCCAGGAGAAAGCCTCTTCTAGCTATAAAATGGTGCAAAGTTAAACTGAACAAACCACAAGATTTCTGGAACAATGTCCTTTGGATAGTCAAGTCCAGTGTGGAGATTTTTGGCCACAATCGTGAGAACCAAACACAGTATTTCAGTAAAAACACCTCATACCAACTGTCCCGCACAGTGGTGGAGGTGTGATCATTTTAGTTTGTTTCAATTGAGTTGACAATGAACTCTTCTTTATACCAAAGAACTCTAGAGTCAAATGTGTCCCAAACTGAATCAAATGCCTGCAACCCTCAATGAACTCAACAAACTCCTTAAAGTTCCTGCTGAAGGTGGTTCTTTGATTTAGGGTCCTGTGAAAACCTTAGACATAGGTGTGAATTTCTAAACTATGTCTAATCACTGTCAATGCTGTAAGTGGTCTATCGGTACGCTTTAAGTATGTCTCAAAGATACTATAATTAAAGCAAACAGAACACACCTAACCAAAAACATTGCCAGCAGGCAGTTTAATGAGTTTGTAAAAAATGAAAAAAGAAACATTTTTGCTTTTTTGTTGATGGTTTTTGAGTGTAAATTACACAGCAAATATGCAATTATTTTTATCTATGTAAAACATGGAATATGTTCAAACCTCCTCAGTGTGAAAGTGTCTTGACACTTATTAGCATCACTCTGAAGATGAAGATCCCTTTGAAAATCTTTTTGATAAAAGTTTATAGTAGCTTGGAGACAGATTAGAGCCTCGCTGGTCAGTGAACTAACCAAATCCTATCACAGGCCAGACAGGCATCGTGACATGAATATGAATGTCAGCAGGTGATAAACAGAGTGGATTTCTAGGATGTGTGACTGTTTGCGACACATACCCCTCACACCCCAGATGTAGGCGAGCTGGGGAGGCTGCCACTCAATTTGACGACATCTGAGCAGCTAGCAGCAGTAATTGGCTACAACAGCCTGACTGTATGGCAATGAGTCTCATAGAAAATATAAAAGATACAGAAATGAGAAATACAGTGGAGACCAAAAGTTACTGTATAACAGTTTTATGCAAATGTAGTTCAAGTATTGTTCAACTGAATGCAAAGTTACAGCAGAGACAAAGCAAGTTGTAATAGTGTTGTTTAGATTGAATCTTTCTCACTCTCGCTCAGTTTAATTTCATGACAGATCATCTAAAGGTTTTTGCACTAACTTTGACTCTTGGAAAAGTCATCGGTGGGAGATCACTTCTTAAATTCAAATGCATTTCCTTTAGTTTTTTCTTTAATTTGTCACGTACTGTATCTTTGCAGTCTATAATAGAAGAAAGTACAATCCCGAATGAACCTACTGAAACTGCAAGGTGACTCGCGCTCCAGAAGCCTTGGAGAATACAGTTCAGTGATAAAGTATTCCTGATTTCTTCCCTTTTGGTTGTTTTTTTACACCATGTTTGGCTGTGTGCATAATGTTCTTTTGTTAGTTAAATTACACCTGATGCAACAGAACTCGAACCTTTCAAAAAATAAAATTTTTATCATGTCAGTCTACAGAATATTTAAGTCTTGGGGGGTCATCAAGATGTTTTTGGTAAATGTGAGATAAGCCTTTGTGTTTATCATGTACAATGACCTTAAAGCAGACTAATGAGGCCTGACGTTTATTAGATGTTCTGCTGGGTTCTTCTGTGACATCCTGAATGAGTCATCCCTACACGTTTGGAGTAATTTTGGCTGTTAGGAAGAGTACAAATACTTTTTCATTGAACTGTCCTGCAATATTGAAGCAGAAAAATTATCTAAAGTTTCTAAAGAAGAAAATATATGACCTATCACAGTATGTCACATGACTTTAATAACATAAAACACATTTTGGGTATTTTGAAAAGTAAACTTAAGCAACACAATGCCTCTAGCAAAAAGCTAAATCCCCCAAATTTGTGGAACACTAGCAGTATCCTCTATGCCAAGGAGGACTTTAAATAAACATGAACATAAATAAATGCATGTGCATGTTCTTCTACACATCTGTGAAAGTGTATTGGTGTGGCTTCATTTACTGTATGTGTGTGTGGATGAGAGTATGGTACCTGAAGCCCTGGAAAATATTTTCCAATCACTGCTCTGCTGGTTTCTCATTGTTCTGTGAAGCTGTTTGCTACTCTGCACGATTAACAGTATTATCTATACCCAGTGCAGTCAGCCAGCCAGCCAGTCCTTGGGCCATTGTGTTTCTGTCAAGGGTGAGTGCTCTGTGCACTGCATGTCACGCCTGCCCCCCTGACAGTAGGGTCAGGCTTGGCTAGGCCCAGGTGGGACGTGCTGGCATTTGGGCAGTGTCCGCTGCAGGAGGCAAGGGGTAGACAGGAGGGGTATTTGGGAGAGGAAGTGGCCTCAAAAGTAGAAGAGAGGCAGAGAACTGGTCCCCTTGCCCAGTCAGAGCCCCGGTTTAGGGGTGAGAAGGGGTGAGGGGATGGATTTGGAGTCCCCCAGGGGGCCGCCTTTATGTGCCCTGAGCATCAGGCTCCATCTGGTCGCTCTGCTGAGAGGGCAGTATCTGTGACAAGACTACCTTCGCAAGACAGATACGCCTTGCAGCTTCTGGTTCACTCTGTCCACCTCTCCATCACATTTGTTTTGATGTTTTGCAAAATGTTAAGGACACCTCATAACTGCTGTGGAGTGTAACTACACTTGTTTTGAGATGCTTGTATTCTCATTTAGAACTTTGACATGTCAGCAGGAAAGGATCACTTTGAGAGTTAATGTCATCAGTTTGTAGATAAGAATGTAAAACTAGATATGCAGCACATGCAACATGCAAAATATGACGCATTAAGGTACAGAAGACACTAACTAATGCTCACAACAAAACATAGATCACTAACTACTACAGTACTAAATGAACCAATAATAAAATAAATAATGAGGGGGATCATATCTACATAGTAAACTCATTTGTTCTTGATACATAAAGTACATTTTTGAATGCAGTAAGTTAATTTTTTAATTGAATGAACATGGTCTCCAAACCCAACAGAACAGGAAAAATGGCTTACTTATATTCATGCACATAGTACATCACCAAACATAAAGTGCAAAATATGTAAAGAAATACTCACATTGCTAAATTACATTCCCCAATAAATATCTTCCAAGTGAACTAATTAATATACACAGAGCTGTACTTAATTTTGCTATATTCCAAATTTCAAATATATGTACACAAAATGTTGTTGACCTTCATTTTTCAGCAGAGCGAATGCTAATAAATCAAGATGCAAACACTCATATGGAGCCTTTTATCTAAATTGTGTCTTATTTGATTTGATGATGTAGTCTCCTCTGATGTGAATGTCATATTAGCATACCATTGACAACCTACCGAACTGACGCTCTATCTTTTCTGTTTCTCCCACTCTCTCGCTCACTTCCTCCCTGCCTCGCGGCCTCTCTCACCGCTGACCCCTCTGACCTCTCCTTTGATGAACTCATGAATTCATTGCCCTGCTTCTCGGGCCTTACCCCTCTTCCCTGTGCTGTATAATTGACTCAGCTGCAGCCTTTGTGATATAATAGCTAGTTTACCTGGCAGAATGACATTTCACAGGCTCTGAGCCACCATAAAGCTAATTGTTCTAGCACGAGAGGGAGAGAGCAGTGTGTGCGTGTGCAGCTGATGATAAGAGGAGAGCGGTCGCTCCATTTGTGCTGTATAGGCCAACGGAGGGTTAGAAGTGACATTTATCTCACTGAGGCTCAGACCCAGCCGTGGCCCGATGAAGCCTCGCTCCCTGCTTCACTTTCTAACATTTTATTTCCATTACTTACATGGATTTTTTTTATAGTTTTATTCCTTTTAATAAGTGTTGTGCATGTGTGTTTGCAACCAGTCATCCTGCATGCGAATGATAGGGTCTTTAATTAAGCCCATTGGCTGCATTTGCCCTCTTAGTATTCAGTATAATGTGGAAGGAAAGGCATATAATATACATAAATGTATAATATATATATTTATGTATAATTTATTATACATAAATGGAAAGGAAAGTCAGGTGGCCTCTCAGCAATGTCATTTTGACGTGTTGCATCTGATTGCTCGGTGCCCATCTGTCTTCTTTAGAATGAATATATAATATGAATCCATGTGTTCTAACAACTGTCAGTGACCAATAAGGACCAGATAAATGCATGATGAACTTTTCAATGTATGGATTCATTGTTTTTTTGTTTTTAGTTTAAACGAGTAAAAGGTACTAAATACGAATAGAAAATGGGAGAATCTGAATTATTGTAATAACTTTTTGCAAACGTGGCTCAAAATATCTTTAATATATGTAAATCTGAGGGTGGCACAGTGGTGGCTCATAGCAAGACGGTCCTGGGTTTGAATCCCATGCGGCACCTTTCTGTGTGGAGTTTGCATGTTTTCTCTGGGGACTCTGGCTTCCTCCCACAGTCCTGTGACATGCATGTGTTTAATTGGCAAATGATAATAGGTGTGAGCGTGAATGGTTGTCTCTATGTGTTAGCCCTGCAACAGACTGGCAGTCTGTCCAGGGTTTACCCTGCCTGTCATCCTATGATGGGGATAGGATCTAGCCCCCCATTGACCCTAAACTGGATGTAAAAACATCTCAGAGACAGCCAAACCTTCACACTACATATTATATGCTTCACATATAGGGTTCTAGCTAGGGATGGGTATCGTTTAGGTTTTATCTGATACCGGTGCCAAACCGGTACTTTTGAAACGGTGCCGGTGCTTAAACGGTGCTCGAACCGGTGCTTAAAGAATGGAGAACACAAAATTGGTCCAAAAACCTCTCATGTTCAGCTGTTTTTTTAGTAAAAAGATAACAATGTTAGCCTTTTCTGCAGCTATAGGGCATATATGGTATCACTCTTGGCTGGAAGCAGTGCTTTAACAATGGAAAAAACAAACATAAACTTCATGTTTAACTGTTTCCCACTTTTTATTTGGTCATTTTTGCCTTTTTGGCCAGGGTGAAGGGAGTATCTGCCATCAAACAAGAAGACAGCCGCATGTAGCTATGATGGTGTTTGCTAGTTCACCTTACATACATTAATGTAATAACGTGGTTAGCCTACTCAACGTAAATTATACACGAACAACATTAAGCTACTCACGCAGAGAAGAACGGCTGCTGCTGCCATCATCATCCTCATCATTTCTGCTACACTGGCAGGGCTAGGGGCCAGGACTCTACTCTTCAGCTTTTTGGGGGATGTTGCTAACTCTTCGTCCGATAACAGGCACCACACCTGCAGTAGATGCGCTCGGTGTGAGGTCTTGCATTAAGCTATCAAATACGGCGCATTTTTCGGCTTTTAAAAAAAACGCTATGCGTCGCCAGGTGTTTCATCGGATTTCAGGTGTTACCTCCTTTCCACAGTATCACCTTAAAGCACTTGTTGCAGGCTGCTGAGTTTGCATCTTTTGCTGTGAAGTACAGCAAGACTTTTGACCGCTTCGCCTTGGGCATTTTTAATCTGTAGCTCTGCTCTAAAAGAACGTACGTACCTGGACCCGCCTACTATCCCCGGAAACGTAAAATGATTGGCTAGAATTCAAAGTGTATCACATCTCAGGAAAAAAAAGCACCGAAATAAAGCACCGAAATGTGCGCTGCTTTTCGGTCTGGTTACTACCGTTTATGTCAGAACCGGTGCCATCATGGCACCGGATACCGGTACCCATCCCTAGTTCTAGCTGAGGGACAAGAAGTACTGTATTTTAGGAATTACCAGTGACTTCTACCAGTCGGTATAATGATGTTTACTCCAGCACAGTCCTGGTCTAAACTATAAATTATATCCAGCTGAACTAGACAGCAGCTGAAAATAATACTTTTTGCAGTTGCTCCATGATCTCCAGCTTTTCAAATGTAGACATGTTTTGTAATGGTGAGGTGATACTGGAAGTTCAAAAATGACTGTACCCCAAAACAGCCCTCAATGATGTCTTTTGTCAGAGGGACCTGTGAAATACTGCTGTTCAAGTCTTTTAAGATATTCTTGAATATTTTAATGGGTGGGAGGGAGATTTATTTCTTTATGAATTATTTTAGTTTTAAATTTGTCTTTTGGGTGAGCATTTCTAAATGTTTAAATTCTAGGTTTGTGGTGTCATTATTGTAAATTTATGATTTTAATGATGTTACCTTCTGCGGCTTAAGTAAAAGTACGTGTCCTGGAACATAAATAATGAATTAGATTCTCATTCTGCTTCAGTACATCTTAAAATATCTTGTAACAAATTGTATTAAAAATCTGCACATTATTACAGTGAACCACATTCTTTTTGATAGTGTAACAATACACTCAGAAAACAGAGAACTGTCACTGACATGTTTTGCATCGATTCTCCCTGCCTGGTATTCAGATAGTCCTGTTTCAGTAGTGAAACTGAGATGGATGAACAATATATATAGAGAGGAGAAACCTCCCAGAGGGAGATCTGCTCAGCACTGCAAGGAGATCCATTTCATAATCACAATATACTGCTATCGATTCCAAGTTTGAACAAAGCATTGATTTGATTGAACTGTCATTACATTGTGACCCTTCGCAACCCTAATGTGATCAGACTAAAAGCATGTCTAATGCTATTTAGCTAGGGATTTTTGTCAGTGTGCACGGTAAACGATACTGTACTTCAAAGCAATAGTTCAGCATTTAGGCACATTTCAATTCAAAACCATGCACATTGGGTATAGCATTAGAAAAATGAAACGTTATGCTTAGTTGAGCATAGATGGTAGGGGGGAAGCATGTAGCCTGGTTGTGTAGTTCAAAAATACATCGCTATTACTGAATGTCCTGCAGCCCAGAGCAGTGACTTGATGTCACCGTGAGATTGCAAGCAATCAGCTGAGACTTAAGCCTGGCTTATATTTCTGTGCTGAATCGACACTATAGGTACACTGCAGGCATGTATCCAAAGGCTGAGCTAATGAGCTAGCTTGACGTGCAGCTCCCCAGAAATGTAAACACATGTTGCCTGCAGCAAATCTGCTCTGTCTGCTGGCCGTGATTTGTAGAAAGGTAATGCTTCAGCAAAAGAAAATGTTATAGGAGTATCTGGCATGCAAAAAACAGCAAAAATAGTGCAAACACTGGAGCTAGTATTCTGCTAGTGCAGCAATAAAACACTTATTCTCTTTCTCAAAAAATGTGTTGTTCTGATTTGTTATTTACACCTGTGGTTCGTTCAGGTGTCCAGAGATTTTGAACTAGTTGTTTAACAACGCGCATTTATAAAAACCTGCATTTTCAGGTTAAGTCACGATCCAAGAAACAGCCTTAAAATATTAAATATTTGGTAACACATCCATCCGTGCTGGTAGATTTTGAGGAGGCAAGCACGCCTGCCTCTGTGTTGAACAGACTGTGGGATGTCACTGTAGCGTCACTAGGGTTTCTTCTGCTCTGTTCCTGTCAAAAAAACCCACAGGCCCACCCATCCAAGATGGCCTCTCTGCTTCCCACTTAGAGAAATAGATGGAGTGTTTAAGTGTTTTTGTCGAGTCAAATGGCACCAGGCAGATGACTGCATGCTATTACCATAATTTACCCTGATGCAGGCTGTCAGGGTGTATCATCAGCAGGTCTGTTTCCTGCCCTACGGAGCTTCCAGGAGCTTACAGACAGGTCTAGCTATTCACAGTCATGCTGTGAATCTCGATGCAGGTTCAGATTATCGTCTGCATTTAGTTTTTTGTCTGTCACAGCTTGTCGCCAGTAAAGTAAGCTTCACTTTCTCTTTTGCATGACAGCTGAGGGGTGCTGAGTGGCACTCGTCCTTCAGTCTGTCTGTCTGTCCGTCCCCACCTGTCTCTCTCTGCCAAAGCTTTTAGGGGCTGCCCGCACAAATCTGTCAGGCAGATGGGGGGCCGGCTTTTTACATGTCACTTGAGGGACGCCCATGCAACACAATCTGCGGCCCACAATGCAGTGTGTTTGAACCTCGCGAAGCCCAAATGGAGAATCGATGCAGCGCCATGCACAACCCAGATTCTCTGAAGAATCCCTCCATATCTGCCTGTCTGTGTCTACCTTCTGCTGGGCTCCTTTAGAAGAACTCTGCATCTTTTATTTATCCCTTGAAATAAGGCTGGACCCTGACGAGAGCATAGGCTGCACACACAGACACTCTTTTCACACAAACGTGTACACACACACACGCAAATGGGCCTCCTTCTGTTACTGAAAAGTCGGCAATTATGGAGAGAGAGGGGAGGGACAGTTGGGATTTGCATATGTCGTTGAGAGAAGAAACTACATCTCCCACAAGGCCCGGCGGTGGAAATGAACCAGCTGTCCATGGTTTGTAGATCAGATCCCATCCTCTTGATTACGAAATCACAGAATAATAAGGACCAAAAAGTTGTGGGCCACGCTGTTTGTTCCTCCTTTGTTGTTCCCTAGAACAGAAGTTATTTTGCTTCCGCTGCCTCCGAGCTGTTTGCCATGTGCCAATGTTTGGTGCACTGTGCTCCACTTGTTCTCCTTCTCACACAGAAAATCAGAAGGCTCCAGCCCTGCCCCTCCAAAGCTGTCATGTGAACTCCCGCCTTTTGTTTAATTTACATTTTGAGGCACAGCCCATCAATCCCCCCCTCTTCCTGCTGCCCCCTGCCAACACCACCACCCCACCACACCAACTGGCTTCATCAGAAATGCAGAGTTCAAACTAATTAGTGACATTTGGCCATTTGTGAAACTTTTTTTTCTCTCCAAGCTCAGCTTCTGTCAAAGATGGCCTTATAGCTCATAGAGGACTGTAGTACTTTTCATCAGTATGAAAACTGAATACTGTATACCAGAGACAAAAGACTCTTTCTGCCTCTTCGCTGATGCAAGTTTGAGTAGAGCTCAGATGCACATTACAATATGTGAAGCACTTGTATCTGTATAATCTATAGAAAAAATAAACTATGATCACTTGTTTTTGTCATGAGAAACATCTGTCTCACTGATTAAATGCAACTCTCCTATGAGGGAAAACATCTGCAGGGCCAAAACGACACAGATAATGTGACAAAATGATACTGGAAAGCCAAATAATGTAGACAGGCATTGATATTTAGTAAGTGTAGAATCAAGGGACTGAAGATGGCACACACAGAGGAGTATATTTTATATATGTACAGTGTGCACTGTGATTTGGCCAGTGCAGCGACATATTTAGTAAGTGATTCTGAACTTTCAGCTGTTTTTCAGACATACCAACAGCTGTTGTTTATGCTTATATATGTATATATATATATATATATATTTTATTTTGAATAATAATGTTTTGTACATTATAGGTCTACGTAGGTAGCGATAAATCACTTTATTACACATTTCACTGGGCAGGCATCCTGAATTTTACTCTGTAACATCTTGTATTTATAGGTGTTTTTGGTCACGTATGTAGTTTTAAATGCCACAGTTAGACGAAAGTCTGTCAGTCAATGTTACAGATCAAAAACCATAACAGGCTTGGTGGGTACACACAGCAGCTGTGTCCATGCACTGTGCCATGATAGAAATGAGAAACTGGTAAGGTGGGACATGAAGCATGGACAGTAACCATTTGAATAAAATGGCAAAATAAAGGCTTCCTCAGAATGAACATTTGGGTAATTCAGAAAGCATTTTTTAATGCGCTGTAACATTTGTACTAAATCCTTTTGTCAGGATTTGGATCATCCCTGCTGTCATATGACTCAGACGCACACAATTAAAATCATGGGAAAGTCAGGACTTGCTCATATATTGTGTTCTTGCAGCTTTGCCGCACAGTGACACCACGTCCCCGTTAAATGAGTGACATCTGTCACTGATTTAAAAAAAATCTTCACTCTTTCAGAAATAATGACGTTTTTAAATATTGCTTTGATTTGAGAACGACTTGTCACATGAAACGGTTCAGAAAATATTACAACTCTGCAAAGCCGAAAGTTTTTTGCCAAACTTTCTTGCACCTCTGTGGACCGTGTAGCGTCTGGGTGTGAGGGGAGCCCTTGATAATGAGCAAACAACAGAACACGGTGAGGTATGGAGCAGTGCAGGTGAGGAGAGGGGAGGTAAAAAGCTGACAACGTTAATATGGAACGAAAAGGAGAGTGCAACCTGGCAGTCACTCAAATCCTGCACCTGCACCTTTATAAAACAAGCTCTCCGGTGTGTCTCTCTGGCTCCCTCTCTCTGTTTTTGTTTCCCTCATTTCTCTCTTTCTCCCTCCCTCTCTCTCTCCCTTTCCTTTCCATGTGCTGTGGCTCGGGGCGTTGTCATTTTCGGCATGTTTTCTCTACACTGTGCACTCTGTGTGTGTGTTAATTGCAGCCATCCTTGGGGAAAGGGGGAACGATGAGTAGGACCTGTTTGAGAACTGCCGTGCCAGGTTCTGTGGTACGACTCAGCGTGGAGCTGTAGACACCTGGTCTGCCTGAAGGGCACGAGGAAGGCACGCTTGCGCTCGCTCTCTTCTCCCTCCTTCTGCCCTCCCTTCACTTTCTATTCGACCTCTCTCTCTTTCTTTCCTCTCTCTCACTTTCGCACATACTCTCTCTGTCTTTGCTCTCCTCGAGCTCGGAGAAAACAGCTGCTCTACAGCCTGCACACAGGCATCCCCCCTTACCGGCCCAACCTATCCCATCAATCATGGCGCACTGCTTACCCCTGCTTGTATGAATGCAAGTGTGCTAGAAAGGGAGAAACTTGGAACTTTGTGGGTCAATAACTCTGAAAGAACTTATCCAGGAGGCCTAAGGCCGCTGTTCCAGCTTTAAATGTTTCAGAAATCACGACAATACTTGCCTGACCATCCTCAGCATCTCTTGGTTGAAGCGAACTACTCAAATAAGGCACAGTGATTATTAATAATTATACATATATTAATGTGAACACGATCATGAAGGTTTATAGCAAGATGTGGTTTACTTTGACCATTTAGGCCATTGTTTCTTTTAGTAATGAACAAAATGTAGTTACTAAAGTAACTGCAGAGATCCGAAAACATGCCTGCACCCATTCCTGAACCAAAGTTACTGACAACAGCGGTGAGCTGATCAAGCAGCATTTCTTAAAATGTTGGGATTTCAGGTCCCAACAAGTTCTGTCATGGGACTTTGTGCAGACGTCAAGTTAAAGTACACCTCATGATTCAGTAGGTTGTTGAAGCATCTTTGATAGCAGTAACTTGAAGTAATACGTTTTTTGACAGATTTTATTAGTCTCTCACATCATTGTGAAGATATTTAGGCCCGCTCTTCATTACCACATTGCTTTAGTTCATTGAGGTTTGCAGGCATTTGTTCATATTTATGGTCTCATTACAGCATTTCAATCAGTTAAGGTCTGGAAACCTTGATTCTTTTCTTTTTCAGACTTTCAGCTGTAGAGATGTTGCAGTGCTTGGGATCATTGTCCTGTTGCATGACACAGTTTCAGCTGTCACACAGCTGGCCTCACATCTGACTCTAGAATACTTTGGTATACAGAGGAGTCCACAGTGAGGTGTCCAGGTCCTCTGGCTGCAAAACAAGCCCAAATCATCATCCCTCTACCACCTTGCTTGACAGTTGGTATGAGGTGTTTAGGCTGAGATGTTGTGTTTGGGTTTCTTCTAGACGTGGCACTGTGCAGTATGTCTGTCACATTCTTCATAGAAAAAAAGAAGCATTTTCCTGGCATCCCTTGCAAACAAGCCACACTTGTTCAGCCTTCTTCTAAGTGCACTGTCAGGAATTTTAACATTTAATATGGTAACTGAATCTGAGAGGGGTTAGTCATTGGAGTGAAATAGCTGGGACATCAACTCCCCGAAAGATTGCGGCATTGTGTGTGGCACCTGAACGTTCCAGAGCAACAAACTGCCAAAGAAATCGACTTTTATAGAGGTGCTCACTCTTCCTAATGAGCAGTTGATCAATGCTTTTGATTAGCAGCACCTGGCTGCAACGTTCCCTTTCAATTCCTATGGAAACAGTAAGGTTGTACTTCTGTGAAAACTTTCTTTTTCACATATGGCTGCATATCATTGCATTCATTGAAGCAGTGTTACAGTTTGAGCTAAAACACATCATTTAGGTCAACTCGTCTCAGGTGAGTTAACCTGAAAAATGAGTTTTTAATGGGGAAAATGCATTGTTGCTTCCATAGAACTCAGTAATTTAAGGATTAGTTCTTTGCTTTGTTACAGAGAGTTACAAGTTCATATACATACACACTTCTCATATGAAGCAGCTTTTACTTGTTTACAGTGCAATACCCACTGGCAGATTCTTTGCCGTCATTACATCTGTGAATTGATCTCCTTTAACATTAGACTGATTATTGTGGCCAAACCTAGACTGTGATCTGTGTCTATCACCAGAGTACAGCATGTATTTATAGTCTGTGGTGCTTTGTCACTGGTCCTTGGCCTTTCCACTCAACTTTGACATTCACCATTAGCGTTGTGGCCTTATGTGCACATGGTGGGTGAGTGATGAAAAAGTTGCCCATTTTCATATTCAAGTCTGACATATTGAGCAATGGAAAGATGCTCGTGGAGTGCTTGTGGGCAAAGACAGTGACATACGGACACAGTATCTCTCTCTCACTCTCTCTGATACACATGCGCACACAACTCTTGGTCAGCAGCACAGATGAGTTCTGGGAAAACAAGCAGCTGCAGGAGGAGGAAAGGACCATAAGGCTGGACTGCTTGCCAAATTTCATCATCTATTATGGATTGCCTGAGATGCACACTCTACTGCAACCAGGGGCATGTCTCAGATTCACGTGCACTAACAAATTTCTGTGCACACTCATGCACACTCACATGTGCAACTTGAGATCCGCTTTGGTGGTGCATGTCAAACCTCTAAAGTCTATCTAAACAGAACCTAAAAGGCCAAACTGCACCTTCAGTACCACCTATGATACAGGACGCCACATCATTGATAAAAATCTACTTCTGTTACCAAAACAATTGGCATTCGTGTTTTCTTTATTGCGTACATGTACAGTATGTGGCTTGAATATTAATCCTTAACTTATCATGAGTAGGATTTGCCAACGTCAGAAAGTTTCAACTTCCAGACAGAACCTTAAGGTGAAATGAATTGTTGCATTTTTCAACACAGAAATGTGTCCACGCAAACAATGATTCTTTAAGTGCAACTAAACAGCTGAAAGAACCACTTCACAGAAAAAAAAACACCCACATTAGCATTCGTGCCAGATGTTAGGCAATCAAGACAATTTAACTGTAAGTGGGCGACTGCTGGATTAACTTGGTGTATTAGTATTGTGACAGCGAGCCATGAGGACATAAATAAAAATGTATATAGGTGTGACTTCTTGATTCACAAAGGATTAGAGTCTAGAAAATACATTGTCCTTGTTGATAGGCTGCTGAAATCTCATTAGAAGTTATCTCTAATGGTGCAAAGTTTTGCTGTTTTGCACCTCAATATGTGAAGGCTTTATGTCATAATTAGTTAAATGTATCAAGCTGCTATCTTCTTTTTTAAGCTCCTGCAGCTCAGATTCATGTTTTTAGTTAATCCATCCCAATTCCCTAGGTCTTAGATTCCCTGCCATGGTTACTGCTGCTTTTTTGCCAAACGGCAGAACAATTGCTACAGTCAGCCGTTACTTAGAAAATGATAGATGCTATATTCTCTTCATACTTCATACTCATGTTAATAATGCATGATACAAGCTTACTCCATGTAAAAAAAAAAAAAAAAAAACTGACAAAAACCAAAATTTGCATTTCGTTGCCCTGTACCTGTGACATGTGCAATGACAATAAAGTTGAATTCTATTCTATTCTATTCTAAAAATTGTCTTAAGGTATTGGGTCACTATGTTCTGCCAGAAAACTTTCAGTATCACGCTTTCTGCAAGTCTTTTGAGTTGTTTTAAAGGGATCGACCCCCATTCTTCTAAAATATGTTTCCGCATTTGAACATCTGAAATATTCAAGTTCTGGGTTGTGATCTTGAAAGCGTTGAAGGCCACAGTATCGTCTTTTTTTATAATCGTCAAACCAAGGCCTTCTCAGACCGTTTTATCATTTATTCACTCAGAATAACTCTCAGAGAACAAATGGGCCCGAACAATGCCTGCACAATGCATAAAAGAGAACTCAGTATCATGGGTTCAGATTTTTCCTTTTTAAACGTGTCCTGTTCAAGAACATCCCATATCTTTGCCTTGAGAAACTCTGGGTTGCTGTTGCAGTATACTTTGGGTTATTTTCCATCTGCGTTTGAAATGCTGTCTGATCAGTTTCACAGCATTAGCCCAGTACACTTCATAATTCATCCTGCTACTTTTATCAGCAGTCACATCATCAATAAACACCAGTGGTCATCTAACAGACTGATGGCCATGCATGCCCATGCCATAACAATGCTGCCACCATGTTTGAAAGATGAGCTTGAGATCATAAGCTGTTTCATTCCTTCTCCATTCTTTTCAATTCTCATCATTATGATACAAGTTGATCTTGCTTTCATCATCCAAATAATTTATTATTCTAGAAATGGGCAAGCCTTTTTGTTTTTAGATACTTTGTGTCAAAGTGCAATCGGGGTTTCATGTTCTTGAGTGTAACTAGTGGCTTGCACCTTGTTGTAAACCAGGAGTATCCAACTCCAGGCCTCAAGGGCTGGTGGAGGTTTTAGATATCACCCTGGGTTAACACACCTGAATCAAATGATTAGTTCATTACCAGGCCAACTTCAAGAGGTAATTTAGCCATTTAAATCAACTGTGTTGGAGCAAACACATCTAAAACCTGCAGGACACCGGCCCTCGAGGCCTGGAGTTGGACACCCTTGTTGTAAACCTTGTATTTCCATTCAAGGCGTCTCTTGATTATGGACTTTGACAATGATATGCCGACATCCTTGAAAGTGTCCTTGACTTTGGTTAGATGTTGTGAAGTTGTTTTTCATCACCAAAGGAAGAATTTTGAAATCACCCACTTTAGGTATCTTTATTGTCTTTTAGTGTTAATGAGCTGGTCGGTGCATTGAGTCTTTTTAATACTTAATCACATTCTTTGCCTGCTCCTGAAGTGTTTTTGTTCTCTGATAGATTTATTTACATTTTTAATATCTTTGGACCTTATTAAGAGTCCAAGTGAAAAGCTCCCAAAGATGAGTTCAAACCTTGAAATCAACACAAAATATTTTTTCTGCTTAGTCATGGAAGAAAAAGGGGACGGGGCTCATTTGTCCTTGAATATCCTTTTAAGTCAGTTATTACTTTCAGCCTAGAAAATGGGAGACTACGTATAACAATGACTGTAATACCTAAAAAGTTGATTTCTTTCTTTCATTAAACCCTTTAAATTAAAGCTGAAACCCTGCAGATTGTTTGATTTAAAATCCACAGTAGCTGTGGATTGGGGCAAAATTTTAAAATGTGTCACTGTCCAAAGAATTTATGGACATAAATACACTATATGCAGTTTATAGAAAAAAAGAATCAAATTACCTTTAAAAACTTATTTTTACTTTGCTTCATGCATGCTTTTGCTACTTGCAAGTAGGTCTTCCTAAGAATCAAACTTACCCAACTTACCAACCTGCAGGCTTCATCTGTACATCTCTGACATTTGTGTATACTAGGAATTCCCTCCACCCAGACTGTTCACATACAGTGGGGCAAAAAAGTATTTAGTCAGCCACCGATTGTGCAAGTTCCCCCACTTAAAATGATGACAGAGGTCAGTAATTTGCACCAGAGATACACTTCAACTGTGAGAGACAGAATGTGAAAAAAAAAAAAAATCCACGAATTCACATGGTAGGATTTGTAAAGAATTTATTCGTAAATCAGGGTGGAAAATAAGTATTTGGTCAATAACAAAAATACAACTCAATACTTTGTAACATAACCTTTGTTGGCAATAACAGAGGTCAAACGTTTACTATAGGTCTTTACCAGGTTTGCACACACAGTAGCTGGTATTTTGGCCCATTCCTCCATGCAGATCTTCTCAAGAGCAGTGATGTTTTGGGGCTGTCGCCGAGCAACACGGACTTTCAACTCCCGCCACAGATTTTCTATGGGGTTGAGGTCTGGAGACTGGCTAGGCCACTCCAGGACTTTCAAATGCTTCTTACGGAGCCACTCCTTTGTTGCCCGGGCGGTGTGTTTTGGATCATTGTCATGTTGGAAGACCCAGCCTCGTTTCATCTTCAAAGTTCTCACTGATGGAAGGAGGTTTTGGCTCAAAATCTCACGATACTTGGCCCCATTCATTCTGTCCTTAACACGGATCAGTCGTCCTGTCCCCTTGGCAGAAAAACAGCCCCATAGCATGATGTTTCCACCCCCATGCTTCACAGTAGGTATGGTGTTCTTGGGATGCAACTCAGTATTCTTCTTCCTCCAAACACGACAAGTTGAGTTTATACCAAAAAGTTCTACTTTGGTTTCAACTGACCACATAACATTCTCCCAATCCTCTGCTGTATCATCCATGTGCTCTCTGGCAAACTTCAGACGGGCCTGGACATGCACTGGCTTCAGCAGCGGAACACGTCTGGCACTGCGGGATTTGATTCCCTGCCGTTGTAGTGTGTTACTGATGGTGACCTTTGTTACTTTGGTCCCAGCTCTCTGCAGGTCATTCACCAGATCCGCCCGTGTGGTTCTGGGATCTTTGCTCACCGTTCTCATGATCATTTTGACCCCACGGGATGAGATCTTGCGTGGAGCCCCAGATCGAGGGAGATTATCAGTGGTCTTGTATGTCTTCCATTTTCTGATGATTGCTCCCACAGTTGATTTTTTCACACCAAGCTGCTTGCCTATTGTAGATTCACTCTTCCCAGTCTGGTGCAGGTCTACAATTCTTTTCCTGGTGTCCTTCGAAAGCTCTTTGGTCTTGGCCATGGCGGAGTTTGGAGTCTGACTGGTTGAGGCTGTGGACAGGTGTCTTTTATACAGATGATGAGGTCAAACAGGTGCCATTCATACAGGTAACGAGTGGGGGACAGAAAAGCTTCTTACAGAAGACGTTACAGGTCTGTGAGAGCCAGGGATTTTCCTTGTTTGAGGTGACCAAATACTTATTTTTCACCCTGATTTACGAATAAATTCTTTACAAATCCTACCATGTGAATTCATGGATTTTTTTTTCACATTCTGTCTCTCACAGTTGAAGTGTACCTCTGGTGCAAATTACTGACCTCTGTCATCATTTTAAGTGGGGGAACTTGCACAATCGGTGGCTGACTAAATACTTTTTTGCCCCACTGTACTGGAATTACTTACACTCACTTTTTGCTGTTATTTTCCAGGTGAGTAGAGCTTAAAAGCAAGGTTTAGGTTCTAGGTTTTGTGTTTATAACTAAATGCCAAATAAATGCCTTCATTAAGAGACTCTGAAAATGGTGCAGTTGTCCGCTCTCTGCGATGGGACAATGCTCACCCCATCTGTGATTGCAGCCGTGTGAAGCTGCTATAAAACAGGTTGGCCCTCTAATGTGGTCTAAGTTCATTACCCTCCTCCTCAAATCCTGATCTTTATGTTTGCTTGTGCTGATTGGCAAGTCTTGACACCAAAGACAATGTTACTTCTTTTTTTGTTTAGTGCAGCTTTTTAGCAAATTTATCACTTACCTTTTTGCCTTACTGACACTTAGGACAGTCATTCAGATTTTCCCCCCTAAAATAAATAAATCCATAACCCTAAAATTAAGTTTAGTAATTTAGTATTGGACTCCTCGGCGAGAGGAGCGTTGAAATGTGTTGCGCAGTACATGCCTTGTGGCCCTCGACAACACCCACGTTCGTCCTGTGGTTACATTTTACAGAGTGGTCTTGGCATTCTTGGTCCCATCTTCAGGCAAGGAAATGGGATAACTTGTTGTTGTGCATGTTTGTGTATCTTTTCAGAGGGAACACTTTGGCAGGCACCATTACCGCCCAGCAGTAAATTGCCTTGTAAATTACAGTGCCGGGGTAATAAAGCCAGATTTGTATATCACCGGGAGTGGAGACTGTGTCTGTCTTGTAAATTTAATTAAACAGCAGGTGCAAAATCAGGTCATATGGCTTTGATGTGCCCCATGTGAGAATGACAACCAGACAAAGATTCTAATACGAGCGGCATTTACATATTTTTGCATGTGGCGTGCGGCTTGTACGGAGGTAGGGGGAGTCTCGCCTATCACCTTGTAGTGTATTAAATTTCCCCCAAATTAAAGAGGATTTTAAATTAGCTGTCACCTTCAATTTTAATAGATCTACAACTAAATAAATGCTTAATCTCTTTAAAGAAAAACATCCCCTTGTTTGTTTAGTGTGCATATAAATGCTGCTATTACCTATAGCTAGTGAAGACTGAAACACTTTTGGACTAATTGGCTCTTATTGCCTGTCTCCTGTACATTGCACCTCATCACTAACCTATTAGAGTGCAATTAAAGAACTTCTAAAACTTCTCAACTTCAGATAAAAAAAAATAAAAAAAATCAATGCACGCTGGATGATATTGAGAAAAACTGCAATTTTTCTGGCCAACTGGAGTTGTGTTTTAATATAGATCTCCTTCAGGCTGATGTGCACTGAAGCCAAAAATCATCCTCTTATGGCTATGCTTGACCTCTGACACTGTCAACGCGCTGTCTGGGCTCCAGAAGGCCCTTTCCTGTACATCTCTTTGAGCTCTCTGCCAGAGAGCCTACAAACGTGTCAGCGGCATCAGTTGACCTGTCTGCAACACCTTCGCTTGTTTCTTCTACATTTTTTTTCTTCTTCTTTTTTTTTTCTTGTTGGGAGGAAGTGGTTGATAATTACCACCTAGGATGTAGCCATCTGTGCCGCCCTTTCACGGCCTGTTAAGCTCGCTTTTCAGAAAGTTTACTGTTGACAGAGGGCACGTGAGAGGAGTGAACACCGGGGCATGCTAAAAAGATTGCACACTCAAGCAGTATTAGAAGCAGCGCTAAGGAGCTGATTTACAGGCTGAAGAGGTGGAGGAGGAGGAGGCAAAGGAGTAGGTGCTAAAGAAGGATGGGGTTGGGTATGCTCATTAATGTGCTTGCATCCAGAATAGTAATACTGGAAATTTACATCTAGTCAACATCAAACCATTTAATCTGATCATTACTACTAAGCGAGTTTAAAAGTGACCACAGAAGTTCACCATCTCCAGCTTGTTTTCATCCCAGCGCGCACGCTTTGCTCGTGTTCTGGCTCTGTAACTTTTCATCAAACCTGCCCATCACTCAGAGCTGCCTATTGTCGTCAGACATGAGGGACACCTGTGTTTCTGCAATAAAGCACCAGTTTTCGTCAAGCTGTCGGATATCTGTCACTATGGCAGGCTCGATGTGGAAGCCTTCACTGTCAAAACCTGTCACTTCACCGAGTCTTTAATGAGAAAAAGGCAAGTTGGAACCACAGGCACAGACGTGTGCGTCTGAGTGAGTGAGAGATGGAGCAGGCTGAGGGAACAGGTGCATGGCTGGAAGCTGTGGTGGTGGTCGGAGCAGTAGGGGCTCGGTACAGTACGTCATTCCTGATAGCTGATGATTCCAGTCCCACTAATCAAACGCACATCAACTGCCAGTGACTAAAAGACACATGACTGACATTTCATAAAGAGCAGCGGGATGGAAATCGATTCCAGCTCCGTTATACAAACTTCCTCTTAAACTCGCAGAGGAAAATATTTTTTCCCCACTCTAGCCTCGGGTATTATAAAAAAAAATCAATTTGTGAGCTTCAGATAATTTTCTTCCTAAACCAAATATAAACTGAATTGGAGCATCCTTCCATGATTGATTTCCCTGCAGTTCATTTTCCACCTGGCAATATCCTCATTAACTTGAGTGCGTTTGTATTTGCCTTTGCGTTCATGGCAAACCATGGCAATATAAGATCCTCACCAGTGCGTCATCTTGACAGAAAACAGAATTTGTTAAGATTTCTTCCGGCAATCGGCAACTGTTATCCTCACCAGGCAGGCCTGCTGTCCCGGCAGGCTTTTCAGAGGCCAGGTGAGGAGGCTCAGGTGAATGCCCCAAGGCAAACTTCTTGCAGATAAAAATCGAGAGAAAGGAGGGATGTTGGGGAATGAGACAGGAGGCAAGTGGAGTGGGAAAAAACAGGAATAGTTTAGAGAAAGAAATGGGTTTAGGCGATGAGGCAATGAGGTGCAATGGCAGGAGGCTAAGTCAAACAAAACTCGGTGCAAAGGGAGAGGATGCCGATGACACATGAAATCAACAAGAATACAGAACACACATTTTTTTCATCATGGATTAGTCCAGGAAAATACATATTCTTATTTTAACTTCACATAAAAGTGATTTTTCTTCACCAAATTCTGCTGTGTTTGAATGAATTCCAGTACTTTTATTCACTTTCTTGTCCAATTTGAACAGGAATACTCATCTGAGTGTTTAACTAATCTAAAAAACAGTTATGCAGTTGGAATAAATGTGAAACTACAGTCAGCAGCTTAGCTTAGCATAAAGAATGGAAGCTAGGGAAAACAGCTGTCCTGGATCTGTCCAGAGGAGAGAAGCAAGTGAACCCTGTGAGAGGAACAAGTTTTTAAAAAGAAATTACAGACTATTTTTTGCACATAACTGTGATGTCCTGAAGTTTCTTCTGTGCCAAAACCTTGTAGTTTTCTGCAGGCTAAGAAAAACATGTTGGTCGGTAAGATGTTCAGCAGTATCAGTCTTCTGATCCAACTTTCAGCATTGATCTTTTGTCCACATCTCAAATTCTTCCTTTAATGTGATATTTTGCGACATCCACTTAAAAAAATTATTTCAAGACTATCCATTCTTTTTTTGAGCCCATCTTGCTGAACCACAGGAAGCTAATGAGAGCTAATAGGTGTCACAGCCTTGAGGGACAATGAGCAGTACAGCTCCACGCTGGGATAAAATAGATCAGAGGCGGAACCCTGTCACCGTATGTCAATCACCAGCTGATATACAATGGCCCCTGGTCACAATTAGAGCCCTCTGTGCAACTATGAGCAAATACACATGCCTAATATTAAACCTTAACCCCCATTGGGAGCTAGCAGGGAGCTCCTAGCTCATAATGTCAACGTGTGTTTACGGCGTTCTTTCCTTAGTGGAAGACTGCATCAGAGTGACAAGTGAGAGTGAAAGAAAGGAAAGTCAGAATGGGTGTGAAAGCTCAGTGGGACAGAAAATACTGAACGGTTGTATTGTTGTATTCTGCACCTACCAGTGTTTCCTAAGTGACACATGTGCAAACAAATAGGTGAACAGAATGAATGTGTGGTTTATTTATCCCCAGCTAACTTGAAAAATGTGTTGCAGGATTGAAAAATAGGTGGAAAAAGAAAAAAACATCTTAATCATTCTGCACTGAACACGTCACTTAATATTTGATTTATTTAAAGCCACTGTGTTCCACTACTCACAAACACAATGGGATGTTTTTCATAGCACTCTAGTTCCCTCTTCTGGCAAATGGATTTATGGTTAATATCGAGTGAATGGTGAATATTGCTTTCAGCACTATGGATTACGTCCCACTGGTGCACCTTATGGACTGGATGACTCATATGGATTTTTCTATTAATTTCTGGTCACTCGAAGAAAATCTAAAGAAAACATTTATAGCTGCAAACATTTAACTGGAAATGTTTGAGACTAAGAGAAGTGAATATCTACATAAACACATTGGCCAAAATCAGACAGGCATTTTTAAGTACTCTCTAATATTTGGTAGAGAAAATGATTCATGTATGTAAAAAAATGGAAAATGTATCAGACAATATGAAACAGAGGTGTTTCTAGTGATGTCATAAGTTTCACAGTTGAACTGATTATACACTTATTAATGTAAATACTAATTCAGACATTAACATTACAACAATTAATGTCAGTAAAAATCAGTGCGTATGTTTTACTGCGGTCTTTAAATCTGTCTTTTCTGCTCTCACATGAGTGGTTCCCAATTTGTCATTAGCTCTACATGAGGTCATGACATAAATCATGCAAAAATAAAGCTGTTTGATAAGGTAAAATCTGCTGAAGTGTTAGTAGTTTAAAGACTTGAACTGTTGCTTCAGTGACTGGGAATCGATGAAGTCCAGAAGATAGTAGTTGAATATTCAGAGCAGGGACTCACAAACAGGTCGAGCAGACAGATCATGCAAAGCACCGTTAAGATAGTTCAATTTGCATTTCATGCATTAGACACACTAGCGTCACATGCATTGTATATTCAGTTTAAATTAAAAAGTAAATAAAGGGCTTCTGACTATTTTAACTCGCAGTAATTTTGAAAGCTTAAAGCTTAAGAGTATTGTTGATATTGTAAGTACAGAGCAGCAGATGAGGGGGGTGTTGATGGGGAGCAGGATGACGACTTGGCAGCAGAGTGTTGGAAGGTAAAGCCAGAACAGACCAGCCTGATGGGCCGGCAGCCAACACACGTGTGATAGCAGAATCTTGTGTTCTGTAACAGAGCAGGTGCAAAGGCCTCGTCTCTTCTCTTCCCATCCAGCCCCTCTTTCAGTGCTGGGGCTTGGCTCTCTGTTTCCAGTTTCTCTGAGGTTCAGCTCTTTGTCTCGCAGGTGATACACTCATCTCTGTCTCTCCGTCCATCCCCGCACCTCCTGGCACTCTCTCCCTGCATCATACTTCATTTGCTCCAGATAACACATCAGCTTCAGCGCCCATCCACAAACCTTGTCACCATGGTGCCCACAGATGGCAACTTCCTGTGGTCCTGCCTAGTGATTGGTGGAGCGACTTCCAAACAGAGAACAGCTGGTGAGGGATGATATATCACCGAGCGTTTGCACTTTCATTTTCAGGGTTGTCTTGTTAATGCTCCCGATCCAGCATCTGGCAGGAAATAGAAACAAAGGAAGAGAGAAGGAAAGAACAACCTGTTCTTTGGCAGACCTTAACAAAAGGCCGATACATCTTTGATGAACACAAAGAGATGCAGTGGAACAGAAAGAGCCGCAGTGAATACGAAGGAAAGATGCTTGGTGCAAGTTAAATAAGGACTAATCAAAATATTATTGTCTATATGATTCAAAGTCATTTTTTTATACAAGTTATTAAATGAACCAGACAGGAGGGTTAGAATAATTAAAAAAAAAAAAAAAAAAAAAAAAAAAAAAAAGCCCTGTGAAAGGTGACAAAATTAGCTTTTTGTCAGATCTGTTACTCTCTTCTCTCTTTAAGTCACTTTTGACTTCAGGTATCTCTTAATAGAAAATTACACATTTGGAACACTAGAGGGAGCTATTTGACAATTGCATGAGCCAAAAGGAGACATGTTAAGAGATTTATGGAAGCCTGTTTCTGCCACTAAAAAAAAAAAAAACAAAACCAAAAAACAAGTATCCATAACTTGAAATTTCAAGTTATTTTCTTGAAATTTTGAGTTAGCTCTGCCAATCAGTAATCTACGTGAATTAGGTCACTTTCTTGTTACCCGGAAGCATATGGCGCAGAGTAACGCGCACTCAAAACCGTATCGCAACAAATTGTCTCTTTCGCGAGTACGTTTGCTGATAGTAACGCCATGTGATTCAGCTAATAATCATCATTTTTGAACTCACGCTGAAAATACTCAATCTGTGCATTCATGACTGGATGTAATACTGGTAGCTTAGCTGTAGCATTTGTACCTGAGGGCTTCAGCTTCCGGGTAACAAGGAAATGACACCATTCACGTAGATTATTGATTGGCAGTACTAACTCGAAATTTCGACTTATTTTTCTCAAAATTTTGACTTAATAAGTCGAAATTTCGAGCCAATAACTCGAAATTTCGAGTTAGCACTGCCAATCAGTAGTTGTTACCTAGTTGTAAGCAGACCCAGTTTGAGAACCACTGGCATCAGTGGAAGAAGAGGACAGAATCACGAAAACAACAACCTTTAATACCTGGTGTCACAGTGTTAGTGGAACTGTAGATATATTAAGATGCCAATTCTAAAGTTGTACAGAATGGATTTAATGCAATTTTACAATGGTCATAGCTTTGTTATCATTTAACCTTTAATTACTCAGTGAACTAGAGACATTGTTTTCTCATAGTCCTGTGTATGGAAAGCAGTTTCTTTGAAAATAACCCACCTACGGGAGTGACCAATAATTGTAACTCATTGTAATTAATATACGACCAATAAAGGGGCGAAAAATCCCTCTATATAAACGGATAATACAAATACACAAACTGATGTAACAAGTGTACAAAACATAAAATATATCAAAAAAGAAAAAAGTAACAGACACATGAAGGCCATCTACTAAATATAGGAAGGCTGACCAACATATTTTATGGCTGAACATCAAAGTGCATTTTCTAAACGAAAGAAGAAGAAAAAAAAAAAAACCAAAACAGGATGACGACTTTATCAGTGCCACCATATGAAAGCTCTTTAGAGGCTACAATATTATATTTACCATGTAGAAGTCAAAGAAAACTCATGCAGCTTCATCTCTTGACACAACAAGTTATAAAATATAGACTGCTGCTCGTAACCAAACTTGATCTGATAGTTACAAAGTTGATTTTGAGCCTTTCTAAAATACTCTTTCCATTCAGGGCCCCAAGTAATGAGAAGCAAGCCCTTACTCAGGTCATCCTATTCTCCAGCACCTGTGCTGATGAATCATCTGCGTGAAGTGGTTGTACTCTGTAGGCCTTTATGTCAAGCCCTGAAAAAAACAAGTAATTATGCTGCCCTTATGTTTGTTGCATAATACAGTATCTACCTGTTTATTAATGCCAGCTGACATTGATAAAGAAGAATGTTGAGTTTGAAAAAGAAAAGAAACAAAGTGTCCATGATTTGTTACTTTGTGCCTTTCAAGAATTCGATGGACTTTTAGTTTTTGGATTTAAATAAATGTTTACTAGTGGTATCAGCCCCCTCCCGCTGTTCCTCAAACTGTTAAAACCCCTAAAAAAACAAATTTAACAAACCAAACAAACAGTTGTGATCATCTGCATCGACTTTTCCAGAGTGTTCATTTTAGCTGCTAAACTCCTCCAGTAAAACACAGCAGGCACCATATCACGCACGTCACAGATCATATCAAGAAGTAAAACGATAAAATCCATATTATACAATGCAGCGCTTACATAAAGAAGCAATAATTTCAACCCTGTAAAAACTGTTAATACATTACAAAGACGTGATCAAAATGCACACACAGCTCAGCTTCCTTTTGCCTTCTGGGAAATCTGCTTGGCACGATTGTCATTAAAACAATGAGAGTTTCAGCAATTTAAATGATTTGCAGCGAAGAAATGTTGCTTTGAAAGGTAGAAAATGTAACCGAATTCAGTGTCAAATGATCATGCTCCTACAGAAGGCAAGGCTAATAAAAGCAACCCAAGCTACAGGTAACGCATTCAAACCTGAAGGCTACTAATAATAACAATGTTTTTTCTAAAATTTTATATAAGAGTTAAAAACTGGTGAAAACTGGTGGGAGGTGCAGGTGATCAGCTACTGTTTAGCTTATACAGTATTAGCTACTCTTGTTAACCCCTTTATTGGCAACTGTAGCCACACTTTTAATGAAATGCTACATGAACACTGATGAATTGCACCAGAAGGGAAGCGAGAAACCGAATGGCTTATTAAAACACTGGAATGGCTATGACAGGTTGGCACAGTGGTTAGCACTGTCGCCTCAAAGCTCGAACCTGATGTTCAACTCTGGTCTTTTCTATGTGGAGTTCACATGTTTTTCCTTCTGCGCCTGTGTGGTTTTTCTTCAGGTGCTCTGGTTTCCTGCCACACTCCGAAGACATGCAGGTGCTATGCACGGTAGCAAAACTTATCCAACTACAAACTTCTCCCTTAAATTAAATGTCTCCATTTTAAACTGAAAGGTTTCTACTTTTTTCTTAAACTGACTTACAGTTTTGGTAAAGAAACAAACAAACAAACAAACAAACAAAAAAAGCACAATCTCTTTGAACTGCAGGCTTTACGTGTTGGGACATAATAAAAGAAAATCAGTTGGTCTTCAGAAGGTCTTAAATTGGGTAAATACTACCTCAGATTATTAACAAAACATGATGTGTCACACTGCCACAATATTTATTTAACAAAAACTGAGATGCAGAAACCGTGGGTGAAAAACTTCAGTGCAGACTTACTGCTTCCATAGGAAATAAGAGGGGACAATAGCAGCCAGATGCTGCTAATCAAATGCACTTGTTTAACTGATCATGTGCTAGTGTGAGCAGCTCTATAAAAGAAGGCGTCGGTTTGCTGGTCTGGAGCACTCAGGTGGCTTTTAATGAGGGAAGACCTCGGCAATAACCTTAAAGAGCAACCGCTGCTGCCCATCAATCGTGGAAGGCCTTCTCCAAACTATTTTACAGTGAAAGATTTTTCACATCCATCCAATCATTCTCTTCTACTTATATCCTTACTGGGGTTGTGGGTGGCTGGAGAATATCCCAGCTATCATAGGGTGAGAGGCGGGGTACACACTGGACAGGTCGTCAGTCTGTCGTAGGGCTAACACAGAGAAACACTCACATTACTCACATTAACACATATGGGCAATTTAAACTCACCAGCTAACCTAACCCCTCTAACTGCAGGTCTTTGGACTGTGGGAGGATGCTGGAGTACTCGGAGAGAACCCACGCAGACACGGGGAGAACATGCAAACTCCCCAGAGAAAGGGAGATGGTTAAGGCTAGATGGTGGAGTTGAACTCAGCACCTTCTTGCAGTTAGGCAACCGCTGTGAGGGAACAGTGCTAACTGCAAAAACCCAATAACTACATCTCAAGACTCCCCAGGCCTCAGTTAGGATATTAAATGTTAAATATGACAGTACAATTAGAAAAAAGAGAAAAACAAACAAGTATGGCTTGTTTGGAAGTGTTACCAGGACAACGTCTCTTCTCTCTATAAAGGACTCCTTAGGTTTGCAAAGCTGAATCTGAACAACATCCTTTGGATAGATGAGACCAAAGTGGAGACGTTAGGCCATAAATCCTAATGCCACTTATGCTGTGTTTGGTTTTCACCAAATCAACACAGACCCCTCAGACCAACTATCAAGCACGGTGATAGAGGGGTGATGACTGGGGCTTGATTTCGAGCTGCAGGACAACTTGCAATCTTTGAGTTGACCATGAACTCATCTGTAAGCCAAAGTATTCTAGAGTTAAATGTGAGAACACCTGTCCATAGCTGAACAGGACAATTATCCAAAACACACCAGCAAATCTACAACAGAATGGCTGAAAAGAGGGGAAAAAAAGGGTGGGGTGGGACGGCAAATCAAGGTGTTGCAATGACACAGTGAAAATCCAGACAACAACCCAACTGAAATACCGTGATGAGACATTAAGAGAGCTGTGCATAGATAATTGCACAAAAACCTAAATGAATTAAAGCAACACTGAAAAATAAGCAGGCCAATATTCCTCCACTGGACCCAGAGGACCAAATATTTTCTTTTATTATGTCCTGGTCTGAAAAACCTCAGAATTGACAGTTGGCGTACTGTGATTATAACCAGGTAAGATTGTTTTTGTAAAAAGGTAATTTCATTTTTCTGAAGACTGCAAAGAAGTTGGCAAAGGCAAATTTCTTCTCTGGAAACCTTAAAACTAGCCTAAGGACAAAAAAACAAAACAAAAACCCAATGCACTGTATATAATGATCATAAAATGAATATTTTCCAAATGATTCCCTGATTAAATTAAAGCGACGATATGCCGACATTCTGCAGCTCTCATTACACAATACTTCCATACAATTAATCATGGCCAATCAATAACCTTATCATTACGGTAATGCACAAACTTGCATAGATAAAGTGATATAGTATAGAGCAGCTTGATATTCATGTGCCCAAAGATTTAACATGCTTTTTAAATTTACTCTATAGGCTTTTCTGACATTCCTGCAAGGAACAGCTGCTTTTTGTTGGAGGTCTAACTACCAACAAAACAAAACAGACACTCGGACCACTAACATATGCAAGTTTGCAGTTTGAGCCAGCGAGTATTTGTTAAGACTCAAAAAGTGGGAGATCTGAGTTGATCTTGAGATCATTCACAACCATAGCTGGATTGATCGCTCTCCTGCTTAAAGAGGCTCAGAAAATACAGGGCTTAGATCACAAAGAACACCATTTGAGAACAATTGTTTATATTATATGTAGAGAGAGACATCCTCGTTTTTTTGTTTTTCTTTTTTTAACAGTATGGCTATTAACAGAGTGGCATATGAATGACATCATAGAATCGTCTGGATATAAAGGGCTTCACTGACTAGTCCTTAAAACATGCTTTCCCTGGGATCATTTGGATCTGACTTGTTCTTTTAGTGCATGGGGGGCTTGCCTGATTTTCACTACTTTTAATTTAAGGCCATTCATTTCTATTTGGCTAGACTGCCGTCTAGGGACTGAGAAATACAGAAGTGACATCTCTTTTAGTGAATTAAATTAAAACAACTCCACAGCACGTGGATACGAGGTCCTTTGATAGAGTTTAATTGAATGCTAAAGGGGAGTGCCACTCAATTTGTGACATTTGTGAATTTAATGTAGAATGCAAAGACAGTAAAAGAAAGTAAGGTGATAGTTAACCAAAACAAGACGCGATTATCATTTTACCACAGGAAAAACTGTTTTTTTTTTTCCTTTTAATGTATTTGAGAGGCAGTCCCCTTTAATATGTTTGCCTAACAGTTGGAAAAACACTGTAAAGTACAACACATAGACACTACTTTGAGCACAGTTCTATTAAAAGCGCAGGATTATAAAACATTGACATCATCAAGAGGACGTGCTATACACTGAGCTGAGAGTGACGCTAGCCTCCCATCTCTACCTCAGTCGCAGACATGACAAAGAAATCATGTTCCGTGTGCAAATCGAGTGAACACCAAACATCCGTGGTGTAACTCTATTATGCTACTGACTGAATCTGTAGAGCTACATCGAGTGTGGTGGTGAGGGAAAAGCTTTTGTTGCGCATAACAAACCGACGAAACAGAGCGATGAAGTAAGAGTTCTTTCTAAGGTGGCTCCTGCATGACATGGTCCATACAAGAATAATAATAAAGAAAAAAAATAATTTCTTAATGTTGATTTTTTTCCCTCCTTCATTTGCAATTACCCACCAAAGTGCAACAACAAATTAACCCACACCTCAGGAGAGGAGGGGGGGAGGGGGGGGGGCAGCTGAAGTGGTGCAGTCATCCTCCACGTCCCCAGTCTGGCAACTTCTCATACATTTGAACACAGTAGTCCCTCAACGAGTCTCATGTCCACTAGCCTTTGACCCCTGCACCTCTTTTCCTCGAGATAAACATGTAGGGTCGCTTTTCTGCCATGCCTCCCTCATGCAGAGCAATGGATCCCCAAGCGGCTTGGGCTTGTGCAGGTTGAGCCCAAAAAAGAAGAAAGCTCTCAAAGCTGGTGGGATGGGAAAAGAAAATGTAAAAGGGGTGAAAAAGGACAAAAATAGATAGGCCCATCCTTGAAGCGGCTCCCCGTGCCAGCTCGGATGGTTTTTTTTAGGTTGGCAATGGGTCATCATCGCCTTTGCTGCACTTGCACTTGCAGCAGAGTACGATGGGAGTGGCCAGGAGGAGGAAGGGAGAGGCAACCAGCAGGAGAAGGCCAAAGCCAGCAAAGATTCCCACAACCTGCAGGGACACAGCAGCAAGACATTAAAATAAAAAACAACAACAACAAAAAACCCCATTATTTAAATAAATGCAGCACTCTTTTAAACATACAAGCAGCCATGCATTTAATCTATTAATCCTGCAATTCAAGTAGCGTTAACAGCTTTCAAAGTCATTTCAGAAAGTTTTATAAGTTACCGATATTTTTTTGAGCAACTGTGCATATACTGTTTCCCAAGTGTCCCAAACTATGAGCACGATTTCTGCAGTAACACATGTTCACCAGTGGATGTCACCAAGTGCTTTAAAATGATCTTTTTTTTTTTCAACATGTTAAGAATATTCGGTTTTATTCCAGTTTTACACATTAGGCACCACAATTTATATTTTCATAATTGGGCAAGTCCTTCACTACTTCTTTTTTTTTTTACTCAGAGGGAAAAAAAGGATATCAAACAGTGGAGATGCCATTTTATATCATTAAAATAAGTTCTATACTGCAGTACATAAAGACAGAAGGCCTTTAGTAAAATGTTCTTACTCCCACAAAAAAAATAAAAATCTAAGGACATCATGATTTTGTCACATAGTGAGGCTGTACATAGCAAAGTCACACATTCAGTTACACAATT
Organism: Neolamprologus multifasciatus; assembly: GCF_963576455.1. Taxonomy (NCBI): domain Eukaryota; kingdom Metazoa; phylum Chordata; class Actinopteri; order Cichliformes; family Cichlidae; genus Neolamprologus; species Neolamprologus multifasciatus. The sequence goes on along the minus strand of NC_140457.1, from coordinate 17,594,132 downwards.
ATGTACTTCTCCAATCAAGTGGCACAAAGGATGGTTGTTTTCCAGCAGAACCATTTTGTGTGGAAGTTATGCAAGTGTTCTACTAAGGAGATGGTTTTTAGGAGTTACCAACACAGTATAGATTTAAGAACTGTAGAGTTACATGTTGGTAAAATCCAGCTTTGTTTTGTTGGTAGCCAGGCAACTTAAGCAATCCACCACATGGGGGAGCCAAACTCCAGGAAATTCACACACAGCATGATGGAATACATAATCGGCTGTCACATGCAACAGTGACTTATAATAGCACAATGGGTTTTTTCTTCCTCCAGTTTATTTGGGAAAATATATTTTGCAGGATTGCTTGCATGCAGGGTTCTTTTAAAATAGATAACAACGACAAAAAAAACTGCATTAACTGAGTGTTAGCTAATGCATTAACTGTTATTTTTTCTGCAACAAGGCTTTGTGTAGTGAAAAACAAACAAAAAGTATCAAGTACAGGGTCTTCTTATTAACAGAGCGTTGTGGCACTTAAGCATAGCATGTGACATTGCTTCAGAACGATGGTACGTGGCTACAACAGAAGATGCTTTGCTCTGATACACCTTGGCTTTATAAAGGAAGCGAAAGGGAGGCTTGCATATATGTGAAAGCGCAAACGGGTGTGAAATGAGGAGAGCGAGACAGAGAAAAGAGACACACAGAACACTGAAGCTATAGCTGGCCTCCACCAGCTGAACTGTAATCATATGACTCAGCCTGCCCTACTAGGCAACAGATGCCAATGTGTATGCTAATACTGGGAAAATAGCAAATATGCTGGACAAAGGGATGTGCTAAGCTATGGATAGATTTTTTTGGCTAATAAGTGATACTGAGAGGGCATTTGGGAGCTCAGTCTATGAATTAAGCACTTCAATATGTTGTATCATGAGGAAATCTAATCCTTTATATGCAATGTGTAGCTTTATTGGATTACCGCCAGGTAAAGAGAGACCTTGGTTATGTAAACCTTTTTTTTAAGCCTTAAACAGCAGGACACTGACCACTAGACACTTGTCGCTGCATGTGGATTGAGTTGAGTTCTTTTGCTTTTGTGCTGTTACCATAATACGAGCCCATCACTGTATGTGAATGTGTGCACAGAAGGAGAGACAGAAGCAGAGCCAGGGAGCACGTGTGAGGCCACATGCTGCAGCGTGGCTAAGAGAGGGGGAGGCAGAGGGGGAGGGGTGGGTTGCCGAGTGTGACTTGCGGATGGGGAGAAGGGTGTTCTCACCTGTGTTCTGTGCCAGATAACGGACGCCCTGGAGTGCCCCAGTTTGTTTCGACAGGGCCCTTTGTCATAGTGGATCAGGAGAAAGTCATCCTAGTACATGACACACATACAGATAAAGACTTGACCATCAGCTATCTGAATGATACGGGTGGACGTTCAGAGAAAATGACTTTAAGTGACCTGCGGAGCACGGTCGCCTGTGTGCTCACACAATTAGGATTATATAAGGGCACCACAGCTCATTAATCACCAAAGTTATACGAGTTCAGCTGAGGCTGTCGCTTTGAACAGTCAAAATAATGAAAATTGCAAATACTCTTAATGTAAAGCTACGATTTTCTGATAATTAGAGATATTGTTGTCCTATGGAGTCAAATAATATCCAAGATTAGCAGTGTGAAAATACGTTACAGGATGAGGAATAAAGATGCCACTCACATCCAAGGACTCCAGACAGTACCAGCAGAAAGCATGCTTGCAGTTCTTGCACATCATCTGTGCACAGCCCTCGTCCCTCTCAATGTAAACTTTACATTTAGGACAGCGCTTGATTGGTGCATCATCCTCTTCGTTCTTATAAAAAGAGCTGAGGAGAAGACATGCAAGTTAAGTGTGTTCAATTCAATATTCATACTATGTGGCATAACAGGATTTTATGTAGTTCTAAATCAGATTCATCTAAATAAACACATATGTAGGTGTCACCAGTCACTAAAATGGCCTTGAACTCAACCCCAGACTAACATTCTCCTGTCCTCTCGGTGTCAGGTTATCTGTATCCATTTCTCCCATTATTTCTAAACAGCTGACTCCGAAAAACCTGTGCATGAACAGCTCTCTGTCATTTTGCGAATTATCCGAAGACAGCAAACAGGCCCATTGATTTTTCAGGCCGGTCTCCATGAATCTGTCATAATGTTCGTTTGAGTGAAACACAATACAGTCTCAACACCTCCACCACTTTAGCTAGAAACTAGAAAACACTGAACTGTATTCAGAACATGACTTGTTTTTGTCTCTCCCAAGTTTAGCAAATTTGACTGTGTTAAAAAACAAATTTCTGCATCATGAAAGAAAAGCACTTGTACGACTTGTAGAAACCATAATCTTGTGACGGGCAGAGAGATTAATGTTTAACATAAGCATGGCCAAAACGAACAAAAAACCAAACAAAACAAGCACAAAGAAAATGATGCTTTCAGAGATATCCTTATGGTGAACAAGTGTAATTCAAACACCAAGGCTCTTTACAACTATGAACCCTCTTCTCCAGTGTGGCCTCTGAGCTCCTGCGCAGACAGCAGAAGGTTCTGCAGAGCTAATGGCATTTCCAGGGTAAGAGGATAAGACAAAGAAATGGGTCAGCTGCGTGCATCTCTGAGCAAGTCTGTTCTACCTTAGGAGACAGATGCTGTACCCTTAAAATTAATGATTAATCTATTTCAGCCGGCCTTACTGCAGTTTAGTTGAAGCAGATTGTTTTATCTCTACCTACTAAATATGTGCTTGAGTGTTGGCTGATGCTCAAGCAAAAAGTGGCAGCAAAAAGACACACTGACTGAATCCTGCCAGGTTTTCCTCACCTTCACTAAGATGGGCTAAGACAGCAACATACCATTGACAAAACTAGTATTTCTAGCAGGCCTTATACCTGTTGCACTATCACATGCCAAAATGTAGTATTACTTTACTGAAGTGATTGCCTGTTAAAATTTGAGCAAAAATTAAAAATGTATTATAATTAATGACTTAATAATTATGGATTTAATTAAGGACGCTGCTTAAGAACAAGGACAGGTTTCAGAATTCATTTCATATCTCATAGCCTGTAAGTATTTTTTGGATTATGGTCCCTGAAATGTTAAAAGTGTGAAAGTTAGTGAGTGGATGCAAGTAGAAAGCAGCACCTGTTTTCTCCTGGTAGGAAGGACGTAATGGGCAGGTTGTTCTCCTGGCAGGCCTGCCCGGGGTGCCAGTTGGCCTTGCAGGCCGAGCAGAACTCGAGGGCACATACAGCACATTGGACCAGCTGGGGCAGGGCTGGAGAATCCGCTTCCTTTAGCTGGCACACCGCCTGGCAGGTCGACGAAGGGCACCATGTTCGGCACGGGTCCAGCAATACCTCTGACGACACAAAAAAGGTCCAGGTCATGAATACCGACTCTCTTATTAGCTCATTTGAGCCAAAATATTTAATAAGTTTCAGATGCAGATTTCTGAAGATGTAGCGCGGTAGACTAGAACCTTCTCTGGCTGTTTGATGATTTTTTTAATGCCCCGGGATTTCCTGTTATGTGTGAAATAATGATACATGTATTCAAGAATAATGGTTCTCTCTGCAAACTTATTATAATTTGATATCATGCTCTCTGCACTTTACGCAACAAAAAACAACAACAACCAAACAAACAAAAAACATCAGTACTGGAAGAGAAACAAAACCATTTTCACTCATTTTCATTTTCAATTCTTATACAAATAGCAGATGAGTCATGTTAGACATGAATTTCCCTCTGGGATCAATAAAGTTCTTATTCTTATATACTGAAAGGTTTCTTTTGTTTTTTTAAAAAAAAAAAGTTATTTCTTGTGTTACTGCATCTATTATTTGGTAACGTGTTTCCATGGCTTCCAAAAATTCTTTCGAATGTTTTTAAAAGTGGTAAAAACAGATTCTGCCAATTCTAAGTACATAGCATGATGCACTTGCCCTTGTATCCCATCCTTATATCCCCTTGCCTCACTGCCAAGAACTATGAGCACACATTCTACTTGCACTTTTGGCTCAGCCTGAGAAATATGGAACGGTTACAGAAACTGTTCTGCCTGACTAGACTGGGACATTGATGAGACGGCTCACTGCTTTCATCCAGAATCAACAGCTCTTTCTGAGGATTTTTATTAATTTACAGGGTCCCTTCTGTGTTAATGAATGTGTGTTTGTCTTTATGGATATGCATTTATTCCTGCAAGCGTGATCTGCATGTTCTGTGTATAGTTTGTGCCTCTGTGTAGGCGGAGAACCTGCAGAGTGAGTACCATCAAAGAGTGCTAGCACAGCGTGGTCACTGCTGTCTCTTGTAGGGATGGAACTAAAATATTGCTGATTAGCATGTCTACACCGACAGCGTGAAGCAAAGCGACACAGACCTGCCATCATGTTTTCAGCTCTGAGATCCAAGCTATTTATTAGAAAATGAACTGCTGACACTAAAAATGTACAAGTACACGGGGGAAAGAGACAATGGGAATTTAACAAAAATACAAGGGATCAAGTGGTGACAATCCCTAAGGCTAAAGAGGCCAATTAACTGTAGTTCCTGCAGTGGCCAGTTGAGGCTGGCTGCAAAAGTGGGTCAATCCCTTAATGCACATTACCTGTTAGTTTCATCCAGCCATGCAGTTTGTATCGATGCCCCCTGCTAACCAAGCTAGCTAGCCTTAGCTAATAGCTTAGTACACTGCCCTCTCTTGTACACTACTGTACACTACTAAGCCACCCTTCATTTCTTTATACTTCGCTTCTAAGCAGCCAGACTTTCATGTAATCTTTAAAGAGGTCTTTAACAATAGCTCCCCAGGTTTTATGAAGGTCTGAACAGTGAATGTCTACAGCTGTGAAACACAATCGAGGTTCTTCATTTGATTTGGGGGCAGCATTTAAGCCAGTGGTGTTGGGGAGCTTGTCAAAATTGCTTTTTGCTTTTTCCATGTATTTTTGCACATTTCAATAAACTAATGTATCCATTTCCCATTATGGAGTAAAATATTGAGATACAAGTGTTGGCTCAAGACTTTTGCACAGTACTGTAAATAAACACAAGCAGCTAATGCATGGTATTGCTGTGGCTATACACGTTTTGCATACAGTCTAGCACTTGACTATAGAACCAAACCAATGTAATTATAATATATCAAAACAAAGTACAGGAATATTACTTAACTGAATGACTATTTGTAGTGAAATTCAATTTAATTGAATCCAGGATGAAATCCAATTGTTCTTCATTTTGTACATCACAAAATGTATGCAAAGAAAACTTGAAAACAGTGTTGAAGAGTGAAATTTATGGGGCTAAGAAGGATTTGCCAAATCTATTCTAGCAGTTTTCCACAGACACCCCCTGGTGTAACTCAATAGCGAAAATGTCCACAGGGGTAAAAGTCTAGATAGAGCAAGCAACAGGTGAGCTCCACGTGCAAAATGAGACTGTCATCCCTTTGTGTGTAGTATCTCTGCAGGACAGACGGGTCCATGTGACTCCGTTCGATAGTCATCGCCCATACTGTGCCTACTGGTGAACTCTGAAGTGATCACTGACGTACTGAAGCTGCCTTGTACTGACTCACCCCTTTCAAACTGAAGTTTCTTGTATCTCTGCATCATCTCTGTGGCCACCATGCACTCAATCTGCAGGAAGTGAGGAGAAGAGAAGTGGGAGTGAAATGAGCAGGTCAGTGTTGACATTTGTAGACAGAAGCTGCAAGAAGCAATTATAAATTCTTCCCATGAATTTCATTTCCAGAACAATGTCATAATCAAAATTCCACAAAACCTGAACTTGCCATTTGTTTGGGCCTTAAATCTCATCCCCACAGTAAAATAGAAATTGATTGCCAAGTGCAGCCAAGGTGCGTACGTGGGCCCACACATGGTTACTCATTTAATGGGCATTGAAAAACATTCAGGCTTTGAGAATTACAAGAATGGAAAGGGATGATGCATGCTGTGCCTGACCAGCTAAAGTGGCTTTGGTTCTATTAAGGGCCAGGGACGCTAATTAGAAACTGAATGCTGCTGTGTGCTAAACTATGCTGCACCCTATGGTAAACTGCCTGAAGAAGGAGCAGTTGTCTCAATGTGACATCTGCTATGGAAAAAGGCATGCAGGATTGCTCATTGTAATTGAATACACACGTGAAAGTGAAGTGAAATGCACGTCTCAGTTAAGGATGGTGCTTTAAATTGACAATGATGTTTTAGAAATATAGGTTTAACCGATATACTCAATAGTTGCACAAAGTGCATTAACTCTGCTACATTTGCACATACAGTGCTACGCCTGCGTAGAAATTTAAAAAATGACTACTGCTAAATGGAAAACGAGTGACTGAGTGGTCCGATGTCCAACGCAGAACTAAGACGTTCTAATAATGGAAACGCACCTCATTTTCTTGCAAGTGTCCTCTTTTAGGACAGGCAGAGTCCGGACAGCTAATTGCAGTTTCAAGGCCATCTTTAATCAGGAGTTCCACATACTGCTTCAGGCACTGAGGAAAAAACAGACAAGTATAACATAAATCCAGTAAAATCTCAAGTTAATCAGCAAGATGAAACAAAAATGAAAGCATAACCAGCGGCAACAGATAAGGCAAACAAACAGTGGCCAGTCTTGGGATCACTATGATGTTAGATGTACACCAAATGGTGGCACCTTTTTCTGAAAGGCTGACAGCTGCACTAATCAATTGTTTTACACTACCAAGTGATCTGTCTGTGAAAAGCATGTCTGTGATGCTTTTCAGCTTCTTTCGACTCACCATTTTGGTTTTTTAATGATTAATCAAATGGATAGTGCTGTAAAAAACAAACAGAAACAAAGAAACAAAAAAAACCCAACCCAAAATCTATTCACCTAAAACCTGCAACATGCCCATCCTTCACTCCCTGGTCAAGATATATGCAGACTATGCAAAAGCCAAAACAAAGCTAAAGACAAGTAATTATCAGACTGAATGATAGCCACAACTATTTTTCTAATGGTACAACAGTAATAGAGATGCCCTGCTTTAGCATGTTATAACATTTCTTGGCGCAAACACATGAATTATGCTTTTCATGTGAAACTTCTATGAGTCATTTAAGGGAAGCCAGTAAGTTTTACAAAGCTGATTGTTACCAAAGACTGGCTATTTTCTAGTTGTTGTTTTTTTTTAAACTGTTCCTTTTATGTCAGCCAAAAAAAAAAAAAAAAGAAGAAGAAAAAAGAGAGAAATAAATTGCAACATACTGGGAATGTAAACATCACATGCCAAATGTTTCATGCAATATATCAAAAAAAAAAAAAAAAAGGAAATGGTGAGTTATTAGTTACAGACTGCAGTATGCTTGCACTCTGGAATAAAGTGTGCTAAAGAAAGTTTGGCAATTACGGCTGCACCCCAGACTGAGTTCTAGGAAATGGCAGCTATTTTTAGTTGTCATTCATGAGCATTGTTTCCTCATCCCTGGACAAGATTGGTTTACATCTGCTAACCAATTGAAGGGGGGGGTTATCGTTTCTCAGCCTCAGCTGTTACACTGGAGGGATGTGAGACTGATACTGCAGCCATTTCGGTGTATGACTTTTACTGGGTCTAAATTTAACACAGAAGTTACATTTACTGTACTTCAACGCAGAGGCAGAGCTTACTTAATCTTACTATTATTAGATAATTGTAGTCTGTTTAATAATAGTAAGATTTATGTTGTTTGAATTGGAGTTTTAGGAAAAAAAATAATTAAAATGTATTTATATAGCGCTAGCTCACAACAGTAGAACCCCATTGATTGCAACATCCCTTATGAACAAAAGCTTTGCGGGGGCAGGAAGGAAGAAACTTTTGGCAGAATGTGATTTAGAGAGGGACAGCTGGTACCCAGAGCATAGAGAAACAACAAACAGGACGAAAACACCAACTACGAGAGAGAGTAGTCAAAAGTTAATGACATGTATTAGTGGTATATAAATACACAACTGAAGTTCAGCTGAGTGGAGGAGAAGTGCTAAGTGCAATATGGAAAGAGCCCTAGCAGGACAACTAAAGCTGGGCATACACTGTGTGATTTTTTCAGTCATGTTATTCAGCTCCTGCTCAAACTGTATGACTGACTCGCAGGGGTTAGAAGTTTGTAGGTCACGATGCAGGGTCTCACACTATATGGCCCGATGCTCTGATGCGACCTGAGTGCTCACACTGTGCGTCCATAACATGAAGATGATAACACAAAATCCGTCTCTGGCTCTCCCTCTGTCTTCTTCTTACACAGACACACACACACACACCACCGTCAACTTTCCTAAATTGCTAATGAAAAACATTGATCAGGCAGCTGTGATTGAGCAGTATTGTCCATCCAACTCTTTTCACGGTTGTTGTAGTTGTGATAATTTTGTGAGGTGACATCGAAAAGGCTCAGATGAGCTTCCCAAAGTTCTACAAGTTGTGCCTCCATCGCTTGTGTCCAGATGACATGCTGCACTGCCGTGCTGCTCGGGCCGATCCCCAAAACGGTCGCACGACTGAAAAATCGGCTCAAAATGGGCCAAAATTGCACAGTGTATGCCCAGCATAAGTGATAGCTCTGAGTCAACAGATCCAGTCATAAGTGTAAGGTTTATCAAAAAGAAACATTTTAAACCTAGCCTTAAAAACAGAGAGGATGCTTGCAAATAGCTGATGTTCTGCTTCTCATTGTACTTTTGGGAACTCAAGAAACTGCAAGTAAGCCTGCAGTAAATGCTCTATTGGGATCATAAGGTACTACAAGTTGTTAAAGATTATAGAATCTTATCGCTCAGGACTTTATATAGAAGAAAGAAGGGTTTAAATTCAATTTTGGATTAAGCTGGGTGTCAGTGAATAATATCTTCTGTGGTATTAACTTCATCTCTTTTTCTGGTTCAAAAAGGACTCCAGGGTTCCTTAAAGTAGTACCTGAGGCCACAGCAATGCCACAAGAAAAGGGGAAAAAAACTTACCAGTGTACAAAAGACACATTGGCACTGTGTGATTGTGGTCATCTGCTCCAGAGGGAACTCTCCAAGGCACAGCTTACATGAGACCAGAGGGTCCACGGCCAGCTCCCACGTGGGACGGTACCGCGCCGTGGTCATCTTCACCGCCACGGAGCTGAAACATCAAAAGACACAGCAGGGAAGAGGAGAGAAAGCAATTAGTTAAGCTCAATGTTTCCTGGGAGATAGTGAAACAAATACTGCTGGTGACAGAATAAATAAGAAAAAAAGAGTCTGTGTAGCTTCGAATTGTTTTTTTTGTCTGTTCACTTAATAAATCCCCCGTCCAAGATTTGCTCTGACTCAATGCTTTACGAATTGTGTCCAGTGAGATTGTGCACACACAAACGGGCTTGCTGTATGCACAATGACACTAGCTCGCCGCCTAAATGGCCGTTGTCAGTTCTGTTCATTTTTATTTCAGGCCTCATGCTTTCTGGCATTAAAGAAAACACGGTTCAAAAAGCTTCTGAAGCTCCAGTAGTTATCTTCAACAGCTTTCACAGCTCCCTGTGAAATTTTCACTTGGTATGAAGTTACACTTTTTTTCCTTCACTGCGCGTCATTTCGTGTCTCTTATGAGAGTCAGAAAGGGTTATTTTAGGCCATCTCGTCTCACTCTCTCCTTCTCTCTACAGCTGAGAGCAAAGAGCACCCACTCGGCTGTTTACAGGAAGTGCTCCCGCACATACACAGCGTCAACACTGTCAAGCTCTCCCCGTGCTGCTTAGCAACTGGCTAAAGGAGGATTTTGAAGGTGGAGGGTGAGCTGATAGGAGGGGGAGAAACGTGGCAGAGGGAAAGAGACATGGAGAGTTCGCAGTTTGCCTTCACTGGTCGCAGTCTGCTTCAATGTGCAGCTGCCTGTTTGCAGAAGAGGGAAGCAAGTGGGAAGAGATGGGTTGAAGAGTTCATATCCATGGACTCTTGTGCTGTCTAAATGTGCTAGTCAGCGATGAGAGAGACACACATCACATCCTCCTCCTTTACAACACATTACACATTCTAAGTAGATTGGGAAATGCAGGTCATTGCATCCACCACTGACTGACTTCATTAAGCTGTAAATTAAGCGGTAAAGTCAATCCACAGATATTAGGATATTAAAATAAGAGTTACAATCTGCTAATGTGGCAAATATCTCTTTGTAGGATTGTGTCTGGTTTCTTCTTTTAGTTCACTGGCCACTTTATGAGGTGCTGGAAACATTCAGAGATTTTGATCCATATTGACATGATGGCATCACACAGCTGTGTTCTCCTACTGGAAGCAGCCATCAAAGAATAGGGAAGCACTGAGGTCAGAAAGAGGTGGACATGGTCAGCAACAATACTCATTAGCAGATCGGCATTTTCTAAAATACTCAGACAAACCCATCTTGCACGACAACCATGCCATAGTTCAACAAGTCATTTAAATCACCTTTCTTCACCAACCACATGGCAGCAACCTAATGCATTTAGTCTTGTAGACATGGTAAAGACAATCTGCTAACATTCAATCCAAGCAACAGAATGGGGGTCAAATATAGAGGAACTGAACAAGTGTTCCAATTAAAGGGTGCAAGTATATTTGGATTGTTGGTACAAATGGTTCTCTTTAGATAGAATGGGTTGATAAATGATAAAGGGAATAATTTCAGTGTTTTCACTATAAATATTTCCAAACATTGTGAGACAGCCTCCTCATCCTCAAGTTAGTAGAAGTAGGAGGAAGAAGAGTCATGATTAAATGTACATTAAGATGGTAAACTGCTCATCTGAAAGTACAGGTTTAAGCAATAATACATAAAATGTGTCACTACTCTCGTTTGTGTAAACAAAAGCTCAAACTCTCAAGCTGGGAAACTGTTATTAGTAATTGATGCCAATTCATTTGCTGCTTGACTGGGGGCAAATGTCTCATTTGTTACAATTGGACTGCTTTAGTTGTTCCTGTTTTGCATCTCTTTGTCGTGTTTTAAGTAGGAGGGCCAAGGAGGAAATTGCAAAGTGAGAAAAACTGAGAGGATAAATTAGAAAAATGAGATGCAGCTCATGTCTGACTCACTCAAAATGCCTGGCATCCATCCATCCATCTATCCATCCACCATCCATCACGCTCACCAGAAAGCACTGAGTGGCGAAGAAGCTCCTTTATGTAGCTGCTGAACTCATAGAAAAGCTTAAATGGCAATTTATTATCAAGGTGTTGCCAACTCATAAAAATGACCCTCGGGGGAGTGCGTGGAGGTGTGTGCTTTGGAGGCCAAAAGGAGAAAGAAAGAAAAAAGAAAAGTCAAAAGAGAAACCAATTACTATATTAATGATGTCACAACTGCAAATGCAGCCAAACAATTTAGTGTAATGGTGTGTAATAGCCCTTTTTGTTAGCTTAGGAAAAAAATATATAAACATGTTGAAACAGCCTGGATTGTCACCATGCAAAAATGAATAATAAAGTAAATGTGCGGGAACTTCTATAAAAACAGAAGCAGCTTAGCCACTGTTTCATTCAATCAACAAACTGCTTCACTAAATATGATTTGAATACAAGTTGAACCCCACCAGCAGGAGTGGACTGACACTTCACAGGATAAATGCTTAACACTACAAAGCAAAAAGCTTTGCTGATGACTAGAATGATAAGATATTCCAGGGTGACTGAAATTGGGGGGGGGGGGGGGGGGGGGTGTCTTTTTGTCTAAATTACTAATTAATATACATTAACATTCCACGAGCAGGATCCCCTAAAACAGTGGGTACTTTAATACTTGAACCTTTTCCTCTAATCCCAGGTTTTATATCGGCTGTGCAAACACTGACAGACTGGGTCGATGTGGACAAATGAAATGGTTTTGTAAAGCCCTGACATGGCCTGAGGAAAGAGGGAGCGAGTGAGATAGAACGGCAAACGGAGAATGAGTTTTCACGAGAAAAGGTGGTGCAGTGCGATCCCTCTGCTGCATTATTAACTAGATGGTCCATTATCACTGCGAAAAACACGTGCGCGCACACAGATACACAGGATATTCAAAGCAATGGACTACTTGGTACTATCTTTTCAAATATAGCCTTCCTGAGTATGATAAGTCTGAAAAGGTCAGGTCAGAGAGTTAAAGATTAATAAAGTGAGACTCAGAAATCAAACATCTTTCCTGTGCAGTGTCCACCATGTGTCAGTTAACAGTCTAAAATAGCCCTCACTCACAGCTTAACCGGCTACAGCACCATACATGCCATAATGACTCCATATCCAGGAGACAAACAGACACACACACACACACACGCACGCACGCATTAACAATCCATTGCATAACAGGACAGGGTTGGAACTAGTCACAGAGGAGTGACTGACTTCTCCAGGGAACAACAAGTAAATGGGATTTCTTGCCGCAGTAGAAGGCATATGATGCCACCCATTAAAGTTTTTTTTCCACCTACATCATGTTATGTAAAGCAAAGGTCAGCCACAGTACACAAACCCAAGCACAGTCAAACACACACAAGCCATGCAAGTAACAGCAAAACCTTAACCAAAAAGCATACTGCCCGAAGCCTCACATCACAAGCTGACCTCGCTTCAACGATTTCAAGGTTTTCATGGTACATATGAGGACTATGATACAAGACCAGACACAGACTCACTCATCACCAGCATATAAACATTATGCCTCTTTATTATTGGGGAATTCGTGTATATTGTCTTACAGATAAACCTGTTGAACTGCTTGTTAACACAAATATCACCAGAACTCAATCCAATGGAGCACCTTGGAAACAGAAAATCTGCAGCAGCTGGCCGATGCCATCATCATCATGACAGGTGGGTATAAATATGTAGAGCATAAAGAGCAACGGTGAATAACTACATGTCAACATATGTTTTTAATGAGTAGCAGTACTCTGAATTCCATCCATCCATTCGCTTCCGCTTATCCTTTTCAGGGTCGCGGGGGGCGTTTGTACAAATCTGCAACAGTTACAGTGTTTTTCCAGTCAAAGTCCTCCTGAATTGTGAATATTGGTTTTAATAAGTAAGTAGAAAGAAAGCAAACAACCTATTTTAATGCATCAGAAAGTGTGTCATTTATGAGTAAACGATTAACAAATGAGTCTTCTTTAAAAAAAAAAAAAAAAAAAAAACCTAGACCGATATTAATACACTGCTCCCAGTGTTATCTTCTGATCAGAGTGTGCATTCATATAAATGCTGCTTCCTACCTTGTAAAGAAAATCCTAAAATGCTAATTCTCACCTGAACCCCCTCAGAGAGACTTTAGAAGTGAGAGCACATTTTCGCATGCTTCAAAAAGCAGCCTCGCGCTGAATAACAATGCAAGCCTTTACATTCACTAGGAATCAGCCTCAAATAACAGGTTATAATGCACCAGTGTGTACGATCTGTACTGTGTCATTTGCTTTGATGCAGATGGGCAAGCACACAAAGAATCAGTATTTCAGCTCTTTGTTTTCAACTGAGCACAGTTTATCGTCGCAGCCTATCTGAAATTAAAAGAAAGACAGTAACCATTAGCTGCTTTGCAAGTTTGGGCAACCCATTTTTTTCTTTTTCTTCTCACGCATGTGGACACGCACAAAAATGTCTTTCGCCTGATTCAGAAAGAAACTGCTCTCACCCAATGAGACGAGCCAGAGACAGTGTGATGAAGGACACACAGTAAATACTGAATTGTGTTCAGCTGCAGTAAACAGCTCATATTGTCCTACGTAAATTATGAGAACGGCCCAGTGCAGTAGATGCTCGCCCGTGTGATTATTTGCCACAGCCAAATGAATATTGTTAGAGGAATGATATAACACCAGCTGTCACGAACAGTTTTCGTTCTGACTTGCTTTATCGGTGAAAACAGAGCTTTCTCAACTTTCTGAGCAACATTTTTGTCTGGCACACAGCTACAATCATTTCCTTGTCATCTCATTGGACTCGGTCCTTTAATTGCATTTTGCTGGAATGCATCACTCTTCACAGAAGCATGATTCATTGCAACTCAAGAATCCATGTGCAGACAAATAGTTATTGAATCTTCTGAAATTTCGATACAGTTAACAGGAACTGGAATTTGTTTGTTTCTTAAAGAATTATTAACAAAAAGGAAAAGAAAAAAATACTCCAGGCTGAGCTGTGTGCACACTGATCGTCAGTCTGAAATAACCGCATCGTGATCCTGCTCTCTGCTGCCCCTGACCCCCCCCCCCCCCCCCCCTTTACTTCCTTCCTTCCTTCCTTCCTTTCCTCTCTCAAAAGCCCAGCCCAGCTCATTGTGGCCAATTAGTGCAGCCTTTAAGTTTATGCCATATTAACTCTGCGAGGAAGAAGACGCAGTGGAGAGAGAGTGACAGGCAACCTGCCAATTTTGCCTTTTTTTCCAGCCTCCCTTGGCTTACCTTTACTGCCTGATATTTCTTCTTGTCACCTCATGGTGCAAGCTTGTGGCTTTTACTCGCTGTCCTAGGCAACCAAACAAACAGGCATACCACGGGCTTTATTTATAACCACAGCCTACGCACAAAACTGAGCAAATAAGATAGGTACAACAATACAAACTTCTTGAGGATGAGCATCCTGTAAAGCAGCTGTGCTCCATGGGGGTGGGGGGGCAACACAGATGCTTCAAAGTAAGTTTTATAATAAATCATCTTAAGTTTAACTTGTGAATTTGCAGAAAAACAGTATTACACTGGACTTGAGCTTCACGTGAATTATTTCTCAAAAGATGAAAGCAAACACAAACCATTTACATATCTGACTCTTAATTCAAAATACTGAGCATCTGGCTCATTAGCATGTTCCCAAACCCTCTGTGCTGTGAGGTTTCTGTCAGTTGACTCTTATTTAAGCACAACTCCATAAGTATCTGTAGAAGGTATGCTTTTAAAATGTGTGATCCTACGAGCTTGTTCATCAGTGATTTTGTTGCTTTCTGAAAAATCAAACTGCTTTGTCAGGGTCAGCACACACTCTGCTTGAGAATTACATTGTGTTGGCATCATAGACGGTATATAAAAGAGGTAAGCATGTAAGCTTCTGCAGGTACTTGATATTGATATTGTGTTTGCTCCTGTTCTTAGCAGTTTCACCGTCACACACTGGTTCCCTTTTGCAATAGGTCAGTTAAACCCTCAAAAAGAAAGCAGTTCACAGTTACAATTTAAGAGAAGTGATGTAACGACAGCAATACACTATTGTGCAACTGCACATCCAAAGACGACATCGTGCAGATAGTAACCTATGTAGCAAAAGTAATGGCATAATTGATGAGCAGCTGTAATGTGATTGCTGAAGCTATAACCGTAATGCACTACCGTGTATATAATGACAGCGTAGGTTATTCTTTAGAGCAGCTAACCTACATTTTATAAGTCAAAGTGCACACAGAGTATTTTTGGGTGGCTCTATTGCTAAAAGTGAAAGGTGACTTGCTCTTTTTGACAGGCAGCGGTTGGGGACAGATGCAGTCTGTCCTTGACACAGAGGTGGGGTGGGGGGAGGGGGGCCAAGAGTTGTGATAGGCCTAGTTTTTATATGCCCCAGTGAGTTACACAGTCACCCAAATGTATTTTGGCATTGTGAGTGCTGTGTGTGTCAGTGGGCTTAGCAAGTCAAAGTCCATCTTGCAGTGTGGGCCAGACGGACAGTGAAATGGTGATTAAAAAATACCCGACTAAATATAATATAAACTCAGTGCACTCAAGCATGTCGATACGGTTGCTACGGCCTGCTGAATTTCAGTCTGAGTATAAAAATGGTAATTTAAGCAGCTTTGAACATGCCTTGGTTGTTGGTGCCTGATCTGAGTATTTCAGTAACTGCAGATCCACTGGGAAAATCACAGTGGATCTTTCCCAGTTTTACAGAGAATGTTCTGAAAATGAGAAACTATGTTCTCGGGGTGAAAATATCTTGTTTATCTCAGAAGTCAGAGGAATGGTCAGACTGCTTCACGCTGACAGAAAGACAACAATAAAATGATGTCACAACCGGGGTATGCAGAAAAGCAGCTCTGAATGCTGAATAAATCTCACAGCAGCAGAAGACCACACTGGGTGCCACTCCTGCCAGCTAAGAACAGGAAACCTCGCCAACAATTTGCACGAACAGAAGCCATAAAAGTAAAAATGTTGCTGGCTTGACAGGTTTCGTTTTCTGCTGTGACATTCAGATGGTAGGGTCAGAATTTGGCGTCTGCCTTGTATCAATAGTTCAGGCTACTGCTGCAAGTTTAAAAGTTTCAGATATTTTCTTGGCAAACTGTGGGTCCCCTTAATACCAGCTGAACACCATTTAAATGCCACAGCCTGTCCGTTTATGCTGTTTTCTGTGGTTTATTTTCCAGTTCAATTTTTGATATAGGTAATAACTATGACCAGATGGAAGAACAGGAGGGTAGGGTCTTGTTTTCCCCAATAATTTTCAATTTAACAAGAATGACAAAAAGGAAAGAATGCAGCCAATTCAGAGGTGACAGTGGCTTAACTGCCATTATCTTTGTCACCTACCATTAATGTGTCAACAGCTAGAGGAAATTCGGGGGAAGGCAGCAAAGCTATATTACATTCAGTGTTAATGCCACCTGCTGGAGCTGCCTTCAGAGAAAAGAGAGAAATAAACTAGAATGAAGCAGACTAGCAAGACGGGAAACAAAGAAGAAAAAGGGAAGGAAAGAAGATGTAGATGAAAGTATGAGTGAGCATGAAAAAGAGGGAAATGGGTAAAAACAGACTGAAAGAGTGACAGTAAAAAGAAAAGACTGGAGGAAATACAAGAAAATAGCTGGAATAAAAAGGGCTCTTTTCTTTTATGCCTCCTAACTAGACCATTAGGCAAACAAGCTGAAGCTTTGGCAGTACTTAATGACTGAGTGTAAATATTCATGAGATTTTTGTAGCATTTTGTTTTTTCCTTCAAGTTGTAAAGAGCCTACATTGAAGAAAGTCGACTCGATGTTGGGCCACACTCATCGATAAAGTTCACAAAGCTCTTTTTTTTTTTTTGTTAATATTTGATCTTCCCCCACCCCAATTTTCTTTATACAAAAAAAAAGAAAGAAAGACTGAATACTGAATGGCATGATGGTGAACAGCAGACACAGAGCAAAACAGTCAGATGGGGGCTAAAGCAAGGGGGCCAGTTCTTGCCTACAGAGTCTTATTGTCAGTGGTAACAGCACTTACAGTTCTCTACAGCACAAAGAATAAACAAGATACGAACGTTGTTGTGGAGACAGTAACAGGAGATATTTGTTTCTTACCAAATCAGTATGCAATAAAAAAAAGAAAAATTAAAAAAATGAGGCTGTAACCAGAGACGGTGAGCTAGTTCTCACCTCCAAAAAAACTCATGCTGCCACACATTGTCTCGCAACCTGAGTGAAGATGACAGGCATGCCACACTGAGCCCATTTCTATTGACAGATGGAGAGAGCCTGGGCGAAGGGTCGACTTTGCTGGGAATCTCTTGTCACTCACCGCTTTGCATCTTCAGTCTTTATGTTTACATGTAGGGTTTGACTAAATTACAGCAGACAATAACAGGTAAAGTCCAAGGTCATTATTGTGGACGATTTTGACTTATTCATATATCTGTAATTATGCAGGGAAATTGCAAAACTACTCCCGGCTTTAGCTGACAAAGAACACTTATCTAATACCGTAACATTGCTCAGCTGGGTATGAAATTGTGTGAACTGCTTTGTCTAATGAAGGAAAGTTAGTTTTAGTTTGTTATGCAAATGCATCCAGAATTCACTTTGTGCTTCTGTCCAAAACAGAATCCAACAAATATCAGCTGGCAGGAATTTTTCTCTTTCCAGACTCTGTTTGGTTGATCAGTGCTTTTGGCTTTCATCTTGTAAAAGTTCTTTATGGTTTTTTTTTCTCCCTACCAGGTTGTTCTTTATTTATTTATTATAATTTATCTCTGAAATCAGACTCATTAGAATCTCTTGTGAATTTTAATACAAATCAAAATGCTAGAAAATACTAATAGCTGCTGAATAGATGGACTAAATCTTGACTGTTACGCACACAGCCGACAAACGCGAGGACACATCCAGTGACAGCAGCAGCTGACAACAAATAAGGCCCGTATTCGCACGCTGATAAAACGTTCCTGAACTACACATATTAGGCTGTGTTTCTGAATAAAGAAAAGGCAAGAAGATGTTTGCGGTTTCTAATATATGAACAGTTCCTGATTTATCTGGACTTATAATGGAGGTGATGCCACTCAGTCTTCACCCCATCAGTTTGACGATTTAAGGCGAATAAACAGGCCGTAACAGGTTTTGTGTTCATATCATGAAGTGACAATGGAGCTATGTGATAAGTTAAATAGGATTTATTATTTCTTAAATTTTGCTTTTGAAAAAAAGAGAAAAGGTCAGAATGATCAATTTACTATGTCAAACACACACGTCTCATATTCTTTAAACTGGTGAAAGAGTGTTAACACAGAAATTAGCACATAGCATTGATTCCCTTTACATGTCAGGCTGAACACTCAGTGTGTGTGATTAGCATATCACACACACACACACACACACACACACACGCACACACACACACACACGCACACACACACGAGGCATAGTCTACATGTCCCTCATTAGAAAAAAAATGCCCTGGGGACAAATTCCTTATGCCACTGCACTGTGCTAAATGAACTGAGAACTGAGTAGGTTATGTCAAGATCTGGCAAAAAAGCTAATTGATGACATGAAGAGAAGTAAGAAATAATAAAAAGAACTGCGTGTCCTTTTTCACCACAGCTTTAAGCCACTAAATAGTACTGATCGAGACACTTAAGTGGAGTCGGGTCGTGTCAGCCATTTTAGTCTTTCACTGAAGTTATTTTAATGAGGAAAATACACAACAAGGGCTAAAATAACAAGCGTGACTCTTGCATGCTGAGCACTGCCGTCACTCCCCTGGACAATAGTGTTTTCATGGACAAAACAGGAGTGAGAAGCACTCCAACAGAGAGGCACTCAGAGTCTAATCTGTGGGATACAGTGGCACTCTCACCAAGCAGTGGGCTAAACAATTCACAAGCAATTTTGCTAATCGCTGAGTCTGCAAAGCAGACAAAACAGAAGAGTGGATTGAGTCAGATCCCCCAAGAGCTCATGCCACAGTCTGACCCTCCATACTCCCTGTAGTCCTGCCATGACATCACAGTTTATCATCTTGTACAGAGTGCTTTCTTGTATCACGTAAAAATCACCACCACAGCATATTATTTTCTCTTTGCCTCCCAGCTCTTTCCTTCCTTGCTGTTGTGGGATGCTACCCTGTACAGAAAACCCAGTCTACAGGTCTCCCATAGAAATGGGAAGGAGGAAGCCCCAAACACATGCTAGGAAATGTTCTGGCATCCTGTTGTTGGGTTTGTTGTAGAAACACAGAGGATACTATCTCACTAAAGGTAATCAAAGGCCCTCAAAGTATCTACATGGGGAAAATATTACAACACCCTGGCGACGCTAAAAAGAAAGCCCCATTAGACTTTTTTGATACTTTGATATATTCTCTATCAATCCTTATCGGGTTGGGCTTCACCTATTTGTAGTTTGGACATGTGTCAGGCATTAGCCGTATATAACATATTGGTCATAACCGATCCAGATACTTTTGTTAAACTGGAGATTAGAAAGAAAGGGAAGAAATTGATCAGAGTTACTGACAAACTCTCTGCAATGTTCTTGATTAAAACTTACTCATAAAAACACTTGCATTGACCACAGCTTCCCAAACATGTTCACACCACTTAAAGTTAGGATCTTTAGGATTTAATTAAATAAAACTGCCTTTCCAATATCATTCTGGATTACTGAAAAAGTAGCCCGATTAAACAGGCCTAAATTTTAAAGGCCTTGTATCCAAACAAGTCTGAACACTAAATTGGAAAGTTGGAATCATTAAAGCTGCAGTAACCACTTGGTGTTGTTTTTGCTTAGTGCTTAATGCTACTAAGGACACCGTTGCAAAGTCTTATTCACTCCAAAACAAGAATGGTGCAGGAAAAAACCTTCAATATCTGCCCAACAGGCCAAGTTGTAATGTGATCACATCTCCTCTAACAAGGGGATTTTCACATTGTCAATGTAATTTTTCCTCTTTCAATCCCCAGTGGCACTAATCTATGCTTTACAAAATGCCAGGCTGCACCACATTTCGCTTCAGTGGTGTCGAGATCCCAGCCTACCACTTGGCTCATCTACTTCACTTAGCGGTTTTCATCATTTCTGCGAATGATTCTCAGCTGAGCGCGAGCCCGAACGTGTTCCATTTGCCGCTTTTATCTGTAGGTGGAGAGCGTCAGTGATGGAGACAGACATAGTAGGAGCAAAGGGCTGGCTTAATCCCAGTAGCTGAAGTGTGAGCTGTACCCCTTTAATGAACAGAAAACATAATTTGTTGTTGAACTATAGTCTACTGAGAGTACTGTAGGAGGAAAAACTTCCATCTCCTCCTACAAAATGTTTCTTCCTGACTCTTTTCCAAATTATTAACCAACCCGTGGTGTGTGAATGCGAGACACCAAATTCTCTTTATAAAAGCTTTACAAAGATGTGCTGGAAATACTGCCATATAATGATGATAAATTATCAGTATTCAAACTTTTCTGCACAAGTCAGTAAAATGCATGATAATTTTTTTTTTTTTTTTTTAAATGGACCTAGAACTGCAGTGAAAGTCAAATATTTTATCCCTGGATGGTGCAAATATATCTGCTGGAACACGGGAAACTTTAATATGCAAGAAACTAGGGCTGCACGATTTTGCATAAAATGAGAATCACGATGTTTTTGCTTAGAATTGAGATCACGATTCTCTCACGACTCTCTTTTCCAGTATAAATATTTATTGCGCTTATTAACTGCACATCAATTTCGTAACAGTTGGGACTGAACATGAAAACAATAAATAAACATAAAAACAACAAATGTCTCACATTTAGTCTTTGCCGCAAAATGTTGTACTGCTTGAAATTCCATCTCCACCGTTGCTCGACACTGCGTGTATAGAGCAGGTAGTGCAACAATAGAAAAATAGTTGCGGGACGCCATTGTGTAGCGTTTGTCTAGGGTGTTGATCATTTTCCTAAATCCCTCGCTTTGCACAGTGTTGACGGGAGCCATATCTTTGGTTAGGTGATAAGTAATAGCCTCCGTAATTTCTTTGTGCCTGCGGGAGTTCGACAGGTATAGGGAAGCGCTGTATAAGGTTCCCGTTATTGATGTTTGGGTGGTTGACCGGGACGGATTTTCTCCTGTCACTTTCTCGTCATCCCTGACTTGCTCTCCGTTGTTTTTTCCCCTGACAATTTTAGCAGCCAGCTTCTGTATCACGTGGTATAAGGCGCCGACCATTTGTTGAGCAGGAAGAGTGAACGCTTGTTTTCATGCAGATTACGTCCCGGATCAAAATGCGGTACAATAGTCGTCGTCTTTTTTTTTTTTTTTTTTTTTTTTAAATCGTTGTCATTTGGAAATGAGATCGCACATAAGTATGAATTGAGATCGCGATTTTCTAACGATTAATCGTGCAGCCCTACAAGAAACAGATGTTCAGCTGGCGTTCACTTCTCCCTCACCTAAAATTCTTTGTTCTTAATCCTTGTTTGTGTGAAACTATCCTGAGCCCTTAGGACTAACTGAAATGAAAAGAGGAAGACCACAGAGAAGATTCATGGATATAACGAAAGAGGTCATGCAGAGGGTTGGTGTGACAGAAGATGGAAGGGATAGGATGACATGGAGCCAGATGATCCACTACAGCGATCTTAAAGGGAGCAGGCGAAAGAAGCAGAAGATGAAAAAGACTGAAATACTCTGTCGTATAAAGTGTCCCGGTCAGCAGATTCCGTGGTGTGTTACATAACAGCGTCTCAATTTACAAAGCCCTACCTGTCTGAGAAAAATAGGGTGTGTGAGACCAGTTCAAAATGCCAAGAGCCTGTCTGGAAGAAGCACGGCGCACAAGCACCAAATAATACCCTCATAACAATCCCCGTCTCATCCAAACATAATCCTAACTGGCTGGATACAAGCCATAACACACAGAGCTAAAGTGCTCTCGGAGCAGAGAACATCATTTTCGGGAGCTATTTAGGGCTCAACTGACAGCAGTATTGCCTGTTTAGTGTGTACACTATCCTCCACTCTATCCCCAGCCATGCACACACACACACACACACCTGGAAACCACCACCACCACCCAGACAACTCACTCCAAGCAACACCCTGCTGAAATGGCATTTAAGCTGTTGCATAATCTTTGGAGGACTCGCAGCACAAAGGCAGAACATGACCCCTGAAATCAGATTACTCTAAAATGACTTTCTCTGGAAGTGTAAATGTTACCAGAATAAAGGAGTAATTTAACAAAGCTGGACTGCAGTAATGAAGTGTATACCTGAGACAGCTAAGGCTTTACAAAGTCCAGTTACCTAAGCACAGTAATTTGACATTCAGTGTCAGTCCCCCTAAATGTAGCCTTACTTCTCTAACAAGGCTTGACTGCCATTGGAGGACTGACAGTAATTGAGGTCTGATCGCTGGTTAGGGGTATTTAAACTGAAAGCCCCACTTCTACTTCAAGTCCAACTCAAGGTAATTAATCTTCTTAACATTAGGTGCTTTTGTAGTGACCTAAAGATGGACAGAGCACTGACAAACAGCCTCTCCAGGATGTCGATTACAGCATAGCACTGTTTCACCAAAAAACAAAACAAAAAAACCCAAGGCCCTCTCTAGGTTTATTTCCCAGAGACCCTTCTGTTATTAAACCAGAAGGTCCAACCTACAGATCACACTAGAATCACTACCTTTAGTATATGATTGCCTTCAATATAGCTCAAATAATCAGCCATGAGTCGTTGCAGACATGCTCTTTAAAGAATGCATAAATGCCCAACCCAGGGCTTTCCCAAGTCTCTCAGATTGCCTTATTTGCAGCACAGCAATGATCTATCCTGCTAAGATCGTTGCATATTTTTTAGTACGTAGCAAATGCCAAGGTCAAACAGACCACTGCAAAGCTTGGATAAACACGAAACCGTTTCTAAGAAAGTGTCTGCCCTGTGTGAAGCCCATGTAGCACAACAGGACAATCATAACACCTCCTTGTCTATATAAAAAACACCAAGTGCCCTTCATACATGTCTGTTACGTATAGGTTTCCATGTGCATTCATGGGTGTGTTGTTTGTGACAGTCTGTTGACTTCAATAGCAGGCTGGGTTCTCGGCATCATGACCTCATTCCTTCTGGCTCTTAAGTCAACTCAGCACCCCACTTTCCTCTGGGAGTGGGCTGAAAGCTGCCGGTCATTCCAAGGAGCGTGTTGTACAAAGCAAGCTACAGTATAGCTCGCTTTGGACAAATTTGCTGCAGAAGAGAGGAATAGCAGCTTGATGTATTTTATTCCCTGATGGGAGCAAGCTGTATCCGAGAATAATGGAGAAAGTGAGCAAATTATTTTTTTTCTCCAGCACATTGATAGGGCACCTAAAAGCCTGTTTATGACAGGATTGGTGTCAAAAGTGGAATTTCATTTCACAAAACAATGATGAAGTAAAACAATTTCTCTTCACATTGATGTGTCAGATAATGTTAATAAAATACAGGCAATACTGACTTCTGTTACTAAAAATGGTTGTTTAAGAAAAAAAAGATTTTCCTCAGATTTACTGACAACCCTCAGAGGGGAGATGACACCATGTGAGAGGTGTACAGGTAGCAAAGAAATTAGCAAAGGAGTATTTTAGCACTTCAGAGCCTTGATTACAATATAAATCCTTTGATTCCCTAGTAGCCTGGTTTCACAGCAATGCATGTAGTCCAGCTTCACCCTGAAAGGAATCTACTGCTTTACGTGTATATAGCAAGCACTGAGTGACCTTTTCAGGGCTCAGTGGAGCAATCAACTCCGAGCATGTTATGCACCCTGCAGCTGTGGCATAGGAGGCGAATATGACAGAAGGATGTGGGAAACAACCCAATTACACAAACTCCAAGCAAGTGCCAGCAACAGCTACTTAGCCACTGCTAGCTGCCAACTAACTACAACTCTTTATGTTAAAATTCGCTAACACAGAGGGGGGCTACCTCGTCAGGCATCGGCATCAGTCGGCTGGCTGTAAGCCAGGTAGCTACAGCATATCTTGCAGTAACAAAAAAAAAAAAAAAAAAAAAAAAAAAAAAAGAGAGGGAGAATGTCGGAAATATGCGACAGCCGTGCGCTGACAGTGACAGCTCAAGCAGCTCTCTCACACGGAGTAAAAGCACAAAACCTTACCTGGCTTTCTGAGATAACGCCGTCTTGATAGTGTAACCTCAGGAAGGGCTGAAGAGATGATCTCTTGAATTGGATTAACGAACAGGCGGCCAACCAGTCAAGCGGAGGAGGTGGCGGTGGTAGTGGTGGAGGAGGAGGAGGATGATACCTCTGAAGGGGTGATGCCCATATTCAATATGTAGCCCTGAAACGTCGGGGCGGACGCATTTGACCTGCTACTGTCGCCTACAGCGCCTGAGTTCGGGCTCTGGTCAAACACTGACACCAAAAAACCTCGAGTCAAATCATAAAAAAGCCTAAGCGCAGATAAAATAAGCAAACGGCGGGAAGCACGAGCCGCAGCTGACACTCTTCTTTCTGTTTTGCTTGACAGGAGGATTGTTTGTACACCGGAACAGCGGTTTACTCTCGATTACAGAACAGTGCGCAACATCCAGTCGTCACCCTGCCACACGAATCGTACAAAAAACAAACAAAAAAAAACAGTACACAACCTTGCTGAGAAGAGATCCGGTGGCGCCCTGTTTATCTATCCGCCGTTCCTCCTGCCTTGCTCGGTAGGAAATCAGCTGCTTCGCACTGGAGGGACGCCATTTGTTTGTGAGAGGTTTTCCGTCTGCTGTCCTACGGTGCCCCTTAGAGGAGAGCTCAGCACCTGCCACCTATCCAAACAACAGCTCCCCCTGCTGTCAAAACACTGCAATCGCCTTTAAGCGTTTTCTCATTTGCCTTTACAGCCTACATTGCATACACAGTGCCTAACAAATGTCTTTTATGTAATTATTTATCTGGGTAAAAAATTAGAAAATACGGTTTGTCAAGAACTTTTTAAAACTAACAATTGATTTAATCAGTTGTTACGGAATTCACGTTTTTTATACAAGCATATTGGACTATTAGTGTGAATCACTATTTTTCAGCTTTTTGTGAAACAGTAAATTTGACAACATTTTAACAACAGTAATTATATTTTAGCTTTAAAAATGTCATTTTGATTAAATGCATTAAATGTGCATACTGGTTCATTAGCCATTACAGTAACATAAAAAAGTGATTTTAATAATTGATAAGGCTGTTAATTTAGAAAAGCTGTGGCTTAAAATGGCATTTTTTTATTTAAATTTTTTTTAATTTCAACTAGTATACATGCTTGTTTCCATTAATCTTTTTTTCTTTTGTCTGCCAGTCAAAATATTATTAATTTGTCTAAATTTAAGACCTAAAAATGAAAAGAATTACAAATAGAAAAACGTGTTTTCATACACAAGCTTTTATACAATAGAAATTGTGACCTACATCTCAGTATTCAGTCAGCTGCAGTGAACTGCAATAACATTAGTTTCAGTTCAGCTATGTGTGAGTGTTGCAAAACATAAATCAGACATTGTAAGGTATGTGTTTGACAAAAAAAACAACTAAACCATATCCAGATAGAGGCAGTGACAGAAATATTGAAACCACTCGAGCTATTTGAACTTCTGTACAACATTTCCAGTAAATTGAAAGTAGAAAAGTATTGCTGATCTTGTTGGAACCAGCTAGAGTCTGCTAGGTTTATACAACAGATAAGATCAGTGTACTTAATTTTCCAAGGCCTGAAAGGTTCACACAATGGTGTGGCTTTGTTGTTGTTAGCCTCGTGGAAGTAGATAGCCCAGTTCTTGCTCTGAGAGGAGACCACCGTTCTTTCAGATCAGCGCTATCCATGTTTATCTTACTTTGCATAAATGTGTGTTCTTATTTCTGTTCTACCTTAAGAGGAAAACAAATTATAGTATCAAAAAAAGTTTAAAATGTACAGCGACAAATAGTTACAGTGGCTTGCAAAAGTATTCGACCCCCTTGAACTTTCCCACATTTCGTCACATTACAGCCACAAACATGAATCAATTTTATTGAAATTCCACGTGAAAGACCAACACAAAGTGGTGCACACGTGAGAAGTGGAATGAAAATCATACATGATTCCAAACATTTACAAATAAATAACTGAAAAGTGGAATGTGCGTAATTATTCAGCCCCCTGAGTCAATTCTTTGTAGAACCACCTTTTGCTGCAATTACAGCTGCCAGTCTTTTAGGGTTTGTCTCTACCAGCTTTGCACATCTAGAGACTGAAATCCTTGCCCATTCTTCTTTGCAAAACAGTTTTCAGATCTTGCCACAGATTCTCGATTGGATTTAGATCTGGACTTTGACTGGGCCATTCTAACACATGGATATGTTTTGTTTTAAACCATTCCATTGTTGCTCTGGCTTTATGTTTAGGGTTGTTGTCCTGCTGGAAGGTGAACCTCCGCCCCTCAAGTCTTTTGCAGACTCCAAGAGGTTTTCTTCCAAGATTGCCCTGTATTTGGCTCCATCCATCTTCCCATCAACTCTGACCAGCTTCCCTGTACCTGCTCAAGAGAAGCACCCCCAGATATTGCCACCACCATATTTGACAGTGGGGATGGTGTGTTCAGAGTGTTGTGCAGTGTTAGTTTTCCACCACACATAGCGTTTTGCACTATGGACAAAAAGTTCCATTTTGGTCTCATCTGACCAGAGCACCTTCTTCCACATGTTTGCTGTGTCCCCCACATGGCTTGTGGCAAACTGCAAACGGGACTTCTTATGGTTTTCTGTTAACAATGGCTTTCTTCTTGCCATCTCTTCCATAAAGGCCAACTTTGTGCAGTGCACGACTAATAGTTGTCCTATGGACAGATTCCCCCACCTGAGCTGTAGATCTCTGCAGCTCCTCCAGAGTCACCATGGGCCTCTTGGCTGCATTTCTGATCAGCGAATTCCAATAAAATGGATTCATGTTTGTGGCTGTAATGTGACAAAATGTGGGAAAGTTCAAGGGGGCCAAATACTTTTGCAAGCCACTGTATTGTGGAAAACATGACTTTATTTTGCCTTGTTACTTAACCACATAAAAAATAAATTATCACAACATCATTGACAAGTTGTCCTTCAATCTAAATTTGTTGTGTAAAATTATAATTTGAATATAACACTCAATGTTACTTTGTTCAACAATCATAAACAGTACAATATATTTACAATACAATACAATACATCTTTAATTATAGAGAAGATTTAAAAACCAGCGGTATACCAAAGTGCTTAACATAAAAGACAGATATTTAGATATTTAATAAAAAACAAAGAAGAACAATACTTCTGGATCACCTTCTATTTGGTGACCGTAAACTTCAAATAACTCCCCCAGAACACACACACGCCTAGATATATCTGAATATTTACATTCCTAGTGCACAATGTGCATACTGTAGAGCATATCAATGCAAACACTTAGCAAAGGAGCATCAAACACAAGCTGAAGAAGGTCACGGGCGCAGCGTTTTACCACTCTAGCTTCATATCAGCTTTGCTCCACACATATTTTCCCCCTCTTTTTAGAAACATTTTTTCATCGAAGCCGCTGAAGCGAATCGCGTCCTTTACTCCAACATCAAGGATGGATTTGGAAGGATCCTTCCGTCCCTCTCGACAGTCCAGGAAACGCATCTGTAACAAAAAAAAAAGGGGAAAAAAAATCAACATATGAAGTAAGTTTCCTTCAGCTAAAATGCCTAGCAAGTTACTAATTTAAACAATTATACCAAATTCAAGCCTTTTTAAGCCTTTGAGCAATCCACATTCATATAACTCAAACATGCAGTTCATTTTTTTTTTACTTAAACATCTGATAAAATGGCTCAGCCACACTACCAGTTAGTAATAATCTGAAGTACTTACATATTCATCCAGGATCAGATAGGAGTTCCTCATCTATTAAAACAAAAAAGACCACAAATTTTAATTTTTGTGTATCCTTACTTTGGATTTTCAACCATTAATTACAGCACAACAAAGAATTATTTTAGGCAGGATGAACTGAGCTCATGTTTCAACCTAATATATATGTTTAGTTCCTACTTTTTATGCCATAGTGCTGCAAAATTGAGGAGTAATGCAGAATGAGCACACCACAGATATGAAACATGGATATTCTAGAAGTTATTGCATTATAAACTATACCAAAAGTCTATACCAAAATATTCCCTTATATTTGGTGGCCATCTATACAGCAACAAGGAGAAAACAAAATCAAAATTCCTAACTGACAGTGGTGTTCAAAAGTCAACTTTTGCATAATTTGTTTGTTTAGCTGTGCATTGTGTGTGTTTACTATAATAATATTCAAATTGTATTCACTCTAGGCATACCAAGCTCTAATTCTACGCCCTTACATAAATCAAAAAATAATAAAAAAAAAAGGATGAAAAACATGTTTCTCACAGAATACATTATGGTTATTGCATTAAACATATTTGCCATACTTGCTGCACATGTCTGAGAATTATACCTTCTCATTAGACTCAGGAACAAGGCAGGTGACGCTGCTGTGTCTGTCCAGAAAGTCCTGAAACTGCTGATCACTGATGACAAACCTCTCTGCCTCTCTCAGGGCTGTCTCGCCTGCGTTTTCCCCGTCAATCAGCAGGCACTGAAAGACCTGAAAACAAGAACGAGACATTCAGTACATCCATGATTACTCCATACAAACATATTTATTTACTTATCTTTTCATTTTTACCTTCCAGCGGACAGGATTAATCAAATTGATTTGCTGTGTCATGTCTTCGTCATAGTTGAAGATGTTGATGACGGAGTTGATTTTCAGTGCCACTTTATACTCCTTGCACCAGCTGCAGATTTTGAAGAGGTTGTCAAGGTGGCTCTTCCTGCCTTGAGTTCTGCCAATCAGCTGGTTGGTTGCTTCATCAAAGCTGTCACAGGAGATAGCTAGAATGTCCAGATAGAAACCTAGAAGAGGAAATAAAAATGAAAGAGATCATAAATGTAAATTATTTTATGGTATATGGCACAGCTGGAATGTACCCATAAAAAAGAAGCTGTTAATAACGTAACTATCTTACCATATTTCTGGAACCATTCTTCTTTGATCATGCTTCCATTGCTGACAATGCTGACACTTGGGAGCTGGAGGTCCTGTTTGCAGTACTGGACCAATTTCCCCACAAACTCTCCCTTATTATGCAGGAAGGGCTCTCCGCCAGAGAAGTTGATCTTTTCCATCCCTTAAAAAAAGACATAAATTTAATAGCATGCACAGCAATTTGACAAAAAACAAAGCTTATTGTTATTAATTTGTCAAATCACCTGATTCCTTTAGAAGTTTAAGCCCCGTCTTAGCTTCCTCCAGGGGCAGGACGAAGGACGTTTTTGCAGTGTGGAAACAAAATCCACATCTATAATTACATTTGCGCGTAAAGTGGTAGTTGACGCTCGTTGGGATCGTTGGATTTTGGTCTTTGTTTTGGTCCAGTTTATCACCAGCAGACGAAACGAATGAGTTTGTTCCCTTGCAGGCTCCTGTTGTCCAGTAAGTGAGTTTTGAAAAGGCGCTCTTAAAAATGCAGTAGATGGTGCTGATGAAGCGCCGCAGAAGCAGCCTGGGAGACGAGACAGCAGGAGAAAAAACCATTTTTTAAATGACGAGTTGTGCTGTCAGACTTGCTATGTTTGCAAGATAAATGCTGGCGCGTCATAAGCAGAAACCCGCAGGGCGCATCTTATATAGAGGGTGTGGGGAGTCGGTCAGCTGAGCGACTCAAAAGTTTCTGTTTACAAACAACGAAAACGAAACCTAGCCTGGTTCCATTCTGCTGAGATGCAAGAGATAATTTACGCGCGTCATGACAACGCATTCTTTGCATTTCTTCGCAGTGTCACTCGTCCTTTAAACCTTTATTAGAGACCTTTATGTACAGTAGTGATATGCCATTAAATAGTGCAGGACTTATAGATCTTTAGCTCTAATGGTCAAACTTTCAGTGATAAATGCTTCTTTGTAAAACAGTTTCTGTTTCGAGTCTGGGTGCATTCAGTTCATTGTAGTTTTCACAGCCTCGCTACTTGTCCAGTCTCTTGGTGTCTCTCATTTTCATTAAACACGTTTAAGAAACATAACTTGGATTCCTGGAAAGAATTCCTGAGCTGCCCCTGAGAGGCGTTGG
Source organism: Neolamprologus multifasciatus (assembly GCF_963576455.1). Classification (NCBI taxonomy): domain Eukaryota; kingdom Metazoa; phylum Chordata; class Actinopteri; order Cichliformes; family Cichlidae; genus Neolamprologus; species Neolamprologus multifasciatus. The sequence goes on along the minus strand of NC_140457.1, from coordinate 17,563,757 downwards.
CTTCAATAATAAACGCGTTTCACAGTAAACGAAAAGTTTCGTTTTCTCCGTTTGGCGCCGTTACTATCGTTTTCCCTTCAGCTCACACGGTGCGTCTCGGGCCATATTTTGGAAACAGATCTGGTGTGCAAGATGTCAAAACACGCAATGTCTCTTCTTCCACGGTGGTGCTCTCGTGTTTTTTCAGTGGAGCTAAATGGAGCGCCTTTTTATTTTGCTGTTAAGGAAAAGCACCTGGGAGAAGACGTGCCGAGGGTGTTCAGAGAAGTTCAAAACCGTGACAAGTGCTACTCTGTCCTTGTTTACTGCAGCAGAGACAGAATCAAAACGGCGAAGTTTTACGGGGAGCTGAAAGACAAACTGCTGAGGGACTTGCCTCCGGAATGTCGCTTGTCTCCCATGTCTTCATTTCTACCAAAAGTCAGGGATTCTCTCGTTAAAGGCTACTTTTTAAAAGGGAATTCTGACACTTCCTCCCTGATTGAGCGACTTTTGAGTGATTTAATACAACATGACCCAGTGTTAGTTTGTTCGTATTCTCCAGCTGAAGACGGCCAACAGTGGACGCAGCACATGTGGTCAGAGACAGCAAGCCAGGTGATGGACGTGGCAAAGGGATACTATGTGGTACCCTCAGAAGCGCCAGAATATCACCCATCTACTCTCAACATTATCAATTCAGATGTATTCTACAGCTTTGACGAGGCCTATGACGTGATGAAAAAAGTACGTATTTTCTCATTTTAATGTTTACAAGACTGTTTTATGTTTATTTTCGTATACCGCATAAGATTTTGGCAAACGGGCGCACTCTTGTGGAGGATGTAGGAATAGCAGTTTATACCAAGAGACCCAGAGCTCTTGCGTCTAACGTTTATCTATCAGGGAGGGCCAGGTGGCCCACAGCACTGTGTGCGCTCATTGACAGCACAGTCTATGACTCACTCCTGCCTGCTTAACTGATTTGTCTGTTCTGCAGTGTGGTGACATCATCCCAGAAGCTAAGGCTGTGCTGGAGCTGCTGCCCAGCAGGGTGGAGGCCAGAAATAAACCAGACTTCCCTGTTATTGTCATAGAGGGCCTGGATGCCACAGGTTAATGCCATTACCTCATAAATAAATATGTGATCAGTCTGATGCATAGATGTCATCCTAAAGTGGTAGCTGGTTGTTCTCCCCTAAAGCCATTATCTGCCAGGGAGCTTCAGTTAATGGAATATCATGTATCATGACCTCAGAAAAGTTACATCACTTTGAAATGGTTTACTGTGTAGCTCGCTCCTCTAATACTATTTTCAAACCTTCATGAAAGCTCAACTGTGTGGTTCAAGAGGGAGTTTTAGTTGAACTTTTCAAGGGCCACCGCAGCTTCTTTTAATATGAACAAAAAGGATGAATCCCTCCTTTTGTCATTCGAAAATGTTCACACCTTTGTTTTCTTTGGTTTTGAGGTGAATCTATTTCCTGTCCTCTGTATCACAGGTAAGACCACTCTGACCGAGTCTCTGAAGGATACACTGGGGGCCACTCTTCTGCCATCCCCACCAGAGTGCCTTTCCCCCTGGAGAGCCCGCTTTGATCAGGAGCCACCCCTAATCCGCAGGGCCTTCTATGCTCTGGGGAACTACATCTCAGCAGATCAAATAGGTCTAAAGGGCATGAAGACACCTGTCATTGTTGACAGGTAAAGACAGCTGAGATGTTGCAGGTGGAGTGAGGTCTGCCTGTTTTGTGACCTTTTTCTTTTTCTTTTGTAAGAACTTGTAGATCCCGCTGAGATCCAGATCTATACAACTCAATATTCAGTGGCTACCAAGTCACCTGATGCGACTTCCACCTGTCGTTCACCTTTCAATTCACCATCGATTACCTGTCCCCAGATTTTGGCACAGCACAGCGGCCTATGCCATCGCCACAGCGGTGAGTGGTCCAGTGTGCAACCTTCCAGGAGAAGGTTCAGAGGTGTACTGTTGGCCTAGCGACCTGTTTCAGCCCAGCCTGGTGGTCTTACTCACACTTGACCCCGAGGAAAGGAAGAGGAGACTGCGAAACAGAGGCCAAGGAAAGACTGATGAAGAGGAAGAGCTGGATCACAACCAGCTGTTCAGACTCAGGTGAGGTAGTTGGAGTGCTTATGCATAATGTATTATTTACTCAGTTAGCATTATACTTGCATTAGAACACTCATCAAGCAAGTGAAAATGCCCATTTAGACTGAAAGCGTAAATAATAGGTTGTGAACTTGTGATAACATTAATATAGATCTTTTGAAGTAGTTCTCTGCGCATATCGCTGGCACTCTTAATCTGATTGAGGACAAGTATGATGATTCTAGGTACCCAGAGTTGGTGATGTCAGGCACGTCAGACAAAAATGAAAGGCTCCGCTATGTTATACTTGTATTAAAAAAAAAAGAAAAAGAAGAAAAAGTATGAGTGTTAGAGCATGAAAGCGAAGATCAGTACAAACCCGACTGTGGATCCACAGTCAAGTCAGCTCAGTCTTCGTCTGATCCATCAAACACTTAACAATCAATTACGGTCCCATGGGAGAGGCAGCTGATGAGAAAGAGCAGGTGATTAGTTGCTGAGCTGCTGTGCTCCATTAAGCTGGTCAAAACTGGCAGGCACTGCCGGCCTAGTTAGTTGCTACACAGACAGGTCGATGGCTACTTTCATTCGTCTTCTGTCCTGACATAATGGCCTTTCCACACGGGACAGCCAGATGTTGGGCCTGCAGAATTAGAAAATGGAGGGAGTTGACAGTCAGCCTGTGAATGAGTGAGGGATTCTGCAGACTTGGCCTGCCACTATCAAAAGGACAATTCTTCACTGGTAACAGAAATAGCAGAACTCTGAGCCATCTGTGTTGTTTCTCAAAAATGTACTGTATTGTATAACTTACTGTGCTGCAAAGCTGTAAGCAATCACAATACTAAAATTTGTCTTGTGCTGCACGCTTCCTTCACTCCTTGACCAATGTTTGCGTGTGTGTGTGCGCAGAGTGGAGGAGGCTTATCGGAGGATCAGCGGCCCAGCTTGTGTTACTGTGGATGCTAGTCCTTCTGCAGACCGAGTGCTCCAACAAGTACTGCTTTTAATTAGGGGCAAATGCCACTTGTAAACAACTCTCCATCTCCCCTGCTGGCAGTCAAGCATCAAGTGTATGCAGTGCATCCCGTCACCACTAGGTGCCAGTAAGGCATCGTAAATGTGATTGCAGACAGACTAGTGGGCAGATTGGAGCGTGGAGAAGAGATTCTATTCATAACGTGTAAAGGTTGAATGCCAGGGGCCAGAACTGCATGCTACAATCAGAAATACATATTCATGTAGACACACACACACACGCACACATACTCACACTAATGTATTGTCAGGAAGAAGTGTACATCTAACGACTGTTGTGACCTCTCAGAAATTAGACACTGTGTAGCCTCCAGATACATTGTAGCAGCACTTTTTTTTTTTTTTTTTTGCAGACTGACACTCGCGAAGTGGATAGGAACATTTATATAAGGGCGACGAGTTACTGCAGATTGAATCAAAATGCACAAATAAGAAAAAACAAATCTTAAAATGTACGTTGAATGTTAGCTTGTTAAAATAAATGCAGAACCCAGCCTGTCTTCGGATAACATATTTTCACTTGTTAAAAAAAGTTTCAAATTAAAAGTAAATGACACTAAACATCTGTTTGTGTTTTCTCTTCTACAAACTGTGTATAGCTGCATGTTTGTGTTGCTTATATAACTGGCTATGTACATGAACACAATGTCCTGCTCTGTTTGCAAGAACATGAACTCAGCTGTGTGATACTGACACAAGCGATGCACTAAGATCACATGGCACTATCTGTACTTGATGCTCTCATAAGCACTGGCATTTTCAAGTTGACACGCGTAAATGTACACACGCCTACTTTTGTAAAACACACACACACACATCTACTAAGAGCATATACTGTAACTCATTTATATAGGGAGGAAGTGTATATTTGGCCTATGTGATGGGAAGATTAATTGGGGGTTTTAGTAATTATGAGCTTGGCAAAGCTGCAGGGTGGAGAAGACAGAGTGACCCATCTCTTTTACTGTGATGCATCAGCAGAGTGCCAAGCAATGCAGACCCTATTCATATGGCAATTAATGGAGCGCTGTATATCAATGTCATTTCATTGGTCCCCCACATAAGTGCATGGAATCACTCTTTCTACCAGTTATAGCAATTCAGTGTTTTACTGAATGCAGAGGTGCTGCGGATGCAAATCTTACCATCGCATGCCGTCACACAGACTAAAATTAAGTCATTATGTTTATAGAGTATGGTTTCCTACATGAGGCAGCTGTGTACAGTTTGCTGAATTCATAAGCTCCTTAGCTCCCCCTTGCCTCAGTGGATGTTCTGTATGGCACAGAATGAATGTAGTATAGACCATGTGGAATTTTGATTGCCATTAACACAGAGAGTCCAAAATGTATGAAGTTGGGAGAGCAAGCCAATTAGGCCTCCTGCCATATTTCATACCTGAATGCAAAGCTGTGTGCGCTAGCGGTGTCAGCCACATTTCCCCGTCAGATGTTGTTAAGTGCTGATATTTTTGGCAACAAAAAGTTAACGGTGATATCATGCCATTACTGCTCCTCAACGCAGCCGTAATACAACATTTATGGCCCATAATCACATCGCATTACACATGCAGCGAAATAATTCTGTTCACATTTGTCGTGGCATTTTTATTTTCCTTTTGGAAACATTTGTAGCTATTTCTTTTGTCAGATAGCCAGAATATACTCCGGAGTCTTAACAACAACAAGAACTCACATATTCACCCACTGAAAATATTTCAAAGCTGAATTGCAGTTCGAGGAAGAAGTTAATAACTAACGCAATCTGCTTCCAATCTGTGACTTCACTACTTGAAGTTTCAAGATAAAAGTCCGAGCCTCATATAATGAAAAACTAAGATCCATCTGAGAGCGGCAGAAACTCGGCCTTACAGATATATGTCTGTGCACACAAATGCACTGTACACTTACAAAAGCAGAGGAGACACGCACACAGACACACACCTTACTCTGTATGGGGCCACTTTGCACTACACTCCTCAACTTCAATATTTCATCTGCACAACAGAGAAGGAGCAGCGGAGAGGAGGAAAGCCCTCCATGAAATAATTAAAGATCCAGCAGGGATGCAGCAGCACAGCAGCCGCCGTCCCGTCCTAAGTAATAGATCAAATGAAAGCTGTCCCTTAGATCATTAATAATGAGTGTGGTATGGAGACTGAAGGCATAGGCAGGAGGGGAGTGGGAGGGCATAGGGCTGGTACAGGTTGGGAGAGGGAAAGAGGGCACTGAGGAAGCACAGGTTTTTATATTGTGTGTGGGTGTGTGTGCATGTTAGGAGTGTGGCTTGTTGGGGTGTGTGGGTGTGTGTGTGTGGGGGGTGGGTGGGGGGGGGTGTTGAATAATAGTCTAGGTCCCTTGACAAAAACCCGAGTGAACCTCATTTGGCAGCCACATGAAGCGGCATGGCAAGAGGAGTCATGCATATGATTTGGCACCAAGTGTCTGCCAAACTCTAAAGACCCTCTATAGCAATATCTGTATGCATCCACTGTCAAATAAGCAACATTTTCCACAGTGGATGGGCAGGATAGCGGGAGGTAATAATGCTCCTTTCAATCAGTGAGACCTCAGAGCAGCAACCGGATGGAGTGGTGGTGGATTTTGGGAGAGCTAAGTTTGGCGGGGACGGGTTGTCTACAGTGGGGGGAGGGGAGGGATAAAAGAAGGAAGAGAAGCCTAGGGGAAGACTGGAAAGAGGAGAGGATGCAGGAAAAGGGGGTGGAAGTGTTGAGAGTGATGGGAGATGTCGTGTACGCTGCCATCTGTGGGCTCAGGTCCCTCCAGATTCCCCTTGCTTTATACTGCTCGCACCTCCAAATACAGCACACGAGCGGCTTCAAATACCAACTAAAGTCTCCTATTTTACATTTGTGATTAAAAAAAAATCCAAATGATATTTATAAGGAAATTTAAATCAGAGTACAGCCTCATAAACTCATATTTTAGAGCTATTTAAACACCTTTAAGGACAAGTATTTTGATTTCATCACCCTGTTTATGTCATCAGATCAAGTTAGATGATTAACAAAACAAACAGATTTATTTTTAGTCTTCTTTGACCCTAAATCTTAATACAATTATTTGTCCATCCAGACCAATCTCCTCTACAGTCCCTCACCCTAACATAACATGCCCTTCAGACACTTCCACTATTGTACACACAAACACCGCGTATGCAAGCACACCATCGAAACGTCTCTCTGAACACAGCAGGTGGTGGCAGACACCCCAGCACCATTCTCTGCGACTGACGGGCGGTGGGATGTAAAAACATGAAGAGTGTAGGAGTTGAACTGATCGTTGGCGAAATGTTTCTCAAAAACATACAGAAAAAGCTCAAAATGGGGATTACTTTGTTGGCGGGGGGGGGGGGGGAGAAAAGTTTTGAAAATATCCCATCAAAAAACAGATGTATAATTCAACAGCTTTTCATCATCACGCTCACCCTTTGTCATGTTGCTTATTTGCAGGGGCAAAGACGGCATGTCTGTCGATAGGTGCAGGTATTAGGCACAGCAGGCTGTGTATTCATAATGCCATTATGTATTCAGGTTGTGCTTATTTTCTGATGTTTCCGGGGGATAGGTTCAGTATAGTTTGTGATGATTGCATGAAACCTCACCAGTTTTGCCTGGCGGCTGTTGGGGAGGCTTCACCAGGAACGGTTAAATATTTAAACACTGCTGTGAGATCTCATTAAAAACGACACATCAGCCCCCATAAGGCCCCTACAGCACTCCCTCACACACTCCCAAAAACCCAGTTAGAACTCGGTGGAGTGTGACAAAACAGTTATTGTCTATTTACTGCGGAGAACTTGTGATAAATCATCATATCCTGTCAAATAAGGCAGCTGGCAGATGTGTTGAGGAGTGGTAAGTCGGGGAAGAAAATGATTGAGATTCAGTTCTGTTTGACAGCTCCAGACAAGCAGAAATATACCAAAACAAAATAACATGACAACTAGACAAGACTAATATTTCCATAACACACATTTGAAAACAAGACGGAGAACAAACTTTGGCTCTCTTGAGTCTTCTTGCCTTCTCACAAAAATCTGGGCAATTAATTCCAACACTATTGTTTTGGGGCTTCCCTATTTTTAGCCCGGCTGCCCTCTCAAATAAATTGATTTCCTGTGGCAAACTTGGAATGTTCCTTGTGTGCCATGTTTTTTTCTCTTTCCCTCCCCTTTTCCGAACATACAAACACCGTCCTTCTTCCCCAGAGGAATAAATGAAAGGCAGGACTGCCAAGTTCTACGCAGCTTTGTATGCACATCTGTCTTTATACATGAAAATGGTTTATTTTTGTTTTAGTTCCATTAATGTTTAGGCATGTCTTCTGCTTCGTCGGGCATCAGCAGACAGCAGAGAAGCTGCTTGCTTGACAGGCAAGTGGATGACTAACTCTCAAAATACCTAAACTGACTGGCTGTCTCTCTCCCTTCCTCCACATCTCTGGTCTTACTTTTTGATTCAGTCTCTCATGAGGCATGCAGGTCTGTTTTTCTTTTTTTTTTTTTCTGTGGTCCCCGCCACAGAAGTAATGGCGGGGTCAAAACAGACCGAGCTCTCACATCGCAGGAAGATATTTAAACTCCCGGCACTACACATAAATAAAAGTAGAGCAACTTGATCCTGGTTTCTTGTAACAGTATCTGGGGAGTCACCGGTCTTTGATGAACACTACCACAGACAGATCCAGGGTGGCTGGGGGAAGCTGCACTCGCGGAGAAGTGAGGAATTACAAACGCACAGACTGACGAAGAAAATCAGAATAATTCTGAAGGATATGAATCATTAAGCAGAGCAAATGTTTGCTAAACTCTGCAAAAGTACACCAAACTGTTCAATTTACATAACAATTTGCCTTTAATTTATAATGGTTTTAAGTCACTAGATGAGAAGTTAAAGTGTATTTTTTAAAATGAAATAACTGAGATTTTGGTGAGGCTTATGTTTCAACCTGTGCTGTTGTCACAGACTGCAGCGTGAGAAGCAAAGGATTGCAAATAAGGCCTTTGGGGTGAGAAAGCACAGTGATAAAAAGAGAGAGAAAAGCAGGGAGAGAGGCAGAGACACAAATAAGAGAAACATACCACTAGATCCCAGTTCCTATCCCGACTAAGCCATCTGAATCCCTCTACACCCATTTAGCTTGCTCACTCTCTGGCTCGCCCGTGTGAGAGGGAGAGTGTGTTTGCTTGCTTTACAGTCTTCTCACTTCAGCACGGAAAATATTGAGTTTATGGCTCTCATCTCCATAATCAACACCATATACCTCGCAGCCAGCTGAAGGGACAGTGAGCTAACAGGAAAAAAGGGATTTACTCTGGATTCACCTCCCAACTCTTCCCACAACTCAATCCTTCTGACTTCTAAACAGAGTTTAATGAGTTGTCCTTGGGGGTATGGTTTAACAGTACACATGATTTTATAAATCTAAGACCTACTCACTTTTAAAGCTGTCCATCTCTGAAAAGAAAACTTTAGCGGGTAAGTTCTGAAGTCAAGCATACATATAATAAGATATGGAGAAAGGACGTTGTGATGAAAGAGCCAAGGCCTCATCCTGCTTTGTGTTTTCTACGACTTTATAAGTAGACATTCACAGATACAACAGTGAATTCCTCATGCCTGAGATGAAATATGTGCCATGACAGAAAAGCCAAGAAACAATGAAACAAGAAACAAGGTAAAGCACACTATAAAGAAGTAAACTTAAAAAAACAAAACAAAAACAGTAGAAAGAAAAAGAAAAAAAAGAGAAACTTTTGCTTTCCTAACTACCTCTACAGAGCCAAGTGATGATGTAGCTGGCTAAAACCCGACTCGAGCAGTTATCCATCTCGCCCTGTGCTGCCAGCTGTCAGAGTACACAGCTCCAGCTAGCCGCTGGTGGCAGGTGTAATCAATATAGACTCCACAGAGAGTTGCACTACCAGAGGCCAGTCTCTACTCTCTAACCCATCTCTGTCTCTCCAGGGGAAACAGTAGGCAGGCGGGCAGGGGGAGTACGTTTGATGTCTCCTGCGGGCCAAGATGGAGCAGCTCAGCTCTGTTGCAGGGAGATGATTAATCCTGCCTATTCGATGCAGCATCATGTTTGACTTAAAGTGGTCAGTTTTTATCTGACTGAGGTGGGTATGATGCTCCTGCGAGAAGTTTTCATGCCAGAGATTTAATATAGTGCCTAAAAAGACAACTGCAGGACTATATGAACTTCTTAGAAACTTCATTTCGGTATTAAAAATCCCAGTCGCTCAGAATATAAAGCAAAATTAGCAAAATTTAGCTGAAAATTTTTTTTCTTTGTCAGTATTTTTTAGGTATTAAAAAATACTTAGCATTTTCATGAAAAGCATGAAAACATTGTTAAACAACAGTTTTGACCTGACATTTATATCAGCAGTTATTTGGAGTGGATTACATCCTTTTTGATAAACACCATGGATTTTCTATTAAACATTTTACAGGTTTCGCATTTCTGTATAATCTTTCTATTAAATGTATCCCTAAGAGTCATTAGTAAAAATGTCAATGTATAGTTACAACTCAACACTATACACGTATTAAAATTCCCTGTACTTTTAAGTTGTGGAGTAGTTTTGACTGATGTATCATTAACGCTCATTTGAGCAAAAGACTGGCAGTCTTGCAACACACACGCACGCAATAGTGCACCCAAAGGTATCCGCTTCTCCGGCTAATTTAAAGTGTTCTCACAGCACAGCAATCCAGAAGAATAAACAGTGAATATTAAATGATCTTTCATTTTAATGACTTGTTGTTGTCTTTAAAAAATAATCTTCTGGAATGTTTCCAGGGGATCTGTGGAGGAGTCGAGCTAATTTAAAATTGTATAGGTCTAGCCTGAAGAAAAAAAGTCTTATGTCTTTGCGTGTACTGTGTTTCTTTTGTTCCATATATAGAAGTATTTACAGTAATGACAGATTTAGGCAAGGGAGGCCACATTCTGATGTCTCTAAGGTATTTCTTCTGTAATTACTAAACTCTTAGTTTTGCTGTTTAGGTGTTAACTTAGTTTTGTTTGGTCTCAAATTGGATTTGCATTTAACATGTAGGGCATGGCATCAGTTGCAATAGTTTTAGTTTTCAAATCGTTTTTAAATATCTTAACCACTTGACAAAGACTGACCTCTGGGTTACCCTGGAGGAAGTCTAGCAACAAAAGACAAATATACTATTACAAGGGTTAGATCTATCTTACAGATGCATGCAACAAAGGCTTGCATTCATAACATGGGAGGAAATCTCTGTGACAGCCAATCCACTGTGAAGCAGACTGTCGGAAATGGAAAACAGTATAAAATAAAGCAGGATAATCTACTGTGATACATCGGTGTAATTCTAGATGATCACTCTTACTCTGAAGTAACTAATGGAGATTTAACAATAAGAAAGAAACTTTGGGGTAATATTTCTCCATCGTGGCATAATTAATATGCACAGTGCAGCGCTTTAATTTGAAAATTTACTGGTCCATTGGATTTGTCTGGTAAAGCCATGTCAGCCTAGAGACACCCACCTCGCTTTGCAGGACTATCTAATCTAATCTCTAGTTGCTTGTAAACCCTTTCTGTCAATCTTCCAAATCTGGCATCATCTTTCTTTTTTGTTCTACAAGACTTTATGGAAGTATCTAAAGCAACATTCATTGCTTACTTTGACACTGAAATAGAGAATAAAAGAACAAAGTATCAAACCATGCAAATAAGATGAAAAATGCTGAAGTTGTCACCGTGTTTCAGCTTTTTAAGGAAGCTTTCAAGCTGGAGTGAGTGAATGCAATTATGCCATCATCACTTAAAGTACGGTCTGAAATTGAGAATATTTTATTACTACGTAGAAGACCACCCTAGCAGTGAGTATGTGTCAGTGGAAATAGGTGTCTTTCTATCACTTTAAATCCTATAATCTCACATCCTCCTTCTTTTTTCAGTCTGACCTCGATTTTCTGCTCTCGTAAACAACTGATCTTTTCCTCTGACCTCAAACTAGTAAGACTGCTCCGTGAATGATGGATTGGTGCAATACGGTGGCCCATTTAAAGTTAACTCCTCTACTTTACGGTACGTCTGATGCAACCACGTGATAGGCCTTGCAGTATGCCAGCGTGTCAGCCACATGCTTGCAACAAAACTCAAAGCTTTTTGGTTTATTTAATATTCAGACTGTATTCATACCCTGTTATACCGCTTTAAGAAGACTATCATTTGGATATACTTAAAGCAGAATGTGTTCTTGCAGCCTGTAGCACAATCCTATGCTTGATGTCTCTTATTACTTCTCACAGTTGTGTGAAAGCAGAGAGGCAGGGATCACACCTGTTCGCATGCCGTAAAAACGGCTTACTGGAGGGTTGTTCCTGACTCTAATGTTTATACCATCCTCGACATTGTCCCCACAGGCCACTGAAAACACTGTGGATTATTTAATAGTGCTGTATACTGATGGTAGGCTACAGTTTCACTGCCGCTTTATTATCCAAAGCTGGGAAAGCTATCTTTCAATTGAAGATATGGAGACTGCATAAGCAAGAGGCATCATTCACTGCTGTGGTTTAAACGCCCTCGCAGAACACCTTATTCAATTGTGAAGTGCACACAAGTCAAGGGGCAAGGCAACCTCCCTGTACACATTAAATCTAGGTTTGCAGATAAATTGGCGAGAGCATGGCCGGAGATTGCTTCGATTTATGGGGTAATTACACAGGTTTGTTGCAGCATTGACACGCTGGGCTGTCTGTGCTTCAGTTTTTGTGCATGGTTAATAACAATGAGGCTGTCAGGTCTCTGAGGCAAGCAGACAAGTCTGATGTTACCGGTAGTATGATGTGTGCGGTGGCATATCTCATGTAGCAACCACAAGTCATATAGAGGCATGTTATATTACACTGCAGTCTCCAGCATGTCTGCTCATCCTGGCTCAGAGAGTAATCAGATAAGATAATGTAGTCAAGAGAGAGGGAGAGAGAAAGAAAGAGCAATAACTATAACACCCCCTGTCAGGATGGGAGTGCATCCCTGGGAAGGGGGATCTATCACTCTCGGCGCTCACGTACACAGTCACGCCTGATGCACACACTTACATCGACACCCACGCACAAAGCTGAGCAGAGAAGACGGGTCTGTGAGCACTGGCCGTGGACAAGGGAGGATGTTTATAAAGCTGCCAGGCTCAGTGCATCTTTCAGGTTGCATTATGTGTGCTATCCTAATTGGTGGTGGTGGAGGCAGAGGTGGGCCTCACTGGAGGTTCAACCAGAGGCTACAAGTTTCATACCATCGCAACAGCTCATATTTCACTGTACTCGGTGTGCTAAGAGGGTCTCTCTCACTGACACACATTCTAAACTTACACATTCACAAAGTGTGTTGTGAGCGAATGTAAATGGACACATCAAAATTCATATAGAAAAATGTTCTCTTTATGTAACGGTTATGTGACTACAAATCTACCCAGCACCACAGTCACACCAAAATTTAAAAAAGGCATGCTTTTACAGATCCCAAACCCTAACCCTACATCTCAGATTCATTCAACTGCAGGCACTCCAGTGATCTAATGCAACTATAGTGCTTTTCTTCATCAGAAAGAAGAGTGAAGCAATTCCTTTTTAACTGTGTTCTTTAATTACTGTTCTTTAACATGAGAGAGTATAACAAAAGTACAAAAGATGCTGCAGTGTACTTGAAAAATATCTTACAGTATTTTGCATTTAATTTGCTGTAAGTAATTGTTAAAATTACCCATTCTAAGCTGTGAAAGTCTCTACTGAATTCTCTCGTACAGTAGCTACAGACGGGATAATAGACTGCTTTTAGAAGATGAAAAAAAATCTCAAAAGGCACAGCTAAAGCCCAACGGTTTTAGTGATGTACTTATGTGTGATAGTTTTTCAGTTATAATATGCAGTTATTTATGGATAGAAATATAATGATTTATTATCCTAGATGAGAGACAAATTATACATCCATTTATCCATTTCAAGTCTTGGGCTATGTTAGCTGTGAGAGGGGGGAAGGCAGAGTACACCCTGGACAGACAACCATTCGCACTCTCTCTCACACCTACAGCCAATTTAGAGTCATCAATTAACCTAAACTGCATTTCTTTGGAATATGAGAGAAAGTCAGAAAGGCCCTTCAAAGACCGGTTTGAATCCAGGATCTACTTTCTGTGTAGTGACAGTGACAGTGCATCACCTGCGCCACCCAATTGAGTTAGTTTTTGAAATATAAAATTGTTTTGCCAACTGCGTATATTTGTATAGTCGTAGGTGGGTGAAGATATTGAGAAGTTGTATTCTAGTCTCCATAGTAACCTCTCACACTATTGCAGATGCTTTCTGAAACAGTTCTCATTTACTAAACATATTTTTTGACCACAGGTGAAAAAAAAATCGTCACTTTATGTACCAGTCAACATTGTTTTATCTATCCCTCCATTTTCCTATCCAGTTCTCGAATTCAAGAGCCCCCAGCTGTCACAGGGTAAAGGGCAAAGTACACCCTGAACAGATCGCTAGTCCGTTACAGAGCTAATATAAAAAGACAGACAACAAGTTCACACTTGCAGCCTATTTACAATCACCAATTAACCTAGCACGTATATCTCTGGTATACGGAAAAAAGCTTGAGCATCCAGGGAGCACCCACACATGTGCAGGGTAAACATCCAAACTCCACATAGAAGGAGCATAACCAGCTGGTGGATTCAATCCTGGCACTATCTTGCTTCAGGTGACAGCACTAACCACTGTATCACCTATAGAATATATACATTTTCCAAGCCCGTGAGATTACGACACCTTTTTCAAATGGATCTTTACTGAGCAAATGAGAGAAACAGATTTCCTCTGAGTCAGAAGCCCACTTATAGCACACAGACCTCACATGCAGCACTAGGCTTTTACTCTGACTGCATCTTTCACTGTCTCAGCTACAATTCCCCTGGATAAAGTTTGCATCAAATGTAGTGCCTCTGCTCTGCCCCCTCCAACACCTTCTCCACCCAGTCAACCAGCAAGGACTTTGCTCTAGTGCAAAGTGGTGAGCTCTGTCTGATCACTGGGCTGAGCAGATCCCACTGCAACAGACTTGAGGGGCTCGACTGTGTGATTAAGCAAGCCTCGGTTCCACCAGAGGGCCACCGGAGCAGATGTTCTCATTAAAAATGCAGGCTCTGTGAGCGAAGAAGATTGCCTTGTTCCAGGCAAAACCTGGCCGGAGGTTGAAAGCTCTCATTTCTCTCACTTGTAAAGCCAGCCAAGTTTCAATGCCTGTACACCCTTTAAACAACGTGGCAACCACAAAAAATGAATTATTCCAACAGAATCATGCAATCTTGGGTTATTCTACTTACTCCACTGGTAAAAGGAAAATGGATTGCTTCAGCTGTGTGTTATAATTAAGCATGTGGTTTTCCACTTTTTCTGGCTTCCTCACTTGTATCATAGTGTTTATAAAATGTAGTAGGCTGGCTTAGATCTCTCATTCCTGGGTATTTTTCGAACATATTATTTGGCGACCGGAGCAAAGAGAGGCAAAGATTTTTACCTTTAAAAGGAAAGATGACTGTCTATGAACACTCTGTGTTTTAGGGCTTAAGAACAAGGTGCCGATGACAGCTTTGGATATTCCTCGGTTTCCCAGCTGGCACCTAGACGAAGACTGCTACAATTAACATAAAACTACAGTGCACTAAAAAGTGATGCAGCACTCCAGAGGGTACAACTAAACCCACAGTACACAGCTGCTTAATAGAATTGGGGATATCTATCAAAAGCTTGTGTAAACCCTCAGTGAGACAGCAGCGGTCTAAAAATCTTTGTTGAACCCTGAAGATAATCCCTGGGCATTAAATATTGTCAACACAGACAGAGTTTGGTCTATGAAGCTAAAGTTGTTGGAAAGTTAAAGGGGGGGGGGGGCGGGGGATTTGTGTGATCTTGTGGGGCATTCTGGTTTTCATCAAACAACCAACAGTGGGGTGGATGGAGTTTGACGGTAGGGGTTACACGAGCTAGTCACAGTTAGTGAGTTTATGTGTACTTACATGTGCAGATGTGCAGAGCATGTGGGAGGAAAGGTTACTGATGGATTATAGCCCTCACCTTTGGGACTGAACCCATTACTGCCCTTTCTCTCACCCTCTCTCCAACATGCTCGCCACCTCTTATTCCTCCGTTCCATCTCCTTCTTTCTCCTTTTTCTTCTCTTCTGTTCTACTCTGCAACACATGTGCACACACACGCACGCACACACACATGCTAAAAAACAGCAGTTCCCTCACCACATGAGCAGACACACGCAAACTATTAGGTTGAAATGTTGGGGGGAGGCAAAGCACACACTTAACATGAATGCCAAACAGAGGATCCTTCCCTGCTGCTGGTGGCTGCCGACCAAAGAGGCCTTAAGCTTCCTGCTGTATATGCCCCGACATTATTTCCCAAGGTGTAAAAGAATGCCGCTTACAACAACGCACACCTCGCCATGTTCTCGTTACATATTTTCGTCCAGCTGAGAATGGTGTTAAAGCCACAGCTGCGTGACGCTGATGTTTCACTTAAATGCTACGAAGCGTTTGGATGACGCCTGCTGATACTGCAGTCTGCACATAAAGATACTGAGTGTGAGCTAAAGTTGCTGTCAAGTACTTTGTGTTCGTTTAAAAAAATGTTTTTGGCTCTATTTTCGTGTCGTTTGTTTAAGTCCAAGTATTTCTAGAGCGCGTCCCGGGATGCGCTTTATGTAGCAAAGAAAATCTATCGCAAGATACTTCAATCAAAGCGTAAAGGAGGATGCTGTTGGTTGCTTTTGGTCACAGAAAACAGCAAATGACTTGTTAAAAAGGTTATTAGAGTAGAGTAATGTGTAGTTTGGCTCAAACTGGGAGCAAGTGCCCCAAAAGGAAACACATCAGCATCATTAAGGAGGGTTTCGGAGACTACGCTGTAATCTAATGATGCAAATGCAGCCATATACACGAGCACTGGTGTGCGCACATATATACGCACAATTCTATTCACAGATTTATGGAAGATTCTTGTTTCTTGCAGCAGTTTCAATGATGCTCCTTAATGATTTATCATAGCAATATGAGGTGGTAAACACAACCAGACATTTTACATGATTCACTTTTTTCCTCTTAAATAATGTGCTGATGTCACTTTGTAGATTATCGGGGAGGGAGAGAGTTCATTGTGCTCAGCAATAGCTCTTGGTGTCTGTCTGCTGTTTGTAAGTGTAACTCTCCATGTATATAGTCCATAAAACAAATGGCAGTTGTGTAGAACAGATTGTGTTGTTAAAGGAAACATTGTTTGTCACATTCAAAGGCAAGCAGAATTTCAACATAAAAAGTGCAATAACCTCTACATTACAGAGATTTATGTGGCTCTGGATGGCACGCTTCTTCCATACTGAGGATTGCCAGGTAGTAAATTAGGAAATGCCTTTTGGCAAAAACTGTACCCTCTACATCCAGGCACTCACACAAACACACACAGGCACACTGTAAGGCATGCTTACTATTTTCCATCACTGACTTGTGCACCAATATACTCTCACTGGACACTTTATTAGATCTGACCCCCTTTTGTCTTCAGTACTGCCTGAATTATTATACACAGATTCAAGTTCTGGAAACATTGCTCGGAGATTTTGGTCATAGTAACATGATAGCATCACGCAGTTGCTGTAGATTTGTCGTCTGTGCATTCATGATGCAAAACTCCTGCTCCACCACATCCCAAAGGTGCTCTATTGGAAGGAGATCTGACTATATGGGTCATGTGAGTACAACAAACTCATTGTCTTGTTGAAGAAACCAGTTTGAGATGATTTGAGCTCTGTGACATGACACGTTATCCTGCTGGTAGGAGCCATCAGGAGTTTAATTTCTCCATCTAAAAGCTAATTAACTAATCCTGTTGTTTACACCAAATCCTGTCTCACCACCCTAATGTTGCAGCAGAAATTGAGATTCATCAGACCAGGCGACAATTTTCTCTTCTATTGTCTGCAAATTGTAGTCTCAGTTTCCTGTTCTTTGCTGGCAGGAGTGGCACCAAGTGTAGACTTCTAATGCTTCAGACCATTCTGTGAAAAAGACCATGTCAACTAAAACTAAATAAAAACTAAGTCAAAAAACTATGACTGAAACTAAATCGAAATTTGCTGGTGGGAAATTTCTGAAATACTGAGCTCATACTATCTAGCACTAACAACCATGCCACGTTCAAAGTCACTTTAATCACCTTTCTTCTGCATTTTGATCCTCAAACTGAACTAAACAGGTAATCTTGACATGTTTGCATAGCTAAATGTATTGAGTTGCTACCATATGACTCGCTGACTAGATATTTGCATAAACAGGCAGCTGAACAGGTGTACCTAAAACATGGCTGGTGCATGTCTAGTGATATTTTTAAAAGGACACACAAACACACACAGAGTCTAAATAATGTAAAGGACAGAAAAAACTGATTAAACACAATATTCACAATACTCATCTCTCATGCTTTCCCTCTTTTTCTTGTGACATTTGATCAAGCCAAAAGATTTAATGTGAGCTAAAAGCTGTTGTCTGTCACATTCACATATCCACAGACGCACTACAAGTACACACACTAATTTCCAGTGTGACTATGCTTTATTAATGGAGAGACAGGGCTGCATATCTAATGGCGACAGCAAGTGAGAGCGAAGAGGCTGCTGGGTATGATCCATTTACATGCATGCTAATAACGGAGCACATTGGGCCCGGGATGAGCAAAAGATCTCTCTATAATCGACCATCCATCTTTAAAATGTGACTTTCCCATCAGACACAGTGCGTCATTACTCTGCACACACAACAGGCAAACAAACATGCACAAACACACTCACTCAAAATCACTTTATCTGCAATTGTTCCTTGCTTTCATCACCTTTGCACACACTGTGTATTTGTATCAGCCGGGACGCATGAGAAGCACAGTCACAGAGTGGAACAAGTAAAAGTTAACAAGCTTTCACAATGGCACAGCTCTACTCAAAAGGGTCTTTGTAAAGCTAGACTTCTCTTTCAGTAATGAAGCATGTGTCAGAAGCCGGCTCACCTCTGTAAAAGACAGTGACCTGAAACTGCACACACTCACATACTCATGCACACACAACTTTATCCCTGCACGTATACAGCTTATGAGATTACTGATGGAGTTCTGAATTCCACTGCACAATAAATGTCATCCACGTGTTCCAACTACAGGGCGGCCTCATGAGTCCTGCAGTGGTTTAGGAGGTCATTGTTGAGGGAAAGGTAGCTGGTCTCCTGTGGCCCAGTGTCAAACCTCAGCTCTCACGGCTGCTTGCTCCTCTCGGAGGAGGAAATGAGTAGCGGTGTCTGCTTTCCACTCAAGGGAGTGAGAGCACTTTGGGGTCCTTGTGGTCTTCAAATGGCACACATTTAGGCAGTCTGTAAATGCACCTACCAAAACAGAGAACAACTTAATGATGTTGGATTAACCAAGCACAGTTTGAGTGTGAATTCCACCCTTTCCTTTAATTAATTAATTAATTTATTTTTACTATGGCTGGTACTTCTTTTTAGGATTCTTGTTATCCTTTATACTACAAAAAGGCCATTTAATCAAAGCAATTTTACCTTTACTGTATGAGCTAAGCGTGAATTTAAAATGAAATTGAAGTTGAATTTTTATACTTGTGTTAATTGTATGATTTGTGAAGGTTTGTTAGCTTTAGTTTATTTGGTAATAGTTTAGTAGCTGGTCAATGTCACCACATTTATGTTTTCTTTGGGTTATTTAAACTTTTTTGACGTTATCTGATATCCTCCTGACTACCAGCAATGCAAATTTGTCCTCTGTAGAGCACCTTTCTAAACCTGAATATCTCCCATGCACTGCATACTACAGAATTGCCTCCTTTTGGTATCTACAGAGGACATTTAGGGCTTTCCAATGATACCAAATGTGAAGGGGTGGAGCTGAGCAATTTTTAGCAATAAATGTTGCTAACATATTTTAAATAAGTCTCTTAATAACACATTAAAACATAGTATGCTTAATTCTAACTTCATTTTAGTATAGTATTAAAGTGTTTAAAAAATGTCCTCCGTAGTGGACATTTGTAGTCATTTCCTCCATTTTGTTCTGCTTTTTTAAATGACCAGAAAAGGAGTCCTTTTTAGAAGCAGAAAGAAATTTATTGCAGTTTGATGAGGGAAACCCAGATCTTGAGTTGTCTGATGAAGAAGATCATAGGGAATAAGCCCTTCAAGAAGAAAGAAGGAGGAGCATCAGAGATGGTAGTCAGACCTGAACTTGCTGTCATTAAGTGGTTGGACAACAAGCCAGTTGTCATGGCATCCTCTGCCTATGGCAATCAACCTCAGGACAGACGCACAAGATGGTGTAAGAAAAACAAAAGGTTTGTCCATGTGCCAAGGCCACTGGCAATTGCTGAGTACACTACCAATATAGGTGACATGGACCTTGTTGCCGAATGTTGAGTTTCTACAGGATGGTCTCTCGCACTCAGAAATTGACAGTATGTGCAGTTCTCTACTTTTTGATCTGGCAATCACCAACTCGTGGCTTCAGTATAGCAGTGACTTGCGGTTTTGGGGGAAGAAACCACTACAGTTCCTTGAGTTTAAACATCTCCTTGGTGAAGAGTTGAAGCAAATATTTGCCATCAAAGTTCATTTTTACATGTTTGGCCTTCCAATGTCCTCTACAGTGGACATGTGATATCTAAAAAATGTAAACTTTTTTTTCCCAAAAAATTATTTCAGTCTTCTAATTACCTTACAAACATTGTGGGATTTAAATTTTTTTTTGATTGGACAACATTTTTTTTCCTGGTAGTCAGGAGGATATCTTAAATGTTCTGGTTCTTGAGCAATTCCTCTCAGATTTCTTCTTCTATTCGTCACTGATTGAAGAAAATAAGAACAACCCCAGGTTTCCCTTCAGCACTGTAGCAAGGCTGACGAAAAGCCAGAGCTCTTTTGAGCCAACCATCCCTTAAATGTTAACTGGTAATGACTTCATGAACTTCTTCACAAATAAAATTCTTATCATAAGAGAAAAAATGACCAATAATTACCCCACAAATGTAATATCATCTACAGCTACTTTCAGTACCATTGATGTTAAGTTAGACTCTTTTTCTCCAATCGCTCTTTCTGAGTTAACTTCAATAATTACTTCCTCCAAACCATCAACATGTCTTTTAGACCCCATTCCTACAAAACTGCTCAAAGAAATCCTGCCATTAATTAATTCTTCGATCTTAAATATGATCAACCTATCTCTAATAATCAGCTATGTACCACAGGCCTTCAAGGTGGCTGTAGTTAAACCTTTACTCAAAAAGCCATCTCTAGACCCAGCAGTCTTAGCTAATTATAGGCCAATCTCCAACCATCCTTTCATATCAAAAATCCTTGAAAGAGTAGGTATCACACAGCTAACAGATCATCTGCAGAGGAATGGCTTATTTGAAGAGTTTCAGTCAGGTTTCAGAGCACATCACAGCACAGAAACAGCTTTAGTGAAGGTTACAAATGATCTTCTTATGGCCTCTGACAGTGGACTAATCTCTGTGCTTGTCCTGCTAGACCTTAGTGGAGCGTTCGATACTGTTGACCATAATATCCTATTAGAGCGATTAGAACATGCTGTAGGTATTACAGGTACTGTGCTGCAGTGGTTTGTATCATATCTATCTAATAGACTCATGTTCATGTAAATGGAGAGTCCTCTTCACGCACTAAGCTCAATTATGGTGTTCCACAGGGTTCAGTGCTAGGATCAATTCTGTTTACATTATACATGCTTCCCTTAGGCAGTATCATTAGAAGACATAGCATAAATTTTCACTGCTATGCGGATGACACGCAGCTCTATCTATCCATGAAGCCAGATAACACACACCAATTAGTTAAACTGCAGGAATGTCTTAAAGACATAAAGACCTGGATGGCCGCAAACTTTCTGCTGCTTATTTCAGATCAAACTGAGGTTATTGTACTCGGCCCTGAAAATCTTAGAAATATGGTATCTAAGCAGATTCTTACTCTGGATGGCATTACCTTGGCCTCCAGTAACACTGTGAGGAACCTTGGAGTCATTTTTGACCAGGATATGTCCTTCAACGCACATATTAAACAAATATGTAAGACTGCTTTCCTCCATTTGCGCAACATCTCTAAAGTTAGAAATATCCTGTCTCAGAGTGACGCTGAAAAACCAGTTCATGCATTTATTACTTCCAGGCTGGACTACTGTAATTCATTATTATCAGGATGTCCTAAAATCTCGCTGAAAAGCCTTCAGCTAATCCAAAATGCTGCAGCAAGAGTACTGACAGGGACTAGAAAGAGAGAGCATATTTCTCCTGTTTTGGCTTCCCTTCATTGGCTTCCTGTTAAATCCAGAATTGAATTCAAAATCCTGCTCCTCACATACAAGGTCTTAAATAATCAGGCCCCATCTTATCTTAATGACCTTGTAGTACCATATCATTAGAGCACTTCGCTCTCGCTCTGCAGAACTACTTGTTGTTCCTAGAGTATTTAAAAGTAGAATGGGAGGGAGAGCCTTCAGTTTTCAGGCCCCTCTTCTGTGGAACCAGCTTCCAGTTTGGATTCGGGAGACAGACACTATCTCTACTTTCAAGATTAGGCTTAAAATTTTCCTTTTTGCTAAAGCATATAGTTAGGGTTGGACCAGGTGACCCTGAATCCTCCCTTAGTTATGATGCAATAGACGTAGGCTGCCGGGGATTCCCATGATGCATTGAGTTTTTCCTTTCCAGTCACCTTTCTCACTCACTATGTGTTAATAGACCTCTCTGCATTGAATCATATATGTTATTAACCTCTGTCTCTCTTCCACAGCATGTCTTTTATCCTGTTTTCCTTCTCTCACCCCAACCGGTCGCAGCAGATGGCCCCGTCCCTCCCTGAGCCTGGTTCTGCCGGAGGTTTCTTCCTGTTAAAAGGGAGTTTTTCCTTCCCACTGTCGCCAAAGTGCTTGCTCATAGGGGGTCATATGATTTTTGGGTTTTTCTCTGTACCTATGAAGTGCCTTGAGGCGACTTTTGTTGTGATTTGGCGCTATATAAATAAAATTGAATTGAATTGAATTGGAAATGTGACACTATAGAACCAGCTTAAGTCCACATCAGTTTTGAGTGAAACCAAAGCGATAAAAGATTTGCCATCAACTGAGGATGTTGCACTTCCTCTTTGTAATCTGCAGAATATGACAAACACACTGATGCCCAGTTAAAACTTGAACTTGAAAACCTGTTATTTTTTTCTTACTCACTGCTCCTTGTGGTTTGAAATTAAATGCAGTCCATGTTTATGGAACATGTCGGACCTTTATGAGGTCCTCAATCACCTCAATTTTGCCCGAATGTGATGACAAGGAAAAAAGTTGACTTCGAGAAAGAATTTACACTTAAAAAATAGCTCATTAACTTCTAATCTTGCAGTTAATGTGATATATGCTTGATGAAGCTTTATCTTATTTTGGAGATCTCATTTCTAGGTTTAAGAAATCTCTTGAAGTAGGCAAGCACACGATGACACTACATTTTGCATTTTAGTAAAATTACTCCACACAGTACTTATGCCTGCATAATTAAAAGCCTGGAAACTCACATGTATAGACTCACAAACTTGCTCACACTCACAGTAAGACCTACATATGGCAGACTGTGAACAGGCAAGTTGGGCAGCTGGCCGGTATTAAATTGGATCCCTGGGTTCCCCACTGTTCAGTGAGACTTAAAGCCATATTAAAGGCATCTCATACAGTTCTGCAGCAGTGGGAGAGCATGGACAGTGGCCAAGGAAAGCAGCCCTGTGCCAGCCACACCCTTGGAGGACTACATCTGCTCTCAGTCCACTTCTTTATGTGTAGCGTGACATATTGTCCCATGTGCCTATATGCCAGTCATTCCTAATCCGTACTTTAACACAGAGCCATGCAGGCGTGAATGAATGCATCTCCGATTATTTGCACCAGTGTTTTATGTGACTTTGCGAATGTTTGTGTGCTGGGGATGGACTTCTTAATGATCAGCTTACTCTGTGGAGGTTTGATGTTAGTAGGCAAAAAAGGGAGTGAGTTTGAGGGAGTGAGTCTGTTGGCTGGCCAAGACTGACTACTTGGTTTGGTGCACATTGGGATACTGCTTCATGTAGCGTGGTCATTTTTTATTACTGGGTTGTGCCATACACAGTGGACATAAAGCTAGTGGAGCAGTTAAGCCTGAAGAAAGTGAGAAGATGTGCTTGTGGAATCACTCTCTGTTCTCTCTCACACTTAATTGAACTGGTCTCATTTCCTGCAAAACCCAAGACCGAGGGGACGTTTCAGAAGTGATTAAATATGCTCTTGAAAAATGCAAGAATCGTCGAGTTTTTTCCAAATAGGACGGTGATCTGCTTGCCTTTGTTCCTTTCTGCTTTACCTACATCCAGCCAAAAAACTGACCAAAATTGTAAATTTAAAAATGCCATTGAGGAAGAGCTCCTTCTCAAACTGCCACATTGGCAGGAAGGAGAGCAGGAAGGATAATGGGGGTAGTCTAATAAGTTTGTTTGGCTTGTTAGTGTGATTGTTTTCCCACAAAGCTAATTAACTGTCTTGGCCCTAGGGACCCTTCATTCTATATCCCGCTATCACCACCCATCCACACACACCCACACACATATATGCACATTAATCTATCCATCCCCACCTTGCTCACCCCCTCTGAGCCGCCTATTCTCTCACCCTCACCAAAGACAGTTCTGCGTCTCTGCCTTTGGATGCTGTCATGTGTAAATTGATGGAGGGTCTAGTGATTGTCTGTATGGTCCCAAGGTGCCTTTCCCTACCACACAGGCATCCTCTAGATTCTTCCTGGCTCACAGTTGATTACGATAAATCAATCTGAGGGTCAACCACTTGGACTGGGGCACTGTCATCTCCAGTGGCTACGGGGGTAAGCCGGCCCAGGATAAGAGGGCGTTTCCTCGAACCCCTGTGACCCCCTCGACCAGTCTTGTTTCCGTGGTGAGACCTTCATTAAGGGACAAATCTGTTCCTGGAGTTAAAAGACAGGGAGTGGGTGGGGGTTGAGGGTGGTTGGGTGCTTTTGTTTTTCATCACATCTCTCTCCTCTACCTCTGGTGGCCTTATTTCTCTGTCTGGTAGGGCTGGATAACTGACAGGTAACGGCAAAGCAGAGCAATAATGCCATCCCTCTGGCCTGTATAGCAAATAATTCCGGAGATTTAATCAATGGCCGAGAGGAAAAGCAGGGCCAAATCAATAGAAGCCTGGCTATTTGCTCCTCAGCTTTGAAGGTGAATCCAGGCCTTGCTACATAAATTGGACTAATTGAAGAGCATGCGAGGAAACAAGCCCCTAACAAAGCAGGTCTGTGTCAGCATGATACTTGTATGTGAATTTCATCAAGCTAGAAGTGCAGAGGCTGAGTTAATAAGCAGACATAAGCCTGGGCAGAAGAGTAGGGATAAACACAATATTAGTTTCATGTAAACTGATGACAGCCATCCCTACTTGTTTAGATGATGAGCATGCAGCATTTATTGCTTAGTTGGGCATATAAAATTGGATCTCACATTTGAATCCCTTTTTACGTGGTAATAAAAGAGACTTTTTTAAAATTTGATGTTCTGAATCTGATATGTTTCTTCTTATTTATCTATCACGGAGCAACGTCAGGTCCACGGTTTGATACTGTACAGCAGGGGTCCCCAATCCCAGTCCACGAGGGCCGGTGTCCCTGCAGGTTTTAGATCTCACCCTGGGTCAACACACCTGAATCACATGATTAGTTCACTACCAGGCCTCTGGAGAACCTCAAGACATGTTGAGGAGGTCATTTATCCATTTAAATCCGCTGTAATGGATCAAGGACACATCTAAACCCTGCATGGACACCGGCCCTCGTGGACTGGGATTGGGGACCCCTGCTGTACAGTGCATGAGAGTTTTAAAAGAGACCCCTTGCATGCTGAGCTGAGGACATAAATCCAGCGACAACGATACATCTCATCAGCAGAGACAAATTAAAAACACCCACCCACGAGACACGGCTGTTCAATAGATTGGCCTTATTTTCAGTGGGAAAATGGGGGCATTCTCCACAAAAAACAATCAATCAAAGTAAATGACCCTGCTGTTCACAAATCTGTCACAGCGTAGCGATGCCGTATTAGTCATGAGATCTCTCTAGTGGTCAGGCTGAGATCTTCCCTGAGACCTCATTTCAACTTAGATCTCTCATGGGGGGTGGGACGGGGCTCCCGAGGTCTTAGTGTTCAGGTCAGTTTTAATTAATAAGTTCTGAAGGAATGACAAAAACAACACAAGGTGCTAACCCTGTTAGCTGAGTGGCATGTTATAGCATTAAGTTCTTCTGATATGGGTGAGTGGATGGGTGAATTAAAAGATTTTTGCTGCGGATTGGTTCACAATGCACCAGGAAGGAGATCTGAGCTCAAATGAAATGATTGTATCAGATAGAAATCGATAGCAATCCATGGCTTCCTTAATCCTGCACTAGCTCCCAGATCACTCCCTGGTGCAGGCAATCTTTCAGCCATCATTACGACACGCAGATCGATAGCAGGCAGTGAGGCCTCTGGTTAAGTTTCTGGCTACTCTGCAAAGTATGAGAGAAGACTCTAAAGGATAAGAGAGAAGGGACAGGATGATGAGAGAAGCCAGTGTGGTTTTAGGTGTCTGCCAATGTGAAACTGTGATGTTGTTAGAGGTAATTAACAAGAAAAGACAGCAGAAAACAAGTAATCTACCTAGCCTAAAAAAACCTTTAAATCCTGCTAAAGCTCAAAAGCACAAAATCTTTTGTTATGTTATTATCTTGCAGTAGGGGGTTTGAATTAAGCACCAAGCATATTCTGCTTCAAGAGATGGATGATGAAGCTTGGAACAGTGTTTTATGGTTGTAATCAGAACAGGTGCACATCATCTATCAAGGCATAATGAAATTGTACAAAGTGCCTTCTTGTCTTCAATACTCCTGACATCCTGTTTCAGTTTATGCCACAACCAATGAAAAAGACCATCTCATAAGTCTTGCTGGCAACATCTCTGGGGATCCGAGTGAAGAAAAACAGGCTTGAGTTAGTACGTGCGATTTTGGTTGTGCAGTGATTGCATTCGTATGATGTGAAATATGAGGGAAAACAATGCAACGGCAACAGACGCGAGCCCTTGCCGACTCGAAGCGGCACCTGCAGAAAAGCCATCGTGGAGTAAGTAAAAGAACTTTGTGCACAAACTCACGGGGTATTTGTCGCACAATTTCTTCTTGAAAAATTAATTGGCTAATCATTAACACCAGTGGCCTTAACAGCAGGAGGATCCATCATTAACACGACTGGCCCGAGCTGCTGAAAATACAGAGAAAGCGCCTGTGGCTTCAACCTCGTGCTTTGTGCTTTGTAGTCAAGTCACAGTGTATGTTTAAAACCCCTCAATTAAAAATGGCGAGTGGGGCGCTGTTTTAATGATAGCTGTGATTTTAATCAGGAGAGCGGTATTCCTACTAGGTCCTGGAGGTCTGGGGGTCTCGCTGCGCACATCAACTTATCTGCTTCCTAAAGCTTCCCTTTTTTAATTTCCCACCTCAGTCAAAGTCTGCTCTGCTTCTCTCCCCCAGCAGACCTTGCTGTTAGGATGCAAATATTGAAAGAAAAAGCACCACAAGTAATTAATTTAATTAGCATCAATATTCTACTCATGAGCCGCAAACACAGGCAGAAAGATAGTTGGTACAGGAAATCTCGGCGATGGAAATTATAGTATGGGGATATGAGCAGGAAGACGGATAGAAAGAAGGGGAGAATGATTGTTTACTCTCCCTCTATTCTCTGTCTCTGTCTTATCACCTTATTTTCTACAACCCCGCACCGCTTTGAAAAAGACTACTGGGGCAAAGGAACTTCTCCCAGCAATTAAGGGGGGTGGGGGGGGAGAGAGGCACAAACACTCAGCGTAATTACTGGTGCACATTGCTGCTGTCACAAAACTCAGCTTGCCCTCTGGTCATAAAAAAAAATACACTGAAGAATATTTAGAAATGAATTATTCAAAGTGATTGTTCGCACTCAATTATTCATGGGGCCCCGGCGAAGGGAGATTTGCATCTCAACGCTGTAAATATTATTAATCTTGCCAATTACAAAATTCTCTGCTGCTCCAAATTCTTCAAATGATGTTCCAAATGTGCGCGGCATTTTATAGCCTTTAATGTTTAAGTGGCTTGAAATGAATGTGCTACAGCTTTTACAAGTCATCTGGAAAACAAATCAAGTTCTTCTGAATGAGAGTTTTCAGCATGTGAGACATAACTACGGCAAAATTGCCAAATGCTTACAGCTCGGACGGAATTGTGAATTTTTAACTCGTAATTCTCGGAGTATCCTTGAAAGAAAAAAACATGCATCAACTGTGTCCCAGGACAGAGTGCTATCCATGCCAATTAACTGATTTTAAATGCTGTTTTAAGGTATTGATGAGATTTTTTTGAGAAAGAAAAACTTTCTGGATTTTCTCGGCTGTCAACGGAAATCAAAAACACAACAAATGCACAGATTTAATAAGTTGAATCCTGAGATCTGTGAGCTCTCTGTGATTGTTCAAGTGCTAAAACACACTTGCTGTTCCAAACAGGCTGTGTCAAAGTGTTAAGCTTTAAAAGTGATTCAGCTGCTGCTGCATGTGGATGTTACCCAAGCAACACAGCCTAAAGACGCAAATATGAATTAAATATACCTGATCTGGGTTTTAGCTTGTGGGAGATAGTTGCAGAGGCTTTTCCTATTTGGTTTTGCATCTTTCCCTCAGACAAACATGCCTATTTTAATCCTGAAAGGAGAACACATGTTCTGCTGCAAATCTGAACTCTGGAATTAAAGGGAAAACCTAATCCAAAGTCCTGGGAACTTTTCCCCATGTAAGTGATCACAAGTCAGTAAGACTTTCTGAACAGGCGCTCGTGATCAAGAGCTTACTTGACTGGGAGGAAATCAGTTTGCAGCTGTGAATTATTGTGGTCACAGATGCTCTCCAAGACTTTGAGAGAGGATTCATATAGCGAGTGTTTGATGTTAAGAAAGAGACAGACCACTGTGAAGTCTGTTCTGGACAGTGTTGCGAGTCAATTTCTTTAATCTTGTGGTACATCGTCATAAGTGTTAAAATGTGTTAAAAATAATTTGGCCAGTGGTGGAAAGTATTGGGTTCTGTTAAGAAAGAGACCTCTATCCTGGCAAACAATGCAGATGGTATGAAAAAACAGGGGTCAGCTGTACATGTTTGTACAAGAAAACAAAGTAAGACATTGAAAGTTCAGTACGAGTTTCCAGTTGTTGTGGGGACACTGCATTCAAAAAGCTAAGTCATCCCGTGCTTCTTTACTCCCTCAGGTGCCAGGAGTGGATAAAAAGTCACACAAGTTACACTTGTGTGACATCATATCTGAGACATTCAGGAAGTAGCAGAAATGGCTCTCGCCATCCAGTGGTCGGCAAAATTTTTATCCTGTGATTTAGTTCATGTACTATCACAAGTGCCATGTTTTTGCAATGTGCAGTAAACATAGCAAATAATCAGCTCAACTTAAATTGGTGTTAAATGCGGGCAAATCCAAGTTCATGTTATTCACATATGGCAAAGCCTCCTAAGATCAAAACCATCCAATGGGCTTAAATTCAAATGGCTGCATCTTTTAAGTATTTGGGTGTCATATTAGATCAGAATTTGTCATTTGAAAGGCTTCAAGTCTGAGCTGAAACTTTTTTTTCTTGAACTCCGGAACATTTTACCTTTTTTGGGCTTTGCTTATCTGCTCTTAATGAATGCACCAGCCATGGACCTAAAGAGGAAGGATACTGTCTATCTTTGTGCTTCACATTTTATTATTTGCTGTGGAAATTGTGTACATTTCTGATCTTGGAATACTGCTGATAAGCGGCCATCTCTGTATAAACAGACTTGGTTGCTTTATCTTTAAATCTGTACTTGGGCTGGGTCCTTCTTATCTTTGGGTCTGGATGTGTAAAAATTACAACCAGTACAGCCTACAAGCTCACATTAATATATAAAAAATTAGGATGCTGCCCCTGTCTCCTGGCATAATATACAGAAGGGGCTGAAACTGTCAGAATTGGTCATGATTGGAGAGTTTCAGTTTGTTTTAAAGGAACAATAGCAAAGCTTTTATGTTCAATGTCACTGCTTTTAATGTTGCTATTGCTTTTAATGTTGCTCGCTTGAAAAAGAGATTTTAATCTTTAACTTGGATAACTACAGGATACAACATTCATCTGAAGTATTAATTTAAAATTAATGTTTTTTTTTCAAAGAAAGAAACAGACAAAATTACTTTCCAAGTGTGTTGAGTGGACTAATACAATATTTTGTCTATGTGTTACCATGTGATCCTACTGTACAACACAAACTGAAATTCAGTCTTATTGTTTGAAATGCTAGGAAACTTAAAGTGATGAGGAACACGTCCAAGGCAGAAAAATGATAGCACAAAACAGACGGTCAACACATCATCCCTCTGTCCCAGCCTCATTTAACAGGCCCACGAAGAGCTTCTCTTCATTTGCTTGCACACCTGATTCTTAAACCAGTGACAGCAGGTTATATCATCAGCACATGTAGCAAAAAAGGACAAAATAAAATAAGACCACCATGTTTTAAATATGGTTTGCCATTATCTTTCTTCTATTCCCTACAAATGCACGCTAGAACATATAATTTATGAAATGCAAATTGGGGTCCGTGTACAGACAGTTAATTAAATTTATGTCAACTTTGATATTACGGTTAGCTAGTGTCACAGATTGTGATAAATGGAACACATGCTGGTCTGCAGTAATAATCTGTCTGGGCTGGTTTCATTGTGTAAGACTGGAGGGCTAGTGGCAGAGTTTTAAAGCTGTGCATCTGTCTGTATGAATGTGTGATTTGGTGGTGCTGAAATAAGCCCAAAGAATGGAATTTAAAAGGTCTGTGTGATAAAATTCTGCATTAATTTATGTATTTGCAATGTTTTTTTCAGATTTATTTGTACAAATGTTATTCAAATTCGAGTCTCCATTAATATCTTTAAGTTAAAGCGGTTTGGAGAAAACAACTTAAAGTTTATTGCACAGCAAAAGAAGACAGATGAGGATAGGTGGGGGTGGAGTTTGGCCCTGGGAGAGGAAGGCAGCTAATGAGTGTTTGGGTTTGATTGGCTGAGAGGGAGAGAAGCAGGTGATAAGGGAGGCAGAAAGTAGTGTGAAGCCTTGTGTCTAGCAGAGATTGGGCAGACAGGCTGAAGGTGAGAGAGAGCTGGTAGGCATCCCGGAGAGCGGAGAGTTGACCTGAAGTGCAATGAGATCACAGTTAGTCAAATAAGTAAACACGAGAAACTGCTCATGTTTTATTGCCAAAGAATGCCCCCATACCACGTAGGTGAAGGAATGATCTGGCAAAGACTGGATGAGGGGCGCGGCAGATTACTGCAGGGGTTAATTAGGTGATGATAAGCAGGTGTGCCAATTGCCATCAGCACACATAGAGATACAAACAGAAAAGATACTGTGCAATCATTCCCACCGCATGCCTTTGTGCATTTACAATACAAATACCTGTATCAAATTTTAAAACTGATCTTATACATAAATAGAATATCCAATCATGTACATCAGAAGCACATCTATGTGCTACTTCTGCTGAGCTATATTGCTTTCTCTTGTGACGTCATGTGCGAGAGTTGTGCACGTTATTCAGTCTCAAGTGAAAAATTGTCACAATCTGGTAGTAGGAACTCAAGCGCAGAGCGGTTAGACGTCTCCAAAACAGTTTATTTACAGCACCAGTGCACGATGTATACAGGGAAGGGAAATCCAAACTCCAGGGAAGCTTTCTCACGTCTTCTTGCCCAAACTCACACACGTTCACACGGCAGGGAGGTCACGGGTCCGGGGAGGGAAGTCACTCACAAAACACAGGTTCACAGGAGCTGGGAGAATCACTAACGTCTGTAGTACAATCATCCAGCGACAAGAGGATCTGTGTTCCCGCCTCAAATAGTGCTCCTAGGTGATGGCAGCTGATTGTTGTCAGGTGTGTGGCTCCACCCAGGCACAAAGAGAGAGAGAGAGAGAGAGAGAAAACCAAACAACACATGTAGCCTCATGGGGCCAGCCGGGCAGGCACGGAGACCATGACAAAAATGTGTATTGATGTTGGCTGTTGGTAGGTGAAATCAGCTGCAAAGGGGGTGCTTATACCAGTTAGGGGAATACATGTTTTCGGCTAATGACTGGAAGTTACTAGATGATTGCAGATGAGCCTCTAGGTAGTCATGTGTCTACAACACCTCAATAAAATAAAGTCTTTATTTATATTTAATAATAATCTACTATCATACGCAACTCATTAAAATATTGCCTTGGAGAAACATTAATGTAAAGTTAAGGGAGAGCACCACAGCGATGGTAAGTCACATAGTTTAGTAACCGTCCAGTTATGAATCCAGTCATAAAGCCTTCACCCAGTGTGTTGCATGCATCAGCGATCTTAATATTTACTTGTAACCCAGTGTCTCTCACTTCCCTGTCTGTGCTTCTCTCGGGTCTCAGGGTAAATAAAAGAATGACACTTTGCAATGCTTTAGGCTGAGTAGCTTTTCAGTCTGGCCTTAATTAGTATGGGACACCCCTGTGTTAAAAGATAAATCCAAACCCCCTTGATAGAAAAGCTAATGACAAAGGTGCAAAAACAAAATGTAAATGGAGGATACACAAAGTACGTGCATGCACATACAGATTCAGCAAAGAGTTTTCCACAAACTGATGTAATTTTCAGTTTTTAACACTGTTTTAACTTTGAAGTGCTGCTGACAATATAAGACGAGTCATACAGACTTTCAGCTAAGTCTTTTTCTCTCCTTCCACCCCTCACTCCCGCACAATCCCTCATTGCCTTGCAGGCCACAGAGTGATGTGTCATTTTATAATCCTTTCGAGGCTAAATTACATTAAGAATATCCTCTCATTAATTAAACCTGCTATTGGCAGCACCTGAGATAAAACAGATTATAAGAGCTGAGAGTGAAAACACAAAGCACAAAATGCTGGCATCAGCACTTTGTGTGTGTGTGTGTAAGTGCGCATTCCTGAGAGTATACTAAAAGGGATAAAAAGCTTGAAAGAGAGACTGCAGAGAGAAATAACATAGTTTGTAGCTATCGATGAGGCTGGAATGAATACTGTGCTTTGCTACAGTGCTACATTCACTTTTCTTTTAATGCTTCTTCTTCTGGAAATTTACAAAAATGGTTACTTTTAGGGTTTAGGTGCTACAGTAATTCTTTTTTCATCTTCGTTAGTGTCTATTAAAACAACGCATCAACTGAGAATTGGAAAGGTAATTAATCAGTGCTTTACTTGTTAACATTATAAAAAAAAGATTTGTGTGAAAGTGGGAAAAAAACATTATGTGTTACTTAGATTACAGATTAGATACAAATTCTAGTAGATCTGAGTTGATTTTAATGGTCTGGTTTCAGAAGAAAAATATCCAATTTCTCATCTGAGCTGTGGTGAGGTGGAGTAACTGATGATGGAGTCTATAAAAGCAGAAAAGTCAAAGCAAATACCACATAAAAAATGTATCAGAAATACCTCCTTCAAACAAAATTAATCATGATAAAACTTCACATTAACCGCACTCCTCTTGGTAGCTGTCAAAACTGATTAATGGCAAAGCGAAGAGGAGTGAGAGGGTGAGAAGTAGGAAAGAGGGAAAAAAAAGTTGTATAAATATTAAGTGAGTCCAAATGTTGCATGTTGTCTTTGTATGCACATGATGTAAAGCCATTACGGAGTTCGTGCGGGTCCCTCACAAATGAATAAATCACTGCCTTCGGACGAATTAATCAAAGTGCCCAGCTGTTGCTGTGTGGCTAACTGGCTGTGGAGGAAGAAGAGGCTGAGACTCCTTCCCCCGATGTATTGCTACTCTCACGTCCTCTCTAAGACCAGCAGACCTGAAGTGGTAGATTAGGTTTGTCTTCTTCTGATTGATGGTTCTACTTCTCACATGATACTCAATCATCAGATCAGATGTTTGTAGGATTGATAAACCTCCCCTTTTCTTTCAAAACAAATCAGAAAATGGATGACTTCTGTGACCATTTACAGAATAAAAACTGATTTCTTTTTCTACAGGCAGACAAAATAAAGTGTTTAAATATCTTCATTTACTAAAGAAAGGTAACAACACAGAATTTCTGTGGAAAATCCTTTTCTTTTCAGAGAAAAAATATAGAGGTAATGGGTTGCTATTTTATAAAAAGTGGATTACATTACATCTACACTTTCTCTCAGTGGAAATTTCGATACACATTGAGGTTCATAGATGAAGAAATAAAGAGACATTCAGTCTATGAGGGTTTGTGTTTATCTGGTAAGTGGTTTTGTTTTACACATTTTCTCTAAAAGTTGGTTTTGTGGTCAGTGTGATGGACTTTCTTATCCATTGCAAAGCATCGTTATCGAGTATCAGTGCAGACCAAAGATGTCTGACTAGTACCACAGTCATGCTGTAGCACGATAACAGGCATATAAAGCCTGAATATGGATCCTTCACAATATGAACAACACAATATGAAGTCTTGCAACAGATGGCGTGGCTCCCACTGAGCCACAGTCTCTACTTCATCAAGTCTGCCTGGGATTTCATGAAGAGACAGAATCAACCCAGGCATCTTTAATCTGTACAAGAACTATGATTTGTTTCACAGGATACTTGGAACAACTTTTTTCCTGTTGCATAATATCATATTGTGAAAGCGCTATACTTTTAGAGCCAAATACTTTGTCATTTTGTGTTTATTGCATAACTGTAGTCACTTGTGCCATTTGCCATAATTCATACCTTTAACCTTGAAATACACTGTAAGAACAATCCTACGTTGTACTGTAAAGCAAATTAGCAGGTGCCAACATGACGGCAGTCGTGCATGTGCCACGGCCGTCACCTCTGCTCTGCTTCTGGTGTCACGATGCACTTAAGGTAATGGGAACATAAGACATGTCCCTTTCTTGCTCTATCTCCTAATTTTTCCAGAGAACATTTAATGTTGTCATTTTTTTTCTAATTCCCGAATTGATTGTTAACCCTGCACCCTGCCCAGTACTGTCTCTGTTGCCGAATGCTGATGTCCCCTGCAAGAGAAACCACTCTAAGAAGAAGTTTACTTTGTGCTAATCTCATAAATGCAAAGTGTCGCCCCCCCCCCCCCCCCCCCCCCCCCTCTTCGTGATGCAGGCACGCAATAAACCACTTACATAAACCCCTCCTCTGAGACGCCCCAGAAAAACAGCTGACATGCTCAAAGTTCCACTCTGCCTTTCTCGCTCTCTCTGGATGCTTATGATTTCCACCAGGAATGCTTTATTTGGATCCTTTATTACACGTGCTGTCCCAAAGTCTTGAAGGGCAGTTTTAATATGTGAATTCTCTGCTCTGTAGAGTGTGAAACAAGTATGAGGCACACTAAAAAATGTTGACATTTATGAGCACAGATGCATTTCTCTGGGCTACTTGTTGTTAGGTGATCAATAGAGGATGGCATCAGTAAAGATGTGGTAAGGTGCAGTTTTATAGTGGCAAGGAAGGCATATTTAACAACTGCATGCATGTAAAGCCTGTGATGCCATTTTCTTGTGAACTATGAAATAGTTACTTGCATATTTTCTTTGTGAGGGTTTTTTATGAGTGTGTAATTTTAAATGACAAGCACATTGACAATACAAAAGGGAATGTGTTTAAGAGTAACCAGAGAACTGTTACTGGCCTTAGATCAGGAACCAACCATTGTCTTTCTGAGCTTGCTCGGAAATCATGGAATTTTGATGATGTCTTCTGTGGACTTGGAGAAGGCCTGCAGAACTGCATTTCTGTGCATGTGCATATTCCTAAGCATAAAGGTGTTCATACGTCCCCAAGGATGGTGTTTGTCTTAAATCCTGTTGATATGCTCTCAGGGTGCAATCATAACAGGGAGGACTTCCTGGTTTAGGGACCTCAGATATGAGTCTTTGCTGTTCTCAGATAATGTGGTTTTTGTCGTCTTAATCAGATTAAGTTGAGGGTAAAGCTGAAGTTATAATCCAGCAGTGGTGGTAAGTAAGTAAAATTTATTTATATAGATAAAAATACAGATAAAAATCAAAAGTTGTTAGTGCACTGGAAGTCCATTGATGGCTTGTCTACCTTCAAAGAGCATCTGTTGTTACAGCTTGTCTGTGGGCCATTTTTCACCCAGCCGTGGAGAAGAGTGAAGTTATAACACACAAAGAGCTGAAGTGAAGCCAAGTGTTAAAAACAATGAAAAGTGTCCACTGTCTGTACTTTTCATACTGTATATTTTGATTTTTTATCTTTTTTTCACACTTCTCCCATTCTTGTTCAACCCCACCTTCTATCCCTTCCCTTTTACGGTCCACTTCTCACCGGTTTACATCCGTCCAGCAATGTGTAGTTTTTATTTTGGAGGAACTGCACAGGAGCACATTTGCATTGGGTGAAAACCCTTCTCTGTTCATGCACAGAGTTTGGGGGATAAGATAGACAGCTTTTGTACTGGACTGCTGGAATGAAGAGGGAGCTGAAGTAGAACACAAATCTTTCGATTTACAGGACAATTTATGTTCCAGCCATCACATATGGTCATGAGCTCTGGATGGTGACCGTGACACTGAGATTGCAGATACAAGTGTTTGAAATTGGTTTCCTTCATAGGATGACTGGGCTCAGCCTTAGAGAAGAGCTTGGACATGTGGAGGAAGCCTGGAGTAGAGCCGGTGCTGCTTCACATTGAAAAGAGCCAACTGAGGTGGTTCAGGGCATGTGATTAGGATGCCTCCCAGGCACATTCACTTGGAGATTTTGTGGGCATGTCCAGCTGGAAGGAAGCTCTGGGGTAGACCCTCAGCTCAGTGGAGGGATTGAATATCCCTCTTCACCCCCTCCAACCACAGATAAGTGGAGGAAAATGCGATTATCTATTGTTATTTTATAATATTAAAGTTCATTATAGGGATAAAACAAACTTACTGCTTGGCTTCTGGCTAATAGTCTGCACTTTAATTTACAACAGCAAAAACTGTGTTGTGAAGAAGAGTTGTACTTCAGAAATGTGTGTGTCTGTGTGTGTGTGTGTGTGTGTGTGTGTGTGTGTGTGTGTGTGTGTGTGTGTGTGTTGGCTTTCAGACTGCTTATATATTCAAATGACCAGTCTGGATAGATAGGAACCATCATCAGACCTTACCTCTTCTTTCTTTTACTCTTTTCACGTGTTTCTATGGCTGCATACCATTTTCCATTTCCTCTTGTCAATTCTCTTTCCCCTCCATCTCCACTGAAACTCCCACTCCAGTCTGCACCATGTGATGTGCCATCATTCACATCAAGAGAGCTATTCTCTTTCTGAATGGGATCATAATCGGTCCAGCTTTACTTTTAATAGCCCATGTGACAATACCTTGCATGTGCATATGGGTAAATGTGTGTGTGTGTGTGTGTGTGTGTGTGTGTGTGTGTGTGTGTGTGTGTGTGTGTGTGTGTGTCTTTCTATGTCTGACACCTCTGCGGCTGCATGGATGAACATGGGCAGATGTGCCCACTGGAGCGGAACTGCCTAAGCGTGCAGAGACTTAGACATTAATAAGATGGTGACAAAACCCACACTCTCCAATTAAAGAGAGTGAAGAGAGGCCATTTAAAACAGAGGGACTGGGAAGGATGAGAAATGACAAGGGTATCCTGAAGGGAAGGTGGTGGTAGCGAAGAACTGGCTAGTGTGCCCCACATATTTATTTTTCAAATGTTCAATATGGTTATTCCTGTCAAAGAATACAGATTTTGACCTAACTCTGTTTTAAAACTTTCTTTGCTACTGACTGTGCAAATACACACATATTTCAAACTCAACTA
Organism: Neolamprologus multifasciatus; assembly: GCF_963576455.1. NCBI lineage: Eukaryota > Metazoa > Chordata > Actinopteri > Cichliformes > Cichlidae > Neolamprologus > Neolamprologus multifasciatus. Next base: position 17,526,533 of record NC_140457.1, on the reverse strand, counting down.
GACCTAATTTGGGATATTTACATGTAGGGCTTCTGTAAGGCTTTACCTCCAGTCTTTCTGAAATCTGCCTCATTAAAGGTGTATGGGGCTTGAAGTGTCACTGGGACCGATGTAATATAACACCATTCTCACTGCAAGTGTCTCTGCTCTCCGGGATAATACCTATAAATCTGAAAATATGTGCTCTCCATCGAATTACTGTTGATAAGCAGACTTTCTAATCCTTCTCAGTCTGCTCTTATTCTCCATTTTGTTTAGTTTTAGTTTTTATAGTCTCCAAACATGAGTCTGGAAAAAACAACTGTTCACCACACATACACTGTGGGCTCCAAAGTGTACAATGCCGGCTACAAAATGGAAATGTTGTCATGGTACAGGAAAATGGGGATAGAGAAACTGGCAAAGACCTGTTGCCTAGCTGTGATTGAAATTTAGCAAAACTTCTGATTACATTTTTATCTGTTTTATGCAAAAATTAATTCTCTTCTTTATATTATATTGTTGATTTGTTAAGCTAGGCTCTCTTCCGTCTGGTTTTCTACTCTCACTACAGATCACAATTTCATTTACAAACATCATATCCATGGAGAGTCATGCCCAACTTTATCTGTCATCCCGTGCATCACCAGTGCAAAACAAAAAGGGGCCCAGATGTGATCCCTGATGTAAACCCACCCCCACTTTGAACCCTGTCACCCCTACAGCACACCCCACCATGTCTCACTGTCCTCATACATGTTCTGCCCCAGCTTCACATGCTTTTTTTTGCCACCCTGACTCCCACATACACCTCCGCAGTTCCTCTCTTGACACCCTATCATATGCTTTCTTTGGATCCACAAAGACACATTGCAACTCCTTATTTTCTCCATACTTATCCATCAACACTCGTCTATAGTGCTCTTTCTTGGCGTGAAGCCATAGTGCTGCTCACTGACTGTCACCTCTCTTCTTAACCTAGTTTCAAAAACTCTTTTCTGTATCTTTATGGTATGACTCAACTTTATCCCACTGTATAGTTGCTACACTTCTGTACATTACTATGTTTCTTGTAAATTGATCTAGTACGCACAGATCAGTACACTTTTTCTTCATTCCACAGGCATCCTCTAACTCACAGGTGTCGGACTCCAGGCCTCGAGGGCCGGTGTCCTGCAGGTTTTAGATGTGTCCTTGATCCAACACAGCTGATTTAAAGGCTAAATAACCTCCTCAACATGTCTTGAAGTTCTCCAGAGGCCTGGTAATGAACTAATCATTTGATTCAGGTGTGTTGACCCAGGGTGAGATCTAAAACCTGCAGGACACCGGCCCTCGAGGCCTGGAGTCCGACACCCCTGCTCTAACTCAATCACATTGTGTTAAACAATGTAGTTGAAAAGTCCACTGCCCTCTCCTCTAGACATCTCCATACCGCCACAGGTGCGGGATATAACCGCCTTTCCACTTTTCATTCTCTTCATGGCGAGCCTCACCTCCTCCTTGCTTATTCTCTGCACTCACCTCCTCCTTGCTTATTCTCTGCACTTCCTGATTCACTAACGCTCTTCCAGTCATCCTCCTCGCTCTCATTTTCTTTATTCATGAGCTCCTCAAAGGACTCCTTCCATCTTCTCAACAGACTCTGTTTCACTCATTAGTACATTCCCATCACCCTGCTGCACATCCTTTCCAGCTCAAGCTCTCTGCCTAGCCAATCGATACAAGTGCTTTTCTCCTTCCTTAGCATATAACGTCTCGTACAACTTATTGGAAGCCTTTTTTAAAAAAAGAAGAAAATGCAGTAATACAGACATTTACGTAAGTATCCATCGAATAAGGAACATGTATATCTGTGCATTTATTTTTTTTAGTTGTAGATGTTTCAATCTGAATCAAAGTTGTCAATCCGAAGCAAACATCCCTCTAAAACGGCAGCTTTTTTGTATAGCAAACTGTAGTCAGGTTTGCTGAGCACCGCCAATGAGGAGACGTGCTATAAAGAGAGGGTTAAACATCTCACAGAGTGGTATCTAGAAAACAACCTGGTCCTGAGTACCACTAAGAGGATATCAGCATGGACTCCAGAAGATCTGAAAATACTTTAAAATCCCTGCTTTGCATAAATGGTGAAGAGATGGAGATTATGCAGAACATCAACTATCTGGGTGTTCACATTACCAATGATCTCACGTGGTCACTAAATATTTCATACCTGGTGAATTTTGAAAGGAGCAAAATAAAGAGCATCCTCTGTCAGTGTGTTATACCAGCTGCTCAGTAGACAACGACAACAAGAAAAAAACTTATCACTACTTATTATTTTTGTGTCATTTTGAAAATCTGTATTTATCCCTTGTCATAAATAATTGTCACCAAACAAGATTTTTCTATATCTTCCTACAATGAAACCAAAGTGTCTTAATCTTAAGACCCACCCTTATGTTATTGATTCATTAATTTATGTATTAATTTTACTTAAGAATATATATCTTAATAAACCGACATTTCTTTATGTGTTTTGATGTCTTATAAAAATTCATCATCAGTGTGGCAGAACAGATCAAGATTTGTGTAGGCAGTATACACAGTATGACTAATCTATGACCTATTCTTCTTATCCATCCATCCATAAATACATTTTCCTCTGCTTATGTTTTCATTCATTTATTTATATTTATTTATATTTTCTAAACTTTTATTAAGGGAGAAGTCTTTTGAGTTTAAATCTTTTTTTCAAAGGAGACATGGTCAAGAAGACGCACCATTATGAAACTACATGAATTATATCTATTGTTCTTCAACTATATTTTACTGTATAAACTACATACATACAGTTTTGACAAACCAGCAAAAAGCTAAGTGTTGTTATGAGCAAGCTGTGAGTTGGGCATTAATAAATGCCTTTCTGTCAGTCTGTGCCACTGGAGCGACACAGGTGGGATCTGACAGAAAGACTCATTTTGGCTCTAGATCCTTAACAAAATCGATTTTACCAATAATGGACACAGAAATAAAAGAAAAGTGTCTTCTTTTAATATGCTACAAAGTTCACATGAGGAGATTTCAGGCTTGGCGGTGAAGTAAGTCACACATCTGTTAGCCAGCAGACTCTGGTTTGTGTCCCTATCTGTATTTTGCTTTACTTGGTTTTCAATGCAAAGATGAAAACCAGGTCAAAAAGATGTCAAAGCAATTTCCACTTCAACTGTACACTAGAAACGTGATAGAAATAGAGGCTACAATGCTACAAACCTGACTCCTCATCCCTGACTTTGTTACCTGCTGAAGGTCAGTCTCTGGCTGCTGTGCTCGAGTCACATTCTTTGTTAGCTTCGTGTCAGCATGCTGTTTGAATGCATGTTTGCCAATGTTGTATTTGCAGTATAAGGTGGTTACTTATTTCCTGGACATAGTTTGCACGTTACCATTGCACTCTTGCCTTTTTTTGCAGTAAAAATAAAAGTAACATTTCCACTCCTCAAAAGTTGTAGAGCGCCACAATTTTATTACTTTGTAACATGTTACACCCACTGGTTTTCAATTCACATTTTACTTTTGATTCATTCATTGATTAAGTGAATAATAAAGCAGCAGCCTAGGTTTAGGTACTTAGACCTACATTAAATTATTATGCAGAATGCAGATAATATGGCCCTTCATAAAATTAACCCTGCATGTGGAAAAATTGGTTTTACCTGGTACATTTAGTCCTATGCAGGTACACTGGTGGTACGTCCTGCTCCAACCATATAGAGAGTATGTTTGGTATGTTGGACCACTCCGCAGTCAACATCGATCGAACCTCCTGGACACTTGATGCAGCATGACCCCTCCAGCAACTAACCAGTAATTGATCCTGCAGTACTGTTGTGGATTCCCACGGCACGTGGACTCTACATATGTGAGTGTGAGTTTGTCTCCTACATTTTTCTTTGACGAGGCTTCTAGAAGCATGCCCCATGTTGCTAACCTCGCCAATGCATTTGCATCATATCCAAAGGCCATAGTGATGTGCACTGTACTAACCCCATACTTACATGCATCCATTTTCACCCTACTCTTCCTTCCGCCATGCCCTCCTCCTATTTATTTATTTTTTTCTATACAGTCCACAGCACTTATCCGAAACCCGATGAAATCTCTTTGCTTTCAGTCAGGCTACCACGCTAGTTTGCCTACTGATCAAATAGCCTTGTAATTTTATGTTGACGAAAGTAAATCACAGCTCCTCAAACTTCTTTCAACCCTCTGCCACGCTTGATTGTGTAGCCATTTTTGAGTGACTCACTCACCATAAAAGAGCCCATTTCACTTCCATCCAGTCTGAGACAGAAACAGAAAAGAGGGGTGTGCCAAGTAAAAGCCTCAGTCTTGCTTTTGGTGGAAGATTAGCAGCTGCCAGGAAGCTTTCAGACCACGAAAAAAGAATAGAAAGAAAGGGGAAAAAACACATATACACATATATGATACATATATACACTAATAGCCAAATCCACACACTGTCATATTTTCAAACAAATGCAAACACACACATATATGTGGATGCTCAGTTACACAATCAGATAGTCACTCTCTCTTTCTCTCTCTCTCACACACACACACAGTACACACACGCACACACAGTACACACACAGAAACTTCAATCAGAGCCTCGTCAAAGCACTTGGAGTTTCTTTTAGCCTCTGTAGTATCTGCAATTCAAAGTGCTGTGGGTTTTGCTTCTGCCAAATTACAAGCTCCATTTGCCAAACTAATTAACGGTTCATAGCATTCAGTGAAATTTATTGCCACAGCCCGAGTCCATGCCAAACCAAACAGGACAGACCTCACAGATAACCATAAGCTTGGCCGCGGAACCTGACACCTTGAAAAAACAAACTTGTTACAGGGAGTCTGTTTATATACTCCTATTTCCCCCTGTTCACTCTCTCTGCCTCTTCTCGCTCCAGTGTCTCGGCTGACAGTTACTTGACTGTTTCACTTCATGGTCTCTGTGGTGATGGTTGTTAAGAGGAAAAATTCAGGCACACAACCTATTTCTTTTGACTGCAATTCATTTTATGTTTGTCAGCGGGTGCCCTTTTGGTCAATACTGTTTAGATACACGGCTGAAATGTGAGTCCAGAGCACAGGACACTACAGGACAAGACAAGGCCTGAATTTCAATCTTACTCCCAGACATAACCCAAACAATCTTCTCGATTCCTTGTGAAGAAAAAAAAAATGCAGTAAAACCTAAACAGCTTTAATATAAACTGAAAGAACTTTGGTGAAAACTAAGACTTAACTACTGTGACAAAAGTAAAACACTTTAAAACATGGACAAGGAAAAGAGTGGAGTTTCCAATCCAAGCTGCAATGGTTTCCTAATGCTTTTACTCTTGTGATGGAAACAGTAGTGGAATGAAAGAATCATTCAGGCTGGGAAGTCGACTGCATCTAAGGAAACCCTGTACAAAATAGTCAAAGGAGCTTGCAAAGAAAAGCGTCTGGACTTCTTTAAGTTACTTGAAGACGTTTCACCTCTTATCCGAGAAGCTTCTTCAGTTCTAAGGTCAAATGTAACTTAAAGAAGTCCAGATGCTTTTCTTTCCAAGCTCCTTTGACTACGATGACCTGGATGACTGAGAACCTTCACAGACACAGACCTGTACAAAATGTTTGTAGGCTAACCCAACTATATTCATCTTGGTGGAAATCTATCCAGATTACAAAATACAAAAAATAGGCTTCACTGCATAGCTACTTCAGAACAGCAGGCTGACTATCAGTCATTATTTATAATGGCCAATAAATGAAAAATGAAAAAGAAAAGGCGAGAGAAACACCCTTCAACCATTTTATTTAAGTTACATTTTACGGTTTGACCACCAGAGGGCACTCTTCAACTTTGCTGTTGGCATGCTTGGAACAGCAAAAACACAACAACCAGTTGCTTCAAGCAGGTTTGGATAAAGCTTAAATGAGCAATCCACAACTTGTTGTGACAATAAAGCAATTTTATCTTAAAACTTCAATGTCACATTATTTTAGCCTCACATTCTGAAACCTTCCTCCTTCATTTCCCATTTGCTTGTTAATTACCTACCATAATTAACAGTCATGTTTTTCAAGGTAAATGCATTTCCATGTCTTTTTCAGTTTTCAGTTTTATTTGTCATATGCAAGTTAGCCTGTTAGTATGTGTCCTCTGTAGCTAAGCCAACCATAACTTTAACATCAATCATGCATTCCAAGACTTCTCTTGCTGATCTGGTTTAGTTCAACTGACTTACTCTGTTTCATTTTTTTCTGTCCTGGGCCTTCAAACTTTTTCTCTCTACATATTTGGTTATCCCGCAGAATGAAATTAAAGCTGTAAATTACACAGTACATAGAGTCATCAGTGATAGAGTCATCAATCGTGTACCCCCATGATTACAGTTTTACTCATAAACCTATAAAAAAGAACACATTAATCTGAAAGCTTAACCTTCACGTGGACTTGAATTGTACCTGATGGTTTTATCTTCTGTTCTGTATCCTGTTAAGCAATCTACATTCTTTATCCTTTTTTTTTAATTTAGCCAGAAGCTACTTTCTTATATTTTACAGAAAACAACTGACCGTAACACTGACTTTTAGCTACACTAATATGCAATGTAATGGACTGCGAATAGTTTCAAAAATATGTTAGAAGCAAAGCATTCATCACAATGTCACTATGATTAGCTCCAACTTATCTATCAGTATGTTGAGTACCATAGGCATCAAAGCTGAAAGAGTATAAATACTGAACAATAACACAACGTTTGGGAAAAATGTACCTACTTTGTCTTGGTTGTTTTGCTTTTACTGAATATAGTGTGATCAAAAACTGAGCATCTGATCATAACATCTGGACATTTCATAGAAGTGATGACTTAAAAAAAAAAAAAGCACTCTATGGAGACTTTTGTACCCTCATCACATTGTGACTTGATATGAAGTAAGAAATGTCTAATTAAAATATCATTGTTCTCTGAATTTATATAAATTCAGTTATTTATATTTAGTTCAAAGAAGTGACTTATCAGTGGTTAGCACTGCTGCCGCAAGAAGGTTTCATGTTTGAACCTCTTGGCTGGCTGGAGCATTTTTGTGCAGCGTTTGCATGTTCTCTGGTGCCTACGTGGGTTTCCTTGGGGTCCCCCAGCTACATCCCACAGCCCAAAAACACGCTTTTTAGGTTAAGTGATGATTCTAAATTTGCCCATGTAAATGTAGGTGTGGGTGTGAGTAGCTATCTCATCACTCTGTGTTAGGCCTGTTATGGACTGGGACCCTGTCCAATGTCAGCTAGAACAGACTCCAGGCGCCCCCTGAACTGCATAAGTGGTTAGGAAAATGGATGGATGAGTGGATAGTGCTTAAGATCACAGCCCCCATAGTTACTCTGTAGCTAAATGTAACGAGAGACTGACTAAAAGTGCCTGTAAAAATGTAACAAATGGTAAATACAGCTCCATGTAATTTACTCTCAAACTACAAAGAACATTATAAGAAAATAACAAATGAAAAGAGGCTATGTGGGCGATCGTGGCTCAAGAGTTGGCAGTTCATCTTGTAATCGGAAGGTTGCCGGTTTGAGCCCTAGCTTGGACAGTTTCGGTCATTGTGTCCTTGGGCAAGACACTTCACCTACTGCCGATGGCACGATATGGCAGCCTCGCTTCTGTCAGTCTGGCCCAGGGCAGCTGTGGCTACAACTGTAGCTGTCTCCACCAGTGTGTGAATGTGAGAGTGAATGAATAGTCGAATTGTACAGCGCTTTGAGGTTCTCGAAAAGCACTATATAAATGCAATCCATTATTATTATTATTATTATTATTATTATTATTATTAAAACAGGCAATCTTGCATCTTAAAAAACAGTGATGCTAGTCAACTACTCCGTAAAAGGCTTTCAACGTGTAGTTACAAAAAAATGTATGACGTTGGTAAATTCTGAAAACTGTAATAGTTCTGCTGCAGGTACACAGTAGTTACATAATAACTACTTTTTATATTTATATTTCATATATTTTTTTATATTTAAGTTCCTCCACATTACTCCATCCATCAATATTACTTCTCAGTGTTATTTGCCCTGCTGCTCCCAAGGCAGGCACACAGAGTTGCTGGAAGGTAGCAAAAGGAGACCTTTGCCATATGCCTTGAGCATCCTGTCAAATTATTGCATGATAAAGTTTTGCCATTTTCTGGTCAGCCTGGTGATGTTGTCCACTTGATTCTCATGGGAATGGAGTTTTGTTGTAGGTAGAAGCTGCTTCTGTTTAAATTATCACTTGTTTGTCAAAGATTTACAATGAGGAGGCTAGCTTCTCAGTCTCTTACTAGCTCCTTTTGGGCAAAATCAAAAACGTCAAGATTTAAAAAAAAACAAACAACCCAAAACATAACAGAAAATTGAAAATACTCAGATTCTTATTGTGATAAACTTAAAGTTCAGACATGAAATTAATTTCCCCTTATTCATTTGTTTGATGGTGCCATTTGAAGGATTCCTTCTGTTTCCTCTTTTTCCGGACCTATGTTAATTTAACACTAAAACCGATCTGTGTAATACACTCCATATTGTACAATTGGGCTGTGTAAAAACAAGAATTTATAACAGTGCATGTCATATTCTCCTAAGAGGTTGGCCATTAGTAAAAAAGAAACTGGACTGGGTTTAACTTGTCAGACAGCTTCAAAGAAGGCTGTGTGGGCCTCTAGGAAGCCTCCCTGGCTGATGGAGAATTATTGATTGTGTGTTCAGATATCTTGAGGCGCTGGTGTATAGCACTGGGGTTTAAATTCAGCCCTAATGCTCAGCCCATGCATAATTTATGTAGTTCCCATCAAAAGGTAGTAGCAATGCAAACTAAAGAGGTCTCAAGAAGCTTTTTGTTGAAAGTTTTCACACATCAACAAGCTTAAAGCTCAGTATGATTTTACAGCAATAGGTCAGAATCCATGAGAAACACAAATTCCAAGTGACTGCAGCAGTACTCGCGCATTGGTGAAAGTTTTTCATCTATGAAACATACACCATGATTTATCCTTTATAAACACACAATTTAGATTAAAGAAAAACACCATCTGTAGATTCCTATCAACTTATTAATGGGGCATTTTAAATGCATGGCTTATTGCTTTTTGTGCTAATTTCCCATACATGTATAATACAAATAGCACAAACACACTACTGGTGTTGTGTTGTACTATTTTTATGTTCCTTTGAGTCCCATCTTGCATGTAAACTACCATGCATTAGTTGAATAATAAAAGGACCATTCAAATATTGATCTGTCTGTCTGTATTGACCTATGCTGCCCCCAGCTATGCTTTTCCATATGGTATGGACATTTATTTAGATAGAGAGGCACATTTGCTTGTAATTATGGAAGACCGCTGAAAAATGAGCATTGCATATAGTAATATTGCAATCATGAAACCCGTGAGCTTTTTCAAAGAAGCTGTCAGTTACATAGTAGGTGCTGCTATATTCAGACTCTAATGCCTCTCAAAAATGTCTAAATACACACTGCTGGAAACAACTCCATAATGAGAAGTTATTGGTCAGCCTTGTCTAATCATTAGAAGCAATACAGGATTCTTAGGACTGATACTGATACCGATACAATGCAATTTAAAAATCAGATATATCAGCCGATAGTGTGTAACGCATATGTGTATTTATTCATGGGTGCTTACAGATAATATAACAAAGCAACTGTTTTGTTGTCACAGCAAGTCGTGCATTACTTGTTTAGGCTCTCCTCTGCTCAGATCAGCTGATTGTTGTGTTTGCAGTGTTCCAAACATGTGTTGCCAACAGAGAAATTTCATGATGTTTCTCATGTCTCTTCTTTACTTTGAAAACTTTCATTTATTGGCCACTACAAATGCCGGTAAATGAAAGTTAAAAAGGTTAAATATAAAACTAAACTTTGGTTAGCACAACTGAGTGTAATATTAACTTTTCAAATGCTGGATAAACTGGATTTTTTTTAACTGGATGAAAGAAATAAAATAAATAATGACAGAATCTCTTTTGGGAATTTTGGCTTTCCACTCTACAGGAAGGAGGTTATCTAGAACTCTTTGTGTGGCACTTTTAGCACTTCTAGAATTAGTTTTTCCTTTTCCCTTTTTTACTTATCTATATACTCTATTTATATATCTACTTATGTATATAAAATGTTTGGATTCGTCTGTAATCATATCATATATCTGAGGTAGATAAGGGGAGGTTGTGAGGCAATTGACACCCCAGTTGCATACAAACAAACTCTGCACATATCATAACAGGTGGTGTGACATGGCAAGAGTTTAACTATCTTTTTTTCTTTTGCCTTTATTTATACACACTGCTCATTATGCGCTCATCTGTGTCTGGCACAGTGGGATGCTGAGTTTTGACAATGCCCGTCCTCATTACTGGCAGCCGAGCACCAGAAAGATGAGATGCATTCTGACACCCGGGGCTGATTCTCACCTCCATTAACACCAGCAGGGGGTCACCGTGATCTGATTACAGGAGGGGATGAATAAGGGAAGGAAACGTAGAGAAACAAGCGGGGAGGGAAGGGAGCAGGGAGAGAATGGGGGGTGGGAGTGTAGATAGGTGATAAAGCAACAGAGGGAGGACAGAAAAGGGGAGAGAACAGCTCTAAGATGATGAAAGGGGGTGGTTGGAAATGGTGATGGTGGTGATGTGGTGGGGGTTGATGACTGCTCCACTTGTCTGGAGTGCATAAGCCAGCAGCTGCGGGGCCTAATGATGGAGGTCATTGGCACATAGCTCGGTAAGGGCAACTGGCTGTGATCAATACCACCTGATGAGGTGTCTGAGTTCTCTCTGATGTGCATCAAAATGGAATATGTTTTTCCTCCTCATTTAATCGATGGGAAGAGTGTGAAACTAATTGGGCAAAACTGCAGGGGCATTTATTGATTAATCAAGCAGAAAAACGAGGGGAGCATATCAGGAGCCAGGGCCTCGATATGTGAGGGCAACGACATGGTGTTTTGATTGGTGAAATGAATCGATATCTTGAAATCATTGGCTGGGCATAAAAGTCAGAGGAGCATGAAATATTTAAAGGCGTCATGGCAACAGCACCTGCAGATCTACAGAGAGCTGAATAAAAACAGACTGGCATCAATTTTGAATGCCAGACAGTCACATACTGAAAATCACTTCTGTGGATGATAGGATCTTCCTTTCACCGTTGCTCTCATGTATGCAACCTTTTTAATACACAGCAAATGCGGTGCGCTTTAGTGTCGGGCGCGCCATGAAGTTATCTGCATTTTTTCCTCCTCCGTGGTGAAAATATCACGGTGGTGGGCCCATTTTGCATGATGGGAATGTGTTAAAAAATGGCATGTGTATGGTGGAATGTCATACTGGGGTCCTCTGAAGGACAGGAATTGTGTGACTATAATCTCTCGTCTCTGTAGCGCCGAACCCCTAGGGAGAGCTGGATCGGACCCCTTGATTCAGTCTTTTAGTTCCACTGCGGTGCATGATACCGTACAGCAGTACAAAAGCCATGTCCCTTGTTGAAGAAAGCGATAATAAAACCAGTTATGTGTATATGTGTGAGTGTTTGCGTGTGTAGGTAAGGGTAGTGGGGATTATTTATTTTATTCCCTCATATCACATTTGTGTGTTTTTTGTAAAATATGGCACTCAAAGTAAACAACAGCAGATGAAAAACAACCAGTTATACCAGAAAGAAATCCAGAGAGTTGACCAGTTAGTACATTGCTCATCATTACGTTACCCGGCGTTAAACACAGCCTCCTCATTTCAGTCTCAATCACATACCTGTAAAAGATTGGTGACTGCAAAGCTGTGACAGTAGAACACTGACAAAATTTCTCTAAGGACGGCTAAGAGGTACTTAAAAATCTTCCTCCTATAGTACTTCTCTCTGTCACCTCACACACACAGAGTTATATTAGGTTAAAAAAACATTACCAGAAACACTGATAAATATAGAACATATGAATATCGAACCCATGATGAAATCTGCTGCAACTAAAATCAGTCACTGTGTGGGGGTGAGGACGGAGGGTAGAAGAGGTGTGACGAGGGGGAGAGAGGGAAAATCAGCTATGGCTTCGGAGGTCAGCAACGTGTCGGTGTGGAAGAATGCTCAGTGACTTCCAAACACAATTTACTTAAGGAGATGTTAATGGTCTGGAGGCTATTGGGAGCTGGTTGATAAGTGTCTGGATCATGTATTGACCTCTTAGTGGCCTCGCAATGCAGTTGATTGCTGACTGCAGTCAGCAGGGAGGCTGGTGGTCTGGCTTTAACAGCTCCTGTGCTCTGAATGTCTGTCAGTGGAAAGACTCAAGGCCACATTATTCTGAGTGGAAGTCCATCGGGTCTCATTGTTTTCACCCACTACAGTCCTGTTTACATACTAATGAGAGGCTTACTCATATAGTGTAAGGACTGAACAGTATTAACGCTGTTTTGCCCAGGAGTTGGTCAACATTTAGAGTGGTAAGTTTCACTGGAGTGCAAGATGTAACTGCCATGCAGTTTTATGTCCGACACCCAAATCATTGACCATCTGAGAATTTATTCATTCATAAGAATGCTAATACATATTATAAAACTATATATAAGTCCAACATCTGTATATCCAGTTCTCATGGTTCTGGGCCAACGGAGCAAATTGTCAAATACCCTGAGGTGTGAGGTCAAGTCTGCCTATTTGCTTGGGTAAGATTTTTTTTTATATAGTTCGGGCTGTATCACAATGATGCAAACATATAATGAAATAGTATTTTAAATATCTTTTACACATACACACAAAGTAGGTTACTATGGTACTCATGGTGAGTCAGGTGCAGTGAGATGTACATGAGGATGCTGCTGAGGCATCTCTGAGCTTATTCCTTTGCTGCAGCGGTCCCCAGCCTTTTTCGCACCAGTGACCGGTGTATGTCTGACAATATTTTCACAGACCGGCCTTTAAGGTGTCACGGATAAATACAACAAAATAAAGGCAGTACTGGTACCAATAAAAAGAAGATTTATTCATAACACATGGGAAAAGACCCAGGGAAACAAAGTTAACGATAAAAACAATTAAAAAAATGCTAAAAGCCAATAAAAATCCTGAAAACCATGAATTTCACACCCGAGCCTCAACTCTCGCGGCCCGGTACCAAATGACTCACAGACCAGTACCGGTTCATGGCCCGGGGGTTGGGGACCGCTGCTTTGCTGGAATAAGGCACCCTGCCGCTCGTTGACTCTGACACAGCCTGATATAGCAAAGTATGTTCAGCTGATTTTGTATTGAATGATTTATATCTGTTCAATTTAATTCTGTGTTATTTATTTATTGCCAATTCACAACAAACTAAGTCCATACAATACTAAAGAGGAAATCCAAACTCTAGGAAGTACAAGGAAGTCTGTACAGTGAAAGTGAAGTGCTCTTTTGCAGTAATATGATACCAAAAGCTTTTTAAGGTATGCCAATGCAGAAAGCTGTAAGCACCTTATTTTGCGATGCAAACATAAGCAGAATTGCAGTGGTGTTGGCAGTGGTAAACTTATATTACACGGATTTCTTTTGCAGAAGACTACTGCAAGACTTCTTTGGGATATACTGTTTTAACTGACACCCGTTCCGCAGTTTTTGATGGTGTTTTCCAGATTTAGTCATAAGTAAGTTTTCCAAGTTCCCAATCTGAATTTTTTTACTGGAATGCCCCCTAACTCGGATTTCCCACTCGGAAAGTTGGAGCAGCCCCATCAACCCAGAGTTAACAATCCAACATAGCAGTGGTGAACGTAAACAGTAATAACACTGTAAAACCTTTAATCTGTCCTGCAGATTCAGTGACGTCACTCCCAAGTTCCAACAGCCAACTTCCGACGTAACTGGAACACGACATAATCCTGCTCTGGCTTACAGAGGAGGACCAGCTCTTCAGAGATTGTAGCCTTTAAAAGTCGGCCATTACTCCTCTCTTCCATTCACCTTATGTTAACTTTGTGTGTGTGTTTATGAGCAACTGAGCTGGTAAAACACAAGTTTTAAATCATTGAATTATGATTATTTTATCCTCAAATCTGAGTTTTGAGTATAAAACAAATATAAAAGTTAATAAAACTGAAGAGAGTTAATTTATATTCAAAATAACTCAAGAAATAAACAATACGGTCAAAGTAAATAAATCTGTTTGCACAGCTAAAGTGTTGTGACTTGGTACAAAACAGGAACAAAACTCATCTGTCACAGTCTTGTCTGATGTTTGATTTGACAGAACAATGTAAAATGTAAGCGATCCATAATGCAGGGCAAGTCCGTAATGCGTTTTTTCAATAATGTGTGACAAACTGAGCTGAATGAGCAGCCGTACAGTCGAAAGAAGGCAACAGACTCAGACAACGTAGCTCTCTGTCGTCCACTGACATTATGAGAAAGCATGTGTCATTCATATTGAGTGACATCTGTGTTTGGACTGGATAAAGTCATGCAGGTGCAGGTATTGAATGTTCACCGGTAGAGTAGCAGGTAGACAATCAGCCACCGTACACGGCACAAAAACGGAGAAATTATTTGCATGCATGATTTGTTTAAAGCGCAGTGAAAATAGCAATATGCTGAAAATCCACTAATATTTTCTTAATAGCAAACTGCTTGTGCGATACACTGACTAGTTAAGAGCCAAGGTAAGCTTTAACTCAAGCGGATTCTAATACTTTTGGATGTTTTTTGACAGTTCCTGTGTTACAGTGACCAACTCTGCCTCACGGTTGACAGGTAAGTGTCCCTCAGTGCAGCCTCTAGCAAATCTCTGAACACTGAAAACTCAGGTTTTAGCAGGGCAGTGGGGATGTAGACAGAAAGACTAGAAAGGCAGACCAGCATTTACAACCTGTTTGGGATTTGGCTATTGCACCGTGACTAACACCCCTGCTGTACCACATATGCTGCTGAATTTTAAGTCTGGCATACTGCAAGAGGTACAGGGTTAGAAAGACGAGAGAACAAATGCCATCTGTTAAATAAACAAACAAAACATTGCACAATCACTTTCCATGCAGGAGGAAAACTTTTCAATCCCTAAAATGAATGCGTGCCATTACGCCTCAACTCCAGACGGCCAATTATGTTTTATTTTGGCACTTAAAGTTTGCGAAGGAGTGCAGGATATTGCCCATAATATATACACAAGCAGGCTGCCACCACAGGATTGCTGCTTAAACGGTCCCCTTGGGGGTCCTGAGGTGTGGAGAGAAGGTACCACAGCACAGAGACAGCCACCTGCATGTGTCTGCTCTTACTATATGTGTGCCAATTACTCACTGACAGACAGAGAGAAGGGCCTGACAGGCCATAGCTGTTTGGCAGATGCCATGCAGAAATGCTTCACACTGGCTTGACATCCATGGCCTAAGATGAGGCTTTCGTCTGACTGCTGGCTTGGACCAGGGCCAAGGAGGAAAATATAGGAGTCACGGCAGTGGTGAGAGGGGGGTTATGAGGACGTTATAGGAGGGGATCTTGGGGGATTAATATTACATTCATTTATCCAACAAGAGTGACAGTATGACAGGCAGCATATGAATATTGGGGACAGTTTGTATGGCTGCCTCAGTGTTTTAAATGTTAACTGTTTATAAAGCAGACAGTGCAAGGAGAGGATTTTTAGCATGCTTGCTCGAGGCTATGTGGTAACTTAGTGTTTGAAATTGGGATTTTACATAAACTTGGCAGTTGTTATACAAACTAAGAATAAACCGGGGAGCAAAAATAATGATTCTACCATCCCACCCCCCTGCGCAGACCTACTGTACACCCCTCTCTGCTCTCTGTCTGTCTGTTTTTTCTCTGTTTTTGACAATCCTCCTTTTCTTTTCTTTTTTTTAATCCAGCGCTGAAGTCACAGTTAAAAAAAAAACACCCAGACATGACCATAAAATTGTTCATGCTATTGTTATGATGATGAGGCAGTGAATCCATTTAGATACAGCGCCACCCACACTAACAGACACTGCTGATAGTAACATTTTGTTACATGTTTAAATCTTTCAGGGTATCCTTGTTGCTCCTCTGGTTAGGTTTTTTTAGTTCTTGCAGTCTTATTCAGCACCTTAAATACAGTCACTTCATGTATAAAAATATATTTGGTCATCCAGGCACACCACGTACCACAAATATCCTGTACGTTCACACCTCACAAAACTAGTTGAGAAGTTGACTCTGTCTTCTGTGTGAGCTCTCCTTGCTTGTTATTAGCCAGAGCCAAGTTGTTAAATATGCAAAAACAGCCTGACATACCAGGCCCACATTTATCATTTTATATATTACAAATTCAAAATACTCCAAGTCAATTTTGGGTGAAAAATTTTAAACAATCAGAACCTTTATTTAGGGTTCACTATTAAGCACTGTCAGATCCCTACAATCACTCACAAGAGGGGCAGTCATATTTTTTTCTGAATAACAGGGAGCTCAAGATTGAATTAAACAAGGCAATGTGCAGTGGTAAGATGAAACAGGAGTGGTTAAAATATTCCACTATTTTGGACTGTGCCTGCGTGACCATATGTTTGCATGTGATTTCAAAACTCCCCAGTGATACTGCCCACCTTGGTCATTCATGTTTCATACAATAGCATGATTACAAATACACACACAGACACACATAAATGCACAGATACACACTTGCTTGCAACAAAAAGTCTAGATAGTGCTTTGTCTGCTTGATTCTCCCAGAAGCATGGCGTGACAGTGCTACAGTATCCCAAGATCCCTGCAGGCAGCCTTGGGACAAGAAGCTCATCATCACTCAATGCACTCCCAGGTGAATGGCAGGGGGTCACGCAATGATGAGGACAGAGGGTAGGAAGGGAGGAAATAGACTGGAGGCCTATTTTGAAGATGGAGAAATATCCGCATCTGCCACAGCTGCCACTTAGAAAGACAAAAATGCATCTGCACACGCACAGCTGAGAAAGCAACTCAGATGGGCAGTTCTGTCACCAGTGATTACCCTCCTGCCACTCTGACATGAAGAGATTGGGGCCATATGAACGCCTCTGTAGCCCTAAGCGATGTTTATGGGAGTTAGAGAGATGCGACATTTGCTGCTTATAAGGGGTCGTGATCAGATGTGAAAGCTTGTCTTGTATGCTTACGGGCAGCATTGTAGTGAAAAGCACTGCTCGCTGTAATGCTGATGCTGTTTTTCAGCAGGTTATATTAAGAAGGTGGAAGGAAATTGGAAACACATTAGCAACACCTGATGGCTTTGAATTTCAGGTTCAAGGATCCTGAACTCATCTCAATCAAACAGAGGGACTCAAAATGTTAATCATGCATGAAGACTATCATCGCAGTGGGTGAGTGATGGAGGCGAGACGGGAAGAAGCAACACTGTAACACTGGTTTTGGCACAAATACTGGCTGTAGCCAGCATGTCCTGTGCTACTGAAAAAATGATGACATATTATTATAACATGACCACTGGCACCATCACACCAAATAAATAAATAAATAAATAAATATATAAGATAACACACTTTCCTTTTCTCTACGGTTTTGGCATGAGGATCTTCATGCAGACTGTGAAACAGCATATTTTGTTTTCCCTCCTTCATTCCCGGGAGTCACCACAGTGGAAACTATTTATTAACTAGATGCTGTGTTGGCTGGCCAGTTGGAGCTCTATAGTAGGTGGGGGGGAAATTCTTGTGAAACCTTAGATTTATTTTATGCCACTCTCAGGTTTTCCAATCTACTGCTCCTTGATAGTTCCAGTGCTCACATATAGAGGGGCTGAAAATAGAAGAGAGCACATCTCTGGATGAAAGGCGCCTCAAGGGTGTCTATCTGGACAGAAGAACACAAAGTAAGCACCTCACTCACATGCACACTCCAACCCTCAGGGTCTTTGGGAGTGATGAGAACTGACAGTGGTTTGTGTGCAATGACTACCCCTGTGTTAGTGATCCGAGGCTACTGGGCCGACTTCTTCACAAACCTTCAGCTTCCACCGCTGACACCTTCCACCAAAAAATCTTTCTCTTTTTGCTTTGTCTAAATCAAAACACAGGGGACTGAGCAGCGCTTGAAAGGAACGCGCTCCATAATGTTGCTTCTGCAAATTGTGGTGGATGCTGTAAGATGTGAGCTATAAATGATAGCAGCTAAATACAGGAGATTTAAAGGGCTATATCAAGGTTGGTACATCTTCACCAGCATACATAATTAATATGTGCATTAGACATCACACAATAGTTAATGCTTTCAAAGTGCTGACCAGTAAAATTACATGCATTTAAGGATGCCAGACGAAGGTCTAGGCACTGCTACTTTGGATAGTTTGAATTGTTTACTGCTGCCTCGCTTTCCTAAGCGTGTGAGATGTATTCATGTCAGAGTAATAAGCCTCCATATGCATAAATTATGAGACAGTTCTCCCCTTTACATTACATTACATTGCTGGAGCTACAGAACACATGTTTTAAAGTGTTCACAGCTGTAACTATTCTATACACACTGATTGTAAAGAATTACTCAAACGTGCGTGCATTTAGCAGTTAGCTTTTCTATTCTTGTAATTATCAACTTAACTCTTTAGATCTCATTAAGGCAACAATGAAAATGCGGTTTGCACCACAACGACTAAAAATAATCGTATCAATTAATGACACATCACTGTCACTAATTCAAATATGCAAATGCCACATAAAATACACATCATTTCAAATAGCTTGAATTGATAAATTTTTTCCCTATAATTATGGTGATGATTCAAGTCAGTGAGCAAACAAATTTCATTAATGGATTAAAAGCTAAAAATGGTCTGTTATCCAGCACTTAAGGGGAAGGGATTAGCGAGCAACCACATTAGACTTATCTTTGTATGCAAATGAACACGACTAGCAATCACTGGTTCCCCTGAAAGCAACAGCGGCAAATAAAAAAGGTTACTGAGGTCGAAACAATAATTTTAACTACCACAGAGAAATTAGTTATCTTTTTAACTGTGGACATACAGTTAAATAACTGTTTAACTTGTTGGATGAACTGGAGAAAAACAAAATTAACTTCAGAAAACATCTGAAAAAAACTGCTTACTTTGAACAGACATAACAGTGATAAACTATCATCACAACAGAGACCTAGTCAGTGCATTTTTGGCACAGATGACTGCATCAGTGCCTGTCACGAGAGTAACCTGTACCCCTGTAGACAACTAACTTTGCACACTGCCATTATTTTCATACTTTAAAAGTATGAAAGCCATTTGTTAGTGCTTCTCATATTTTACTTCTCACAGAAATGTTCTCCTGAGAAACTTTTGTGTCCCAGCAGAACATTACCCAAAACATCACACCTCCACTGGCTTGCCTTCTTCCCATTGTTTATCACCGTGCCTGTTTATTTTTCAAGGAAGCTAAGCACACACACTGGGCTATCCACATGATGTAAAAATAAATGTGATTCATCAGACCAGGACAACTTCTATTGTTCTTCTGACCACTTCTGATGCTCCCTTTGTTGGCTGTTTCTGCAGTGGACAGGGGTCAACATGGACATCCTGACTAGTTTATGTCTACCTAGCCCATACATAAAAAAAACTGGGATACACTGTATATTCTGGCACCTTTCTAATAGAACTGGCAGTTTGAGGAGGGGGCAGAGCAAAGCTTTCCTGCATGAGAGGATCGGTGTTTGCCTTGTTTCTGATTAACGTGAGCAATGTCAGAAACTTACAGGAGACAAACATACTAAAGCTTTAATCCCATCACACTAGTATTGACCTGATACTAATACCAGCATTGCTGTCAATACTATCCATACTTGGATTGGTCTGCCCTGCTATTTTTTCTGTTTCCCATACAACATCATCCTGATTTGCCTTGTCATCTGTGGGTGCTGTAAATAAATTACACATCAGGTGCCTCTTAGTTTGCTTCCTTCACCACATCTACAGCCCTCTAACAGTGCCATTCAGCTTCAGACCATTTTCTGTTGGCATACACTTCTGTTGGCTCTACAATGGCATGGCTGAGCTCATATTTAGGTCTCTTTGCTCGTCAGCGGCTGCTGCTACTCTTTGCATCAAAATGCAGCACTTCCTCTCAGTGGAGTCAGGCAGCTGATAGCCCTTATCTCATCTCCAGCAGCAAAAGCTGTTGGGCTGGGGGGTACACTGTACTGTCAGTGTCCCTCCAGCTCTCTAACAACGCTTTCTCTCTGGGTGAATGGTCTCTGAGGGCTCAATTTAGACTGTGGATGGTCACCCCTGCCTCAGATTAATGTTGGCACACTGGGGCAATTTACAGGGATTTGCTCTGGTATGTTCAGTAGACTGTGTTAAAGGTCTTGGAGAAACAAACTCTGAGACGCATGTAATGGTTATTCAACTGGGTTCACTTCCATGAACAGCCACTTGTTTTGACTGATATTTTTTAGCTCCCCTGCCATCTCTGTCCTTCCGATAACACTTCAGTGCTGGACTCTCACATATGCTCAGCTGTTTCTGGCAGGTTTAAAATCTCCCCTTCTTCCAATTGGTTTTGCAGACAGAGCCTGTTGTTAATCTTGAATTCATGAAAGAAAGCCTGAATGAAACCCTAATCCCTGGCCTCGTTATAAAAACATCATGGCACAAATTATCTACAGTATTAGGGCATGGTGAAAGTTCTTTTTATCTCCAGGGGTCCAAAGAGTGCTCTGACTGACTGAGTCTGAGTAGAAAAATACACACCCTGGGAGGACTCACATTGACTACTTGTCAAAGTTTCTTAGTGCAGCCAGCTCTAAGCTAGCTTCTGTAATGCAAGCACCTCTACCTTATCATCCAGCTTATGCTGTGAAGACCCAGTGCAGCATGTGGAAGACCCTTTCCTTCAACGGATGGCTGAAAAGGATCAGGCAAAAATGGAAGAAATTGCACCACAAACATGAAATCAAAAAGTCTCAGTTCTCTACTGAGACAGTTATTAAGGATTGAAAACCTATTGCCTGAATTTATGGACTGCTGATAATTTCTTACATGTGCATTTTGTCCTCTTTTTAGTGCCTGAATCAGTCATTACATACGTCACATAAAATTAAAAAGAAAGGGTGAGCAATACTTTTTAATCCAAATGCTATAAAGATACATCCGATCTACCTTTTAAACCAGTGCAAACCTAAAGTGAAAAGGAGCCTTTATGAATTGAAAAAAAAAACTTTTTTAGTGCTTTCTCTATTTAAACGGGTTAATATAAGTCATGAAACTACTTCCAAAGTACATGTTTCAGACTTTCTTTAGCCACGTAGCTGTAACATGCTCCAAAGTAGCGTTTGACACGTGAAACTAAAATTACTGTTGTCTCACATTCTAAAATCCTATTACTATGAACCTACCTCTTATAATTGAGTTTGGAATTTCAAAGTCTATTACTAATCATGCACTGTGAATACGCTCAAAGTCAGTTTCCATGTCAGATACTGTTTAATCCCTCCTTTTTAATATATCCAATCCACCAGTTCCTTCATTAGGGTGCCTATAGGTTCCTCTTCCACTCTGTACCATAGCCTAATGAAAGGAGAGGGTATGAAATAGGGATGGAGAGAGTGTTTGCTCTGCAGAGAAATAGTTTTTTTCTTCTCTCTTTAGACTGTGTCCTTATTAGGGCTTTGCTTTCCAAAGCAAGGTCAGAGTGTCTACCAACTTTCAGCTTTATTAGCCTTGGGCTTGTCCTGAGGCACTAAGTGGCTCTCACGCAAGACCATAGAATGCAACCTCTGATTGTGCCTTGTGTCTCACTCCACCATCCTTTTCATGTTACACATTCCAGTTTTCTCCCTCTCTACCTTATCCTCATCTCTGTTGCTTTCTATAGTGAAGTTTTCCCCCCACAGCCCTCCTCATGCCTCCACCCAAGCACCAGCATGCTTCTCTCTCCTCCAATCCTCCTCATTAGATTCTGCCTGGATAACCTGAGAAAAAGAGCTCCTCTGTGTTCTTCTCCTTTCCATCATAGCCTCTGCCACCCCGACCACAGGATTCATCTGCTGGCGACGAGTGACCTTTGACACCTTCGCCTCGCAGGCAGGATTACCATTGAGTCCAGCTCATGCTTTGTTCCTGGTAGCCGAGGAAGCCAAGAGGGTCTTTAATAAAATTCAAACTTTGGGCATGAGGAACCATAGACATCTGAGGACCTTACTTCCCTTCACCTCAGTTGCAGTGTGTGGAGATCAAAAAACCTTGAGCCGAGCTGCGTAGAGGAATGTTTCTCCGTTCTGTGAATGCACAATGATGATGAGAAACAGTGGGAGGGATAGGTGAAAACCAAGGGTTTTTGAAGGACTCAAATATTCTGGCAAGTGCTGTCAATTATTATTTCACTTTTACTTGCTTTTGGCAACCAGTGAGCTGAAAACCATAAAGTCATTAGAAAAAAATATAACGAGAAAAGAACCGAAAGAAAGAAAAAAACAAAAAAAAAAACCAAAACAAAAAAACCACGGTATATGATATAAATTGCCATTCCTAATTTTTATGTCATTACTTATGTACTTAAATATGTCCCAAACTGGCGGAAGCCATACATTTTACGAGTCTATCGGGCACAAATGTGAAACCATCCGTCATCTCTCTTAAAGTGCACAACCATAATGACTGTGGTTTCCTTGCCTTTCGAGAATGTGCCAAAGTTTTCATTTCCACCCAGTTCACCTCTTTATATAACTTTATATTAAAATCATACTTCAGACGAGTGCAATTTCCCCAATCACTCTTTCACATACACTATGTCACTTTATTACAGCACCTTCTGTAATGCAAACATCTAAAAAGCTACCAAGCAAAACAAAGCAAACAAGTTAATAACTCAAAACAGTCTTTTTGAAAGATGCTAAATATATTTACATCACATTACTGAGTGAGGTATATTCTGTTAGTCACTAATATACTTAACTTTGAAATAAAAACTTCATTTAATTGTTAACGCTTCAACAATTTGAGCGTAGTGCAGTGGGCCCAGGCAAATAACTAAGAACATAAAATATGTGATAATATTTTTTCTGCTGGAATTGTGGTTGGAAACTGTAAGAAAAATCCTCGCCATGGTAACAGCTGCTGGGATTATGGCCCCTGCTGCACTGAGGGTCTTTGAGAACTGGGCATCAGTAAATGTGAAATTCTCCAACCTAACAAACTGGTGAGCCACAAATGTAAATGACATGCAGTAAGTGTCGCGCATTCAGGAAGTCTTAAATCACGAGGACACCATTAAAAAAAAGGAGATTTTGTTAATTCATTTGAAAACGAAACATTAGTTTCAATCATCATTGCACACCACCTTTTGTTAGAATGCTAATGTTTACACAGCTGATGTATAGTAGAGGTGATGCACATGGAAACAAATTTTGTAAATCGCCCCTTTCATTGTTCCAGTGCACCTGCCAGAAAACAGACAATTTAGAGAAGAAAAGAAGAAGCATGATAAGCACTCCCAAGCAATATATTGAAACGAGACACCAAGTTGTTAGTAAAAAAGGAAACAAAAAAAAAAAGAATCCTAGAGGTCTCATCAATCACTGGGGGAGGGGGAGAGGTTGCCTCAATAGCTTGAAGCCCTACTTTGGTTTTGCCATTGACGAAAAATGGCTTTCAATTGAAAAATGAGCAAGATCACACACACATATCCTCGTCCTGTATTGATTTTTTATGGTGGTGGTGGTGCGGCTGGTGGGTAGTGGGGGCAATGCTCTCAGAGCAGATGTCTAATGGTGTTTAGAGACTCTCCACTTTATCAAGCCAGGCCAGCACTGACAGTTAGATGCTGGAGGGCAATTAAAATTAAAGCCTGCCTGATTAGAATATCATATTCATCTGGATGGTAATTACTATGTCTGGCTCCATATAAATAATTAATTATGCAAAACCCATGCAGCTGCCACTGGCTAGAGTTAACTGACTTTCTGTCAACGTCTCACAGTTCTAGAAAGGATAAAGAGATTTGGGAAATAAGCTCTTTAGCCGCTATCTGGAAGCCCGCTGGGGTGTGCACGCAGCGCCCATTGAAACAGTGGCAGCCTGCCCTCTGTGTGCAGGTGGTGTCAGCAAGACATTGTGGGCTTTTTCCTTTTGAAGATGTATTTAGTTTAAAAAGAGAATTATCTTTTTAAAGACAACGTCATCGCCGTACCGTTTGACTCCTTAGCGCGCGCACAGCTCTTGTCTCAATTTGTGAAAAGGTCTGTCTCCCCGTTATGTATGGTTTGAAATAAAGTGCATTTAAGGTCATGTGATATAATTTCTACTCTGTCATTTTCCTCATTAGTACTTAATCTGCATTCCCTACCTTATGTTAAAATCACTGATGTCATCATCTCTCTGCACAGCCTGATATTTTAAAGATTAATAAAATAACTTGGCTGATAATAAATCTAGTGATGATTAGGATATGTTACCACTGAAGCTGTAAAGAGGAGATATGGCATGGTTTAAAACCAAAAAAATTAAGGCTAACAACATAAATGGCTTTCAAACTCAGGTTTGTGATATGTTATATGGACCTAAAGCTCCCCAGCTGATCAGGCAGGCTGTCCATGAATTTACACTAACACCTACATATAATGTGCACAGAAATACATAACACCAAGATTAACGGTTTGAGTGATTGCTTCTCCTCTATAGTTAAAATTAAAAACGATTGGTTTATTTTAGTACTCCCGCTTTTTCTATTGCAATTGTTTTTAACATGCCTAAAATGTTATATTTATTTCTCATGGTCATCATGAACTTCTTAGCGCGCTAATGTCAACATTTATACTTGAGGACACAAGCAAAGCCACTAGCATGCATATAGTTTTCTTGTCTTGTTAGACAATACTTGGATGATCTAATTAGATTAGATCTAATGATCTAATTATTCCTACTTAACTAATTTCATGGATATACCAAGTAAGTCTATGAACCTAATACAAAAACAACAAATTCTGCATTAACAGTTGTACTGGGTTTCCTAGATAGCTTTTTCCTGTGTGGGCTGTTAGCCAGACGATTAGCAGAGAACCACCTGAGAAAACACGGTTCTACCACTGAACTATCTATTAAATATAACAAGGTGAAATTGCCATCGTATCTTGTGTCAGAGGAGATAATTAAAAGCACCAGTGTTGGAAAAAAGAGTGGGATGATCCACGGAAAAAAAAAAAAAAAAAGCAACAACAGCCACAAGTATGGCACATTACATCCAGGGCATTCTTCTCTTATTAAAATTTCTAATCACGCAAATATAAACAATTAGCAAATGTTTAATAAGTGAAGCTGAAATCATGTTCTTGGTGTACACTTCATTACTGTGACCTTCTCCAAAGACATCCATAGCTCACAAATTAGCTTCATGCTGTTAAGGACGTTAATATGGTAATCAAATGCAGAAGGTTATATAAGCAGTGAAGGTTATTCCGTTTCATGTGGGAGAATGTGGAAAAGGAAATTGAAAACAGGGCAAAAGACCTAAAGTGTATTCATCAACCTTTACATGTGTCCTTGGTTACTCTTTCACATTCCCGCACATAGCATTTAACCAAAACTAATTGTAACATTATGCAAAAGGTGCAATGCTGACAAGCTAGAAAAGTTAAGAACAGCAAAGTCCACCAAGCTACATAAATCACGAGGTAAACAGTGAGTAATTGTGAACTCTGCACTATGGCCATTTCAGAAAACAAATTTTATTGCGTTGGGAGTCTGCAGAACTACCTCTAAAACCACAACTGCAGCTTTGAGACCAGGTTTGATTTCTGTCTGGAGAAAAGTTCTTCATATAGAACAGCTGTGGATCAACAGTGATTTTTTTGTCTTCTCTTGAACACTTAAAGGAAAAAAAGAGAAAGAACTATTCTTACAAACCCCGTTTTCCATAAGCATGCATTAAGCACCGAAGCTGGGGCGTTCACTGCTGTTTTACTAATGTTCCTATTGATTTTAAGGTTCCAGTGACCACTGGGATAAGGTAGCTAATTATGTTAAGCAATGTTTTACTTGATGTATGCATGTTTTCCCTCTTAGCCTCAAGGGCTGTGTGGTGAGAGATGGCTTGTTACATGCGTTCTCTGATAATCTTTTCGCTGTGGGTGGTTTGGTGATTATGGAGATCTTGAAGCTGTGGGATATAAGCTCGAACAATGCAGAACTGGCTTGAAGACATTGCCCAAGTGGCTTGCAATGGAAAGAAAAAAAAAATTCAATATAAGTAACACAAGAATTCACAGTACCTAATTTGATGTTTTTGTTTTCCAAAGTCTTTCCAAAAGTTGGTGTTTGGTGGATAAAAAAAAAAGTTTTTAAAGAAGAAAATAAATCTGTGAATGTGATATATTTGAATATTGAGTCACACACAAAAAGTTGTCTTTCCTGCGCCCTCCGTTCTTATGTAAAACGGCTCCAGGATGGCAGCCTACAGCTCCATCCTGGCTTCCACAAACACTTCTGGAGGGGCACCTGGCATTGCTGGCACACTGGACCTCACCGTGGGGAAAGAGGGTGAGTTTTTGGCTCAGACTCTGAGCTTCTGTTTGCAAGGTCACAGCTGCTTCATTGGTGGCTCCTACTGCCTTGTCTGGCACTGATGCAGTGTCTCTCTGCCGCTGCCATCCTGCAGGAGGCAAAACGTCCCAACTTCCTTGTGATGGCAGTTTCAGACAGCGTGTTAGCACATGTCATCAACCCAGCACACGGTCATACCACTAAGGGGGCTATTCCATGCCAGTAGGGGTAAAGGATTACAAGCAAAGGTGAAGAACTGGACTTACAGCATGAATCAGTATCATACACAATAACCAGACGGACAACTTTAAACACTGAGTCAGTTTAGTCAGTGGAGATATTTAAAGAAAACCTGATTCTGGGACAAATAGGCCAACTTTAGATCTTTCACACAGAGAAAAAAAACCTAAACAGCCACAAACAAAAATGCAACAGCTACTGATAATAAGGTGCATCTTCCAGCTTTGCCCAAAATAAAAATAAAAAACAGTTTCCTGAGCAGAGAATAAATGAAGTTTCCAATACTTTTTCCCTTGTCAATATTTCTGCTATCTTTGGGCTTGGCTCTACACCTGATGCGCTGTTATTGACTGGAGGAAAAGGAAAGCAGGGGAGTGGGTAGGTGAGTCTGGGGGCTGGGGTACATATGTGTGTATGGGGGTGGTAAGGTGGCAACCATCCACAGAGCACTTCCCTATTCCTTTGACTGGATGCTGAAAGATGTAACTCCAGCCAGGAGGGGATGTGAGAAATGGGCTGGGAGGTTGTTTGACGACTTAGGAAGAAAAGCTTAGCAAAAATAAATCAAGAGTGTTTCTTGTAAGATATGAGATTCGCATTGAGTCTTTTCAAATGAGCCCCTTTATGTCGGAAAATGACTGACAGTCATAATAGCCGCTCGCCTCACAGAAACAGGACAATGGAAATGGGCAAGGAGCCAAATCTGGTTTCCTCATGAAAACACAGCCTCTTAAATAAAGCGAAGAGAGCTGGACCAGCTGATTTTAGTTTAGTATTGCTCATAATATGGGAAGACCGGGAGCTCTTCCTGTATGTAATTGCCACATATTCAGAGATCAAGAAAAAGAAAAAAATATGTTTTGGTTGACCTAAGTGAAAAAAAAGTTTGAAGTGCAGGAGTCTCCCTACTAACAAGCCCATAAATTAGCCTCAGGCACAAGGAGATGGAGAAAGAAGAAGCGGGAGAGACAAGTACTGGTGCTCATTGTGAGGAAGGAAAAATAATAGTAGGCCATACACACACACACACATCCTAAATGCTGCCGAATGTCCAAGACAACTATTCAGTCTGCAATACAATATGTGATGTATGTGGTGGGTCATGCATCGTTAATTGTAACTTCCATTTAGACATATCCACTGTTGCAGTAGTGGTGGTTACATTTTAAGCTGCAGTCATTATTCTTTCTTATAGTTTTAAATTTGACTGCTGATTAATTAATTGAAGACACCAATAATGCGTTTAGGTCTTGCTTAGTGTGTTTGTAATTCTCTGTGTGTGCGTACATATTTGAGTGGTCACATGAACACGCTGTGTTCTTCCAAGCACATATAACGGAAAACTCTAATGCATCATACAGTATGAAGGATCACCAAAGTGTGACCACTTTCACTGACACGGCGTTTCATTCATAGAGTGCTGATTCCAATTACATGACACCCAACATGTTTAAGATACATAGATAAACCACGTATTAACAAGCAACCTGTGTTATAAATTGTTGCCCCTAGAGTGTGCGTGTTGTTTACATCATACTGTCGGAAGGAATATTCAATTTCCAGCTGCATACTCGCCAACATATATGTAACTACCCACACTTCACTGTGCTCCTTCCCCAAACTCTGTGATGTGCTGCAGGAAAAACGAAGCAGGAACAGGTCTGCTAATTGAAGTGGTCATGCTTCCCGGTTTCCATTAGGGTAATTGGCATATCTGTTTCGGACATACATATTTCGTTGACATCTATGCAACTGAACCGTAAATGATGTATGAAAGCAATACAATGTGCCATAGTCAATAGTTACTAAACCTTCAGTTCAAATGCATTTTAGCTAGTGATGGTCAACCTATTAAACTAATTATCTGGACCTTGGCTTATGTTCAGCTGTCTTCTGTTAATTTTAAACTTAATTTTAACAGTGAGAGATATTCATAGGGTGGGCCATTATTTAAAAATTGGTGTATAATAATATGAAAGATGATTAAATGCAATTTATGCATGCTAGTTTTTGCTAAGTCTAAGTCTCCCTTATGAACTACATCTTTACTTCCAAAGTTTTACCTAAGTCACTATTATCTGAAAGCATGCACATCTTACATTACTGTCGTAGTCCAAGTACATATTGTGTTTTTCCCTTTACCTAATTATTTCCCAGTTTTACATGGCTTCTTGTCTCTGATACCTTTTAAGGTAATTTCTGAATTTTCTTTCTGGTGCCAGAAAACCGACTCACACATTTTTGAGCATGTGGTAGAGATTTCCCATCATCAGTCA
The DNA here is from genome assembly GCF_963576455.1 of Neolamprologus multifasciatus. Taxonomy (NCBI): domain Eukaryota; kingdom Metazoa; phylum Chordata; class Actinopteri; order Cichliformes; family Cichlidae; genus Neolamprologus; species Neolamprologus multifasciatus. The sequence continues at coordinate 17,497,482 of NC_140457.1, read as the reverse complement.
CCTGATGTCGGTGGGCTTAATATCCGGGATGACCCTGTGGAAATTGGCACTATGCCACCCTGGATCTTTCCCATTTGCTCCATACTGGGTCTAGGACATTATCTAGTGATGTCCTTGAATGGAAATGGCATTAAGACATGTCTGAAGCACCAAAGATAAATGAATAAAAGTATACGTCCCAGGGGAATAGTCTTCTTTGAATGCTACAAAAAACACATACAAATAACAGAAATTAACAAAACAAAAAACCCAACAAAAACTAATTACATTATAATACTTTATGCATAATGCATTATAGTGTTTTTATAATCCGGTAAGCAGTTCAAGTTTGAGTGTTATGTGCCATATCATACATTTTCATCAAATGTAAGAGTTAAGTTACTGCAAATCATTGCATTTGCAGGCAGTTGATGTAAGGGGCATAAATCATTGGTTTGACATATAAGGGGTATATAATCCCTCCTTTAGTATCACTGATTGAATAATAAAAATAATAAAATATTAAACTGTGAAGCCACAATAGGACAGCTTGTCTAAAACAAAATTGATCACTGTAGTTCCAGCTGTTAGTCTTTGATGATTGGCTGTTGGCATTAGCAGCAGACCTGGGAGCACATCAGCTTTTCAAGGGAAAAGACACAAATGCTTAAATTAATAAGCTACTAAAAGTAGCACGATTAAAGTATCAGACTACTGCTACTGTAAGAAAGAGTAAAAAGTATTTTGCACTAAAACTATTCAATCCATCCATCCATCCAAGGAAACTGCAAAAACTGCTTTTTTGCAGTTTTTGCTTACAAAAGCCTGACACAACAACAATTTGAAAATAGTTGAAACACCAATGAGCTTTTGTTGAACTGCACACTAAAGAAACCCATCATTTATTAATAATAAACCCCCCAGAAATATTACTTAACTCTGCATTAAAAACTGCATTTTAAAATATTTAAATGTTAAATGACAAGTGAAAAGATTAAGCTAAATAAATGGCACTGATTTAAACAGCATTGTGGCTAATTAAAAAAAATCTCTACCCACATACTAGCAGAAACACTGGAAACCTATAATCTTTCATTTTAGATGATAGTGTAAAATGTTTTTGAACTGAGCAGTCAGGATTGCTATTTGCACATGACCAACAATATATATGTATACACATTGGTTTTTGTTCTCAACAAACAATAAATGAAATTTTACTCTAGAGGAGATCTATATGAACTGACAGCTTGGTACACCACATGAACCAGTTAATTAAAAATAACATCACTCTCGCATGAAAAATATTCAAACCAGGCCTTGTGATTTAATTGTTTCCATAATTTGGCAGAGTTCAGGCTTCTCTTTTGGTAACTGTACCATCACAGCCTAAGACTATCATTGTGTTGGTCGGGCGTACTATTCTTTTCCCTTCTTTTCTCGTATGTGGAGGCAGCTATCTGAAGCGTCCACACTGGTGGATTATCCCACTAGCCACCAATCCTTTTGCAACAGTTGAGAGGATGAGAGTGCCTGCTGGATCACCTCCAGGGCCTGCTGGTTCCTCTTTTTCTTCTTCTTCCCTTACATAGCAGCTTCAGGCTGAGGCCCGAATCCCCCATTTCAACGCGCGCTCTATGCCATCTCCTGATCCAGGCCACACCCCGGCAAGGACTGGCATGGGTGGTGTTTTGAGGCTATCACTGAGAAAATGCCAACTCAGATGTTTTTTATTACCATGTTTTTCTATGCATGAATGGACAAATCTAGCTTCTCTGCATCTGAACAGTAGTTTGCACCTGTCAGGACATTGCAGGTGGGAGTAGAACCAGATTTTACATACAGCAAAAAGAGAAAGAAGACTAGCATGCATGCCACTAACAATTATATTAAGATACAACAGCATTATTGTAACACGTATGTATGAAAATGCTAACATATATGACAAAACACTCCCACACACATTCTGTGGACACACACTGATGTCTAACATAGTACCACCCACACATGGATGGTATCTTTATCACAAATGTCAGATCTGTTTGGCATCTATCTCCATTTATTCAATGGGAAGTAGGTTCTACAACATTCCCCACACATACTAATACCTTAAGACAGCAAAGCCAGTGATGAGGAGATGGTGTTTGCTTGAAGCCAGAATGCATGTTCAATCAGCCTGAGGGCCTTTAGGTTAAACAATGTCTAATCAGACAAAATAACTAAGTAGGACATGGTGAGAGAGGGAAATAGATGGACTGGTGGATAGAAAGTGAATGATTGTGTATAAGCCAACACTTTGTACGTGGCTCTGTGTCAATGTCTCTGAAGACAACTGCACTTTTAAAACCTCAGTATAGCGATGCTGTTGAGCGATAAAAAATGGTCTGAATTGTATACTAAACTATAACAGCTTGGCACATTTGCAGGGTAATGCAATCATATTTTTTTAAAACTGTTTTTATTTTTTTCCACTTTCAAACACAATGCCTGCACCAATCACAGCGGGAATGGACAGATTGGTTTCTAATGGCTATCCGATATTATGCTGCAGTATACCTATGTGTTGTTTAATAAGGTGAACTGACCTTTCATCGCGGTTATAAATCAATGACATCCTCCCACACTAAAGCTCTGCATGCATATGCATAATATTATCTTCCTGCTTTCGCATGCACACAACACATACACACACACGCACACCAAAGTCAACATCTGCACAGGAAGTCAGACTTAAAGACTAAAATACACAGATCCATATTTATCTATGTACACTTTGCTTTTTCATACATGCACATGTCTCGTACCTTCAACCCTACTGTTGAGTGATGAAATACAGAAAATTCATTTGCTGTTGCTACAGTATAGTTAAGGATAAAAAAGGCTTCTGAAATTACCTTGGTAAGTGGAAAAAGGTGAAGCAGAAAGATTGTGTTTGATTGGACGTAAATGGTAGATGCTCGTGTTCAGGGTCTTTGATGGTGTTTTTGAAAGGACCTGCTGGCCTTTCATTCTGTGATTACTTTCCTTCTGCCACAGCGATAATGGCTGAGGTACAGCTTTGTAATGAAGGCATTAGCAGCAGCAGAATAGGGTAAAAACCAGAATGTCCAGATTTTACTCATTTAGGTCCTAAGTAATACTTAATGTCATCCGGCAGGAGCAGCAATAATGGCAAATTCACAGCTAGAGCCATCCCATCCATCAGAGAAAACAATATAAAAATAAAGCATTTCTTATGTGTCTTGCTTGCTACTACTCTCCCTCTCTATCTTTGATCATTATAAGTACAACCCTAAAGCAGAACACATTCTCCAAACTGCAATTTATTTTTTTGTCATTAGTACAAAAGGAAAAGCGATAAATACTTGCTGCATGACTTAGACATATTTTCTCCTCACGGGCCCTAAAATTGGCCCAGATAGAAACATAGGTCCACACACCACTATGTGTGTCTGTAAATGTGTGATTGTGCTGAGGGGTATTCGGGGTTGGTGGGTTGTGCGTGCGTGTTTGTGTGTGTCTGTGTGTGTGTGTGTGTGTGTGTGTGTGTGGGGGGGGGGGGGGGGATATTTGGAATATGTTCCCTGCTTCTCTAATAAGCCACCGGCTTGATGCCACTGCTCTCCTGCATGGGAGGAGATAAGAACTGGCAGAGCGGTGGTGTGGGCTCCCATTGAAACCCAGTGTGCTTCTAAGCCCCCTCGCAGCCCCCAGCAGATCCTCAAAATGCACACACACACACACACACACTCAACTACCACCACGCACGTGCACCTACACATGCACCTGCACACACAGGCTGCAAAGGCAGCCCCCAATGAGGTAATGTTGTGATTACAGATGCAAGAGCACAGACAGCGCATTGGGAATATGAGGTGGAAGGAGAGAGCGGGAGAGAAAGGAAAGGGAGAAAATAACAAGTATTAAGTCCACTGAGACAGCATTAAAAAAGCACAATGCTCCAGTTGTTGTTCAAAAAGAGTGAGACTACTGAACTGAGGAATCTCTATTTTTCCCCCCTCATGCAGTCTTTAAAAAAATGACCACACAAGCAAGACTCATCCCACCCTCATTTACTATCTTCTTCTTTTTTTTCTACATAAATATATATTTTTACATGCCACAGCAACACTAAGAAGTCCTCTTTTGAAAAAGAGAAATGTGTTGAATTTGTAAATGTTAAGAGAATGTCATTTGCATATCAAACCTTGTTTCTCAGGCCACAGGGGAGTTTAGTTCTCTTCTTTAACCAGCTGAGATTAACCCCATGCAAATGGAGCAGATGCCAAACTCTAATAAACCCACAATAAAGAAACCCAGCAACTGTAGAAGACATTGTTATGAAGGCCAAAGCAAACATTCCCTATCTGGTCGCCAGTTATTGGAAGACTGGTGCTAATCCATCTGTGGAGTGTTTTGTAAAGGAAAAAGAGGTGTCAGCTATTGTACTAGAGGGCTGCTATTTTGGTTTTGTAGAAAATCCTTTTACCTCATTAGCACATTCACAAGTGAGTGACCATTAGTGGTCATCCATAAAAAGTCACTTGCCCCAGGGCTCTCCTGTCATTCAATCCCTTTTGTCTCAGCAGCTGTATTTATTTGCAAATGCTAAGGTAGCAGACTAACAATCGGTTAACATTCAACAGTGCTCACAAAGCTGTGGCTGCTTTTTTTGACAGCTGGTGTTTTGTGCTGCCTTATTTCAGTTACCAGCTGCAAAAGCATGGATGTCAATACAAGAGTGTTTTAACAGATGGGTAAAATAATAAATAATTAACGTTTTATAGGTTCTTCCAAGGATAAGAAACATAAGTGATGCAGCACAATGAAAAATATAAGTTGGGACTGTGACAACTTTGTTGCTGTTAATGAAGAAGAATTGTAGGGGATATGCAAAAAGAACTAGAAACCATGATGCAATCAGATCACCTATCTGTGATGTCAGTGTTCTTGGACCAAACCCGTCCAGTCTCATATTTAAACAGCAGATAAAGATACTCTACAGAAAGTTAAAAATAGACTATAGAAAATAAAAAAAAAAGGATGTTGAAGAAGGCTAGATTCCAGTCCCCTTTGCTCAGTAGTCAATGGTCAGACTTTACTACTGTTCAGTCATTGTATTGGTCAAATGCAATGATTGTAGAAACCATTGGTCAAGCTCTAGTATAATACACCAGAGGGCACTCTGCAACTTCCCCGTTGGCAAAATATTGGGAACACCACAAACACACTAAGTAATCCACAACTCAAGCAAGATTATGTTTAAACTGCATTATCATAATATCTTAGTGACGACTCATAAATGCTTAACACATTTGAGAGAAATCAATCTATGATTCATGTGTCTAAAAGAGAAAAAAAATACTTTAAAATCTGCAAAAAGCACCGGTATCGGTACTGGTAACGCGCTTAAGACACTTACTAAAGTACATCAGCTGTCTTTGTTGTAGATCCTTCTACAGTAGAGTAGTTGTAGCTTGCAACAAGTACATGAATGTTTTCATTTGTTAAATTTGATCTCTCAGCATATTTGTACTATTACAAGTTTGATAGTTATGTGCACAAGTTTTGCTTTACTTTTACTAGTTAATTTTCACAGTAGACACTGAAAAAAGTGAAACGTCTGTGTCATTTATTTGAACATTTATTTAACATGGTGCTATGGGAAATTGGGATTTCTGGTTTAAAACTGTTTATTTCACTTTACCTAAAATTAAAAGTCACTTATCATGGATTACCATTGTCCTTACCATTGTGTACTTCAGGGCTGAAATTAAATTATAGTCTGAGTAAAACTAATAAATTTATCTTTAACAAATTAGAGTAATTTTTTTAAGATGGTTCAAAGAAGCATTTTTTACAGTGCAGGTACAGATACCTACATATTATACCTTGTGTTATTTCAAATAGGCAGGATGTTCAGAGCCTGAGGAGTCAAGAGCAACACTGATCGAAGAGATGCTTTTACACGTGAGGCACTTTGGGTAATTGCTGGAATGCTAATTGCACAACCATATTTAGAGTTCGCAGAGATGACTCCCTGAAAAAAAAAAAGTCTATTAAGTGGCAGTCCTCTGGGAGAAAATGCCTTGCTGATCCCAGAAGTCCAAGGAGAATAGGGAGATTGCTTTAAGCTGATAAGAACAACATAGCAAACCCTTAAGCAGATGAGCTGCAGTAACAGAAAACCACTCCTGTCAATTCAAAACGCAAAACTGAGGCTACAGTTCACAACAGGACAATAGAGGATTAACTGGTCTGATGAGTCTTGATTTGTCCTCTGACATCTCGATGGTAGGACCAGAATATGAGTCCAACCTAGTACTATCGAGGTGTACCTAACAAAGTGGTCAGTGAGGTTAGATGAATGCGTTTGACACATAACATAAGAAACTAGAAAATGTGATGTGATTGTAATGTTTATATAGTTTCTTGATTCAAATACTGAGTTAATATCTTCAGATCATTATCTTTTTGTTTACTCAATATTTTCCATGTGAGAATTTTGAAGTACAATTTTTTAACATTAAGTTGCTTAGTTGACAATCTGTTGAAGATTTAAGTGTAAAAGCTAATTTGCTCTATAGGGATTTATTCACAAGTATCTATAAAGCAGCTACAGTTGTAACTCAAATCATAAGACATTATTACTGATATTATAAATATTATTCTTTTCTTTGCCTGCTCCTCTTTTTTAATGACTCAGTTTTCATTGTTCCTATCTCACTATTATGTCTCCTACCAGAAATGAAAGAGACATTTTTACTCATGAAGTGCAGCAAATGTATTCGAAAATACATTTCCAATACATGCCAAATATTCGAAATCTTGGAGTAATATTTGACTCTTCTTTGGGCATTGACTCACACGTAAAATCTCTGTCTCGTTCCTGTTTCTTTCATTTAAGGAATATTTCTAAACTGCGACATATGGTCTCCTTAGCTGAACTGGAAAAAATTGTCCATGCATTTGTGTCATCGCGTTTAGATTATTGTAATTCCCTGTTTACCAGCTTGGATAAATCATCTCTTTCTCGCCTCCGAGCTATACAAAATGCAGTAGCCAGACTACTAGCTCGCTCTAGCAAGCGAACTCACATCACTCCTATTTTATGTTCTTTACATTGGCTCCCAATAGATTTTAGAATTCGTTTTAAAATTATTGTTTTAACGTACAGAGCACTAAATGGCCAAGCCCCAGATTATTTATCCAAGCTTCTCACAAAATACACTACTGCTCGCCGTCTCCGCTCACAGACTCAAAGTTTGTTGGTTGCTCCCAGAACACGTCTGAAGACGAAAGGGGACAGAGCCTTTCAGTCTGTGGCACCAAGGCTGTGAAACAGTCTACCTCTACAACTACGTTTGGTTGACTCTGTGGAATCCTTTAAAAAATAGTTAAAAACTTTACTGTTTAAACAAGCTTTCTGTTGACCAATGCTTTTTACATTTTTACATTTTTAATTTACATTTAAACTCTATATTGTGTATATTGTGCATTTTGCTATTTATCGTACTGTTTATTTTAATCTCTTTGTGCAGCGCTTTGTGACTTCGTCTATGAAAAGCGCTTAATAAATAAACTTTACTTACTTATTTAACTTTATTATGAGTACAATCACAAATTTGTAAAAGCTCTTGAAAAAAGGTAAATATTTGATCAATAAGTTGGACGACAAAATAAAAAAGACGGTAAATTTCATGTAATTGTTTGTTTGTGTTGCTTTGATAGTAACAAGTCCTGTCACTTCTAATTTAACCTTTTTTTCTCCTGAGATGATCGGGTAAAAAAAAAAGAAGATATAAACAGATCCCTTGCTTACAGGAAAAAGCCGAATAAACCATGGTGGAAATCTCGGCTTGGTATATTATGTATCGTTAAACTTAAAGAATACAGTCAGATCAGCAGGGCTGTTTGAATTAGTGTATTAAGAATAAAGTTCTTGTTCTGTGTAATATGTGCTTGTCTGTGCACCAACCTAGCCTCTATGACAGTAGATAGTTTTAAGGGCCATACTGAAAGTCTAAAGCTGGGAAAATCCCCCTCAGGAATTCCCCTAATACCAGAACCTCTAGGAGGGCTGGAAGCAGGGGAGAGCAAAACTGAATGATTGTAAGAAGAGTAAAAACAGTAGGACTGAGGGAGCAAGACAGCTCCCCAGAAATGTATATGGACAGGAAAAAGCAAGAAAAACAAGAAAGATTTTGAGGCTTTAGTAACTCAGCCTGACTGTCAATATTATCAGGTTTCAAAACCAACCTGAGCATGAAGTCCATGGGCAGAGCTGCCTGTCGGCTTGTGAATTAAGGACTGAAAACAACACAGAGTGAATTGGTAGAAGGTAGAAAACTTGGCTATATCATTTCTTGAGACTGGGATAGAGTCTATGACTAATTTTAACTAACTGGCTTAAAAAGGAGAATCTAATGTGGGAAAAGAAAGATACCACTGATTAGACTGTAAGGAAAGGGGTGCTCAAATGTCAAAAAGGCCTTAATGATTCAAGAATGTCATTGCATATTGCTTTTTAATTGAATGCTATTACATCCAGAAACAATGTCACAGAAAGTGAACATTATAGCATATGGGACCATCGCTTAAATCATGTGAATTATGTCTGTCGAATGATTAAGCCATTGCACCTCTTTAAAACTGCTTTCATAAGCACTTCTGCTATCCAGACTGTACATTTTAATTACAGTGAACATTAGCTGAATCCAGGTTCAGCACATACTTTTGGAACATCTTTTGACAGGGTCAACATACGACGTGTCAGTTTTATGGCACAGAATGATCCTGCTGCTCTCAAACTGATTTGTTAAAACCTGTTCACTTTTTGCTCGTTAGTACTAACGCAAAGAGACAGTCTTTTTTAAAAAACTAACCTCATTATAAACTCTATAGGTTATTTAAACTCACCATCTGTTTCCTGTAAAAATGTTATGTGTGTCCTGTTACTGTGCCCATGTTTGTCTGTGTGTCAATGTTGGGGGTGTGAGGATGAGTTCCCATTGCTTCTGCCCTCTCTGTAGTTTGTGGCACAGCTCAGCCAAGCCAGCCTCAATCCTGGCACAAGGCACTGCTGGGGAGAATTGCAGTATTGAGCCAGCTCCCTCCGCAGCTGTCAGACTCTCTGAAAAGCGGACCCAGAGACATTCATATGGGTCCCGAAACACTTGTGGGCTGTGTGACGGCAGCCCTGGGCTACCAGTGGACAAATGCAGATAAATACAGACGCATTGTTACTAAGGTGCAGAGCAGACAGGCTAAAAATCATAGGTGCAGATTTGAACCCCTTTATGATTCATAAGGAGCCCACCCCCAATCATGACATCATGTGTGATGTAAACTATGTAGTTTGCTTGTTGTATCCCATTATAAGTGATTATATAGATTATATGAGAATTAATCAAAGAGAAATGAAAAGTTAACATACAGTATGTTTTTTTTAAGGGGTTCTCTCATTGATCTGGAAAGAGTACTCCCATCCACATTTAGCTTAGCAAATGCCAACATTATCCACTATGCAACCTGACTGCTCGGGTCTACTCTGATAAGAGCGGTTAATGTAACCTCAAGCAGTTATTCTCACACAAATATGAAGAGCAGGTGTCAGAGATCTCGTCACCTCATTTCTTTCTAACTAAGCACATGTGCACTAGGACCTCCTTCAAAAAAAATTTAAATTATTAATATTGTGTTATTAGGGATTATGGCACAGCTATGGCATGTATTTAAATACGCTTCATGATTACCGAAGACACAGAATATGCAGGCTGTATCTGTTCATAGTAACTGAGTCTTTTGGATTAAGTACTATTAAATGTATAAGAATATATTTGCCCCTACATGATTTTAATTTACTGTGTGATGTGGTTTGTATACAGTGTAAAATCTCTAGGATTTTTTGACATCAATAAATATACAGTAAACTAAACACAGTATAATATTTAGCTTCCATGACTTTTACTGTGAAAAGAAAAACAGAAGCCGTTACCTGAGAAAATCCCTCAGCCCCTCTTACCCCACTTTCTAATGACAAAACAGTTTGTAAGGATTCATTATTCTTGGTGAAACAAAAAGCAGGAGACTTATCAGGCAGCGGGCAGCTCATTGACACCATGGGGCCCCGTTTCGTGTCGAGGGACCATTCACCTTGCCAGCTATTTCCTGTTGCAGTGTACACACGCTTTCCCCTGCTCCTGTCCCCACAATTCTTCCTGCATCCCTCCTTCATGGGGCCCCTTGGCCGTCATGCATATCCAATGCTTTATGAGCAAAGAAAGAGAAGGAACGGACTGGGAGGAGAGGTGAGGAAGCAGAAAAAAAAGCACGGAGGTAGGAATGGGCAGTGCAGTAAGGCCTAGGCAACAGACGGAATCAATCAAGTCTGCAGGATTACTGCTCCACTGAGTTGTGATCAATAGATCTCGAACACTATCCCCTGCTAGAAGGCTGACAGGGTAAATGAGGGTCCAAAAGCTGTGCACCACCCACCACCCTCAACTCATCCTAAGTCTCTCTTTCAGCTTCTCCCCCTCTCTCCTCTTAGTCATCCGCCTCTTTTCCGTTAGTTTCTAATAAGGAAAAGAAAAGACGCAGTTTTTGTTGGTGGTGAAGAGGGTAAAGACTTGTTCCTGGGCCACTGAGTTTTAACAATAATGGAGGAGTGTTGCACATTCAGCTGAGAGGAACATCTAGCCTCAGCTCTGGCCCTTTTGTACCTCTGTTAGCACTCCTTTCTTGTTTCAGAAATGCAGTGAAACGTTTGAAAACTTGATGATATTCAAAGACAGCAGTACTTGGTCCTCCAGATTAGATCCTATGTGTGTATTGCACAGCCAAGATATACTCACAGTGCTTAACATATCAACATTTGAAAACTGAAAAATGTGGAAAAAGAACAACAAACAGAGGGGAAATAATAATAATAATAATTTTTAAAAAAAAAAACATGGGCTAATATTGTGATGGAAAACTTGGTTGCTTAAGATTCTGAGGATTTCTGAAGAGCCTTGTGATATTCAAATGATACTGTCAACTGATTCAGTGAACAAAGTGCCGGGCTGATTGACGGGAAGGTTTCAGGCCCCGACACAAATCTCGTCAGATGTCGGCAAGGATGACTTTAAATTTAGTTAAATGAGATCATCTCTCCTCCCCTCTCTCCTGCTGGCGTACAGCATACACTCCCGGTCTTAAACAGCAGATGGCAGTCCTGCTATCCTGATCCAGTGGTGTGAGCCTCTATGCCTGCAGGCTGGGGTTTGGACTGTTCAGGGTTTAACAATGTGTAAAAGTACCCCAGTTCTCAAATGCCTGGCGGCTGAGGGAGCGAGAGAGAGAGAGAGGGGAAAAAAACAACAACAAAAAAAAAAACAAAAAAAATAGAGCAGCCCAAATAACAGGTTCCCTGGCCCACAGCCAACAAACTCACAAATGCTCACACATGCTGCAACATAACAATAAAGCATACCATTCTTCTGTTAATAGGCAATCTGTGTTGCCATGAACATTTAGTCTAATAACTGTTACTGCTGTGTAAATGATGTCATAGGCCTGTCATTGTCTGTAAATTATGCTGCTGTCTTTGACGAGCCTTGTTGTCACTGATCCACCTTTTTACAACGTAACCAAGTCACCCGCCTTCCACGGCAGTAAAGTCAACTCCTTTGCAACAGTCAAAAAGGGGAGTAGCGTGCATTTTGGTGTTTGTATCAAATATAAAAAGCACACAGTTATTTAAGGCCATTTTACTGTTTGGCTTTTGTCTGTTTGTTCGCTTGCTGTTTGTGCAAAAATGATGCCCTACATTAGCACTGATTGAATCACGTATTACAGTTAAAGCATGTAAACTAAAAGCCATTAAAAGCAGTGACATTTCACAGAACTACCCAGCAGCACACTGACCCATCTGTAGATGAGCTGAGCACGGGCTATGAGAGAGACAGAGAAAAAGAGCATAATTTCATTACCGTCGTAATGAGTGGAGAGAAGGACTTGTGTGGAAGCAGTGACCCTGGCAGCATAGCTTACCTGCAGACTTGTAGCAGTAATACCCCTGGTCAGGTAATTAGTTATCCATTAATACACAGAGATGATGTGATCTTCCTAATTAGGAGGCAGCGGTGCTATGACTCACAGGGACTCAACTGTCAATTTTATACCACTAACTGAGCCAACTAAGTCAACCTGATGTGACCCTTTCCTTCATCAGTTTTAGTTAACTATTCCACATTTTGAGAACTCAGTTACAAACAAAGACAGAGTAATATTTTGAAGTCACACGAACTAATGATGAAACTGCACTAACATAAACACATCTTACAGCATTTATTTTTCATCATACATTTCTTGCATGACAGAACAAATACTGTACATTCTGATTCCACTCAAATCTGCACAGATCCAATCGTGGTCATTTTTTTTCTTATGTTCATAAACACAGTGATTGTGTATTTGGCTTTGCCTCGCCTGATTCCAGAAACATGGGTGACCTACAACTCAGTGATGTCTGTGAAAGCCCGCTGCTGCTCACGCTATGCCTTCCGTGTATTCTAAATGTATGCTTTCTGGGTCATCTCTTCTCAAGAAATTGTCCCTGTTGTGAAAAGAAAGTACCCATCCCATCCCGCTCTACCCCACAAGTCAGGGGTGGAATGTGAAAATGATCATGGAGCTCTCCCAAGTGGAAGCCGTGCAGCACAGAGCATGAGAGCACATGATAGGACAATGAGGGTCGATAAAAAAAAAGAATATTGCAGTTGAAATGGTTTTCTTTTCTATTTTATACAAACTACTATTGTTTCTCCACAGGTGTTGTCTTAACCCGTGTCCCTATACCCAGAACACATTTTACACAATCAGCACTTTATTACAGTGCAGGTGTAGCGGCGATGATGTATGGAGATTTGCCTCGTTTGTATGTGAGAGTTGCAGTCTTGAAGAGTTAGCAAATATGATCCGCATTTTCATTCACTGGGCTTTATGAGGAAGAAAGCATAGAGAAAGAGTTTACATGGTGACGTGTTTGCATGTCAAGTGTTGGTATCTTTCTGCAGTGGACCTGCTGCTGGATTTGTCTCATCGATGACATGTACACTTAAGGGCTTATGTGTCTGAAACCTAGCCAGAAGTAGCTAATGAGTGCCTGTGTGCTATTAGCTCAGCCAAGACTGAAACACATGCATTATTCACTCACATAACACCACAATTGCAACTGCACTGGTACTATGCTGCAGGTTTGTAGCAAAGAAAGTTTTTGTAGCAGGTGTGCGATTGCAGGGTATTCCACTTTCATTTAAACTGATCACAAGTTTATTTTTCCTGTGTGCTCACTCATCTCTGGCTGATTTGAAAAATTAGTGAGTGCCCTTCAGACGCTGCGCTACAGTAGATAGATCTGATCTAAGGAAGCTTGATTGGAACATAGCATACTGTACTCTTGGGACCTTGCAGGAATCATGTTTAATGTGCGACAGTCAAGGCGGTGGGGCTGTGTTTCCACCTCTATATTTATTACTGCTGCATATAAATGCGAGGGCCGTTATGAATGTATAGACACTGGCAACCGCTTTTTCATTGACGCTTACACACAGAGCCGTTCACAAAAAAGGCCTAGACTCACATATGCACACGGTCCTCTGTGAGACCACACAGCCTCCATACTGAGATCCCTTTCATCTCTCCCTATTGACTACGGTTGTATCCTGTGGCTTGATTGGACCACACCAGACAGCATCTCTCACATCGTCTGTAATCACTCGCAACCCTCCCTCACTCGCCCACTGCCTCCTTTCCCTCTCTCATTCCATACCTACCCACCAACACCATACTCATGTTTGCCTTTCATTAGCTTTCATCTCTCCAGCTTATTGAACCCCACCACTGGCATCAGAGTGATCCTTTGATGGTGCCGCTCCACAACATAAATCCATATTTGCCCCCTTTACATATTACCATGCTAACAAATGATTTGTAATGTCTGTTCTTGGGGCATACAATGGGAAGTACAGACTGTGTACACTACAAGCTCTGTTAATGGGGCCTTATGGTCTTTAACGTGCACAGGAGACACATAAGTCCAGTGTTTCTTTATGAACCTGTCCACAAGTGAGGGCTAAAAATATTTTTATATATCTGTCTTTCCAGCATTGATTAAATAAAGTGAGCAAAAGAGAATAAGACATATGTACAGACCAGAGGGAAGGCATTTTAAGGAAATACCTATCAATGTAAAGGTACGTGCAAAGATAATTTATTATTCTCTTTACCCTGAAATACCTGCCTTCGTCTTATTTTCCTTCATCAAGGTACACATCTTCCCTTCCCCCTATATTACAGAAACAGACAAACACACACATACACACCTCTCTGGGGTACAGAGTATTTCAGACTGTAATTGTGTGGTGCTGTAGGTCTGGTGGATTTAGTTTTCCAGTGGGGATATGTGTTAGCAGGTGGTGCACTGTCCCTTCATAATGGAGGATAAAGCCCACAGCAGTGTGTAACACTACAATCTAAAGTGTTCAGCGCCAACTATTTACACTTGGGTATTCATCCAAGGCTGTGCCCAAAAATCTATCATTTATTAACTACTGGCTCATAATATTTCCATTTTTTGCTTTGGTTTTCTTAGTTAGCTTTGTTAAGGGAGTTTTATTACAAGATTTCACGGTTAAAGAGATACTCCGAGTAGTCAATAAGTCTTCTGTTATATTACGATAATGTTTGATTGAGTGAATGACTTGAAAAGGCATCAAATTTAAGCGTATTAACAGAATTTACAAGTTCTGGGGACTGAGGTGTGAAGCATTTTCAACATGAGCAGGTCGAAATGAAGGCAGGAAATAGGACAAAATAAATACAAGCTTCCTTAGTGTGACAAGGATGAAAATTACGTGAGCAAACAACACAGCAAACAAGCACTGAGGAGCAAACTGAGCTATGAAGAAGTTATTCATTGTGGCGGTAAAATGGTTCTGCTATCAAGGCTTTTGAGCTGTCTGTGTCCACAGGATAGTGACAACCTCTGAAGAAGTGTTTAGTTTACTCAACTCAGGCCTGAAATTCCATCTCAGTTTTCTCAACTTCAAAAACGTAAAATCTAACGTTTGGATAAGTTTTATATAAGCACAACTAAAACATGTCAAATGAGCTGAAGAGGACAAGAAGTCCAGTGAGAATGATGAAACTCTTTGATAAACAAACTAACCCTCTTGTGTTTGAAATGCTAAAGAACTAATATGCAAATTGAGAGTGAAAGAGCAATTAAGAAAAGGCAATGTTGACGACAGACTTGTTAGACGAGGCTGTAAACTCACTTAAAACACATAGAAGACCAATAAAATTATACAGACAGTGAGAGTTACTACACAGGAACTATTTTTTGGGGATAAAATGGAAGCGTTTAGGCTGGCCAGAGTACTTTGTGCTAGTGATGAAAAAGTTTTTTTTTTTGCTGTGATTTTAAATGTAAATATTAAGCAAGAGCTAAATAACCATCAGGCTCTTTAATATTTCCATGATGGATAGAAGACAGAATATATCAGTAGTGCAATGTAGTGAGAGTATTTCTTTTGGTGTGTTTAGGGGAAGGCAACAATTTAGATTGATTAAGTTCAGGTCTTTATCTTCCAAGAACAAAGTGCCTTGTGGTAGTACTTAGATAGAAGGTACTAGTTCGATTCCTTGGATCAAAACACCCTATCTATCCTATCTCTGCCATATTGGATTTCCATCCACAATGATTTTCATGACATTTTTCAAAAAAGAAAATCACTACATCAATGCAGGACTGTGCACTGAGCGGGACAGTTGACAGAACTGTTTCAACTATTTAAAGAAAAATGTGTTTTGTCTATTATTCCGTGTCTCCATTATGCCAATAGCTCTCGTGTGTTGATTGATTCAATCAAATTTAGAAGCATCTGTTAACATTGGGACTGTTCCCTGCTAAGTTATACTTTGAGACGACACCATAGGTATCGCAGTGCGGATGATTCACTGAAAAAGCAATGTAGGAGCTCCGTCTCTGTTTTTCAGATGTGTTAGCAGAGTTCAGCTTTTTCCTGTATTAAAAAAGTAAGTAAAAGGTATGCTACTAATAACTGTAGCATATCTCAATTAGTTTCCTAATTATGACAGAGATTTAGAAAAGGACAGTTTTGGCTTGAGTTTCAAATATCACAACCCAACATTCTTTCAATTCTTACCCACAATCCATTTCAAAATGTTCCAACTCCATGTCTATATCATTGGAAAATGAATAACTTGCACATGCACATAATGAAATGGCTGCTAAGCTTGTCTCACCAATCATTCCACGGCGCCGCATGTTACCATTTCATTCAAGTGTATTAATCTAGGGATAGGTAATCTCAGCTTTCTTTGTTGTGCTCAATGAACACTGTCTACAGCGCACAATCGGGGAAATATTGGCTCTGCGTTACATCACACCATGAAACATGGCAGAGCCTTCCACATTTCTGCTTTAATAAGATTGTATCATCAACATCTTGAAAGAAACTTGGGGGCGAAGTAAAAACAGAATATACTCTTCTAAACACCCTGCAGTGTTAATTGTTTTGCTTTGTGTCAAACCAGTCAACAGCAGAAGAGTCCCAGAAAATCAGTGTTTTTAAAAATATTATAACATTTTTTTTTTGTTTTCACAAAAAAAGTCTGGTGTTAAAATGAATAACTTCAATGCAAATGAGGAAAAGTGATGGGGGCTTTTTATTTGAAGCTGAACCTTTTGTTGTCAGCTCCAACTGTACTCTCTGTTTTTAAACCTAGCAAGGGACCTTTTACACATTTCAATGGGGAATTGGCTTTGAATAATTCATCAGACTAATCCACCATCGCTGGTGCTTTGGTCCGTGTGGGCCTGCTGTTTGGTGCTACTGCCAGTTTGAAAGAGATTGAGAAAAGACAGAGAATAACAGACAGAGAGTCTGGAGTTAAGGAAAAAAGGTGAGGTTTGGGAGCCTACTTAATGTTAATTACAGTGTGCTTAATCCCAGAAGCTAACAATGATGTCATGGGGTACTGTGACTAACGCTGTAAAACAACTAATATTAGAAAGCAATTACACATTATTTGTGTGACAAACACTAAAACAGGTAGCACACTTACAGGTGCAAAAGATAAAATCACAAAATATACACCATCCTGTACCGGATCACATCGTAAGGCATTTTATGAAACACTGATAAACACACACATCTGAATGCAAGCTACATAAAAAGCAGGGGTAATACCAGTGTGGCTGTGAAGCTCTTCTTATTTAGTCGACTAAATGAGATAATTAACTGAAACAAAAATGATGTGTGCCACTGATTCTCTTTGTATATTTGTTATCATATCGCTATCTGCTTTACTGCTATCTCATTTGATCGTCTTCATTTCTCTTTCTTTATGTACTTTGGATTTGGTTATTCATTGTGAAGCACTTTATAGCTTTTTCAATTTATGCACTGTATATCTAAATAGCTGCAAAGTATTTTCTGATTACCACTCTCTTGGAAGTGTGTAACATCAGTGGTGCTATAAAAATCTGTGTAATGCATAAGGACGAGACTGTTGGACGAGATCACTAATACGATAAAGACATAGCCATTTAGTTTTATTTTCCATCCATCAATCCATTTTCTTAACCACTAATCCAGTTCTGGCTCATGACGGGGGCTGGAACCTATCCCAACTGTCACTGGCTGAGAGGCTGGGCAGGTTGCTGGTCTTATTGCAATAAAATTTTTATTTTATTTTATTTTTCAATGCCACTTCAGGAGATAGGAAAGTCGTGTGTTTATATGCAAGGACTTGATTAGGACTAAATGCTCTGTTCACTTGTCAGGAGGAGAAGTAAAAAATGCTCATGTAACACCAGCAGTTTGATAAAAGATCTAAAAACTCAGCACAACACATTGTTCAGAGGCTTTACTGAGGCTAGCAGCAGGAAACAGCAACAACCAGCCTCTAGAGGGGAAAAATATCCATGGGCAATTCATAGACAGAAGATCTTATGCAGTACATTGTGCTTTATGGCCCATCTGTATTACTCCCTGATAATAAGTGTAGTGATTGTTACTCAAAAAAGCAATGTATTACACTATAGTCTGTACTTTTTTTTTTTTTTTTAAAGTAAGTCATTGTGTTAACAAAGATAATTACTTAATTACTCTCTGGATAGAGAACTGGTTACATTACCTTTGAGTTAAATGTGTCCTGAAATCTATTGTCACTAAGTTTTAAGTTAGCAATATGAGTATTAGGCTACATTTCCCCACACTGAAAGAAATCCTTATCCTAATGAGGACTTTTCTTTGTTTCAGTTGTTAAATATAAAAACAAAGCAAAGTTTAAAGGCAGCTCAAAAAGACTTTAAAGTGACTGTCGCACACTGCCTGACCAGCTGAAGACTGGTTGGGTTGGGGTTAGCACACGCTGAGCTTTAGCATCACTCTGGCTCCTTTGCTAGCTTTTTTGCTTTGCTTTGTTAACATGCTTGTCTGTGCAGATGCTTGCAAAGAGCAGATGTTGTGTTAGCAGTGTAATGCTATTGTTTCTGGCCTGCACGCAGTTTGGACTTTACCAACATGCTTTTGTTCTTTCATTAAATAAAACTGAACTTTTCCTTCCGTCAGATTAACTGTAAAGCGGATTGATGCAAATGTTTCGTCCCAGAAATGTGTGCTACAAGCAAAGCAGCTACAGGACTTCAACAACATCCAAGTCTTCAAAGTTAAATGTGTGTGTGTGTGTGTGGGGAGGGGGGGGGGATGGAATTAGTGATATCAGTCCATCAATGTGACTCAAATATGCACATATGAGTTAATCACACGATTACTGTGCATCATACATAAGCTCACCAAATCTAATGTCTGCAGCAGCTGAACAGTGAAACCATTCCCCTGTTTGTGTACAAAAGAACGAAACAGAGAAAGAATGAGAGCGAGAGGGAGGAAGGATGGCAGCTCGAGTGTTTCTCGTTATAGTTCAAATTATGCAAAAGCACACTGAGCAGCATGAAAGATCAAAGACAAAGGCCATAGGGCATGCACATTAAGAGATATAACGAGAGCCCTTAGCTGTACACTGTTTAATTATTGAAACAAGAAACATCTTAGATATTTTAAAGAGCCTCTAATAATGCAGTTTGAAAAGAAACACCCCTGTGAAGACAAAACTGGAGGAAAGGCAAGAAAACACCTTTTAATTTGCTGAGTAGTGTAAGATAGTTTGTTAAGAAGATGTTGGTCTTTCGTGGTGTAAAGCTGTCTGATTTGGCCTAAAGTAAGAGAGAACTTTGTAGCACTGAGGCCAAATGAACTAAATTTATTACAGGAAATATGAAATCACTATACTCGAGAGTACACAGTTGTTTTAGGTACAAAGAGCGATTAGTATTCAAAACACAACCCAGTGTCACCTGGTTACTGTCACTGTTACTGTGAGGATGTCCAATTATAATATCAGGGTGCCAAACATTTGACAGATTCTCATATTTCACCATGATCGTTTGGCACTGATAGATTGTGGTCGATTAAGGTGAAGATTACATATAAAATATGAAATATCAGATGTAATTGTTATAATTATCAGTATTCTATTTGCATCCGTCTAATTATTTTCCCCTTGTTTTTTTTCTATCATTTATATATTCTAATTATTTCTAATCCAGGTAAAAATAAATAAATAAATAAAACAAACATTTCTCAATGGAATAAAAAATAATTTCAAAGTGCACTCTGGGAGCTACAAAAATCTTTTAAATGCCTGTGGGAACATGCAAGGTTCTGCTCTAAATATATGGAAGCATGTTTAAGTTGTATGATAGCCTCTCAGTGCTGATAAGAATTTCATGCATTTTGGCCTTTAATGGAAAGCCAGTTTGAGGGGCCAAGCATTTGTGTGACCAAATGCCAAAGGGGTGGGGAGGAGGAGTGGGGGGGTGTCTAAGGGCCACATTAATCCATGTCAGTGCAGGCCAAATTATTTATCACCTTGTGCAAACAAACGCAGTCCTGAGCAGCCCATCAGAGGGGGAAGAGGGTGGTGTGTGAGGTCCGTGAGGGCTGCCAGCGATGCTGCAGCCTGACCCCCATCACTCTTCCTCTTATCTCTCCTCCTTGGCCCCCCTCCTCATTACTCCTCAGATGCAGGCACCGGGCCCTGGTGACTATACATAGAGCTGCAGATGACGGTAGAAGAATGAGATGGCTGTTGAAGAGGTCCCAGGTCTTCATTTCACAGTCCTGTGACATTTTCCCCACAACTTTCTTTGCCATTTATAGCTCTCATCTGTGCGCTACTGATCAAGCCTGCTGAAGAGGATCTCAGTGGAATCTGCAAGTATGCACTTGTGCCTTGTGAGTCTATGCTTCGTGTTTGTGTGTTTATAAGTAGCATGTGGAGACACGGGAGGAGGGGGGACTGCGGTTGCATCTGGACTCTGGGAAGTAGGCCGATCAGTCTCTCTCACCCACAGCCTTGCGCCAGGCAACCTAGGAGTTTCAATCAATATCCAGTCCCTGTAGCTGCCCTGAGCAAGCTGTTTGAAAAGTCAGAGTACCATGAAATGGCCATTATTAAATTACTGGGACGGACACATTTAGAAGGCCATTGCATTAAGAGAGCAAGCTCTCCCAATTAGTGGATCAGCACATTAATAGCCCTGGATGAGAACACCATCTGATCAAAGATTAGACACACACAATCTATTGACCTATTTTACTGCTGCACTGATAGCTACATATAGCATTTGTAAAGTGTAGTACTGACTCATGTCCCCTAACCAGAATGAATGGTTGGATATGGCTGAATAAAGAATATATTCTGTCTTTAAGCATGATTCATATTTGGACTTAGCAAAGACCCTTCATCCTACTACAATTGTTCTATGAGCGTTTTGCTGATTCAAGTCTCATCCACTTGCAAGTAGTAAAGCTGTATTACACAGAAAGAGGGATTGCTGGGAGATCAACATTTGTGCTCTGTTTACTATTACTCTGAGCATGTTCTTCAAAGGGAAAATAAGAGCTGCTTTATTTTCCTGGGTGCAGTGCGAAGCCCATGGCATCTGTTTAAAATGAGATTGAAAAGGCACACCGTTGCAAATTTTAGTGTGACTCATTGAGTAATAGAGTCACTCCAAGCTCAGTGACCCGGTTTAGTTACTGTAGGTGTACATCAAGAGTAGGTATCCAACCTCTAATGCTTAAAAATAAGAAGTGAACATGGGGAAATTTGCCAGCGCTATCTGCACTTATTTCTAGAACTAGAGGATTTTTAGCTCCAGGAAGATCTTTTTTTTTCATGAGCTGTATTGATGCCAGCACACATCCAAGTGAGAAGATCGTGTGTTCCTACACCACAACGTGTGCATTTTAAACAAGCTTTCCCTCAGCTTGGCACATCATTGGGTCTTCAGAGCCCTGGGCATATTTTTAGCGCTTTTGTGAGTGATGTTTTTAATATGAATTATTCACCCCAGAGAGACACGGCTTGGATGCTAGCCCTTGTTTTTAAAAAGCACCTTGTTTGCTCCTAATTTTACAGCCGGTCAGGCAGAAGTACAGCGGCTAACCTGTAGGTCAGGCTGACAGCTGGGAATTGCCATTTCCCCCTGCACTTTCAATGGTGTTGCCGTGCCTGTGAGCACACAAACACAGGCTAGGTACATGTAGGCAGAGGTTACAGTGTACCTGAACTACAGGGATGCCATGCAGGATCATTATTTCTCTCTTATTTCAGGGTTGTATGAACCTCCAGCCCCTCTTCTTCAACACCACCACTATCACATATCACGATCAACCATACAACTCCTTTCCACCTTTACAGTATGTAGTTTTGGTTTCTTACACACCCTGAGGCTGAAATGTTTCCAACAGGCCATGTCTATGTGTATTGATTACACACTCTTGTGTTCACCCACACAGACACATTCACAGCATCAAGTTACACTTGTTAACCCTTGACCTTTTGGATGTGGACTACTTTGTATATTATAGTTGCAGTATACGAAATAACAGGCAATGCTACAGTTTTGCTGCTGTGTTCAAAACTGAATAAACTTGATAGATGTTTTACATGATGTTTGGATTATTAACTCACCTTTACCCCACTCCCCTAGCACTTCTTGTGACTTGGCTGACATATTGATAAGGTGAGATTCTGGTTTTCAGCAAAGACCCTGGACATATTTTGAAAAAAGCTTTCCTGACTTTGGTTAGCTGGCCTAAAATTACTCCGCAATTTTCTGAAATATGCTGAAATATATCTGTCAAATATGTAAGGTGGTGACAATCGAGTTTTGCTGGAATAATGAAAACACAGCCTAGCTGAAATGAAGAGTGTTAAAATGTTTTGGTAATATAATCTGACATAACTACAGAAGGCGCACATCCTACCAAAGCCCATTGGTCTTTGTCTTATCTTACTGATTCAATCCCCCTGAAATATGAAGCTAAACTTCACCTTAGGGCCACAGAGGTTCTTCTGATATCTCCAATATCAGCATGTTTCTTTCCTCTATTTCCTCCCCAGCATCTTTCTCTGCTCATCTACAGCACGCTCGCAAGAACAAACAACAGATTAGATACCAGCAAAAAAGATGCCTTCTGCTGGCCCACATGGAAATGGCCCAGATCTGGCGGTAAGGGGAGGGAGCTGTAGAAGCCTGATGCCGGGCCGGGGGCCAAGGTTTGGTCCCCAGTCGTCTGGCGTCCTTCCAGCCCAGAGGAATGAGTGTTCAACTGCGGAGCAAAGCATGGGGCTCAGCCCCCTCCTCACCCACCACCATCATCACCATCCCCCCGAGGATGATAGATGCTCTGTCCGCTCCCTACAGCAGGGAGAAAACATTAGACATCTGTATAATTGACTGAAGATGAGAGAAAAGAAAAGGAAAAAAAAGGTGGAAAAGAGAGAAACAGGGCAACAGATTGTGTGGGTGTGTGTTTGCACATGAGTGAGACATTGAGCATAGAGTGTGTACTTTAGTTGCTTTTTTTGTGTGTTATAACAAAATATAAGATATTACAGACACAAAAAAAACAAGAAAAAGGGGAAAATAAGAGAAAGAGGAACCGTGTTAGAAACTGAGAAGAAAGGGAGGGGTAGTAGAAGAGGAAGAGAGGTAGGGAACTGGCACAGATGAGGCTGGCTCTCACTCAACAGGACATCTTTTCACACATATTACACATGTCCTCTCCAATCCTCTCACAGAACCGTCACTGGAGCTTCTCTGTAGAAAGCAGGCCTATACACTTCTGACTGCTGAAACTACCGATATTTCATGGCTGTGTGATGCTTTGTGATCCCGAGTCTTTGCAACAGAATTATTCCGAGGGTTTAACATTGGGGCTTACCCTTACAATTGGGCAAGGGTTGGCATGTGATCCAAGGGGGTAATCTCACTGGGAAGCAAAGATCAGAATTTCAGAAAGAAACAGGAAAGAATTTCCAATCCTTTTGTTTGGAATATAAGCACATCCAGAAAAGATAAGTAAAAGGGCCTAACATGCCACTGACAAACAAAACCAAATGTGTCTGAGCAATGTGTGTCAGTTTGTACAATCACTGTGGTAAACAACAACACGAGTAACTTGATAAATCCCCATTATGTCTGAAAGTTACACCAAATGGCCTCATTTAAAGAACATGTTCCTGCGTGCTGGCCAGCGCGCACATATCAAAGCTACCCAACAAAAGCGATACTGAAAGCTGGTGTACACAACTTTCCAGGGAAAATAACACAATTAGAGGAGTACACAGAGTTGTTCATTATTAATGGAGTTGCTTTTTAACTGCCTCACTGAAAAGACCTCTCAATAATTTATCACCATGGATGTCAAGTTGGTGTGCTTGGACACTTCATGAATATCAAATAAATATGCAAAACAAAAAGGGGTATACATCATTAACCACACTTTAAAACAGCTTTGCTAAGTTCTGTTAGAAATCAGGGGTCCTTGATTGTCCGTTGCGCCGTTACATCAATCAAAACCTTCCGATTTGATCTTGCTTGATGAAACAGTTTGTAAACCACTGGACCACAATGACTGTGCCACTTGGCATATCATTATCTCTCTGAGAGGAACGGGTGGAGAGAGAGTAATGCGACTGTTAAATTTTGCTTTACCAAAAGTCCTCGGCCAGTTATTAACAAGATAAAGTTCAGGTATTCCTCTGGACTTTGGATTTATTCAAAGCATTAGAACTTAATGAACTTTAAATAGAGCTTTATCTTTATCAATGCTATTAGCTTGACAAAAAAAAAAAAATGGCAGTAATGGCAATTGGGCTAGAATATCCCTGGAGTTTAATTTAGAATTCAATAGTTATTTTTTAATGAATGTGAATTTATTTTCACATACTACCTAGTGTTGTTGCTGAATATATCCAAGAGGATTCTTGACGATGACAGCGAGTTCACTGTACTCAGACAGCCTCCACTTTCACCAGATCTCAACCCAACAGAGCACCTTTGGGATGAGGCGGAATGGGAGATTGATATCACGGATGTTCAGCTGACAAATCTGCAGCATCTGTGTGATCTTATCGGGCCAATATGGACCAAAACCACCGGGGAGCATTTCCAGCACTTAAACTTTTATTACATACACTTTCTATAAAAGAATGAAAATACTACATAATGCATTGATTTACATAAATATGAACATTTTTATTAAGTATTCAAAAATATGTTGTTTTCATATTAACAATGGGTTAAAAGATACTGTATAATGTTAGAGGAACTGCTTGGAGTTGGATTAAATATTTAATTGGATTACGGTAAAAGTCAAAGGTTTGCCTGAAGTTCACTGCCACAGAGTGTCAACTCTGACTGGGCTTGTTTAGATCATCCATTTTTAAAAACTCTCTTTATCCAGTAGAAACCCAAACATCAATTGTTTTTTATTTTTTTATTTTCACAAGCTTGGTACTGAGGGAGAAAACATTGTTTAAGTCTAGATGGAAGGTTGAAACAAAGAGAAAGATTTTTTACAAATGTCACAAGTTTACTGTGGATTTTCTCTGTCTTGCTGCTCGCATGAAGACTCATTCCCAGCTGTAGCAGGCAGATGCTCTTATAAAGAGACTGTGATATCTGACCAGCAACAAACATGAGACAAAATCTGCGACTAGCTCATGGACATAAAACAAAATGGATCTGAATGGAAAGTGAATATTGAAATGACATTGGCAAGTGCTACAGTCTTCCAAACAAACGCGAGTAACCCTTTGGCCGCTGGATGCCTTTCCATGCACGAGACATTCGGCACCATGACAAAAACAATTTACAGACAATACTACGGTATTATAAATTCCACAACATGTCTGAATGCTGTTAATAAGGAGGTTTTATGCAGGTTCAGTCATCTGACAACATGTTGTGGAGCCGCTAGCTGTCATGTTGCCTTTTCCACTTAATGCCATGCAAATGAATGGCTCTCCCACAAGACCACTACCACTCACTTGGTTTACTGCTCGATTTGGTTCGTACAGTTAAGCACAATGCACCAAACATAACTGTCAGCGCTTCCTTCCTTACGTTTCCTTTCACGTTTTTCCTCCTGCTCTTCCCACACACAATTAAATGACAAGAGCAATAATTAATCAGCAGTACGTTGGCCAGATTCTACTTTATATACGCTTAATTTCTCCTCTATTTGGGTAAAAACATGTATTCTGTTGCTTGATTGCTAGAAGTGTAAAAACATGGCATGTTGAAAACTACACCCTGTGTTGTGCATGCATGTCCACGTGCATCTGTTTATTCTCTAAAGATGAAATTCATGTTTATAAATGCACAACACATCGTGTTAGCTTAGTTGGGTCAGAGTTGAGGGTTACTGTATGTGTGTGCGCGTTGCTGGTGAATCTGTGTGTGTGTGTGCATGTTTATCAGGGAGCTTGAGATGTGGGCCTATTTGGGGGGTCTCCAAGGAAGCAGGTGAGAGGCATGCTTGCTGTTCTCTTGGTTCATCGCTAATGCAGTTCAATCCGGATCTCTCCTCACCCCATAGTTCTCAGTGCTCATTCATTGTAGACTTGTTCATTTTGGCTCTGTCTGTGTGTGGGAGTAGGTGTGTTTGTGTTAGTGTATATTTGTTTTACTGACAGTGAAAGATGCAGAAAGTGAGTGAAGAAACTGCATAGTGTGTATCAACATATACAAGTCTTTCTCCGAGATGCAATGAGAGTGCACACTGCCTTCTTCTTTTTGTTTTCTCTCTCATACAGACTCATCTCCTCACCTTTGTCTTCCATTATGTCAACAAACAGAATGAACAGACTCTAAAATACGCCAACAAATCCGTTCCACAGTGTATAAAACTGGGGCCTCTATCAGTGCATCTAAAAAAAGGAGAGTGCTGAGGTAGAAAACTTTGCCTTCTTTATTATGAATGAGGATGTAAGAAGAGGATGTTAAAAAAAAAGAGGCCTCGTCAGTGATCCCACATCAGCACTTCCCCTGTGACACTCAATACGCCACTTGATAAATGTCTGTCATCGCCTTTTCATGTTAGTGCGCTACATATGTTCTCCTCTACCGAGAGCAGTGGACTGGCTGCTTCTCTTTCACAATGTGTGAGATTAAGAGATCTGCTCGTCAGAAAAGCCTGTTCAGCACAAAGAAGGTGGGACACAAGAACCTTGTCACCATACGAGTTGTCCAAAATAGAATTTGCACCATCTGTGTTGCCTGGTATGTCATCACATGTTGAAGCTGGGTAGGTAGAGGTTAGGCGTTCAATGACATCACTGCACGCATAATATGCAAAACAACCTTTAAGGACTAACGTGGCCACTCTGAAGCTGCTGCAAAATACATATACCTGGCTTTGTTTATGCAGCACAACTGGACCACTTGTTCAGTTTCTTTGCCTTTTTTGCTCTCTCTGTCCTTTCCACCTCTCTCTCTCCTTTCTCCTCAGCAGCTACTTCATACATCATTTGCCCCTGTGGAACTCATAGGTGCTTGGCTCCTCATGTAGAAACTAAGAGATCCTGAATGGGCAGAAATGGATCACTATATTAATATATAGTCTTTGGGTCTGATCCTATGCTCTACAGCCTTTCCAGGCCTCTTCAGCATGCAGAGCAAATAATTTACAGTGCTATGATCTTATCCTCTCTCACTTTCTCTCACCTACTCCATCAGTGGGCCCATAGTGAAGTTGGGTGTGCTGATCTATTTACCAACTACCTTTCTCTCTCTCTTTCTCTTTTTGTCTCTCTTACTCCAGCACTTCCCTCTCTTTTTTGCTCTTACTCACTCACTCTCCCACACACACCTCACACATCCTATCTCCCATAACAGATGTACCGTTTCATCAGATGAAGTCCAAGGCCAAGCCTTGAGCTTTTGCTGCTACATGAGATCCATTTAATTTGCAGTAACATGAAGGAAAATGAGGCCAGATTTGCTAGGCTCCTCTTGCTCCACCATCCAGGTCATAATGAGCAGCAGCTAATCAACCTCATACATTTCTCCAAGATGAGAAAAACATCTGTCATTTATGTAATCCAAAATGTCTCCACAAGGCACTGCACATCCAGCAGTTTTCGTCCCGTGCCTGCCACTTATGTCGATACATTTTTATTAAAGCATGGTGCCCGGTAATAAAATTGACTTAACTCAGAGAGATAATGCAAAGCAACCACATTTTAAGACACAGACATCTTCTTTATCCTGGTTAATAATCTATCACCTCACGGTTACTGTATATAGGGCCTAGTTCTAATACCATTTCAGCATGTAAACAGATTGAAGCAGAATCCACAAATTGTTTTTTTTTTCCTGTTTAATGAGAATATATTTTCTATTAAGCACAGGAACGAGTCTCTGTATGTTTTATAACGTGCTGAACTGAAGCCAGGCGCTGTGTTTGTTGTGTGTTTCGGCAGCTGTGCCAAACAGTATGCACCTTGTTGATACGTGCTGAGCAACATGTCTGTAGCTTATGACTTAAAAGAAAAGTGCATGCGGTATTTTTCTTTCCTCTTTTACTATACACAGCCCATTAGCTATTCTTGACATGAAATAGAGTTGGCCTCTCTGAGGGATTGGAGGTCTGTTTTTGCTGATTCCACTCTGGTGGTGAGGGAGTTCAAGGTGGGCCGGTGCTGCCCCGAGAGCTGGAGAGAGCCAGAGGTCCAGCGTGTGTTGAGCCAAAAGTCACTTTCGGATGTTAATGTACTGAATAACAATCTAAACCATTCTGTCATTAACAGTGATAACTAGCACACTGTGCCCGATTACCCGAACACAGATATTACACTTGCATACCAAAGTGCCTGCTTTTAAGTTTCCAGGGAATTTAGATGGTGAATACAAATAGAGTATAAGCATACCGTGTCAAGTAATTTCCAGGGAATGAAAGCTTTTGGAATTGCAAACATTTTGCTGGAAACTTAATGAAAAGATTTATGACATCCAGTCCATAGAGAGTCTTGGACAATGAAAAAAAACAAACAGCTTAAGTCCTGGATATTCTTTCGTTTTCATGCTGGGAAAAAAAGTTAGTGGTTACTGACAACAAACGATTGCACCTATTTTACTCATTTTCTCTTTGGTCTTTTCTTCTCTTGTAGCATCCACCACTGAGTTAAAGAAAAGCATTGTTTAAGTCCACACGAGCTGAGACAAGATTACACATATTGCAGCTTGAAGCAAAAGATAAAAAGAATGATTAATTGACTCACCGACATGGCTAAATGAGAGGAGTGACACCACTTTCCTCCAGAGCTTTAGGAATGGAGATAAAGAGACAGCAATGCCACAACAAAAGACCGTGGAATGTCAAGGAAATTCTGTGACTTTGGTAATAAAAGGTGGCAACAAGAAGTGGGCTGTTACCAAGGTACACTAATAAAAGCTTGAGGTGACTACATATACTATTGGAAGATACACAGTGCTGTAAAAAAAGCATTTGCCCTCTTCCTGATTTCTTAGTTTTTTTGCACATTTGTCAGACTTCACTGTTTCAGATCATCATCGTCAGAATTATCCAAACCTAGGACCTGAACGAAAAATGATTGCCGCTGAACCTAACACCTTGGCAGCGCAAATCTTTCAGATCACTCTGGAGGAATTTTGGCCCACTCTTCTTTGCGGAATTATTTTAATTCATTATAATTATAGGGTTTTAGAACGTGAACGGCCTGTTTAATGTAATCCAAAGCTGTCAATCAGATTTAAGTCAGGACTTAGATTGTGACTAGACCACTGCAAAACCTGCATTTTGTCTTGTCTTTTTTTTTAGGGGTGCATTAGCTGTTGTGTTTTGGATCATCGTCTTGCTGCATAACCCAAGCTTCAGAACACCAACAAAAATGGCAAATCAGCTCCAGACCACCACCATGTTTAACTGGTGGTATGATGTTCTTTTTATGTAATGCTGTGTTTGTTTTACACCAGATGTAACTGGACACAAACCTTCCAAAAAGTTCTACTTTTGTCTCGTCAGTCCACAGAATATTTTTCCCCCAAATCTTCGTCATGGATGGTCAAGATATTTTCTACCTTTATGGTGGCCGGTCCTGGGAAGGTTCTCCACTGTTCCAAGTTTTCTGCAATTGTGAATAATGGCTCTCATTGTGATACATTCGAGTCCCAAAGTCTTAAAAATTGCATTGTAAATATTTTTACCACTGACAGAGGACGTTCTTTCTCATCTGTTTTTTTAGATCATGGCATGATTTGCTGCTTACCTACTTCACTTTAGCGGACGGTTCTATTTAAATTATATTATGGTTAATCACAGTTATTTTTTTCCCTTAATAAATGAAATCATCATTTAAGAACTGCATATTAACATTCGTTTAATGATCTGAAACATGATAGTGTGACAAATGTACCTATTTCATGGCACTGTACATATGACTGCAACACTGAATGCTTTACTTTTTGTGTCGGAAATATACAAGAGGGTTACTTTGGCAAGCACGACCTAGAATGTCCACCAATGACCAACTGTCATCTACAAAGCAATGTGCAACATGTGAATCACTTTTGATGTGGACAGGGCTTTATTCTCTGTGTGTAATTCCAGCTCCAGCATGGTAAGATAGTCCAGCTCCTATTTTCTTTTTGTTGTCACTTTGGGTTGCGGCCATTCCTCCTGAGATGCCATCGTTCTGGAACTCCATCAATGCAACATGGTCAGCAGAGCAGAATGTGTGTGCGTGTGAGAAAAAGGAGTGTGCTGAACAATCATGCTGATACACACCACCCTGCTCTACACCTCTCCATTCACTATTGCACTGCAGTTTCATCATCCAAAGCACAGGTTTGATAGGCAGTTCCTCTTATTAGAAAGCCTGGCAAGTAAAAATGCAACCCTCTTTATCAAATTGTGGTGAAGTGCCTGAAGTGAACACAAGGTTAACTAAATTGCATATCCCTTCTGCTAAACTCACTACACTCATCATCACCTTAGCATGCAGAATTTTAAGACACAGGGGTTTTGTAAGTACAAACTAGATGAGAGAGGTGTTTCTCTACCTTAAATCCCTGTCAGATGTATCTTACTTGTTAGAATTGCAGTTTGGTTCTAGCCAGCGGCTGAGATGAAGCGTCTGGGGTATTATGGGTCTCCAGCATCACACCAGAGCTGCTGTGTGCTCTCTTCACACCTTGACGGTGACTTTGTGTGACAGCAGATATAATGTGATTTCTCCTGTCCCCAGGGTCTAAGGCTGATGATGGAGACTTTTGGGTCCTGTTTTGCTCAGCGGCGACAGCCTTGACAGAAAGTTAAAAAAAAATCTTGAGCATGATGATCAGTGGCACTTTTCACACGGCTTGGAGATCCCTCAGTCTGTGCCCTGATGCACATGCTTTGCTGACACAGAAATTAGGTCTCTATGTTCAGCCTGAAGTTACCCAGTTTGGGTTTGCCTCAGTTTTGGCACAATCACATCACATCGTTGACACACTGTCAAGTGATTTCAGGATCTAGTTGTGTAACCCTGAACAAATACTGCATGGCATTCATTGCATCTTAGTCTGTTTTACAACACTGGCCTTAGTTTACAACAACTAAATAACGGGGATACGTACAACGTCACTTCTCCTGTAAGTGTGTCACATCAGGTGAGTCTGTAGTGTCTCACACCTCCAGGCTGTACTGGCCACCGCTGTCTCTGAGAGTTATATGCAAAAACAAAACAAACCACTTGTGTTGAGCTTGGATGCCTGTGGCTCAAAACACGTCTTTTGGATGCATAGTCTAGGATGTGTAGCCAGGGCTCAATTAAATGATTATTCATTCTTCTTTTAAATGCATAATCAATTAATTGATTTATTAAGTAAATTGCTCATTTGTAATGAGAAAATGTTTTTTTCTACTAATATGATGGGTAAATTAGTAACTATATGCTGGACACATGTCACTTGGATGCTGGGTTATAACCAAAGACATCTGATTTTTGATTACACGGTTTAATGAAAACCATTAACATAATCTCTCCATTTACAGTCCTTTTGGCTCTAAATGTATACACACTCAGGGGTTAAAATGGGATGGACCAATCCCAAATAGTATTCCTTTAATTGAGTAAATAAATCCAATAAGGCAGTTTAATATAAAATTATAGAAAGACAGTTCATTTTTTATATGCTGCTGTCTGGGATTGCTTTCAGCTGATGCCATTGAGAGACTCCATAAATCAGGAAGTAATGTCAGTCCCACAGTCTCTTACATCCTCAATGCATACTTTCTTCTTTCTCATCCCAAGAGAAGGTCCTGTGTTCATATTGAATACAGTGGGGCAAAAAAGTATTTAGTCAGCCACCGATTGTGCAAGTTCCCCCACTTAAAATGATGACAGAGGTCAGTAATTTGCACCAGAGGTACACTTCAACTGTGAGAGACAGAATGTGAAAAAAAAATCCATGAATTCACATGGTAGGATTTGTAAAGAATTTATTCGTAAATCAGGGTGAAAAATAAGTATTTGGTCACCTCAAACAAGGAAAATCCCTGGCTCTCACAGACCTGTAACGTCTTCTGTAAGAAGCTTTTGTGTCCCCCACTCGTTACCTGTATGAATGGCACCTGTTTGACCTCATCATCTGTATAAAAGACACCTGTCCACAGCCTCAACCAGTCAGACTCCAAACTCCGCCATGGCCAAGACCAAAGAGCTTTCGAAGGACACCAGGAAAAGAATTGTAGACCTGCACCAGACTGGGAAGAGTGAATCTACAATAGGCAAGCAGCTTGGTGTGAAAAAAATCAACTGTGGGAGCAATCATCAGAAAATGGAAGACATACAAGACCACTGATAATCTCCCTCGATCTGGGGCTCCACGCAAGATCTCATCCCGTGGGGTCAAAATGATCATGAGAACGGTGAGCAAAGATCCCAGAACCACACGGGGGGACCTGGTGAATGACCTGCAGAGAGCTGGGACCAAAGTAACAAAAGTCACCATCAGTAACACACTACAACGGCAGGGAATCAAATCCCGCAGTGCCAGACGTGTTCCGCTGCTGAAGCCAGTGCATGTCCAGGCCCGTCTGAAGTTTGCCAGAGAGCACATGGATGATACAGCAGAGGATTGGGAGAATGTCATGTGGTCAGATGAAACCAAAGTAGAACTTTTTGGTATAAACTCAACTCGTCGTGTTTGGAGGAAGAAGAATACTGAGTTGCATCCCAAGAACACCATACCTACTGTGAAGCATGGGGGTGGAAACATCATGCTATGGGGCTGTTTTTCTGCCAAGGGGACAGGACGACTGATCCGTGTTAAGGACAGAATGAATGGGGCCAAGTATCGTGAGATTTTGAGCCAAAACCTCCTTCCATCAGTGAGAACTTTGAAGATGAAACGAGGCTGGGTCTTCCAACATGACAATGATCCAAAACACACCGCCCGGGCAACAAAGGAGTGGCTCCGTAAGAAGCATTTGAAAGTCCTGGAGTGGCCTAGCCAGTCTCCAGACCTCAACCCCATAGAAAATCTGTGGCGGGAGTTGAAAGTCCGTGTTGCTCGGCGACAGCCCCAAAACATCACTGCTCTTGAGAAGATCTGCATGGAGGAATGGGCCAAAATACCAGCTACTGTGTGTGCAAACCTGGTAAAGACCTATAGTAAACGTTTGACCTCTGTTATTGCCAACAAAGGTTATGTTACAAAGTATTGAGTTGTATTTTTGTTATTGACCAAATACTTATTTTCCACCCTGATTTACGAATAAATTCTTTACAAATCCTACCATGTGAATTCATGGATTTTTTTTTTCACATTCTGTCTCTCACAGTTGAAGTGTACCTCTGGTGCAATTTACTGACCTCTGTCATCATTTTAAGTGGGAGAACTTGCACAATCGGTGGCTGACTAAATACTTTTTTGCCCCACTGTATGTCTGTAAAGTTTTGGTAAATTGGGAGTGAGCCTAAATGGAGTACCGTGTTTGTTTGTGTCACTCAAAAAACGTTTTCATTGATTTTCTCTTTTTTTTGTTGTTGCTTGATTTCAACTACTTTAATGTGTAGTCACATGACCTAACTTTTTTTTAAGTGAGTCCAAAATTAGTTTTTTTGGGTGCACAATGTTTTGTTGAAATAAAACTGACGACTGAAGTACAAAAAAAGTTAAGTAAATTCTAAAAACCAGCAATGGTGAAATTTAACCTTGTTGAGCGTCGATCATTTTAGATGCAAGGTTTCATGCAGCTCAACAAATAGCAGCAACCATTCAGTTTCTGTGTAGTTTGAATATCCCCATGGCAACCAGCTGACTGTGTAGTTGCTGCTAGGAGTGAAAAATCTTAATTTGTGATAACTCCACTCTAAAAATTGGGGAAAGACAGAAAAAAGGGACAAGAGGAAAGTTAAAGATAATTTTTCAAGGTAGGGACTGCTCAACAAGTGACACTGGATAAATTAGAACTTTAAAGGTTACATGTAAAGTCCTCCATCCTAAAATTTAGCGATGATCAATCCATTTCTTAGTGAAAAAAATTCCAATTCAATTCAATTCAATTCAATTCAATTTTATTTATATAGCGCCAAATCACAACAAATGTCGCCTCAAGGCGCTTCATACCAGCGATTCCACCAGCCTGTCCTACACTTAGCTTCACTGACAAAAATATTATTGAGTCTGCTTATAACCAAGGAGTGATTTGTGACACTGAGCTCTGTTTCGATGCTCAAGTAAAAATATTATCCAGTCATGCTTCTATCAGCAAAAAATAAAAAATGTAAATAATTATAAAATCCATTCAGTCTGTTTTGCTAATGAGTTGCACAGGATCATGCATGCTTTTTTCCCGCCTTAATGATTACAATGCTCCTTAAACAAGCATCAGTCAGAGCTCACTTCACTGATTCTTGTTGATTCACAATGCGGCTGCTCAGCTTTTAACTGGCACCAAGAAATATGAACATATTAATCTGGTACCGGCAAATTTGCACTCACTGCCTGTTAAATTTGGTTGATTTAAAAATCTTACTGATGACTTTTAGCCTCACTCCAAAGTATATGATGGACTTACTAACCCTTAATATACCTATGCACTTATTTAGATTGTTGAATGTGGCTCTGCTGGTTATCTCGAGGTCTCGGCTAAACAAAGGTCAGCAGGTTTTTGCAGTGGAGCAGTCTGTCCTGTACATCCTGTACATTTAAAATTCTTCCTTTTAAACATTTCTTAACAGCTTTATTAAGAAAAGTCCATAAATCCATTTTATTCTGCCTATTCAATTCAGGGTCACGGGGGGCGTGAGCGGCTGGAGCCTATCCCAGCTACCATAGGGCAAGTGGGGGTACACCCTGGACAGGTCACAAGTCTGTTCCAAGGCTCACATAGAGACAGACAACCATTCACACCTATGGGTCATTTAGAGTCATCAAATAACCTAATCCCACAAACTGCATGTCTTGGACTGTGGGAGGACATACAAATGGCACAGAGAAAAGCTGTGGCCAGATGGTGGCTTTGAACCCAGCACCTGGGACCAGTGCCGACCATGCCAATGATTTATAAATAAATAAATTATTTAAAAAAAAAATTATATCACATTTTTATTTTTTTAAGTTATGTGGTTATTTCATATAAAATGTCTTGAAAAACAAGTTAACTGATCACAAGAAAGAAAAAATATATTATCACTTAAAATAGTTTTTATTTGTGTTGCACCACCACCGAGATGAAACCAATGACTCTCTCATTATAACTTGCTAATGGTCCAGCAAACCTCTGCATAAAACTGTCAGCATATTTAATATGTGCGACTTTACTTTCAGAATACACAAAACAAGACAGCTTTGCATGTCTATCACTTGATCCTTCCCCCCCACTCACAACATATACATAGTATGTGTACATAATAAATAACTTGGACGTTTTCACCATAGTAATGCCCTACTATAAATGCAGTTACCTCATTGTTACCAGCTCTAGATGACATTTAGACAGTCACACTACTTGAATCTCAGCTTCCTCCCTCACTTCCTTCCGACATTTTATTCCATTTAAATAATGCAGTCACAAAGAGTCATTGGGGGGTGGGGATCCGTTATTGAGAGAGTGATATAGAATGCTGGGATGCATGATCAGACGCTCTTATCGCTTTCACAGAGCAGGTTATAGTGCAGCAGGGAGAACTCTGTATTGTCATGTCTCTCCTAAGTGCTTAACCCTATGGTTGATGTGATAACGATACGCAGTCTGAAGAGTTTGTAATACGTTATAGTTTTCCCCATATGCATAAGACCCAGATGATGCATGGTGCGGCTTGGATGTGTGCTCATGGAGTATGGTTAAAGGACATTTCAGGGCATGGGTGAAATTAACTTTGTGCTGCACTGCTAGTGTGATGTGAGCAACTACAGCCCTCACTGTTAGTAACAGAGGATGAGGAGGGGAAAAAAAATCGGCAGCCACCCATATCCATTCAGAGCACCTTCTACGACAGTGACGGCATCGGTGAAAAATGTCATAATAAGATTGGAAGCACTGAAGAAGCTAACCTTGCCAGATGATTTATTTGATGTCTATTCATTTTATTCTCAGCAGCTTCTCTGAGAGGATACTGTTAATTACATATAGTCTATTGAAGAGCAAATGAGCTTGACAGTGTTCCATCATGTTGTCACAGGAGGGAACGAGAGTGTGTGTGTGTGTTTGCGTGGGCACACACATTCACAGGTGGAGTCTGTTATGCTCTTTCTCCTTTGCACTAATCTGCCTGTCAGTAATGAAGTCTGAGGCTTAAGTGTGGGAGAGAGCAGGCGTCATCCATTAGTCTCATCCATTTCCATTAATGTTCACGGATTACTTATTATTCCCTGATTAATAAACACTCGGCAAGCGTGTCCTCAAAGCAGTCTCAATAAGGACAGCTTCATTAATGATTAGTTTTAAGGCTATTAATATCCCAGTTACTGGCATTCACAGCCAGCAGTAGCTCAACCTGTGTTATTATTGTGAGTGTTTTATGAAAGCATATTCGGGGGAGACGAGCAACTACAGGTGCATTAGCCACTGACATTGGTTTCTATACTTTCAAGGTAAAAATTTCATAAACAAGTCACATTGCATTGGTATTTGGACATATTTGACGAAAAGACAAGTAATCCAATTAGTTAACAGACTGGGGTGTTATTGATTTCAGAAAAAAAAAACATTACCCAATCAATTAGAAGGTTAATGAAACTCCTTTACTTTGTGAAAACAGCACAGGATAGAGCTAGAGAGTGTGTGAAAGTGTGTTTGTTAAACTCAAAACATCACAGCATAATTTCATGTCAGATTTGACTTTCAGGCCGCACCCAGATGGGGTGCAGATGTCTCCTGTCACACAAAGTAATGTGCATGCACACACAGCCAAAAACCATAAAATGTAATATATTTTATTGAAATGTGTAATTTTAGACATATGCAAGTATTAAACAGATATGAAATACGTTTTTATCCTCTTTGTGGAACTCAAATCGACTCAACAATCAAGCGCTTGTTTTTCCATTTAAACGTTACATCCTGTGCCACTCAACCCCGTGGACAAATTGTCACACTTGTCCTGAACACCACTCCTCTTTAATATTCATATAACACAGGACTTGAACTCCTGCCACTTCAACTCTTAGCTGGATTATATATCGGACACAATTAGATTCTTGCAGAGTGGTATAAATAGCCCGGGGATGTTTGCATGAATTACACCATGCCGGAAACTATTGTAATGTATTGTGATGCAGTGTTCACATTTTGCCTGTGCAAATCTCCCTGGTCTCATGACACTAATCCTTAGCATAGTAAATTCTATGTTGTCTCATTTAACACCATGCCCGAGGTTGTTTTCCTTTCAATAATCTCATAGGCAACTATAACTTGATTAAATTCCCCCAAAATTCCAAGGGTAAATCTAGTGATTGTATGCAAATGGAATTAATCTAAGGAACAATTGTGTTGCCCATCTTTCTTGATATTTATTCCTCTGTCCTTTAAATCAGCTTTCACTCACACACACACACACACACACACACACACACACACACACACACACACACACACACACACACACTGTGACACAAACTCCAATCCAATTATATAGATAAATAGGCTAATCATGCCACACAAATTTTAATATGAGGTTCATGGGCAGGTCGATAAGCATAATCATTCACAGTGCCAAATTCAGAGCACAATTTTAGATAAGAGAGATGGGGCAAACGAGAGAAAGAGGGTGAAATGAACAGATAAATACTTGTATATTAGACATTAACATATGGATCATAAGGGAGCCAGATAAGGAGGGAGACATTTCATTAACGGAAAGAAACATTTGATTAAAAGAATTTTCTATTTACATCACTTCCCGTAATCCATTGGATGTGGATAGCGCTGCTTCCCAAACACTTTAGCAGACCTTTGAGGAAAGAGGTGAATGAAACTTATTCTGCCTAAAAACCTTGTTCCTTCATTCAAGACAATGCAATACAAAGACTGTTTGCGATTTCATATTTTATGCATTGATAGCAGATTACATATGTTGTCGTGCAAACTTAAAACAAGTTATTTGTTTAAGGAGCACCACAAACTACTTCTAAGCAATAAAAAAAAAAAAAATCACAGCCTTAACTGATTCAAGGCATTTCTATCATTCTTTCTGAATCCACACACTCCTTCACATTTATTCTTTGCATGCACATGAAAAGCACATTTTCTTATGTTTCTCATCACCACAACAACCTACTGGCCCAAGCATGCTGCTCATCTAATCACGATGATTTTCATAAATATTTTGTTTGGCCTATTTCCTCCCTACAGGAATATAAGTATTTCTTTGATATTTTAAAAATCAGGAATATGTTTCTTAATGATTGAGTTAAGAGGAAAATAGTGTGACCATGCACATCTGTTTAGCTGATGACAACACAGGCAGCACAGATTGTGTGATGCATGTGGTTGTGTGTCTGGCTGCATGAAGGTAGGAAGAAACTGTTACTGTTAAAGGCTTCGAGCTTTAATTAGAAAAAAAGTTCAGTAATATTAATTTAAACTTCTGCATACACACACACACGCACACACACACACACGCACACACACACATACACACGGTAATGTAAAGTGTACTCATTGCTCCCTGCATGAATAGGGAAATCCGTCCCAACTCCACATGAATTTCTGCTAAGACTAAACAGCACAGCATGACTGTCTTCACAAACATCAACCAGTAAGAAACAAATGCTAATGAAGCCTCATCTACCCTCATGTAACATATTCCATCTGTGTCTATATCATTGCCAGCTAGGAAAAAATAGTATTGATAAACTTGTTCCATCTGAAATAGATCAACACAGAAAGACTCACAGTAGCAGTGTTATTATGGTATAGCACTTACTGCAATACAGTAATACTGATTAGCGTGTAATTGTCCAACAATTAAATCTATTTTATAGACTAGAATGAGATGGTAACAACGAAATTTACAGAGAAGAATAAATACTACACCATAAGCAATATTAAATAGTGCATAACCTCTGGGTAATGTAGTTTTATTTATAATTTAGAACTAATTTTTTTGTTTTAGTCTACTTGACTAAATGTTATTGTCATGGTTACGCTGTGTGGCAGGCAGGATGAGGACCCAAACACAAAAAGGTAAACTCAAAGCAGCAGCTTCATTTGCTGAAAAAACAAAAAACAAAACCCAAACACCAAATACAAGAAGCAAAACATAAAACTAGAAGCTAGGAAACTAGAAGCAGAGGAACTAGAAACTAAGAACTGATGGGAAGTAACAATGCGAATCAGGACCACGGGGACAACACAACAAAGAACACAAAAAACACAGGGCTTAAATACACAAGCAGGACAATGAGAGGATGGGAAACAGGTGGGAACACAGCTGGGACAAATCAGACCTAACAATACAAGCAAGACTAGTTTTACTGCATAGAGGACAAAGACTATCAAAATAAGACAGGAAATACACAGAAATACACAAACTCATGCAAGCCTAACACACTGACTGGGGAGACATAGGGAACATAGCGACAATGGTGACATGAACATGGGAGACAGGAAAAGCATAAAGTAGACATGGGAACAGAGACTAAACACAGGCTGAGAAAACACTGAGAGAACAAAGATCACTGAGAACTGAAGAAAACAAAAAAAAGTTTTTGCGTTTTTCCAGACGTTTTTGCTCCAGGCGGTTTACAAAGTGTCTTACTTGACATCCTTGAAGTTGTGTCTTTCCTGGGAACAGATCAAATGTGTGTAGCCTTGAGTTTACTTCTGATTGGATAACTTCCAAACACCTCCCCCTTTCCGCACAACTTAATTAGTTCTGACTTGATTTTGTCTCTCGAAAATAGTTTCATATTTTCAATCTTTCACAATATTTTTGTCTTCTTGCATTAGTTTTTAAGTAGTTATCATCTTGCTTTCTTTGTTGATGGTCAGTGAAATTAACGATAAGTAGCATTTGCTGACTACTTAAAATTACTTAATGAGCAACTGAGTATACTTATATCCTCTTTCCTTTATTTATTTATTCTATTTAATTCTGTATTACACTATTATTATTGTTATTATTATTATTTTTTTATACAGCTGACAATTTGTGATCACATAGACCTCAGTGATGTTCTAACCATGATAGTTTTAGTGCCAAAGTCACCTCTAAGGATGCTGCCTCTTCTCATGAAACTGATCAATACAAAACTGTGTGTGTCTAGTAAAAAAGCAAAACACTGTGATAAAACACAGTGAACACAAAGTACATCTTAATTGTAAAACACCTCAAATGTAACGCAGCCTTAATCAAAAATAGTAACACAACCATTAAGAGCTTTAATCGCATACATTCAAGAGCACTTAGACAGCGATTTAATTGGTATGTAATGATCCCAATCGATAAAGCATCTGTATTTGAAGGACAAACACGCATTTCTACTCTACTAAATGTGCGTCAGTGTCCAATCACAATCAGTAACTGAGAGTGACAGAAGTGTATTGTGCTGTACTTTCAGAAATCTGTGCATCAAAAAAAAAAACAAAAAAAAAAAACGTATAAACAACAGTTTGTGTCCTAAAAAGAAAAATCTCAGCCTCTGACATTTTAACTCTCACTGGGGAGTTATAGTAAAGTATGACTTCCTGAAGCTTTAGGGATTCATCCTATTCAAT
Source organism: Neolamprologus multifasciatus (assembly GCF_963576455.1). Classification (NCBI taxonomy): domain Eukaryota; kingdom Metazoa; phylum Chordata; class Actinopteri; order Cichliformes; family Cichlidae; genus Neolamprologus; species Neolamprologus multifasciatus. The sequence continues at coordinate 17,456,839 of NC_140457.1, read as the reverse complement.
TTAGAGTTTAGAGTTGTTAGTTAATTATATAAATCTCAGTTAAGCCCCTCTATGACTTATGATCAACTAATCACTGAAAGGTTCAGATTGCTGTCAAGTGTCTCTCCCCACTTCAGCTGAAGGCGGCATTTCAAACGTTTACTGGCTAAAAGCCTGGGCCAAAGAAAAATGACATTGACCACTAGTTAATCCCTTTTTGTCAATCTTCACATTTTTAGCATAGGTTTGGTAGTAGGCTCCATTTCCACATGACAGAAAAAGATGTAAAAAATAGTACCAGGGTCAATTTATTGGTCTTCCTATTAATTTGTTTTTGAGATTTTGCCAAACAGCCTGCAATTACTACACTGCAGAAGTTACTTACAGTAGTGGAAAATTGAGTCTACTGAAATGCACCTCCAGTATTTTTTTTTTTGGCTATAAAGCCACACAATATGTACAAACAATTAGCCACAATAGACTATTTTTAAAAAGTAGTTTTAGATTATGTTTAATAAGCAGATAAATCTGGTGCTTTCCCCACAATGCTTTTGTAGGAATATTCAGCTGGAAAATCTTGGGTCCTAGTATTTGAGTGGATCCTGCTTTGATATGCACCATTTACCTAAAGATTGTTGCAGATACCCAAGCAAATGCCAGCTGCACTGCTCGACAGCGGCAGCCTCAACAGGAGGACGGTACATTATGCTGCAAAATCTGATAAGAAACAGCTGGGGAAAGGGAACAAAGAGCCCAAGATACTGACCAGCCCTCCAGACTTCCAAGATTCCAGCTTGATCAACATCCAGGGTCTGCACCAGTACAATTTACAACCCACAGAACCCACACCTCAGAACATCCTGAGAAAGTCTTGTGGGCCCAACAGCACAAGGCAGACAAATGCCATGACAGGCTTTGGTTTTGGCTTATACTGGTAAAAATCTGAAATATTTTTATGTTGTTTCATTCACTCACTTAACCTCACAAAACAGTCTAACAGAAAATAGATGAGTCCAGAAATGTAAACACCAGTCAGCTTTATGAAAATTTCAAAATGTTAAAGGATGAAAAAGATATTCCTTAAAAATTGATTTCAATGTTTCTGAGTATCTGCTACATTTAATCACATGAGATTCAAAAAAAGGGCAGTATTATCAATGCATGGGCCGTCAGGGTTACAAGAAAAACAGTTGAATCTATGCAGATCTGAGAAATCCTTCCATTGCTTGTGGGCTGAATACAGTTCATGACCTGGAATGGATGTGCTCTCAATGAGCCAATCAATTGGTAATGCTGGAGGTGATGGTGAGTAAACTAATCCCTTGGGCGGCAAGAGAAATCTGGATTCTATTCCATTTCCACTCAACAATGACTGTTTCTCCTGGAAGCCAGAGCAGAATAATCAAACAACATCACTGTAAGAGATCAATATCGAGTCAATAAAAGCACTGTTCCATGTCTTAATCTAAACTTCTACATTTTATCCTCTTTTAGAGTCTCATAAAGTTGAGTTTGAGCTCATTTGTTAACATATATTGCATAATACATATGCAGTCAATTGTCAGTTTTTCTACCTGACCTGATGTGTGACTTTATGTGAGTGACATTACCCTAATGTTTGTTTTGCACAAAAAATGTATTAACACCCATAAGATTTGCAAAATATGACAATATGAGGTACAAAAACACAGCATCTGTGCTGACTAGTGTATCAGATATCAGAATACCTTACTGGGTCTTATCTGAGCAAAGCAAGAGGCAATCTGCAATACTGATACGGAGTCAGTCCCACAAAGGTTCAAAGCTGGTTGCTGATTCATAGCCGAGTCTATATTCTTTGTAACAGACAGTGCATATCCATATCCACTGGGTTTCTAAAAATGTGAAAACATGAGTGTAATATTCTTTCAGAACAGACAGTTCATTGAAGATAATACTGTACACTGACATAGCACCTATATTGAAACAAAGTAAGCTGATATCTAGGTACACAGGGCTGTGTAAAGTACAGGTCTGCGAAGGTGCCTGTGGGCTTTTTTTTCAGAGATGGGTAGGCGGTGACAGTGGTAATGCATATAACCTACTATGCAGTCTGGTTCATGCTATCAGTTGAGAGGAGCTGCATACATTTCTTTCACAAATAATCTAATCTTTTTAATTTGAGAGATAAGGAAGAATTGACTGTAATTACGTGCAGCTGAGTCTGTGAGGAATTCATAAAAAAGATGAAGCTAAGCCCATCTGCTGACTGGGAAACCAGGGGAGGCAGCGACAGTGGAGGGAGGGAGAGAACAAATGAAAGAAAGAGACTCTAAAATCATTAAATCAGCCACTATCTCCCCTCCTCTGTCACTCACGGAGAAAAAAGACACTAATGAAATATTAATGCCTTCCTTATTTTGAGATTTACATTAATCTTTCCCCTCTCTTTCTGTCTCGCGCTCACTTTCCCTCTTCTGCACATTGCTGTATGTAAAATTTGAAAGCTGCGCTCAGAACGACTTGAATATATATTTCTAATGAGATGGCCTCGCTACAGGATGGCTCATTTTTCTACCTGTTTTGCAACCCAAAGTTGCATATATTGCACCAGCAAATATGGTAGCGCTCACGAATAGGGGGGAGGGGGGCAAGACAAGGGATTGGGAGATGGTGGGTAGGGGTTGGTTGCTTGATCTTTCAGTGAAAAGACAGAGAAAATGAGAACGAAAGCAAGAGCAAGAACAAGAGGGAGCGACACAGAGAGAGACAGAGAGAGCAAGCGGTACTGACTGCAGCTCTAACAGCAGTAGCAGCCATTCAAGCAAAAATGTGGCAGTTTCCTCTGGCCTTGTCCCATTTGGCAGGGCTTCAAATGGGAAAGGAAAACAAAAAAGCTGGGGGGTAGATGGTCCCATGGCGCGGAGGAATTAGAAGTGTGTCAGGTAAAACAGCCACAACTTTCTCAGTGTCCACCCCCACCAAGACCTGAAGCAAAAGCAAACCTGACACCACAGATGCTACTACCTCTCTCAAACACACAAGCTGCATACGGGGGTGAAAGTATGAAGGTGTTAGAATTACCTCAGCTGTGCTTACACTCACACACAAAGCTAAATAGGAAACCATCTGAGCCTCTGCAGAACTGTTATACGTGTTTTGTTTTTTTCTTCATTTTTACTTTGGAATGGCTTTAAAATTGGATACTGAGCCAAACTGTTGTTGACAATTTTGCTATGAACTGTCCACTTGTGTACAGTGTACAAGTGGCAATACTGTAAAAACTGCATTTTGCCAATACACATCTTGACACAACCAAAGTGTGAATAAATATGGATGGTATGGAACATTGATCCTGGAAGTGAGCATTTCTTTGCAGGATACTGCCTTCTGCTATCCTATCAGTGATTCATCATTCCATGCGAAATGTCCTGGCAGACCCAAGCATTCCCATGCTGTCCTACATTATGCAGTTATTTCCCAGCAGTACTTCCATTGCAGCTACATGCATTTGCCACACAGACGTGTGATTTCTTTTTTTCTTTCTCTCTCTCTCTCCCCCCCCCCTCCCCCCTCCTGGCGTCCAGAGCAGCAGTGTGGCACAGTCAGTGTACTGGTGTGGCAGTACACTGATTGTGCACACACATTGAAATCAGCTATCCACACCGTAGCAAATGGCAAGCGGCACACACTGCAAGCTGATGCTGCCTCTGCTACACTGTTTGATGTTGTCTGTGCCTGCAGGGTGTATGTAGGAATGAGCGCATGTATGTGTCTGAGTGGCTCAGCGGAAGGGCGTGCAGGTGTCTGGTGCGTGCATGAGTTAAAAGAAGGTACTATGCAGTGCCAATCACCGTGATAGACACTCTTCATCTTCCTTAGAGACCAAGGACAACAAAGAGCACATTTAATAGGAAGACTAGACTCAGATGACACTAAAGACTGCCTTCTAACCCAGACATCCAGAAGTAGACACTTTCACATTATTAAGACAAGACAATTGGCTGATTTTACTCAATTATGTCTCACTGAAAAGGCTTCTTGTGCAACTGCATAACCTGACAACTCAACTTATTTCTTTATACAATATGGAATAAAATAATCTTGAACTTGAATATAATAAAATAAAATTATAGCAAGCAGAGTAAAAGTGCATGAATGGAAACTATAAACCGGAACAAGGCATAAAAGCTGTTTCTGATCTGATCAACTCATATGCTGCAGCTTTGTCGCTTACATATAACAAACAAACAAGCAAACAAGTGAACAAACACGTGATTAATGACGAAAACTCTCTTGAGTGGCTAGCCTCTTAAAGCATGATGGTCAAACAAAAATAGCAATAAAGTGGTGGTCAAGTACAGTTTTTCTAAACTATGTTGTACAGCGACATTCTGCTATAGTGAATATTTATTGTGATGAATTAGACAAATGCATATGAGGAGTTTTTATCTGGGAAGTCCACATCAAAACAATTATACTATCCTGTGAGTCATCTGCTTCACTTTTCAAGAACACTGGAGAGTTTCTTCAGTTCCTAAGTTTAAAGTACAAGAATATAAGGCACCTTGACAGTGTGTATTTCTATTTCCGTTCTTCAGGAATAAGAGGGGCAAAATTGATCCGGAGGCTATTCTTGAAAATACGTTTGACTGGTGCTGCTACTCTCCCGTCTCCCTCTCTCACTCATTACCCAGTCTGAGCTACTGACTTCCATAATCCTGGAAGGTTTAATGCCGCTGTATTGTGATTGGTTAGACATTACATCAGGGTGATGTAATACTCCTAGGACTGGCTAGTGTGTCAGGCATGGGGAGGGAGGGAGGAAGGTAGGAGAAGGAAGGGTTGGGTGGGCTGAGTGCTGAACGGAGAGAGAGGGTTGGCGAAGGGAGGTGTGTGTGTGTGCGTGTGTTGGGGGGGGGGGGGGTGTTATTGAGCAGAAGAACTCTCTTTCTTTCTTTCTCTCTCTCTCTCTCTCTCTCTCTCTCTCTCTCTCTCTCTCGCCTGCAGCCAGTCAGTGTGCATGTGCAGCCGCCACAGAAAGCCTCTAATCCCAAAGCACACAGCAGTGCTTTGGAGAAGGAGGGAAATAATCAAGACTGTTTCCATAGGCCCCAATCTAAAGGCTGGAGATAAGCTTTGCTGTGCATGCTGCTGTGTGGACTGGTAGCAGCTGTGTGTATTGGGATACATACACAAAGCAGAAATGGGATTTTTTGGGGGGCTGAAATTCAATCATTAATTGCAAATAGACAGAGGAGAGGAAGATGATTGTTTGGCAGGGACAGAAAATGCCAAGGCATTAGGTGTTTGTGCATAATGACTCGTAGCCAATTTCTCACTTCAGTGCAAGGTGCTTTTTCATGGATCCAAAGGTGTTATACCATATCTCTGAGTTGAGATGAGGTTTGTGAAAAGCAATGCCCAGGGCGCAAGCAATGTGTTTTCACCTGATTGCTTTCATACCATAGTAGACAATGCTTTGAAACACTAAAACAGTGATTTTGGCAAAAATGACATTTCAGTCCAAAAGTTAGATTTCCATATTGAAACATAAAGTGATGGATAACCTAAATTGTTTTATTAAATTCAACCACTAAAGAGACAGATAAAGGAAAAAAACATAAGCAGACCAATCTGGCTGCTGCACTGCATGCTATTGCTAGATCATACAGCAAATATCACATCAAAATAACTGCTCCATAAAGAAATGGAAATGAAAAGTTCTTCAGTATTGTATTTTTTTAATAAAAAACTGCACATGCAAGATATAGACACGTTAAACCAAATTAAACCACTGATTTTACAACTCATAACAGCTCAGAAATTAGAAAGAGAGTATACTTCATTGATTCCCATGGGAAATTCCTCTCTGTATTTAACCCATTCACTCAGTGAAGCAGTGGGCAGTCATGGGGCGCCCGGGGAGCAGTGTGTAGGGACGGTACCTTGCTCAGGAGTACCTCAGGATAGCCGTTCAGTGTCTTCGAATCACCGACCTTCCGATCATGGGGCCACCACTCTACCTACTGAGTAATCCCTGCCCCCTTATTTGGTGCATTATGATCTACAGTAGATACCCAAACATTAGCAATGGCCTTCCAAACTAGAGGTCAAACTCCTGCAGCATATTAACAAATCTCCCATTCTGGGTCTGTCATTTGGCCCTGAGGCTCTGTGGATGTCTTCCATCAGCCCTGATCCATGAGTTTTTTTTGGAGGGGAAAATGCTCTCTGTTGCCCAAATTTACAGATAATGAATTCAGAGTGCTGAGGCAACCACAGGTAAATATGGCAAAATACATTCGTCATTTGAAAGATTGTAAATAAAGAGAGAGTATGTACGAGCCAAAGAATGCACTCACTTTTAATATGGTGTCTCGGTGAAATAGGATTGGATTGGGAAAAAAAAAGCCTGGGGAGACCTGCTGCGGTTTTGAGCCTGCTAGGAAATGGGACATTGAATAATGGAATGAGACGTTGTATTAAATGTGCAAGCTAAAATTGTGAAAGGTTAAAAGAAGATGGCTCGAAAGCCTGACAGAACTTATTTGCTGAGAACGGTGTCAAAAATCTCTCCGAAATCAGTTTAAGGTCATACATTGCCGTGAGTTAAAAAATCTCTCCCTCATCTTGTGTTAAAATAAAGCCTTCAAAAATATGAACAAGATAGCGTGACTGAATGCATTTCTGCTGCTCTGAGAGCCCTTCTGAAGTTCATAATGTTTATTCGTTAAGAGAAATCTTGCAAACTAACTTCCTGTGGACAGGCGCACGATCAGCTGTCAGTCACCAAACTGACAGAAGTCTCTGAAAGCAAAGTCGGACAACCTTTGAAACAAACTGGGAGGGGAAAAAAACCCTACCTGAATGACAACTTGTCAGAATAAAAGACTGCTATTTCTTATTTTGCTTGAGGCTAGGAACGGAAACTAGGTAATGACTACAATGATCACACAAGTGAATACACACACATGCACGCACACACACACACACTTACTGACACTGACACTGTTACAGTGGCTGTGACTGGTTCCTTTAAAGGATGTCTGCTGAGCTTAATGTGCTTATTCCAACAGCAAATGTTCTGATTATAATCAGCATAATCAAAACACACTTAAACATTCAATAACATTGATGCACTTAAGTGCCCTGTGCTGATTAGATGTATATATGTTGTTGAAGTTGACTTCATTTGTATATTCATAAGGCAAATTTTAAAGTTGTATTCATATTGTTCATTTCTGAATATTATTCCTCCTTATTTTTTTTTTATTTTTTCAAGTTAAAGAACATGTTAACAGCAGTGTTTCAAAACCTATAGATCACGCCCTTCCAGTCCTTATTTTTCTAAGCCCGGTCTTTGGCTATACTGCAACATGTTGCAACTAATTTCCTTCTGCACTCAGGTCTCTCTGTTTATGCTATGCCTACATTGTCTGCACCGTTATATGGCTGTCTAGCGTGCACTGCACTCCCCTCACTGTGACAGAGGTCAGTGAGTGCTCGGAGCTGGGCTGACGTCATGCTGCTGCAACCTTGCAGACACACCAGCAGGCGAGCAGACGGACAGACAAAACCAGCGAGCAGGCACGGTGTATTTATAGCCTATTTACATATGCTAGCCTCACAGAAAGATGCATGGCTTGATACTCCCTGAAGGCAAACCAATACTGAATATGTCGATCTTATAATGTGGAATCACCAAGACTGATTTCTGCAAGGCTCTGTCCAAAATACTTCATAAAATCTAAATATGACAGAATGCAGTGATGTGGAAGTGATTTAAACCCTAGAGTGATTTGAAAATGGTGCAAAAAAAATAGCACAATAAAAATATTATATACTATTACAAGTGAAAAATGTTGTTTTTGTAGCACTTGAATTTAATTCAGAAACTGCTTTCAAATAAGCGAGGATAAAGGAAACAAAAGTCTGGATAGGTTGTGTAATTTGAAACAATCAAAAATAAACTAAAAGTGGTATAAACAGTATAACTAATCAGTTATAACCAATCAGAGTTCTTCACAATCCTGTGAAAAACAGCATGGCTCAGTTTTTTAAAACTGATGTTTCTCAGTGTAAAGAATTTTGAGAATCATCTATGAAACACAATAAAAGATTGTGAAAAGCCTGCAAAAAACACAAAAGACCAACACTGAATTATCATGATATGCTGGTCCTCATGGTTTAAAAATTAGAAATGATTTTGTACAGTCCCAAATCTTTTAAAAACAACTGTTGGTGAACTTTATCATGCAAAGAAAATATGGAGTTTAGTAAATCAATTTTGAAAATGATTGCATTCTTTTGTTTTAGCTAAACTGTGATCTACAAGAATGAGTGACTCTCTCTGAATGTGCAGGTATGAATGAATGGATATATCATATTATACATCGGCTAATAACACAGCGAGGATGTACAATTTGTGCAATGCTTATCAGCTATAGCAGGCAACTGCTACAGGCACTGTCTCTGATGCTGATATTCACCTCCCACTGACAAGCTGCTGCACGCTCTTCTGCTCTACGCTGTATGCAAATATGAAACCGTTAATGTCAGAATGCAGTCTAATTCCACATTATTTTCCGGGTAGTGGGCAGTCAGGTTGACTTTGAAATGGACTGTGGGTGATTAGCTTGGAATGCTGGAAGAATACTGAGGTCTCTCTGGCGAACCCCACAGCTGGTGCTGGAGTCAACGGAGCAACGATCCAGGTAATTAATTCTTTGACAAGCATCAGTGATTTGGAAAATCAGTAAGAATGGCAGACACTGATCAAAAGGGAAACACGTGAAGAGATGTTTAAACACTGGGCGTCAGTCATGCAGGGGCCCAGATGCAGGCCCAAAGCCCAAACACCAAACAACACAATACACCAAGGTGGCTATCAAACAACAGCAGGTTGGAGGATACCGAATTTGTTTTGGAGTGGCACTTACAAACATGGAGAAAGTTATGCACCAAATGTAATTTATATAATAGGAGTTATTTCATGGGCGTGTACATACTACTTTGCACATGGAAATGAAAGCAATCACATATGGCTAGAAGTATGAACACACTGCTAAAGTGCACTCAACATGTACAGTAAACAAATAATGTAAATACAGATAACTCATGCATGTATATTCCAGTCACAAATCCGTGCATGCAGTACAAACATTATAAATGTAGGACCCCTGAAATATAACTCAATATTCAGGCAGGGGCATGTGGTAAAGATCAATTCATTTTCAGTATTTATTATGCATATTGCACTAAGCCTATAACTGTTGAATGAAATGCAAACAATGGCACGCTATTCACGGGCATGAGATCACACAGATGCAAGCACACATAGAGCACTCTTCATAAATACACAAGAGCCTGTGTTGTCGTTACTGCCATAGACTTGATTAAATCATGCCTATATCCTTTCCCTGATTGTATGGATGGAGAGAAAAACACACAAGCGGTAAGACCATAATGAAACATCATAGGCATGGCTATTACAGACACACTGTCCAGAATACAAATTCCCCATGAAGGTATTTGTTTTCATCCATCAGTATTCATTATGCGAGTGAATGTATCATTGGTGTGTAGCTATTGATCCTGTATTAAATCTCATTGTTATATTCCTATTCAGCAGTGAGCCAGGTGAGGGAATAAAGAAGGGTGCCCAAATGTCATGGTGACAACATGCAGCATTGTCAAAGGTAGCTTTATCGATCAAGATAGACAGAGAGAGAGAGAGGGGAGATATTTCAGCAGGACCCCTACTGTCTGACATTTTAGAAAAGCTGTCCTTTCTATTTTGTCACCATCTATTTTTGAGCACAAAGAGCATAGATGCCTTGACTGTGGCAATTTTAGCTATGGCCTTCACACCCAGTAGAGATCATGAACAGGTTCAGATGTACCGCTATAAAGCAGGGAGTCTTCATTATATTTATCAGATGTAATTTTCACAGTTCACATGCTGTGTTTCTGGGAACGAGGGTTATGCATTGTACCATTTTTTGCTTTGACATTTTAAAGGCCGTGCTGCCTTGGCTACCATGGCATCTTGCAATCTGAAACAGTTTGGATCGAGGCCCTGTGATTTGCTAAGGGTCCAGTTAACTTGCCAACCATGTACAGAAATTCTTCACACAACTCGAGTGGGACTATCCTTCTTTTCCTGATCAAATCCAACTGAAAGCATGCAGGCAAGTGAACAAGGATGGCAAACGTGAGTGATGTCGTATCAAAGCCGACAGGCCATCAAGCATGTCAGACTGGAGCCACAACACAATAAGGGCAGCCCAGTGCTGCAATGCATTGACCAGGAGAAACCCGGTGGCTCGAGTAATGCAGGTCAAAAGGTGTGGAAGCATGTTGGCAGAGCTTAGCAATTCCCTCTCGCGCTCTGTGTCTGACTCATGCAGGTAATTAGCACAGACTTCCATTTGCCCTGTGTATGGCTTAAAGCATCTTGTGTTAAAGCAGTCCAGATCAAAACGGCATGTCATACCACATTATCTTCAACACTGCTCCACAGCAACAGCCCAGCTATTGAGCCAGCTCTGCTCTTCATCTGCTTTCCTGGATGTTTATCTGTTGCTAGGACTGGCAAATCTCCAGCCTCATTGTTTTGCACCACAGGGAACTAAAGAGAGGATTAAGTAGATCTCCAGATCTATGGAAAGGCCTTACATTACAAGGCTCCAACAAGAAGAGCATTAGCTCTCCACACAAGTGCATCTTCCCATTCAACAGACTTTAATCAAACCTCTATCACTCAGGACCTCTGCACTCCAGCTGGTGGATTGCAGTCCAAAATTCGACCATGCAAATTCTGACTGATTTGGACTGTAACTTGGTAGTGAAAAGAGGGAAGCTTTTGAAGACAATAGTGGCTCCATAATGCAGTGGTTTACACACCTAACAAGGAAAAGATTCCTGATTTAATCTCAGGAGGAGACACAAATCCCTTGGGCTTGCGTCAGGAAGGGCATGCAGTGCAAAATCAAACATGCGGAGCTACCTGCTGTGACAACCCCAATGAGGCAGCAACTGAAAGTAGATTCTTTTTTCTTTTCTAAACAAAAACTAGTGCCGCTATAATTACTGTCTCAGCACTGTAGAATAACTGGCAATATCATCAAGGCAAACTAGCAGCTTCCTAGGCTACCTCAGTTTAATTTGTTACATGACTCACACAACAAAAGAAGCGTCACATTTATTGTGTACAGAAATTACTTTTAATAATAACCTCAATTGTGAGATTATATTAAGTTGACTGTCTTCAGTTTAAGAATATGCTGTCCAAAAGCGGAGAACCAAGACATTTTATTCTGTTGTTGATTTTACTATAAAAAGACCTTCGAACTTCATTTTTTGTTTAGTTTTTCATCAGTATTATCTTTTTTAATATTGAATTTTACTGATCACAGTCATAAATTGGCAGGCACTACAGACAAAAGAAAAGGGAACTTTTAAATCAGAGACTTTAGTCATGGGTATATTTTTATGAATCCATAAAAAGAGTTTTTATGACAGTCAATTGGTGTTGGAATGGGCTGAAAAAAATGAATGGCATTCTCCTCGGAGTGTGTCCTGGGGTGGATTGCATAGTGTAGACTGTTACTCTGTGACTAAGAAAAATGTGGAGCCTATGTTAACTAGATTTCCACAATATCTTGTCATCATTAATGTATGGATGAGTGAGAGCGAGGCAGGGAGCTAGAGAAAGAGAGATGGAGTTTGGGGAAAGTTTAGTCAGTTAACATCTATCGGGTAGGTACAGTAAATGGTGCGGCAGAAACTTTGAGTGAAAACCTTGCACAGCAATAAAGTGATATACACATGAATAATGCAGGAGCATTTAGTTCAGTGCTTAGGCAGTGGGGGAATCAGATGTCCCTGGTGCCCTGAAGGATTCCAGTCTACTGAGCCAGCGTCTCTGGTCTAGAATAGATCATCAGACCCAGATGAGAAGCCCATGCTCCACACTGTCCTGCCAAGGCACACCAACACTAGGCAGACAAACAAAAGACAGACACATTCACTAGATTACAAACAGTAACATGAATTAGCAATTGCATATGCACATACTTAGCCACCAGGCCTCACTTAACTGCAAATATACTCCCCCATATGTATTACACACGCAGACATAACCACGCACTAACTTCCTCTGCATTGCTTACCATGTTTGGAGTCGGTAAAAGAAACCAGCTTTCTTATAAGTAACTATGTATGCATCTTACTAAGGCAACAACTGATTGTATTTGAATGTTTAATTGTAAATGTGTATAAAAACGACCTCTGAATAACTCCTAGATCATCAGCCTCGTGTTGGCTGCACTTTTCGGTGGGATTCTTGTGGGATTTGGATTTAAAAATAAATCTGGACCGCGTACGGCCCAGGGAACGTCAGAGTGAGCGAGCAAGAGATTTAGTGTTAATTTTGCAGAACTGCTGAGTCGATTTCATTTTGTCATCTCAGCTGCCCAAAGAATCAACTAATGTCTAATTAATTACACATATCCAGCTCAAATCATCTGCTTTTCTGTGCCGTGCATGTTGTCTTTGCCTGTCACTGGCTGGCATTCAAGTTTCCCCTCATAGATTCAGAAGAAGCACATTCTCAGAAATAAAATGATGTCACTGTTTTCTTGGCTCTAAAGGAGCATCCAGCAAATCCATTAGCACTACTTCTTTTATTTATGTGCTAGCAAATATTGTATCCTCTTGCTTCTCAGTCAGCAAATGAGCATGTGGCGTGTAGCTGTGTTTGCGGGAGCATATGTTTTTAACGTGTGACATCGTAACCATTTACCAGCTTTGGTTCGAAATTAAACCGGATGATTTCCATTCAGCCAATGCAAATGAGGCCAGGAGCGCTTTGCCTCATATCCTCCCAGTACCTGTGAGCTATGGACAGGGGTGGGGACACTCTTCACATTGGAATGGTAATTTACCAATCAGTAAGGTGACACACTCAGGAAAAGAAGGGAGAGCCGCACATCGCTGACAGGGACATCAGTTTCACGAAACATTTCCTCCTTTGCACCTGAAAGCACGGCATAATCACGTGCAGGGGTGATGCACCATGAAATGGAATGGGCGCCCAGATCTGGGGGAGCGGACCTAGTGCTGTGTCCAAAGAAATGAGGGTCATTCTTTACCTAGAGATGCCTGTGTCAGTAGGTAAAGACCCTGCAGTTCTGGATTAGATAGTCACTCACCAGCCTCATCATAGTGCACGCACCATGTCAGTTTTATTTATTTATTTATTTTTTACATAAATAAATACAGAAATATGCAGGTTTTAGTCAGAAAAATCTATAACGGATACGTTTTCGCAGCGCTCAGGACATTTTATCTATATCTCATGCTAGATAAATTGCTTCTTACATAGTGCTTTTCTGCTCTACTTGAGTAACACACAACTTGTCTTATTCCCACAAGCACTCTTTTTCTATATCTACATGGTTTCTATCTAACATTCACACTCCATTAAAGGAACTGGAGCAACTTGGGGTTCATACATTGCCAAAGAATACTCGCATGCAGACTGGAGCAGCCAGGGATCGATCCACCAACCTGCTGATTAGCAGTATGATTCTCTCCATGGCTTAATACATTAAATATTTTTGCACAACCCCACAGAGTTATCCCAGTTTCATGAAATGTTAGGAAATGTATTTGCTTTTCTGGCCATTAGCTTGTACTTCCAAATCCCTCTTCCCCCTTCACAGGTCGTGTGCATTGTAAGACATATTTGAGCTCGCAGAGGAACAAATGTGTGCCAAGTGAGATAAGAAAGGACTACAGCTAAAAGACTTACCTCCCGGAGAAAGTTCAGCCCAGCCAAAAAAATAAATAAATAATAAAACATAATCTGAATCCTCAAACTAGTCCCTTCCACTATCTGCCAGATGTATCAGTGTTCCTCCAAGCAATCAGAAGTAATTCCCTTTATCGGGCAACATGAATATTAAAGTTTTGTGCTAGGGGGATCTTGGGTATAAACACTGCCGTCACCAGCACCTGTCGGGGACTGCAGTGGATAGTGAATGAAGCAGATGAGCAGCTCGCAGTGCAATAGCATGGCTGTAAAGGTACCGGTGCTAAGATTGGCCAAGGTTGAAGAGTAAGAATGCTCATTAGAGGAGGTGATTAGCATCTTTGTCTTCAGGCCCTTGTCACACAACACATGTAAATTTAAAACAGTGCGACAGCAACAGACCATCACGTTATCACGTTAACGTCTTTTGTTTTTTTGTACCCAATGCAAATGAAGAGTAAACAAACACATATCCGAATACAAAGAAAGAAAGGGAGGGTTTCCCCCAGACTGAGGACCTTTTACTCATATGCAAATGATCGTACTCATGGAATACATCTAGCAGGAAATTAAGATAGAGAGAGGCAGAATTACAGAGCAGTATGGAAATGTGCAGATGTGATGATAAGCAACACTGCTTCATTATTACCGGAAAAATGGCCTACGTTAATATTCAAACATCTTGATAAACAAAAGACGCAAATGAAGATGGTCCCCCGAGGACCGGGACAGAACACTGATGATCTTAACGCTCGCCAAACAGCATTCAACTCGGGGACAAAATTTCATCTCTGGGCATGAGGCACACTACACTGAGTAAACAAAGAGAAGAACATGCTGGAACATTTAACGCGCATCTGGGGTCAAATCTGGTAATGCACTTAGAAACAAGATGACTGGCGGTAGTCATGAAAGCTATCAACACCTGCAGATCATTTATCAAATTGGTGTGCAGTTTCCACATGGCCTGCGCTATTTCTCTCCTTTACTTCTTTAAACATAAAAAAAAAAGTCTGATTTTTTCCCCAAATGTCTTCAGGACTGAAAAGCAGTCATCTGTGCTTGTAAGAAATGAGCTGAATAAGCAAATGCACAGGTTTAGCTTTAATTTTGTCTCTAGTTGTGTCATCTGGTTATACGCTCTCAACTGTTATTGCTAACAGGAGAGAGGGAGACAGAGAAAGAGAGAGAGAGACATGATCCAGTCGTTGCCCTTGTGCAGAGCACACTATACTGTTGATTTTGTCACAGTGCCATGTTGGATAACATCCACTCCATCATATCCATGCCCAGATGCTACTAGCGAGATAAGTGGATTGTACAGAACAGGCTTGTCAGGGATCCCATATATTCACCCTGAATCTGTGGATAGTAGAACATAAATAGGGCTTTAAACTGAAGTGATTTGGGTTTTTTTTTTGTCTCTTTTATTATGGATTGTTTTACACTGACATCAACTTGGCCCAGCCTGAAGAATGGAGGGGGGGGGGGGGGGGGGACTGCTGGTAGTATCAAATGTTTTCAGTGGCTTTTAAAGGCCAGATATGTAACAAGAGCTACCTATTTGAATGCTTAGCTCATGAAGACTCACGAAGAATGGAAGACTGGAATTATTCCTGAAACACCATTAAGAAAACATGTCTGAAGCAGCTTTCCCCAGAAGTTTGCCTTTACATAATGAAAAACCAATACAATTTGACAGAGCAGAGAAAATAACCATTTGGTTTTGCATATTGATTCTGGTGTGCCCTCACCTTTATTATAGTAATGATATACTTGACTCTGTAATGAGTTTTTTAAAGGGAAAGAAAATTGTGAATTTACACTTTTCTGATTTGATGGTCTAGTCGCGGTTTGCTGTGCTATATTAGGGTTTATTGCCAACTGATTATTTTGTGGAATAACTCCCTAACAATAACAGCACTGATGCATTAAGTCAAGATAAAAGCAATCTAAATATAAATATACATGGTGGCTACGCCAAATGAACCCAACTAATGATTTCATTTTCTCATAATAAAAGGTTAATGCATATTCAACATGCCCATTTACTACAATTGTATACTGCTCTTAACAGATGCGCTCTTCAGCTTCTTTTAGGTTTCCAGAGATTTTTTTTTTTGCACAATCAACATAGTTCAGATTTTTTTTTCTTTCTTTTTTTTTTCTTAAATACAGCTGTGCTGGTGATCACAACCCAAGCTCACCATTTAGGAGTGGGCTAAAAAGGACGATTAGTCAGCTTCCTCTTTCCTGTCCCAAAGCACAAAATCACACACTCTCTACACTGCATGACCCTGTATATGTTTGAATGCCAGCCAGCTCTCCTCTTTAAGAGTCCAAATCCTGGTGGCTGCCAGTCAACTTCAAAGCAGTTGGGCTGTGGCTGTCTTTCTTAACCTCCAAATCTGGCTGGTCTTGTTACAGCTGCACTGTGGGGACAGAGTGGGCAGTGTTTCCATTTGTACGTATGTGTGTATGTGCTTGTGCGGACAGAGTGGGCAGTGTACTGGGTCTGCTGATTAACCCCTGGGCCAGGGCCATTCTCCTCAGACAGACAGATCGGCTTTCGCCAGTCTCGGCCCCTGTAATGGGAGCCTGCTCCAACAAGCCACTTCAAAGAGGCAGGGCCAGCAGGAATGCCAGGTTCAGAACCAGAGGGAGCAAGAGAAAGAGGGTGAAGCAGAAGAAGGAACAGACTTGTGTATGTCAGTGTGTGTGTGCGTGTGTGCATTTCTCAGTTTGAACATAAAGGGTGGAGGGTCTCACTTTCTGGTCAGCAGCAGGACTTCAGCCCTTTCTGGGCCTTACTCAATCAAGCGCTTCCTTTTTCATTTGCAGCAGGGTGAAGCTGTTTTAATTAAAATTGGCTGCAAAGCAAAAAAGGCTTTTGGGGTTGTTTGGCCTGCTCCTGGATCAGCTGCGCTTTTTGGAGGTGGCAGAAAGTGTGTAGAGCTTGTGTTTCCCCGTTGCTTCGAGGCAATGCTTCAACCTCTGCCTAACCTCACTAAGCCAAAGAAAGTCTTTCACACTCAACACTTATTGTTGGTCAGCTTTGCCAAATATTAAATTTCACTGCAGCCCTGACCAACTGACACAATTTTATATACACAATTATATATACACATTTTTAATGCTATAAGAAGTGAAGGGAAGATAATTAATTATTAATACATTTCATATCTGCAGTGGTGTTACTACGGCACTTGCATTTGTATCCATACATTAGATGCACAATAAGTGCAGTATCTGTGTGTGCACTTGTCAGTTGAAGCTCCACATGTTTTTTTGAAATGAATAAATAATGTGTCTGCTTATGTTCAGTGCAGTAAACACATTAGTGACAGATATTTGTTTCAAGTTAAGACTTGACACACACAAGCACACACACTGGGCTTTTTGTGTACTGTACAGATCTCTATGAATTACAATGACTCCATAAATTGAACAGCATGAGCCCAGACTTTAAAGATGAGCTTCAAATAGTTTCTTTTGAAGTTTAATTTACACAAGAAAATATTTTCTAAGTTTGTGAGTGGGTGATGGTGATTCATTTTTGCAATGGGACACTGTCATGAGATTCCTTGAAGTCGCACACAGGAATGCCCTACGGAGTTTAGGTTTGCTGTAGCAGAGAAGTGGGTTGCTGAGACACTCTGTCGATCATCCAACACGGTGCTGTCTTTTGTGGCTTGGAGACAATGGGCCGCTGCTGGGGAGAGAGACAGGCAACCTGAACCTGACACAGGAAGCTCTTAAAGCTACACAAAACAAACTGCTGAGCTCTGGCATTTCCCCCTACTGAAAGACTATCTCCACCGTCATTAAAGGTGAACTCAATCGTCTAATCTCCTCCAAAGTCACTGAGCAACCACTGCTATCACCCCCGTTTCCCCTCCTCCTTTTCTCCTTGCTCCCTCTTTCTCACTGTCCCTCTATTCTCCCCCAGCTCACGTGATGAAGGCCATCAATGAAATGTCATTAGATCTCCAGGGGGTTAGAGGTCATAGGACAAAAATGTTCTGTTGGATGTGCTCTGCGACAGTCTGAAAGGAAATGGTGCGTGTTTTGTTTTGCTCTGATCGATGAGCAACATACTTGAAGCGAGGAAGTGAGGACGGTGTATTTTTATTTTTTATTTTTAAAATCTTAAGCAGGTAACCGATGTCATGCCAGGAAGAGAGCGGTAAATAGCATGTCTTGTGAAGTTGAAAAACAAAAAGAGATGAGCTGCAAGCAGACCGAAAGCCACCCTTCCATTACCGACATTATAATGAAATCCCAGAGAATGGACATGCACATTTGCACATACAAACGCATTACATTCTGCGCTACCACAATACACATCATTTTAATGTCATCCGCATTTGGATAAGGCCATTTGCACCTCACATGTAATATGCTGATAGCTTTACAAACAGCACTGCTTGGAATTCAATTATCTGTTGCCTTTTTAGATTTGTGTTTTTTAATTCAAGCACTATGAAAGGACCTACCCTCTTCTCTGAACTAGTACCGTCATTGGGCAAGAATGGAAAATGGTATTCACCCCTCCTATTATCACATAAAAATCTGCTTGGCCGCCGTGTGTATCGGTTCATTACCTTGGTGAAAAAGCCACCTTAACCTCCATTACTGTTGGCCCTGTAATTAATGACTTTTTAAGCCATCGAACCAAAAGCAATTAGGTTATAAAGGAGCGCTTGTTCAGTAAAATGAATACCTTTCCTTTATTAGCTGCATCCTTGAAAAGGAGATGCTAACCAAATGTGACAGTACCCAGAATTAAGATGCTAATGTTTCCAGTTATTTGAACTTGTCAATCAAGCTTTTGTCATTGTTGTGGCTGAAAAAAAAACAAATGTGGAGTTCAATGGTATTTGAAGGTTGCAGAATCTTTGTACAGTTGATCTGTTGTGGTGATGTCGTTTGGGTGTGCGTTTACATGTGCATATGTTAGGTGCGTGCATGCTCATGTGCTTAGCCTTGCACATTAAGTGGAAGAGAACAAACCAGATAGAGCTTATTCCGTCTGCACAGTATGGAGAAAACAGATAAGACTTCATACAACACATTTGCTCTGTATTTGTCTTAGACTTTATCGCATGTTCCAGTCGAGGTAGACACAGTCGAGACATGTGGTCTACATTCTAATGTCTGGAAGGGTCAGCTCGGCGGTCAACCGGCACATTACTCTATGTCCAAACTGGACAGGTTAGAACGTGCAAGAATAATGCTGCAGCTCATCTAAAAGGTCATCCGTGGATATTAATGTGTAACTTTAACTGAACCTGAATGAAGAACAGTCAGCCTTGTTTCTCGCGAACGGAAGGACACAGTATACTGCAGGGACAGATAAACAGGGTCCGGAGGCTGCAATGCAAAGTTTTTACATCTTTTTTTTTGTTGTTGTTCTCGTGAACCCTGACTTTTGTCAGAGCAAATGAATGGTATTTTTCCTGTAGTTTTACTAGAGACATTAATCGAAGGGCTGAGGATAATTAGGCTTTTGGAAAAAGCCTAATTTTCTCCAGATTGATTGAGCTAAATGTTTCATTGTTCCTCATTATTCACCAACATGTAGCCTACAAACTCCTGGCTGACAATAAATCTCACAGTGTCCTAAAGTTCCCTACATTGATTTTAACCTATTAAAATCATTGGAACAAAGATGTCAAGAATACAATTGAATGGATGCCACAAGAAGATGCTGAGGGACAGCAAGATAAACAGACTAATAGTAGAACAATCTGCTATGACACGCTACTATTTGGTGAATAACATCTTATTTGAATTTCGAAAGTAAAAGCTGTATTTTGTCTTAATGCAGATAGTTGTGAATGTAACAGTTGGTCAAACAAGTCTGTTCACACAGTTGATTCAGAGGACTAATTTATTCATTTACGATCACAGCAGCTATCAGATCTTACAGAATTTGGAGTGGCACAAGAAAGAGAGCATGCATGCATTAAGAGTGCATGCATGTTAGCACACTTCAGCCACTAATTATCCTCAGTATGTTTAAATATGACAAGAGGAAAGCACGGTCATCAAAAGAACGCTGCAGCAGTCACTTTGCCATGCTCTGTGAAAGCATGGCAAAGTTTAAGATAATTTATTCCACATTTATCAGTATTCCCCCCCCAAAAAAACCAGAGAAGATTGTGATACAGTTCAAGGTTTAGAGATGGCCTTCCTTAAAATAAAATATATCATCATAAAAAAACAGTCAAAAGTAACAGCCCATGTTTAAAATTTGTTCTAATAAATACATTTATTTAAAAATGATTTATTTTGTCTCATGAAATGTGAAAGATCCCCTTTTGACAGTGCTGACTATAAATGCCAATGCACACCTTCAGTTTCTGATCCAAAATGCTACACATTTTCTTAGTCTAATGTAAATCTTTTTCCTCTCTTCTATTTAGGAGTTACATGAACAATTATAAAAAAAGTATATAATAATATAATAATAATAATAATAATAATATATATATATATATATATATATATATATATATATATATATATATATATATATATATATATATATATATATATATATATATATATATTGTCAAGACAAAGGAATGTGTACCTACTGCCAATGTAAAGGGTTACACAGGGATTAACAGTTTAAATATCATGTTATTCTTAGATACAGCTTTAATATTGGTGTTATTATTATGGGGGAGGTTAGTTTGGTTACCATGGTATTCAGGTTTAAGTGTAATATGGTGGCCTAATGGCAGAACATAAACTACACGAGGGAGTTTGAGAATATATAAGGGATGTCATGGTGGTGACAAGCTTGTTTTTTCTGTGCCTCAGGTGGAAATGTGGCCGGTTTCGTCAGAGTCGTCCTGCTCACCTGCTCTGAATGTACATATCAAGTGCTTGGTGCTTAAAGGCTTGATGGTGCTGCATTTCTTTGATTGTTTTGTTATGGTGCTAAACAGCCTCTCTTGGATAGTGTTGTGTTGTCGTGTTTTCTGTAAACTCTTTATCTCTGAATCACTGTCTGAAGACCACAAGGTCTTACCATAGCAATTCTAAGATTCATTTACCTAAGCAGTATAGTATAGTAACTTTATCAGCTATATCATGTTTTTATTGTTGCCTTTTTTCTCTTTTTTTTACCCAAAAGACTGACAGGCACACAGGCTATAATCCAGGATGCTAGGGTTTGGATGTTTAGTGATGCTCAGAATAAAGTGTATTTTTTTTCTTCAATTTTCATGCTTGAAGCTGATAATCTAGAAACTGAAACATTGCATTTCAAATAAAGTCTCTTAGAAGTAAAAGGGCAGTGTGAAGAAATTCTGTCTTTTCTTTAAACCATGTGCAATTCATCTCTGTCTGCCCCTGTCTCTCTGAGGTCCAGATAACCATGTTAATACTGCAACTGAACAACTCCACAACACCTTCCCAAATAGACCTGCTGTCTAACAACATAATTGCTTCATTAGTATAAAGGGCACAAGTATAACTTTTGACAAGTGTGTATGCAAATCAAGTTGTCTGTTCAACAGACTTTATCCGTATAATGAAAAATCACTGGAAGCATGTTGGGGATCTTAGCCCTGAAATGCAAATTTAAGGATAACTAATGTATTTTTAACAAAGTGAGCAGTGCGCTTTAAAGATAAGCCACAAATATTTGACAGGCTTCTTTTTTGTGCAGTCACATTGTAAAGTTTATCTTTATGATGATATAAAATGACAAAAGAAGGCATTATAAATAAAAGGCAATGTATGATAGACCAAATTATGGGCTTTTAAGCAGAATACTGCCTTTGAACTTTATATCCGATATCATTATGTGATTAGAGCTGGGAAATATTGTGTACAGGTAGGTTGTGATGACAAACACTTAAATAAGGCACCTTTACAACAACCAGAGTGATTTAAGCAGATGGCTTCAACATCCTGCCGAATGGGTGTTTACAGTAGCTTCATTTTTCTCTCTGTGATGATTCCCCTGCTGTTACACCTTTGGCTTCAAAGCTATAGCTTAAAGGGCACTGCTGCCATGCTACATCGCTGTCCACATTGACAGTTTGACACAGAATCATGAGGTTACCTTGAAATGGCACTGATCTGATGGATGAGATTACTTTTTTTATGCACTCACATAACATGAAGAGAGTGCATGGGATCTATGGTTAAAGAAAACTCCACACTGTTGAAATTTGGGCCATTAATCTATTTGTCCATTACTTAAAAAAACAAAACCAAATGGCAACTGTTTATTCAAAAATGAATGTATTAATTACTTTCATGGACAGAAGAGGCATCGTGTTATAGTTTAAATGTCATGACATTTTGCATTAGCTGCTTCACGTCCGTTCATCAATTTGAACATCAAGGATCTCGTCTGCCACCGTCTCCCATTAGCTTTTAGTATTCAATCGTCTAAGCAGAGAAGAGCATGTGAAGCAGCTCAAAAATTCTTAATGTAGAATTATATGCAAAATTTCATGCAACATTCAATTAGAAAAAATAAATACATGAATTAAAAAAAGTGCAGATACTACATATATGCACACCCCTTTGAGGCACCCCTCATATGTTTTTATTTTGCTTCCAAGCAGCTACACCTCGTCATACTTTTTAAAATTGGTCTTGAGCAATAGTTCTCCAGTCTTTTTGAAGACCCCCCTTTTTTCTTCTTTTAAGCCATTTAACACTGACGGATCATTGAAGCATAAAAAACGCACCTAACTTAAGGCAGGAACCTGTGTTGTGTCTGCATGTAACTGACAACTTGGGATAGAACCCATTTTAAATTGTAACTTTAGGCATTTTGTTGCTAGCAGCCTGTTCCAAAACACATAATTTATTTCCATTTCTTTTACCGAATATATACAAAAAAATGCCAAAGACAACACAGTTTGAACCAACATAGTGATTCCCAAAGAGCTGTTGGCTGTGTGCGCAGTAATATGAGGACGTAATATGTGGAAACTGGGCAAAAAGAAGTGGCAAAAAACTATCGAGAGCAGAAAAATATATCTAAAGTCAAGTCCTTAAAATAACGATTAAAAAAAAAATCCATCAAAACCTGACCCAGGACCCAGTAGATGCATCTGACTATTCAGTTGATCTATTTACTCTTTGCTGAAGCTTAATCAGAAATGGCCTCGATGGAAGGGTGAATCCAGATGTTCAGTTTTTAGTTCAAATTCTAATCAACCTGCAACAGCCTGTCAGAAGAGAGCTATGGTGGAGGCTCTGTCATGGTTTGGGGCTTCACTGGAGTCAGTGGTGCTTGAAATCTTGTCAAAATTACTGAAATTATAAACACATACAAGTATCAGTGGATTGTACTACCATGCAATACCATCGTAAAAGTGTCTGGTTGACAACAACTTCATTTTTCAGCATGACAGTGATCCCATACACACTGTCAATGCAGTGCAGACATACTGCACCTGGTTAGAAAAACACACAATGGAATGCTACCAGTCATGGATTGGCCTCCTCAGAGCCCGGACCTCAACATTACTGAAGCAGTTTGCGATCAATTTGATAGAGAGCAGAACAAAATGCAGCCAACATCCAATGAAGAGCTTTGGATTTACTTCAAGAATCCTGGAGAATTATTCCTGAGTCCTTAAAGAAATGACAAGAACGCTTGCCTAAGAGGTCAGGCTGTCTTGAATAATGAAGGTGGTCATGCCAAATATTGACTTTCAAGCTTCAAGCATCAGAAGTTTTCCTACCAAAGTATAGATTAATGGGAGTGGCTGAAGAAGTTTGAACAGTACTGTATTTTGGCGAAAACACAAGCTTGGGTTGTTTTGGTTTTGAAACAATTTAGTCTCATCAATCTTAACTATTCTTTTTCTAGACAGAACAGGCTGTTTTCTACTAAATGGATGTAACACCTGAATGATGCACTTCACAACAAACTACAGACAAAGTTTGCGACTTGTTTCTAAACACAGTGAGTATTTTAAAACCTTAAGAGCTGGAAATGTTCATCATAATTTTGTGAAGAGCAGTAACACGCCACTAAAAGCACAAATGTTCCTGGGTTTTTTTGCAGTTATAAATTAAATACAGATTAAATGCAATACTTGGAGTTTATTCCATAATATTGTAACATTTCTTCAGCAAGGCAAGAGAAAAATCACAGTTTTGGTTGAATATCAATAAAATCAGAGCATCTCATATGTGCTTAAAGTAAGTCTTGATTTTAATATTTAATGACAGCCATGATGAGCACCAAAATATTAAGCCTATCAGCCGGTGCTTTAAGTTACCTAAAAATAACCTAAATGCAGATAACAAGGATTTCACTGCCATAAGCACATAGTTTATGCAATGAATTTCTCATCCTGCATATTTTGCATTGGCAGGAACCAGGCGGAGATTAGTTCAGTATTTCAGTTCTTACCCAAATCAGTTGCTATTAGAAAGTAGCAGTAAAGATGGGCAAATACAAATTTACACACATGTAAAGGTGTAGTTTTAAAGCAGCTTGAGTTTTGCTTCTTTATAAAAACTGACATCTCCTAAGTTAAAAAACATTGTCCTTTGCACAGATTATCCCCAGACAAAAGCAACTTCCCCCTTACTCTTGACTTAACGGCAGACCCCTGTACATGGTAATCACATTAAGCTGTATTTGATGTGTTGTGTCAAGTTTAGAGGTGACCTCCCAAGGGAGGGTTCACTGGAAAAATTTAACATAGCTGGTAGTGCATATGTAATTAAAAAGTATGTTATCTCTGGCCAGAATGTTATGGCTAAGCACTGGCGTAAGTCCAGCAAACACTGATATAATCCCACCCAGCTCTGTTTCTCTGTGGATGGGGTCACTGGGTCACTAACTGCCTCCTTGTGTGCTATTCAGCTGCAGCGAGACAAGAGAAACCACTTCAGAGAATATGAGTCACAGGGTCCGAATGGCGCAGCTCCCAGTTTCCAACTTGTTCTTTTTCTTAATTACTTCTCAATACTTTTGCTTTTCAGGTTTCACACTGTACAGCGTACAAGGCTGAGAGGAAACCAAAAATCATTCTGCTTCGTTAATGCAGGGATTTGCTCAAAGAAAAATACAGATTAAATATTGTTAATGGCTTTACTTAAATCATGTTTGTGCTTTAAGGAGTTATTTTAATCAGTTCCAGAGGATTAGTCAAAAAGCACAGTTTCACTAAATGCTGCTCAGAATAAATGATTGCATTTTATGCACTGAAGCACCCACTGCTCCACCACTAAAATATGGCAATTCTATCAGTTGTGATTGATCTCGAATGCATTAGAGATGTAGGGTTCAACATATTGGCCCATTTGCTACAGTGCACTAAGAGGAAGTTCACGCTTCGATCAGCCAAGTCTCAGCCTGTGAAGATGTAGGAAAGCTCTGAAAACTATTTTGTTTCAACTTACCTTCAAAGCAGTTAATCAACCTGCAAAAAAGTCATCTAAGCTGTGGAAAACTTCTCAAGGCAATATAAAGGCCTAAAATGCCTTTGTACAATCCTGCATGGCATACGAAATACCGGATGTTATGTTTTTCACAGATTTCTAAGATCATGCCAGAAATCTTTTACACTCCTAATCAACATTTTCATTTTGAAAAACTGAATTGCAGAAGTCTGTAGCTCAGGAAGCACTTCCATATAAACAGTTATCCTGGAATCATAGCTAAACTATGAAGCAGATATTGTTTTGTTTTTTTGGGGTCTGATGGCTTTGAGACCTTACTGTGAATGCAGTGGGTGGTAGATGCTCTGCATTTGTGAGCATTTGGAGAAAGAAGGAGGGAGCAGTTTGAGGCATAATTGCCAACCCAAGGCCTGCCAATGGCTCTCTGGCTGTGAGAGCATGGAAGAGGTCTTGTTCTGACCAGAAAGGTCAGGAAGAAAACTTTTGCAACAAGAAGAAAAAAAAAAGAAAAAAAAAGAAAAGCGATCAAGAAAGAGACTTTGGGGAAGAACAAATCTTGCATCTCTAATGAAATCCCATCAGGCATTGATATCAACATTATGCACACACTTTTGTGCGTTTTAGAGAAGAAAAATATTTTCATATGGCATACTTACTTTCTTCTCTTTCAAATACAGCCTCAGAAATTGTTAGTCATAAATTCTATCTCTCTCATAATTGTGCATGACAAGCAGATGCTGTAATTGAGTAGAGACTTGATTTCTTGCACAGTCAAATTAGCTGAAGATGACCGTGCGGTGAACTGCAGGAGGTTTAATTCCCTCTGTTTACATCATTGGCAGAGCCTTTGTTTTGCTTGATTCACTATGTTAATACAGACTCCTCTCAGATCACGCTGTGAGCAGTGACACAGTGCACATAAACTGATACACGATATCTGACTCTCCCAATAAACTTGCTCTCGGTGTCAAAATAAAAGGAAGAACAAGACTGGATTATGACTGTGCTTGAATACAAGTGTTACAATAGGTACTGTGCAAAGGGTTTTGGCTCTATCGTAACTTATGGTTGTGTTGCAAGAATATTGGTTAATGAATGAAATCCTAAAACTGAGGACTATGGGTGTACATAAGACACTGATCACCCATTAAACAGCACTATCCCTTAAAAACTGATCTATTAAAGATATTTTAAGTTTTTATCATTATGTCCAATCTCTTAACTCACAAGAAAAATGTTTTTTCAACAAATGCTTTGACAGGCGACACAAATTCGACATCGATAGGCGGGCAACAAAAAGATGTAAGATAAATATTGTTTTTTAAAGCAGAAATCACATTTCATTAAACACACCTTATTCTCTAATGTTTAAGCATTCAAATTTAATATGTGTCCTCATGTTCTCTGAGATTCTACTCAGATCTACTGTTTTCATTATACTTTTTATCCTGATATCTGATCTAAGCTCCACAACAAGTCCTCGCATGCACCGACGTGCAGATGGAACCACTTTCGCTGTACTTGCTAGTTGACCTTTTATCTAGACTTAACAGAGCATTTCTCAAGACGATTTTGGACAAAACTCAGTTGTCTGCTCATGGATTTATTGGTTTCCATTTGTGTTGCAAGTGGCTAGGACCTTCTATATGCCTCCCTCTTGCGATCTCGCCAGTGTTCATCCTGTTGTTACTGGCAGGGTTACTGTGAATTTAATATGAACCACTGCCCAAAAAAAAAAAAAAAGAAAAAAAGAAGAAGAGAGGACTGCATTGTTTATAGGATTTATTCCTGCACTACATCACAGGTCAGTTACTTTTTAGGCCGTGTTTCAAATCAGATGCTACAAGGTGAAACTAACAAGGATGTGGTAAAATGTTAAATATAGGTAGAAAAAACAGAGTACATTGAGGTAAGTTAGTTTCTACATGTTGGCATAAAACTAAAATCTAAAACAGCACAAATCAGTTTTTGCTCCAGTGCGTCAAATTGGCCTCAGGTTTCCACGAGGGGGGCGCACGTTAATTATCTGCATGAAAAATAAACTTAAAAGATAGACTCACAGGCTGCTGGCCAAAAGAAAGTGATCACACCACTATGAAATGAAAAAAACAAAACAAAAACAACATACACATGATAAAAACAGATCTCCATCATAAGTTTTAAATATTTGGTGTCGGTTTTATATGAGCTTATTTCTCAGGTAGACACGTTTGAAAAAAAAAATGTGTGGGGAGAGTAATTTCTTGATATGTAGATAGTCGTAGAATATTTAAGAGCAGAATCGAGAAGAGAGCAGTGGGGTTATATGTGGACAATGTGGTGGCCAATGACGTCATACGCCACTTATGTTCGTCAATGGTGCCTTTGTTTAGCCATCCCCCACAACTACCTTAAAGACCACCCCCCCACACACACACTCAAGTTTTAAGCATACTTAGATATACTTAGATTGGAAGATGGGACATTTCAACATTTCTTAAAATCCTAATGGGTTTGGTGCTGGAGGGGAAGAGGGTGAAACTTAATTGGAATAGACTTTTCCACCTCTAAATTTTAATGAACTGCTAGGCTGAATGTCTCTTATTAGGTGAAATTGCCCATTAGCATTTTAAATGACCAGCTATCTTCATTATAATCAGGGTGAGACGCATTTCTGTGCTGAAGATCTATTGATTGCTTGGCAATGTCAAAGTCTGCATGAAGACATAGAGGCAAGACTGCATGTGACAGGCTTCGGCCACAGATGAGAGCGAGTCGGCGGAGCAGTCGGAGCAGTCAGGCGGAGGGAAAAAGGGAATGATCCGTTTTGAACACTTTCAAATAATTACAGTCACGCAAAGATAATTACAGTGGTGGCAATGTTACTTTATCTTGAGACAAACATATCCTATACAGTGATTCAGTTTAAGCTTCCTGTGAAAACAATCAGTCATGATGATTGTGCACAGTTGAGATGACACATTTGTAACGGTGTTCTGTTCCACTGTACAAGACGCATGACTTTTAAATGCGTGTGCTCTATATTTTACTTTGGCAAACTAATTCTATGTGTTATGTGAAGATTCAGCATAGCATACTTTTTTTTTGCATATTAATTACATTCTAGCAGTCTGGAGTGCTATTATTAAGCATTTTCACAAGAGAAGCTGTGATGAGAGTGGAATACGTGCATCAAAAGCTTTTTGCTAATTACTTTGAATTTATGATGATGTACTGCAGTCTGTGCCTCACGCTATACATTTAAGCTCAGTTAATATTTGACAAGGGCCCTTTATAATTGCTTCCCTTTGAAAGGAAGAAAATCTTTTAAAATTCAGCTGCGCATACACATCTGCTCTTTGAGTCCTGTTGCCACTTTCTAATAGCTATAATGGGGAAAAAGTGTGAGTTATTTCAGACAGCTTTCAAAGCACTAATGATAAGAGGATAATTATAATGTTATAATGAATAAATGTTAAACAGTAATTTCATGAAAGCCTCTGTTTAATAATCACTGATGATTTCTTATTAGGGCAGTTTGAGGTTTCCTGCTTCTCAACAGTACCCAGAGTTTCTTTGACAGTTTTTCAATTTTTGACTGAAAGCACCCTGAGCAAATATTTGAAAGCCTTTCCAGACGAATGCAAACTTGAGACCAAAGTTGGCAAACATTTGCAGTGTATATCGCACAGACCTCATATACAGCCACAATTGCATGTGCCCTAACTCATTATCAACCTCAGAGCCCCAAATATGATCACAATAATCTCATTTTAATTTGATTTATATTGCACAAGGTTTTTGGGGGGGGGGGTGGGTACTGAATAATCAGATTGTCCCAGCTAGGGTGGGGAGAGTTGGGCAGTCTTTGAGAATAGTTCCAGATGGTGTTGAGCTGGCAGACTGGTAGTGAGGAAAAAAAAAACTGGGGACCACTTCCCTCAACCCTCCTCATTTTCCTTCCCAATACTCAGTGTCGTTGTCCCTCGGTGGCTTCCTGATTTCCTTCCCCTATCTCTCACTCCCCATCTTCTGTTCACCTCTCACCTCATTCTTTCACCCCCCCAACCCACCCAGCCCCTCCCCGATGTCATTGCCTATTTCCCCAGATCGTTTTGCTTATCTAAACAGGTCTCGCAGTGTGTTGGCCCAACATAAGGCCAAAGCCAATCCACCACTGCCCCTCCCTTTTCCCCAACCTCCTCACTCTCCTAAGGGGGGCGACAGAGCCCTGCCCTCCGATTACACTGTGGGCGAGGGGTTAGACTACAGCCCTGAGGGCCGGCAGCTGTCAATTAGTGATAACTGCCGAGAAAGAGACACACACGCGTGTGTGTGCACACACCCTCCCTTTCTTACCCTCTTGCTCCTTCGTTAATCGGGGGCCCATCACCTAGCAACCAAGCTGAGGAAGTCCTCAATGGGAATGCCTGGTGAGAGGCACACACAAAAAATGAAGATGGGGTGGAGAAAGAGGGATGGAGGGAACAGGAGGGACAGAGTGTGATGAAAAATAGAGGGGGGTAGATGGAAGGAGGTTAATGAAACCTTTCCAGAGGACATTTTAACATGAGACAGCCGTTGTCCACAAGATATATCCACAGGTGTGGGTTATTGTTCCAATAAACTTTGAATGCTTTTTGTTTTCCCTCCCCCTTGTTATTGCCACACATGATGTGTAGTAAAATAAAAATTGGACGTGACTCAATCACCGCAGACTTTTGAAGGATGCGCACATCAAAACTGCTTCACTGAAAGAAAGTGACACTCTGCTCCTTAATATATTCACTTCATCAGCCAACCTCATTGCCTCGTTCCTCCAGGCGAGTTTGGTGCTCTTGCAAACACATTAATATGAGGTGAATATGACTGCTGCATGCCAGAGCTCTCCACCTCCCCCTCCACCCGTACAACCTCTGTCTGACAGAGTGGCAGCACATTGAGCCGTGAACAGGTGATAAATCCTTGTCAGCTTTTATTAAAACCTAGCCAGGCCAAACAGAACACCTCATATTGAGCTGTAACACCCAAGGAGACACTGTATGAGAGAAAAAGAAGGGGCTTCCTGTTTGGTATGCTCTCCAGCAGTGAACAACTGTCTGTTTTCTGATGTAATTAAGTGAATGAGTGCAAACCATCCAAAACCTTTGCACACACTCACCCACACATCTCTGCCCCCTGCTGGTCTGCCAGACCACAGGGCAGGTTATCATTACCTTTTCCTAAATAGAACAGTGAATTGAAGGCTTTTCCACTGCAAAGAGAAGGAGAGGGAAGATGACAAAGCATGCACCTAAAGAGTCCTTTAAATATTTATATGCAGATATGCATACACAAAGCCAAAAACACATACACCATAAAAATTACAGGGCAATTTATTTATATTCATATAATATTCTATTTTTTTTCCCTCTTCCTGACAAATGTTTTTTTTTTTTACAGTTGACCTCTTAGCAGGTCAACCTGCTGACTGGACAACAATAGAAATCATCGCTTTGCTCATTATTTATTTACCTGGCACTAGAGCACTTTTGAGACAATTAATCAAGCCGGTGAAAGATTTATAAGCAGCTTCACTTGAGTGCTCAGACAGTAAATGGGGCAGGTTGTCAAATACAGGGAGTGATCTGTGCAAACCAATTACTTTGTCATGTCATGACGACCCAAATAACCCAAGCAGGAGTTGCTGAAAAATATGAAGCTGAAAGTATGTCTGTGATGGCTGCGCTGTTAGCTCAGTGTTTAAGCAGACTGGACCCTGTCATCACTCTGCAAGGAGAACAAACAACCCACTCTCCTGAAAAATGCCTTTCCTTAATGCCGACTTGCACGTGTGTACTTCTTTGTACACCTCATAGCAGTCAGATGCATAAAATCACACACTAACATTATAAGGGACAATACTTTAAGTATGCTGACAGTACATGTGTCTTCACAGCTGAGTGCACACATGTATGTAAATGCTTGTGTCATCTCAGCACATTTCAGCAGGACAGTCTGAAAGGAGACAGCCAAGCTCCTGTCCTCCCTCCCTCATTTTCTCGTTCCCTCGTTCTCCCTCCTTCACCCTCCTCCGTGTCTTTGTCCTTGATGACCAAGCTGTTGGGTGGTCCGTCTGACCGCTCTGACCCTTGCGCTTGGGCTGACGTAAATTCTCTAATGGTTAGTGTCTTGCTCCCTCTGCGACAGGCCTTTCTGTGCTCAGCTGATGTGAGCCATTACTCCTGCAGAGGTAGAGTCGACTGAGAGAAGCTGGTGTGTGCTGGTGAAGAGGTGAAATATTTGGAATATCTGGGGATATTTCTGTGCTTCCAGTGATGCCTGAAGACCAGTGGGCAGAAGTGTTGAAATTACGGGTGATCAGCAGGGGAGCAAACATGTACAGATGACACTTTAGTGCTCACTGAAAAGTGAAGTCAATGTCAAAGTGTCTTAAAGGGTAATATCGCTGAGGGATGGTAGGTGCAGGCTCCAAAACCCTGATGATTTTATTCATTTCCGCTTTGCTTCTCTCATGAATTAGGAAAAAAATATCAGTAATATTCCCTGTTTTTTTTTAAATCAAGAAGCATACTTGACAAAAAACAGAGATACTACAAACTTAGTTAAAAAAGCATAGAGACAGCTAAACAATAACTAAAATGTATAAAATCAAAGCTTTATTATTTAAATAATGAATTAAGGAAAATATAATATAATACATAATAAAATTAAGTAAACTGAGTTTGATGAGATTTCATAAATTTTATTTTTTCTGTGTTGCACTTACATAACAAAAGTACATGGAAAATTTTACACACAGTAACTTAAATTATATAATTACTTAAAAGTCATTGCTTCGGACATGAATATCTTTTTTTCTTTAATCTAGTGGTGAGCAGGTTGGTTTGACGCAACTGAAACTCACTAAATGTATGATTTTGGTAAAAAGATTATGGTCAAAATCACTAGTTTCAAATCTTCTTTAAAAATACATTAAGTCAATTTTGTAAATTATACTTTCACTTATACTAAAACAGACAAGACAGTAAGGTTACGTTTTTAGGTCGTGACTGACAAGTCATTAAAATTCACCATGGTGTTCAGGATTTCAGATCACCACCACCAAGCCTTCACAAACCCACAGGTCACATCACAGCCATATTTTTTAACTTTTATATACACCCCACGGTCACTCAATAAGCTCCACCGACTCATCTAAAAAGTTAATTTTGGTTCTGAAAAAATGGAAGACAGTGGCGACAATAAAGCTAAACTCACAGCTTCACAACAACAATCCTCAAACCCGGTGACTTGTGGCGATGTTCAGTCAAATACAATCAGTGAATGAAACACAAAGACTATTTCTGTTTTGATTCATGGCATTTCTTATTCATGGCATCAGCCAACACAAAGAAATTGTTACTCTGTGTTATTAGTTGTCCACTAAAGCTCTCGCTCACAGCTGGAAGATTTCGAAAATCTTGGAATAGCTTTGTTAGTTTGCCTTCGTTATCAGATGAGAAAACACTTTACCCTCCACCTAAAACTAACAGAGTGTAAGAGAGAGAGCAGCACTTGATTCACTTCTCCTTGTTGTAATTCAGTCAGCCATTTACTGTAAATATACAACTGGAAAATGGCAAAGCTCTGGGCAAATGATGATGTTTGGATTGCCAAATTAAAAAGAAATCTGCAATATGGTTCCTATGATAAGCCAGAGAGTATACACTCTTCACGATTCTTCTTTCAAACTCTTCTTATACTTTACCCTCTCTTTATAAACACTGCAATCAGTGCATCTCTCATTCTTGCCATGTTAACCCCACAAACCAAAAACAGATCATGTAAAACTATGGTTTAGAGCCAGGGTTCAAATACAGAAGTATAAGCAGTGGAGCCTCCTGCCTATTTATCGGCACTAGTCAGAGAAAATGGGCTTGCTGGAGAAAGGGTAAAAAGGATCCACCAGAAATCCTGGAATGGATCAATGGTGAAGTAGATTATAAACAGGGGATCCCTAAAACCCTGGACACACCTGCCACTGTCTGCCTACTGAGGAGAGGCTGCATAGTCTTCTTAGCCCTCTGTATACAGTAACCAGTAAGAGAAAGAAAGGAACTGAAGAGTGTCTTCAAAGACAACCTGACTCTCTGTAATCACTGCTGTTTCAGCTTTGATCTCAGGGAGAGGAGAGAGAAAATAATTACATGTTTCTGGGTGCCCTTTACAACATATGAAAGATGATGTTTGATTTGAATCGTAGGGTAATGGGAGGTTGTCTGTGCAAATGTGATGGGGAGGTGTTGAATGCTACTTGAGGGAAATAAAACAAGGCCCAGCAAGGCGTTTTGTTCTATGAGCACTGAAAGCATATGGCAGCCTGCCTCATTCTGCTTCCATAGAACACATAGGAGGGGTCAAAAAAATGGCGTGGGGATGACATTAGAGAGCCCCCACTGCACTGTGTGAGGTGTGGAGGACAACACAGACTAACTGACTGATGGGTCTGCATTTCAAAGTGGCTCCACTTATATGTGCCATCGTCCACTTGGGAAAATGCTTTTTATTTTGAGCCCGGCCCTTTTATGAGTGTCTTCCTATGATCTAAGTGATAACAGAGCAGGCAAGCCGAGAATGGTATTAGGATTCTGTTTTGCAGGTATTTTATTTTCCTTTCATCTTCTATCACTATGAAAGCCTCAGATTTCAAGTAGCGTGGAGCACAGAAAGAGGTATCCTTACTTTGAAATAATGAATGTGGCACAGACAAGAGAACACAAAGCCACCTTTAAGAAGATCCCGTAGTAGGAACTAAACGTTCACTGAGCTGAATATGAACCATAACGTAGCGAAGTGGTACGTTATTAATGTGGTCAATTTTTCACCATGATGATATCTCAGACTTGATAAAGCATCTCTATCTGTATTGAGTTTTGAGTATATGCTTCATAATAGATGAAAAGTGATTGAATGATCTGGTCAGAAACGAGGCTTGCCTTGAGTCTTGTGCAATTACAAGCTAGATGTGAGGACGCGTAATCAATTTAGAAATCCGTGACAGTTTTTCCATTCAGAACACACGGGAAGACAGCCAGTCATCCTTCACGTCCCCTTTGAGACTGATGCGTCTACGTCCCGTCTACAACATGTATGACCATATTGCACGCACGCACAACATCACATGCAGCATAATTTATTGAGGTTGTCTAAACATGATGATGGGGAAACCAGCAATAAGTATCAGTCATCTTGCTGAAGCTTGCATTTCAGGTGATTGGGCTTTGAGAAGGCAGACCATGCTTGAAGTCTTGATGGAGCCAACAGCTTTAGGTTTTGACCCTACACCCCTGGCTCTGAAGGAGGAGGGCTGATGAATAGTATACTACGCGATGTTTAGACACATCAGTGACTCAGGTTTTCCTTCTGATTCTTAGAAGCAGTTTTCATTTAATACTTTGTTTTATTTGGGGGAGGGGCTAATAAACAAATGAAAAAAAGCTTGATGTTTTGGGACGTACTTGTATTTGCTGTCTTAATGGGACAAATAGATTAACGCAATGGACACATGCTTATGACAAAGTGGATAAACATATTTATGATTTATCCCATCTTTTTTTACAGTTGACCATAATGCTTTGGTTTAGACATTACTGGTGTAACTTTGCTCTACATACTATCCTGGGTTTGTTTGTGGTAGCAAATCTATGTTACAGTTTACATCCATGTATATGCTTTTAAAGCAAATACTACCAAACCATCAGGCGATTTGAATTTTCTTTTGATAACAGGTACATTTCTGGTAAATTATGTGAGCTTATGTTGCTTTGGTTATACTTACCATGGTCCTATATCCAAAACAGGTATGTGGGAGGGGCCAACTCAGCACTTCCTGTTTATATAGGGTCATAATGTCATCGACTGCATCACTGGGTATGACCAAATGAAGGGTTTTTCCTTTTTCATAGTATTGTATATTTTCCTTAAAGTAACCTTTTGAGTAGTACTGTATGCAGTGTTTTACTTTTCAAACCATTTAGCTGTGTAAATGAGATTGTCAACTGGATGAATAATCTTATTCCTGTTTCTCTGTTTAGATTGCATTGTTTGGTCTAACCCATTTCTTAATGTTTCTTAATATGTGTAAAATTCTGTATAAAACAAGTGAGATTTTAACAACTGTTGTTTTAAGATGGTAGAATGGCGATGCTAGGAAAAAAAAGTACACTTCCAGTCTGCTGATGCTGCCTACTTATCACTTTCCTTACCACTTGCCATACACTACCTCACAATGCTAAATATAAAAATGCACTGCAGCCAGAAAACAGGGAAAAGTCATTCTGCAGGATCTATGTAAAAAATAATCAGAGTAACTGAAAGACTACTTATTAACAACGTTTTATTATTTTATTTACTCAATAAAAAACGCAAGTACAAATAGCTAACTGTGTTTTTTTTTTTTTTTTCTGGATGGAGACTTCCTGGAGCAGCTAGTGGTCACCTATTAATGCTACAGTCATGAGAAGACACCATCGCTAATTGATTATTATGGCAAAATTAGTCTGTTAGTGTTAGATTTATGACAAGTTGAACTGAATTAGATTCTAAAGATAATTACAGGTGACCTTTAAATAACTGTAACTCAATCTTTTGGGCTTTTGTCTATTTTATATTTAGTTGTAGAAATATGGGAGGACTTGTTGGGATTGCTGGGATGGTAGAGATGTCTATTTCCTGTAAAAAATAAAGACTGTAAACTCAGTGTCTTCTGACAATACATGGCAGCCCAGAAGTATCCTTCTTCCTTCATCCTGTGTATTACAGAGAAGGTTCATTACTGTATGTAAGGTGGACCAGCACCAGAGGGAGTGTTTGCTGAGCTTCACTCCAGTTGCACCTGTGAGTGGGCAGATAGGAGATGCAGGGAAGCAGGGATGGAGAGATGGAGGGGAGGGGTGGAAGGGAGGAGAAATAGATACAGATGAAAGAAACGGCAGTGACAGATTCAGAAGAGAGGCAGCGAGGGAGAGGTGGAGAGATGGAAGCAAGGAGAGAAGCGGAGGCAGGGAACCCAGCAGGTGTTCCCAGCACGTCTGCCTCCTCCTCTGCAGGATCTCATCCTTAACCAGGGGAATGACGACACAGCTACTAGCATGCAGGCCGGATAACTGGGAGGAAAAAAAAGGACCGCAGAAACAACACTCAAGTGTGCCTTTTCACATTTCCGAACATTTTATATGAGAGGAAGATGTAAAAAAAAAAAAAAAAAAAAAGCTTGTGAAATAAAACTTGCAACGCTAACACTACAAACATACTTCAGTCTACTAAAGAGTTCAGGCAACAGCAAAAGGAAGAGGACATTTTTTTTATCATTTTATAATTTGATTGAACAGCTTTCCTGGTTAACTGACTGATGGCAGTCAGATCTGCTGTTTTCTGTAAGCCTAATCCTGTTTCTGTGTCAGCTGGTGTGTTTTTATTGTGTCTGACACCAGGTGGATTATGTTGGTTAATTCACAACGAATCAAACAAAAGCTAATACTAATCCAGCGAGAGGCTTCGGTGTGATGTCTGACGCTCTGGATTAATTCACAACATTCCCCAACCAGCCTAATCCTCAATGAACCAGGCAGGATGCTAGCCTAGCTGACAGTTTCTGCCTCGTTATGGCAGGGTGATATGCTTCACTTACCTCTTCCCTTGGAAAATCCATTCTGATGAGTGAGACAAAGGGGAAGCTATTATAGAAAGAATAAACTGGGTAAAACTTTCCCGAAAGCTTTTCTCTGGTAGCCATTAAGGCCAGCTTCAAGCCTTTTGGAGTCTGTTCTGCTCCTCTTAAGATTTAAGTTTTGACATTCTGAAATCAATAGGAAGCAGAGAGATTTTTTTCTTTATTTTTTTATATATAGTTTCACGAAGACTAGGTGAAAACACTTCAATCAGGCCTGCAGAGGACCTGACACAGGAGAGGGGGGATCGATCCGTAATGAGTGGAGCCCTACCTGGGGTTCCACTCAAGCCTCGTCTCTTCTCACCAACCTCAAATTCAGCAAATCTACCAACTCTTAGTACAGTGGCTGATTACATCAACTCCCCAAAGTATGTCTTTGGAGAAAAAACACTCCATGGAAATGCAGTGTTACAGTGATTTTTCTTTTTAACTTTTAGAACTGCAGAATATTTTGCACTTCACTCAGAGTACATTTATAGAATCAGTTGTAACTAAATAACCAAAAAGGATGTGCAACAGTTAACCTAACCCTAACAGGGGTAGGAGTTTCTGGCTTCTTTACTGCAAATGAGTGTGGAAATTTAAAACTACATGACAAGACAGGCAAGCTTTACACCTTTATGCATACTCTATTTGTTGGCGCCAACGACAAATGTGTGTTTGAGTGTACAGTATGAGCACTGGGTAGCTGACCCTTCTTTTTCTTTGTCATTATCCTCCTCCCCTCTTTCCTCACTACTGCAGCCGGGCTGCTACTCCAGAAATGTATTGGCCATTTCAAAAGATGCTATTGTGTCATCAAGCCAGCCTAGTTAATTAGGCAACCAGTTGGCCTTCCTCTTTTGAACACACAGTCCCTCTGGGCCCCACAGCTGCTCCCACTATGGAGGTTAAGTGCTAAAACATGTTCCCCCCCTCTACATAACTCATAGTGGTATAGCGCCAATAGATTTCTAGTTATCTTGCAGTAGTCTGCTCAACAGTTTGTCAGAGGGGAACAAAATGGAAAAGCTGAAGTGATGATCTGATAACACTGTTCATGGGTGAGTGTTTTTATTTGAAATCGGCAGAAAAAAGAGAGAGAAGCAGTAAAAGTTTAAGAGAAGTAGGTTTAGTGCATTTTTATTTTAAAACTAAAGTGAGAGAACCATTTCTTTCTCCCGCTGACTTCATGTGGCCTCAGCTAACCCTCTCTCCACCTCCAAGAATTCTTGTGATGTCATCAAGACTAAATGACGCATTGCCCTAAAATATGATTTACCCATGTCAATCATGTCTCAGCAATTATGTGGGAGAGCCAAGCTCTTTCACATTCCCATAAATACTGACCCAGCAGGAAACGTCATCGAGATACAAACATAAAAATGAATAAAATGAAATAAACAAAAAAACAGTGTGGGACATTTTTGCAAAGAATAATCTGGAAATGCCGTCAAAGTGTTCCACTATGAGGCATTAAAACTCCACATAGAATTTTAGCACCCAGTAAATCTGCAGTGTAATATAGTGATGTGATGTTTCCTCTTTGATCGTGCCATTTTGTGTGTGAGTGCGCACGTGTTTGTGTGCGCTGCGCAGCGGATGTGTTATATGGCGAGTCAGTAAAGCAGTCCAATGTGAAAACCATCTTCCCAAAGTCAGAGAAATGTGATGTGGATCGACGTCGATAATAAATAGCCGCGATAACTGGGGGAGGAACCCATCATCCGGCGGTGAGATGAGACCGCGCGAGGACGAAGTAGCCATAAAAGCCTGAATGAAGAGATGTAAAACAATGAGGCCGGAGAGGATGGAGGTTGGGGAGGGGGGACTGAGGGGGGAGGCAGTGGGAGGAAGGGGTGACGACCCTGGTGAGCGGGCTGGAGATAGAGAGATAAACGGAGAGGAGCAGAATGAGAGGTGGAAAGAGAGAGAGAGAGGGTGAGTCAGCCATGTCTGCACTCCATCAAAAACTGTGTCAGTCACTCACTACCACCAACATATCCCCACCCCTTCTACCCTATGCCCCCTGCTACACTCTCTCTTCAACTCACATATTAATTTCACTTCTTTTAACCGCCAGCCAGGGCTGTCCTCGACTGAATGTCAATCCGCTGTTCAGGGTGACAAGAGACTGAACGAGGGAGAAGGGAGCCGGTGTAGGCACGGAGGGAGGAGGGGTGAAAACTGCTTGGCTTGCTCAGAGGCCTTTTTTATCTGAAGGTCTAACCCAACATGACCTGCTGCTTTCCATTTTAATTGCTCTCTCTCTTCTTTTTTTTATATTATTCCCGTCTCTTTGCCTGGCATTTAGAGACATTTGAAGACAGTAGACATCTGAAGCTCAGACATCATGACAGAGACAGACAGGGAGGGTGACAAGTGCACAACTGTGGCCAAAGAAGCAGAGTATGCACCAGCCAATAAAGGAGGGGAATAGAGATGCAGGAGATGATCAAATTGCCACGCATGCAAACTATCTGCTGATGTGAATGATGGGAGTTATCCC
Organism: Neolamprologus multifasciatus; assembly: GCF_963576455.1. Lineage (NCBI taxonomy): Eukaryota > Metazoa > Chordata > Actinopteri > Cichliformes > Cichlidae > Neolamprologus > Neolamprologus multifasciatus. Next base: position 17,417,482 of record NC_140457.1, on the reverse strand, counting down.
CTGTGGTGCAAATTCCAATTAATCAATGCCAGTCTCATTCAAACCCAAATCAGATCTGGACTGAAATTTATGTGCCAGCAAGTTCTTACTGAGGGCAATGATGTTCTTTATCTGCCCACACCAACCCAGGGGAATCAGGTCACTACTGATACATGTAAGTACGTGTCTCTGTGCGCATACGTGGGCGCGTGCCCCACCTTCATCCCTCATGATAGGCCTGATAAATAGAACACAAGCGGCGTATATCTGGTCAACATGGCATGCGTGAAAAATAATTACACTTAGGCTGACATCCAAGGTCGACGGGCTTCAACAGCTGCCCAGTCATTGGTGGCTATTTTTCCTTCTCCTGTCTGGACTTGGCTGAGTATTAAAAAAATCCCCACAATACACAGAGTGTTTTTCATGCTGTCATATGATAGCGCATGAAGGCCTCACTCAGCGTTGAGATCTAACTCAAGAGAAATTGTGTGCTCTTTGGAGAGTGAGGGTCATACTCATAATAAGGGATAAGATGGAGATAAGAGGTGTAAGGCAATAAAAATCATTTTTAGTACACATATATGAATTTACCCACGAGTAAAGAGAAAAAAAAGAGCCATAAGACTTTATATAATCATAACAAATACAGTGACAGTGGAAACATATAGCAACTGTATAGATAAAAATGAATCCGTGTTATTTGCATTAAAAAAGCCACATGTTGGTATTCATCATCACCACTGGTTGGACTCTCTGACACAAATTGCTTGCTCTTTACACATAAGAGAGACACTGGCTCAATCATGGATATTCATTACTGGCTTGTCAGTCAGAGTGTTTCAGTGCAACAAGGTGGTTCTCTAAAAAGTCAGCCCATGGCCCCACGCTTCCAGCAGTTCGTAGAGCGCTCTCCCCTAAGAGTGAGAAATGGGCACGGGGAGATGGGGAGGCAGTCCTGGGTGAAATTCAAGGCCAAAGCACTCATGTTTCCACCATCTCCCACCTCCGGTGCAATGCATTACCTCCCTCCTGGATATAATCACACCCAGCAAGACGTGAGATTTGGCTACATTGTACTACCAGCAAGTGATGCCGTTTTTCTATTTATGTCTATGGCTGCTTGCATATAAGCTTATTTGCATGTTTCTATTGGCTAGGAGCTGCTGTGCCTATGCATACAGTAAGTGTATATGATTATCAATAGACACACACTGGGAATTACACCTAAGCCTACAGTACATATCCCCTCATAAGTGTCTTTCTCCAGCTTATTCTCTTTTATTAGCGCCTCCTTTTTTCATTTACTGAAAAGGTTACTAGCGCATTTGTAATACTTCCAAATGAATTCCCTGCATACCCTGCATACCCAGGGTTCAGGCAAGGCCCCAAACCATTCCTACTAACCTCCTCTAGGTACATACACACACTATTTAGTCTCCTTCAGCTCCATAAGGGCATTTCAATGGCATTGTCCTCCCCATTGCCTCTCAAACACAGGTAGGGAAATATCACCCAGGGAATAAATATCTTGGCCAGGCTAATTATTTGGCAGACGTGTCTGCAGATTAATAACAGAATAAAAATGCAGCGGTGGATAGTGTACTCTGAAAGGTTTTTTTGTTTTTTTTTTGGAGATGGGGGTTGGCGTAGGAGGAATGATGGGCAATTGAGTGGAGTTATTGGAGAGCAACAGTGCATGTGGTGGTTTCAGATAGATGTAGGAGCAGGGTCTAGCCCCAAGGCTGTGAATATGCTGTCTGGGAGGAGAGAGATTAACTAAGGCAGCTCAGTGACATCATGCCTGCAGAGACAGTTATGAGGAGTATCCATCACAACCATCGCCTACAAGTAATAAGAAAAATATACATATTTATATTCAGAATTATATCTGAAAACGACATGTAAAAAAAAATAAAAATAAAATATGCACAAGGATATTACAGAGTGAACATTTGAAAAGAAAAGCACCTGCCCATAATATTAGAATACACTATGATTCAGTGTGCTCTCTTCAGCAAATGAATCCTGTGGCATATGGCAAATCGTGGCTTCCAGCTGAACATGTGATTGTGTTGCTACTTTACTCCACCAGAAGTTACACAAAAGTTTAAGCTTTTTTTGAACTCATGACCCAGGGTAAAAGGTAAATCAGCACAAGAGTGTTGATCAATTGAGTAAAATGAGAAACAACCCCATGTTGAGTTATTATCATCACAAATGCACAAACAACCCAAATACCCTTAATCTAGTCAAGGGGTAAAGCCTGTATTGACCTAGTGATGCTGTATGAGTGCATGTGTGTGTCTCAGATTCTGACCTAGTCTGCTGAGTGCGGTGACAAAATCCCTAAGCCATGTTCACCTGAGGAGGGCAGACTGGGGTAATTTTCCTTTCTTTAAAGAGAGTTGGGGGTTGGTGATGGTGGTAGTGGGGGGTGTCATGGAAAGAGTGGATTTCATATGGTTTTCTTTTTCTGCTTTTCTGTGAGGAAATCTCTATTTTTAATTACCAAGCAAGACTCTTTTTTTCTCATTTACGTTGAACTGACTACTGAGATTTCCTATTTTTATATTAGGACAGAAAAACATTGTTTATAATTTCCATATTTATTGAAACTATACAGACATACCAGGAAATCACACAGTGAATGTGAACTATCATATCTGTTATTTGTGGATTTAACTTTAATTTAACCATATGATCTATGGGTTTTCATAACAGGACGAGAAAACTCATTTGCCTGAAGTGACTGCAGTGTTTCTAGAGTTATTGATTAGTAGTTAGATAGGTGGTGTCATTTTTCACACGAGAATTTTTAAGAGACAGGAGGAGAAGCAATCGAGAGAAAACTGAGAGAACAATCATAGACTCCAGGAAGGCCAAAGACCCTGGTCATTTTCATGCACCAGTCCCTTTTTCCTTCCCCTTCCCCCATCCATCCATCTATCTGCCCTCCACCCACCCATCTCCCCTCTCACCCCTCTCACCCTGCAGGGCAGGCCCTGCCTTCCATCTGTTGTCTGTCCCAGCTAGGAGCAGCCCCATTCCCCCTCCACATGCATTTACAATTCAATTAAAAGCAACAAGCCCCTTCTTCTACCTCCCTCTCCTCTTCCTCTTCTCCTCCTCCTCCTCCTCCACATCATCATCATCTCCTTTTTTTAGCTTTGCCTGGATGAGCACAGCAGAAAGGCCCATACCCCATGTAGTGATGCAGTCATGACACACACTTACTGGGGCACTGCTAAAGCAATATTAAGCCTACAGATGATGCAAACACACAATGACACATAAATACACAGAGTGTGTGCAAAAGAGCAAGGGAGAGAGACATGGGGAGATGAACACACTCACGCATACAATGATCTTTTTTTATCCTCATTTTGAATAGAAACAGAATAGAAAACAGGGTTGATGGGACTAAGCCCAGGAACAATACAACTGACGAAAGTAGGTCACACTTTGCATTAGAATAACGCATGTAAAGATGATGTAACAGCTAACAACTAATAAAGAAATTGTTGTATAAAAAATGTTAAAACATTAGAAAAAAGTGTAATATTGCTTGAAAAAAGAACTCCTTGTACAACATATGTATCACCGCTTACTCATCAACGTGGTTTCCAGTGATTCTTCTACATTAGGTTTTCACAAAGGAATGATGATGCATCTCCTTTGACAATTATCATGTCTTTCCTCTAAACTTTTTTCATTTCTCATGATAAAAGCTTGAGCATCTTACTTAAGTCCGCTATAAAATTCCCACTCTTTCTGCTGTAATGTGAAAGCAATATCCACAGGCATCCCTTCTCCTGGAAAAAAAAAGTGGGGAAAAATGAGAGTCTTTAATATTTAATTACGGTGGTGCCAGCATGCAACTTTTATCACTTTCTTGTGTCATTTGCATCTCCGGCAAGCCCAGAAGATATACACAAAGAGTTGTCAGGAGAGAGAGAAATAAAGACTATAGAGTCTGATGTAAAGGGAGAGAGAGAAAGACAGAAAAGACTGAAGAATACAAGAAGAAAGAGAGGCAAAGGGAACATGCTGTCATCGGGGAACCCATATGACTAAGAGCTCAGGAAGAAATAGGTGGGAGATACTGAAAAACAAAAAGGATAGCACGAAATAAAGATGAAAAATAAAACTGTGAAAATGCAAAAAGAAAAAAGAAAACTAATGGAGACACTACAATAGATTAAAAACAGGCTTCCTACTCCATGGGGTAAATGAGTTTGTATAATTATGGCATCATGAATTGCAAATGTGTCTGACTGCAACATAATTGTCTATATGCTCTACCTTAAATGTAGCCTTTCTATAGGCGCTTTGGAATTGGACATTTTTTTAAAAAACAAAAAAAGGTTTTTAGATCTTAGATTATAGTTTTGTTTTTGACTTGGTATTCTCCTGGCTCAAGAGGAACCATTGAGTGATGCAGGATTTTAGCACCGTTTTTAAAAGCATGTGAATGCTAGTAAAATGCTAGGCCTGTAACATTAGCTTAAAAAATGGAGCAAAACACAGAGTAACAGACTGACACTCAAGTTCAGGCTTAAAATATAACAAGATGTTGATTCATATGCCAATCACTGGTCAGCTATTACTTCAACATTCCTACTGGTGCTGGAAAAGCAAGCAAATAATAAAAGAAAGCCCTGAATTTATGTAGTTTGCAGGGGTCTCCCTCTTGGATAGTAACCCTCACTGTCCTGAGAATGGTTTGGTCCATAAGTGTTTATGAGCCCGGGCCTCTAACCCCAGTGGATAAACCCCCTCCAGCTCCATCAGCCGTTTCCCCCTGCAACAAGACCAAACTCCCTGCCTGTCTGAAGGGCTGTGGCAGACTCCGTTAATGACTGATAATGTGCGTAATTACCAACCCAACTGCCACGTGGAGCTGATGAAGAACCAAACCAGTACTCCACTCCTCATCTAGGGCCCCTTGTTACCCCTCATTCACTCTGAATAGTGTTGGGCTCTAAATGAAGCCTTATTGGATGCTGCTGCACTTCCAGGGTGCACAGTCATTAAGAGAGCCAAATGAAAGCAAGGAGGGAAAACTGCCATTACCATAAGAATGCATGTCAAAGCAATTTTAATGTGGCTTTAATTTTGACATAGATGCTTACTTGGACTGTGCAGTCTGTGTTGTAGTATATGTAGAGCTTTGGTGTTTTCTCTTATTTACCAGACCGCATAGTCACCCCTGAAGACTGGAAGCAAGTTACTACTGTACTCATCTTTTTTCTGTATTTAAAAGTAGAGTAGCTAAACAGCTTTAAATGTTCAGTGGACAAAAAAGATATTTTCCCACTGTGGGCTGTCATGAGAGAATTTCAAAGCATGTGGGCACATCAGCAAATGGCAAAAGAACACAGCAAATCCAGCATGTCCAAATTAACACTGTCAGATTTGATTTCAACACTATTAAAGTGTCTATATGGGTCCACACCAGAGAGTGTTAATTTAACTCTTTTTGGAGAGTTGGTACGTTAACTCTGATTTAGTGTTAAACACCAAATCTGTCTGGAGTTGATAATTTAACACTTGGTGTTAAGAGTTTATATATTAACTCTCAAAGAGTATTTTAGTTTAACTACATAAGAGTTATCTTCTAATTAATTCTAAAAAGCGGGAATTTTACTGTTCTGAACTTCTAGAAATTTCTTTTGGAAATAAACATTTACTAAAAAGATGCAATGGTTTTTGAAAAACATTTATTCTGAACTGTGCACCACAATTTCAAAACATTTTCTGAAAGATGTAACAGTGTACATGTTCTCACTTTCATTAGAATTTTGTTTATCAAAAGGTCTGACATAGATGAGCTGGTAAATGCAAATAACAGCATTCTCATCACTTATTTCTTCAATACAATATGCATGTCCTTCATTCATCACTTTGTGGAACTGCAACGCACTTCTGCTCTTCCCCATATTCCATCTTCACAAGCATATCCTATGTGGAGATTGAATAAAAATTAGTTGACACTAATTAATGGCACAATCAATTGCAGCACAGTAAAAAAAAAAGGAATCCTTTTTGAGCCATTACTTGTGTAAGGTATTTTCCCAAAAGATAAGGACACAGGCAACAGGTAATACTGAACTAAATGTAAAACCTCAACCTTTTTCATTTTTACCTAAACCGTGTGCACAAAACTCTGGAGGGATCTAAATGCTAACGTAGAACCCAGTCAGGACGTCTGCTACTGCTGTTTGCTCGGTTTTTTTTATGGGAGATCGTTTTCAGGCTTCAAGCAGCACCATTATACCAACATTTCACATTCTAGACATTGTTTTAAGTGTATTTGACCAAAGGTTTGACTGAAAATTCACCTGCAAGCTTTTTTTCAAGGCTGTGGTATTTGCCCGCAAACAATACCTTTCAGCTAGCTAAACAGAATATTATGCTATCACCGAGCAACATGGCTAATGCCTTCCACACAGCTTTGTCTCAACTCCAAAGAGCCACAGAAGTAAAAGCTAATAATAATAATTGAAACAATCTTGAAAAAATGACTTACCAAGCATGGCAAACAACTCAAATATGTAGAGCAAAATGTTCTGAAACAGCTTCACTTCAGCTTCGATTGGAGCCTATGGTGCTGGGGGCGGAGTCTGTGAATTTACTCTATTGGTGTCATAGCCCCTGTAGGAGTTCAGAGTTAAGAGGTCAAGAGTTAATGTTTCCATTGTAACACCTCCAGATTTGAAATAGAAACACTCATTTTTAACACTCGATTTTAACTACTATCATTTTACACCTCAGAGTTACATTAAAAGAATGTGACTCTACTTAGAGTAAAATTAACTCTAAGACTACTAACACCAAAACATTTAACACTTTTGAATTTGCTGTGAAGAAATGTACAATACACTATTTCTCCATATTTTCTCATTTCATTCCTTCATTTAATGGTGACTGCTTTGAGCAGATTAAAATCGCTTTAACAGTGGATACGAGGGAAATGGAGCAGTGCAGTGGTAGACAGGAAAGAGAGAGCAACGCTCACTGAACTTTCAAACCACAGGGGGATTTTCTTAAACTGTGGTGGACTGACCATTGTTCCATATACTTCTCTCCACACTCCCACTGGCTCTCAGGAACAAACAATTTGCTGTGTTTCCTTTTCTACTTCTGATATGCCACAGCTGCTCTGTCAGTCTGTTGAACTTAATAATCTTCTGATGTTTTATTTTTTATGGCACTTGGTGTTCCTACTCAGTCTTTCAGTGGCTAACCATTTCTGAGTGCTTCTTTTTTATGTCAGTCAGTATGCACAGGCTCTGGCCCAGAACTGGTGCCTGCACTCCTTTACCATGCTTGTTTGCAGTTCTGTGTTTGCATTTATATACTAGAGATTCAACGATGCCTCTCTGTTCCTGTTCACATGGTGGGCGACCATATCACAGGGATCGTAAGCATCACTACTCTTCAATCCACTTTTGGCCTGTTGCAAACTCAAGTGCACATAAGTGAGGTTAGATATTGAGCTTGAAACATCAGGAAGTTTAACAAATGTAATTTTTTTTTAAATTACATTTATGTGTGAGAGAGATATTGTTTGTGTGCATGTATAGAAATAGAGCATAGATATAAAACAAAAGAATTTCTTCATCAAAACTGGAGGAATCACTTCTTGTTTGGGCTGTTGGTAAAATTTTTGTAATAATATTTGTCTGTTAGTTGCATGAGCAATGTTTAAAAAGATACTGATACAACAAATGCACCTTAAGGGCCCAACTTGGTGACTTGAATTAACTGAATTTGAAGCCTAAAGGCCTTTAAACACCGAATGAGCAGCGAAACATGTTACGTAATGTATTTACACACTCAACTCGTTGCGTTTGCGTTGTTGGCTATCTGTTGGCTCTCAGAGAAATTATTTCTCTGCCTCTTCAAATATGGCCTCAATTCTGCCAACAAGAGTTCAGACTGCCCCACTGACATTCTGAAATATGTACGAAAGCGGTTGTGACACAGCTTGAACTCCTCCATCAAACCGTAAAACTCTCTCTGCTGCTGCCTTCTTATGAAAATCAGTGTATAATGGCCTTAATGTGAAAGAATGTAAGGAGAAGGGTGTAACTAATTACCAAGTAACCATATGACTATTTAGAGGGAGATCACCATTGCTGCAACCTGACTTCCCATCCATGGCTGGCTACGATCTCCTGGAATTGGACACCTAAAATTGCAGCTAGTGTCACCTGATCAAAGTGCTCTCATGAAAAGATGAGACCGCAGTTTTAACACCACTTTAGGCTCTTTAAACCCCAGTGACAACATCAGCTTTTTTCTATTTACTTCAACGCCTTGAAACTTTAAGTGCGCGATTGTGCTACTTTGAAATACAGTCTTAGAAAACAGAAACCTGAATGTCTTTTGTAAGTCAAAAAGCATCTTTGAAGTCTGTTAGTTGTACAAATGAAAAATTCTTTTTACCTGAAAAGCACTTTTTGTCTTCAAATCAAGTGATATTCTTCAAAGGCTGGAACAGTTACAGAAAGAAACATCATAAAGCACAGAAAACACCTTGAACTAGATACGGAGGAAAAAAATGGATGGATAGAAAAACAAAAGAAAATCTTTTAAAGGTAGTGAAAGAAGACACATAGGGAAGTTTTGCTTCTTGTGCAAATCCAGTTGCTGGGACATTTTTGGAATGTTTTGCAACTCACAAATAATCACCCCATGAAATCAAACCCTACAGGATTAGCTGCCCTAAACACCAATGACAAGCTTGCCCTCTATTTCTGATTATTTGTGGCACCAGGAGAATCTGTTCAAGAAGATGGGAAATGGTTGTTAAATAATGCTTTTCCACTCTACCCGAGCACTCAAAGTGCTTTTATGCAACTTGCCTCATTCATACAAGCACTTTGTCCTATGTTTTTTCTACGTAAATGGTTTCTATCTAACATTTACACATACCCAATTGGAGAGCAACTTGGGGTTAGTATATTCGCCATGCAGACTGGAGCAGACAGCAATTGAACCAACCTTCTGATTATTAGATGTACGTCATATTTCTTCTAAAACCTGCTCAATTTAGGAATAGCTTTAATACGTGCAATATTCTCTGCATACAGTTAAACACATATAGCCCTAAATACCTGTGTCATTGCAACTCTTGGTCTATTGAGCCATCCATCCATCCTTCTTATACTGCTTATTCGGGTCAAGAAGACATTTCTGTTTACTACCCAAATCTCACATTTGAAGAGAGTACAGATGATGAGGAAAAATATATTACAACATAGACAGTTTATGAAAATTATGGTTATTACTTTCTAAACCTAACCAAACTCCTAGGTTAGGTCTAATTTGTTTTATTTATCCCAAAGTAGGCACACTCCTTAGGCCATCATCTTTAGGGTATTGAAAGAGGCAAAGTGAACCCTTATTAATTCTTTAAGCTCTCCTTGACTTTCACTCTCTTCTTTTCAATGTGTTTGTTATCAGTTGTATACCATCCAATCAATTGGTCAATAGCTCAATACATAACAAATGACACTGTGGGTGTTAATGACAGCCTGGGATTAGGACGGATAATGCTGCCTCGGAAGATCAATCAGTTAGCAGCAGTCTTTGCTGCAGTACGTCGCAGACAAACACACTTACGTGAATAGTGGTGGTGCATCATGAAGGACCACTCGTTCATCCTGTCCCCTTTATATAAACTGCGCCATAGCACCGTTTCATCGTGGCCAACAGAACCTCTTAGGATTCTGGAAAAACTTTGCCAAAGCACCAAGATGAGAGCCCGGGCTAATGCTGAAGTGTCAAAGCATGTTAATTAACACATGAGGGCTATAACTGTGATCAAGGTTCCCTTGAGAAACAGGAGTAGTACACAATCCAATCTCTCTCCCTCAGCTTTGCTCATCCAGATCAATATCTGGATAGATTTTTTGCTTTTGCACACACCTGAATGCTGTCAGCAGGGGGACATAAATTTGGCCTTGTGTCTGTTTATGGTGGACTTGGTTTAAGTCTACTTTGGCCTCACATTGAAAGACTCTTGAAAATGAGGCCTTGCTGGTGGAGTGATTGTATCCTGCGAGCACTTTGTTCACGCTCACACTGGTGTTCAACCGTGCAAGTGCGTTGACAAACATGGGAACAGACATTGGTCTTCCTCTCTCTTTACTCAGCATAAGACTTTCACGCTTGACCTGCTTTTAAACTTTGTGATCTGGATTACTGCCAGATAATTTGGGGAGGAGAGGAGCAGGGAATGCCTGTCTTCTTGAGATGAAGAGCTTACAGGTAGTGGACTGTTATCATTCACAGTCAAACTAAAGACAGAGTTGACACAGCTGCCTCTTACCACCTCCTTTAGCACCTTAATTTCTTTTGTAAAGGCACTGCCACACCCACACTACTAAATTTCTATCTTAAAACAGATATCTTTTGATATGCAGCCACCCAGGCTCACTTGATTCTGTCTTTTTCGACACTTTCCCTAATTATCCTCACCTCCAACACGTGATTTTTGTTCCGAAGAAATTAAAGGCATAATCATCGACAAACAGTTGTTAATATAGCACATCTGTACTACACTTTTGTTTTAAAATACGTAACTTTTGCCATGTTTATGCCTAAAACTCTGATTATTCAGAAACTCTAAAAACATTTTAAAAAGTGTTTTATTGGAAATGAAGCTGGAGATGCCTATCTTTGTTTCCCGACTGAATCTTATCACAAGGAAGACAGGACATTATAATGATTTAGGCATATTGCTTAACAACTAGTCAGTCACAATTCATTAGCCAATGAGTGTGTGGTTTCACAGTCCAACCCTCTCCTCTGCATCACATCCATTTCTTGTTATCAATTAACTGGTGGCAGCACCAATGCCCATCTCAAAGCTGCAAAACAGAACTTCAAAAACCATGTTAGCTACATCCATGTTTTAAACTTTCTATGGTCACACCCCTTTCATGTTACCTATTTTATGAAAAACATCAGACACAATTATGTCGGAAGGGCGAATGTTCTCCAAGATAAAGACAATGTTGGAAAATATCTCCCACCCACTCCATGACATACTGGCTAGCCACAGGAGCACGTTCAGTGAAACCGGGATTACCAAAAAGCACCATTGAACGACACAGGAAATCATTCCTGCCTGTGGCCATCTCCTTGTACAACTCCTCCATCTAATACAATGTAAACACTGCAATAGTTACATCCTTTTTGCAATCACTCTTTCTTACTCTGTAATGTTGCAGAGGCAGAGGTATGGAGGTATGGAACAAACATAACAATAACGCTGATATGTTTTGTACTTAGTTTTGCTAGGCTTATGCACTGAAACTAAATTGTCGTTGTTTAGGTCAAAATACACCCAGTCACAATATTAATCTTGCATTTAGTAAATAAATATTGCATCAGGCCACTCAAATATGACAAAATATGTAAGATGGTCTTATATGGACAGAGATTATTTCAGAAAGGATGAAAACACACATTTAGATGAAGATTGTCTGCGCTTTTGAAACGTAATGCTGTTATAGGGCAGTTATAGGGCAACATGCTAGTGCGGTGGTGCCTTAGAGCAAGAAGGTCTTGGGTTTGACTACTATGTTCTCTCCATGTCTGCGTGGGTTCTCCCCGGGTACTCTGGCCTCTTCCCACAATCTGAAAACATATTGCTCATAGGTGTGAATGTGTTGATCTGTTTTTCTGTGTTAGCCCTGCATCAAATTGGCCACCTCTCCAGGGTGTACCCCACCTCTTGCTCTGTGGTAGCAAGGTTAGGTTCTAGATTCACCCCCCCCCCCCCCCCCCCCCCCCAATATCAATATGTATATGGAACAAAAATATCTGCGTAACAAATCAGTTGGCTAATTTAAAGCTCTCCTAGCAGCTGATTTTCAGAGGTCTGTATCCAACTTGTTAAAGAGCCTGCTAAGTTAGTAGACTGCCACCTCACTCAGGAGTAAAGAGCGTGGGTGGAGGATGTGGGGGGTGAGGGTGTTCCAGGCGGGTGAGGGGGCTCAGTGATAAATCCATTTACATCCTCCCCTGTTTTATTTGCTCCTATGGACTCTACTCGCATCCCTATTCAGGCTTGTTTACCTGGCAAGCCGAGTGTGACTAAAGAAAATTCCCACAGCCTGAGGTGGGATTGAAGTTAAGGTGAAGGGGGAAGGGGAGAAGGAAGCTGCAAGGAGACAGGGGAAGGGGCGAGGCAGTGGTTCTGGGAGGTGGGGCAGTAGTGAGGTTGGGGGCACAGAATTACTCAAAGCTGTAACCCACCTTCCCCCTCCCAGCCCTCCGTGGGTTAATTATCATGTGCAGCCTAGTGGAGATGAAATAACGGTGACTCTCACATGAACACCCACACAGGGAGGCTTGGAAGACTCCTTACACATACACACACACGCAGACTCACAAATCTACAAATAGGAGAAGAGAGACAACATGGTCTGCTTTTAATCGAAGCTAATCGGCTAGGAAAATAAACATGCTGGCATGGCAGACATCTATCTTTGGCCATGGCTGAAGCTGCTAGATAAGGAGAAACAGGCCTCACAGACATGTGTTCTTCTCTTTAAAGCACTGTCTGCTTCTCGTTGGCAGAATTAAGCTTTAATATGAGTCTTAGGAGAAAGCATCACTGAGGTGAAAAGGCGATATTATGGGATGGATTTTCTCAAGACACATCAATCATCTTTAACTCGGTTCTATTTGTCAGTGTTGCCCTTCTTTAAAGGCCTCGCTTAAAAGTCCAGAGCAAGAAGTGCTTTGAAAGGCATTACAGCATTACTCGGACCGCCTGCAACCGATCTGTTAAAATTGCTACATTGCTTTGCATGAATCTTTAATTAGTCAAAGAAAGCCCAAGAAAGGAGGTGATAGTGAGTTCTTTTCACAGCACTTCATCTTCCACATCATTACAGCCTTGTCATTGATAAACAGCAGCACTCTGAACTGCTCAAGTCTGTGGAGAGAGAGAGAGAGAAAAGTTAAACCAAGCATTGCTTTCAAAATATCGAAAATGTTTATCTCTTGTGTTTTGGGAAAACTTATATTAGTGAAGTGGACATAAAGAAGTAAAGAAGAGGTTGAGAAAAACATTAGTGTTGGCTTAATAATTCTATAAGTAATGAGTCCAATCCCCCAAGCTTTTGCAATAGTATGACACATATGTTTTATTGCTTTTGGCTGTTTTCTCAGTCTGATTTGCCTCATGCTTTTTTTAAAAACACCAAGATGGGAACAGTGACGATACTCGGCTTGAGCTTCGCAACAGACAGTGCCGCTGACTGCATCCATCTTTGATATACCAAAATCAGTACTATGAAATCTCATAGACAAATAAATACAGTTACAATTCCTCAGATGACTTCATTAATTTCATATATTGTATTATGGCTCCACAGACGTTACTTATCTAACAAACAGCAGGTGTGTGCAGCATAAAGAGGGGAAAACAACAACATATATTCACTTCTCATTTGACTGCTTTGATGTCTGACCACAAAAATCCTGACCATTCTGTTAACTGTCGAAAGCTGTGGAGCTGCAGGAAAGTCAGGTCCTGAGTTAATTTGCGGGGGATCACTGCACTGACCCTGACCAGATAAGGTGCCAGTCGACAAAACTTCCCTCATTTCCTCTTGTTTTTGCAGTATGGGAGCAGAGGCAGCCACCAACCAGCTTAAGGACAGCGAGGCTAAAAGGTGAATGCCACGCTCGGCTGAATTTTGGGCCTGATCAAAAGGAATGCGACCTAGGTTTGGGGAGTCAGCAGAGCTTATCGGCCCAGCTGTGAGGCTTTGGAGAAGAAGATCCCAGGCACCAGATATCTTCAGGTAAAACCGCGTTTCCCCAGGAATGAAGTATAAAAGTCGTCCTCTTTCATCTCTTTATTCTCCCTGTCATCATTTCTTAACATCAACTGAAGCAGCATGTATCAAAAGTGATGTAAATCCTACACTGTTTTGTTTACAAGTGTAAGGGCCTTAAAATTAAATTATTTCCACATGTGTGACATTGTGTTTAATAAAGGCAGCGTAGGTGTGTTTGGAATGAATGTATGTTTACATATACAAGTGTCCATGCGTGTCCCCACTGCAGTGCAAATCGCATCTACAGTAATACATCATTCATGATTATAATGGCTAGTAATTAACTTGTGCCCAATTAGCAAAAAAGATAATCAATGATTGTTGATCAGGACACAGATAAATTATCTGTAGTGTGAGGTGTAGTGCATTTGTGAAGTTAGCTGAAGAGAAAAGCCTGTTTTCTGCAGAGGTATATGCAGCATAATGTAATCATGCTGACTCTGTTAAATGTGACAAACTTCTCATAGCAGGTTATATATTGGACTCCACCCCCTCTTCACTTCTCTAACCCATGTTTACTTCACATTACTGTGCAATTATGTGCTGACTAAAGACTGTATAGAGATGCAGCAGGCAAAACAGGGCATGTTCACACCCATAGCACCCACATGTTCTCAGGGAGCAAATATGGGAAAACTAGCGCATGGTAATTCAGAATGGAATAGGGTGTAGATGTAAAGGAGATGGAACTACAGGAAGGTAAGTACTGAGCACTGCTGAGTCTGACCTTTTTTCAGGATGCAATGAATGAGGGATGAGGAAAGTAAAAGAAAAAAGAAAAAAAGAAAATCATTGCACGTCTTTCCCTTACTTGGCCCACTAACCGCACAGTACTACAGTGCTTTGCTGAGCTGTGGTCAATATTGACGTTGTCATTAAGCAGCTCTCTGGTAATGAGGGTGGGGAAGTGTGTCCTGGGAGAGGCATTAGACCTGCAAGGCATGTGTTTTGCATGCATATTCAGTCCACTAAGCATGCACAATAAAACTGATGTTCTTGTTGTTTGGCACTTCAGAAGGTTTCTCACTTTTGGAATTACAAAAGACTCAGAGCTCGTAATTACAGTTTGGACTTGATGATCTATTCTGTGGCGTTTTTAGTCCTGCGTAAACACAAATTGCATGCAGAAATGGAAAGCTGTCAATAACATGATGGTTGGTCTGGAACAATTTAAACCACTTAGAGAAAGAGAGAGAGGGGACGTGTGTGTGGGTTTGTGTGTTCGTGAGAGAGAGGGAGTGCTATGTCACTGAGTGTGCAGGGGTCAGAAGGGTGTGCAACAGATCCCTCAGCGGGCCTCACTAATAGTCATGCAAACACACATTTAGCTGTGACACAAAAATCAAGGGGTGCACAACGTTTCATCACTCCATCTAAGAAGAACAGGCTTTAATCTGGAAAGCCACAGAAACAGAGACACAATAAAAAAAAATTAAAGATTAAAAATTAAAAAACGTAGGAAGGCCTGACAGATATATTTGAAGCCTGAAGTGTGCATCACAGAATGGACTAAGGCAAAGAATGAGACGGCATTTTGGGGTTGTGTGTTTCACATCGGCCCGCCCTGTCTCTGTCTGTGTCTGAGTAAACACTGCTGTTGCTCGGCTCAAGCAGCGGCAGCTGTGGCAGCCCATGGCCGCTACTACCGCTGAAAGCTAAGTTTACTGTGACACGTGATGGGCTGAGGACAAGCAGCCAGAGCACGCAGATAAGCTCAGGGACTTTTAAGACTCTGTAATCATCTGCAAAACTGTACACCATGACGGCTCCGGCCACAAAGGGCATTTTGTTTGTTACTGCCAAATATTTTATATGATATACCATAACTGTGTGGGAATTGGAGATTATACAAGTGAGCCCAGTGAGAGCATATAAACAGCTCATTAATCACATGCTTTACTTACTTCAGATAATAAGCTGGTGCCAATGTTTAGGCATTCCAAAAGCAATAAATATCATAATAGAATTATATTTTTAATACACCATAACTTTACAAACTGTGCTGTCCAGGTTTGTGTCTCAGTACATGTCAGATATTTGCAATATAAGATTGGCAATGAGTGAGAAGATAACATATATGTTATTGTTAAATAACTTTTTCAATAATATCACTGTTTGTCACAGAAATAGAACGTTGTGTGTTTTCAACTTTCATATTCACTAAACATTATAGTATCTCATAACAAACCAGGATTTCTGCACCCTCATATAGGGGATGGTGCTGCAAAAGTGTGACTGATTTTGTAAAGTGACAACTACACAACAAGTCTCCGGGATCAAATGTGCTGTTTACTGCTTGCCTGTGTTGCCTCTGGGTAAGAAGAAAAACAACCCCCTCCTCATTAACAGAGGCCACTTGGTAGTGTGTCTTTTTACCCGACAGTTGGCTCAGCCAGTTCTGACAGATGTGGCACTTTCGTGCATCTGATGTTCCTTAGGATGGGGACACAGTGGGTTTTTCAAGTATGCAGCGGCATGTATGGTATAGTGGATGTAGAAGTAGCCTATGCATATTCTTTAGATTGTTCTCCCTGCTCTGTCTGAAATACTGCCAGCAGATTACAGGTTAGCAAGAATGACAGCGGCTGCATTTCATACAAATGTTGTGAATACATAATGCATAGCATTGTCTGCATGATCCCTTTCACATGCTAATGCCAACCTTTCTACAGATGTCTCAGAGGTATGTGCCGATGACAGTAGTGAGTCAGAGAGAGGGTAAAAATAAAAAGGAATAAATAAGGAATCAGATGCGCTGAAAACTCATCACCGGCATGGCTGACATTATTCACATTTAATCATCTAGTAGAGAAAAAATATTTTAAAAAATCTCAACTTTATGTGAAGTAGAAGAAAAAAAGCTAGTTTCAACTTAGCATTGTAGGCAGCCGCATTCACGAGCACTTGAGTCTTTCCAGAAAATCACCCGAAATCCTTCAGAAGTTATTTACAGCTATGAAATATCCAGACAGAATTCCTATACAAAATGCATGGCAGAGTCATTAGGATCTGTGATTAACATGTCTGAAAGTACAGTATAACCACCACTGAAGGAAGTGCTTTCGGCAGCAGGCACTAAATCCTGATCCAGTTAATTGTACGGTGGTACGGTAAAGGCTGACGGGCACTAAATGCTGTCGTGAGATGAATGAAACGTTCATTTAGTGTTTTACACAAAGTTCCCACACATAATTGTTTTCTCTTTCCAAAACAGTGTGGGTTAATGAGTTTAGACGCTAGCAGTAGATTTAACAGCAAATAAATAGATATTAAAGAAACTGGCAGTTACCGCTTTTCAAATACATACATGTTTTTTACCTTAACTTTTAGAACAGTTACAGATGTTTTAGAATAGTTACAGATGTTAATATACTCACCAAAGCACTGACTGTTGACGTATGGGAACAAGTTGTTGGAGCTGGCTGCAAGGATGGTGGTGTTTTCTCTCCTCCTTTTTCCTTCCTTACACGCACAAAGCTTGGGGTGAATTGTTGCTTCCAATGTTGACAAGCCTCTAGTGACCTTCCTCTCTGTAAATGCTAAAAACACTGGGCAGGCTACCATAATCAGGGTCTGTGTTTACCATGTCGTTAAGACTGGAGCTGCAGATCTGAGATCAGCAATCAATTCCAATTCTCTGCAATTTTGCTCCCAGTGAAGCGACAAACAAAACTGATCTCTGACCAGAGATCCTTGACACCAGTTTAGGTGTCTGGTCTCAAGTTTCCATCACGCTGGTGTGCATTTGCTGTCCTCTTTAAGTGTTGACTTTCCAGCCTGCTACTATAGCTAAATAAACACTGGCTGGATTTAGGCTACCTCTCCCATTTATCCTGTCACAATTCCTCATCCTTATCTGATGCAAGCCACAACTGGACCTATGGGGCAAATCCCCCACAGTTAGAAACCCCTTCTACTTCATATTCGAGTAGGAAGCTCACATCTCCACACTTCATTTAAAAATGTTAATTGCAAAAAGGATACATGATGAAAAATAACTGAAAAACAGTGCATTTTCTTGGGTAACCCACACACTTTGACTTCAAAGCCCACAGATTGACAAATACCTCCCTGTTCTGAATAATTATTCACAGTTAGGATAACTACATACAGACTTTGCATTTTTGTTTCAGGTCATGCTCAAGTCCATTATCTGGCCTTGATCAAAACAATGGAAAATTGGATCTGTGCTACTATTGATTTAAAATCAACACTGAAAGACATTATTGATTGTCTGGAAAAAATGTCAATAAAGTTACTAAAGACAAATATTACCCTCTAAATTTTTCAATAACAGATAGTCTATAACATCAAATCAGTTACTCGGACTAAGTAGCAGAGAGAGCAGAAGGAAAAAAAGCAAGAGAAGGAAAGGAGAGGAGGGATCCTCCACTGACTGCAACCAGAGGTTCTAACATACATTTTAGTGACCTATTAAGAACATTATGGACCCCACGTCCAGCCCTCAGTTCTGGTAATCTGGCCTATCCTCTTAAAAGTGGAATTGATTGAAAGAATTGATCCTCTCTGAGTTGGCAGACACAGCCCCAATAATTACCTCACGTAAATCTCTGCAATCATGTATGAAATGTCAGAATCTTCTGCTCATATGCTCTCAATTGCTCAGCAGCTCTTCTGAGGCTCAGACAACACTTGTCCTGTGATTGAAAGAAAAAAGATAGTGAGCTGCCAAAGCTCTGACCGACTGTGCTGTTATAGATCATATTCACATTAAAAAGAGAAAATAAAATAAATGAAAAAGTAGTTACAAACAGCATTTTCCATGAAGGAAAAAACCTAAAGGCAATGATAAAATGTGACTTTACTGAACAAAGAAAGTTGAGAATAAACTTAACTGATTGAGTTCACTAGAAACAGATGTTGGCATCAAATGCTTGGATTTTAGTGGATATAAACACATAGTAATGTCTTCAAACTTTCAACCTGTGCCTATACAAATGTAAAACTTTATGCTCTCTGAGTGATAACTCCCTATATTTACTTTTAAAATTATAATTTATCTGTCATTTAAATCAATTCATTAAGGGCGGGTTAAGCATGTTGACAGTCTTAGACTTACCTACACATGCTGGAAACCACCAGCTAACAACCAGACCTACCACCTCTGATTGAATGTTATTCATAAGACCCCTCTCTCTCAGCTAAACAGGCAGTGAGTATGCACAGGCGGCCATGGAGCCCTAAAAAGCAGCTGCAAAGATGGGAGGGTGCAGGATTAAGGCCTGAGCCTTACTCAGATGGGGCATTTCCATGACAGTGAGCTCTGCCACGGCTTAACAGCCTGCTCCTGTTTATGCTTTTTGGAGGAGAAGCCGGATTCCCTCCCCGTGACAGATGGCCTTTCAGCCACAAAGTGCAGTGTTTAGACTTAGCTTGCTCCGGGGCAAGACAGCAAAGCTCTGATGACACAGCATTCGGCAAACAACTCCCAAATGTAGAGGTGGTGGCCGCAGAAAGCACAGAGAACTGGCTGACCCATCAAGCAAGTAACCAAATAACCAGAGAAGCTGCTCAGCTTCAGCTAAATCTGTCAACAAGGGGGAGGAAAAACAAGGGACACCAGAGATAATGATGGGGCTTAGAAAGCAAAGAAGTGGTTGGCTTAAAGATACATGACACGACTCAATTTAGATTCAGCACGGTCCGATCTGGAGCTTTTGCTTACTTCAGACCAAACGCCCCTGACTGAATCAATACACCCTGAATAGAGAAAGCACTGGTTCTGCTTTTAATTAAGAGGATTGTTAAATTTGGTCAGCTGAAGTGTAAAGAGATTTCTTTACAGGCAGGCAGGGTAAAGCAGCAGATTTTGCATTAGAGGGTAAACAGTGAGTGAAAAGGACCAGCTGCTGGGGAGAATTAGCCCAGTCTCATCTGATCCACCACAAGCGTAGTGCTGCTTACTCTGAAAAAAAAAAAAAAAGTCTGGCCTGACCCAGTCTGACCCCTCATACAAAGCCAGAGAGGCCCTGGAGGCAGTGAATTAATTGCAGCCCACTAAGCCTGATACAACATATCTTAAATAGGAGGGAGCTGCTCATAAGTGCTGCAGCCTGGACTAGAAAGGGCCTAAAAAGGAAATTATGCTCAAAATTGTGCACAGTACACAAAAACAAACACTCTGGGAATGTTTTGCTCATTGGACTGACCCTACTAAAAGCAGCGACTGAACTACACATGCAGGCTTTGGCACTCACTGACACAGAGCATAGATAGCTGCATGGCTTTAGCCGAAACAAGCAGCAAACAACAGAAGAAAACTACCTGGAGCCCCTCGCTTCTTCATCACACCTATCCTGGGAAAACAGCTGATGAAAAATACCATCCCTTCATGTCTCCTCACGCTGAAATTCATTTAGAGAGTGGAGGCGTTACTCGCTATGTTTACCCTGGCTGCTCGCTCTTCAAACCCACACTGTTGGAGCCACCTAAATTGGCCTCTCGCACCATATAGATTTCCCATCACAAGCTAGCGTCTAAAGAAGACACAGAGAGAAGAGCAGGAGAAGAGGAAAGGCAGAGCCTTCGCCAGTCTGATCACTCACCCTATTGTCTTCTTCAAATAAAATACATACTTAGATTAATAGGCCCAATAACACAGAGTGATGGCTCATTCTTGTGGGGAACGGATGCCTTATCACTCCAGTCACTTACTTGGCTGCTTTTGTTTTCCAGGGAGATGAATCATGCCGAGTAAAATCAAATGTAAGCAGAGGATGTAAGCGGACACCAACATTACCAGTGTTATAAATCCATAGAAGTTTCTTTATTAGCAATGCTGTGGACTATTCAGCCTGGTGCCACAGAGTACGCTGAGGGTTGCCTTTAACGGCACGAACATAGTCATGCAACAGTCCGGGCAGCACGGGAAACGAGAAATGTCATGTCAGGGGCTTTCTGACGTCAGTGGATCAATAGCCCCTGACAAGGAATTTTAAAAGATACTATCTGTCTGACTGCTGGTGGCAATAAACTGAAGATTAACCTTTACGTCCCTCCTAGTCCTGGGAAGTACCCTGAAGGGCATGCTCCACTGTTTACTAATCAAAAAAAAGTTGCTTTTTCAATACTATAGAACCAGCAAATGGCTTAGTGGGTCTGCACTAGGCCATGAAAGTTATTGACTTCTTCCCCTACCGATATGAGCATCATAAATGTGAAAGATGAACATTCCACAGCCAAGTATTATATATTACCAGCACAGCTCCAGATATGCGTACAGTCACAGCTGGTTTATTAAAAATAAACACCATATATTATCAGCATGCTGCAGGACAAATGTAATATTTCCTGTTGCTGTGCATAGAAGTACAGAAAACGTAATCACATGACATCAGAACGCTGAGGTTGTTGTTAGGGAGAGCCTGCTCTGCCGGCTGCATAGCCGCGTCCTTTGTGAGGCGCAGAGAAACAAGAGCTCTTTTTCTCCTGCAGAAGCGTGATCCTCTTTCACCCCATACCTTTGAGCTGGGAGCCAAAGTTTTGAATGGCTGTGACCTCTGTGGCCTCTGCTGGCCCCCACTGGCCTCCAACCCTCCAGCTGTTCATCTTTCCAGTCCAGCACATTGTCCAGTACCGCTGGTTCGCGAAGGCAAGAGGACCAGCACCCCTCTGCGCCTAAGAATTGACCCCCAGGCCAAGGCCACAACACCACAGGCATAATACCGAAGTTCCCACATGAGCAATGGAGCATGACGAGAAGGAGAGAGAAAGGCAGAAAGTCGAGCAAAATTAACCAGGGTATGCGGAGGTAAGGTTGTGAGGAGTGGAAGTAAAAAATAAATAAATAAATGAAATACAGGAGTGGGAGATGGATGTTCTTCACATAGGATAGGAAATCGGGAAAGTGAACAGATATACGGGGAATAAATGAACAGAGGGAGGAAAGAAAAGAAAAAAAGCAGGTCGAGAGAGCTGGGAGTGCACGGAAGCGTGGTCAGAAGAAGTAAGTTGCGACAAGGCAATAAGATGGTGCTGCACAGACACAGACAGACGCCAAGGTGCAATAGAAGAGCTTGCTTCCCCTTCTGCATGGCTGGCTCCGATGACAAGACAGTATTCCCTCAGCACCAGCCGCTAACTGGATGATAGCACCAATCTCTCTCTTCTCGCTACCCTTCTCGCTTTCTGTCTAGCTTGCTGTCATTAAATCTATCTTTCTTTCCTTCTTTCTTTTTTTTTTTTGCTCTAGCTTTCATACTTTCCTTCAACCTCAGCTGAAATCATATCCAACCTATCTCGTGAAACGACAGGATAGCGGCCATCTAAAACAAACATTATTCTATAGCTTTGTTTGTTTACCTGTGAAAAATCATTGCCTAGGGCTATCTCTCATTAGAGTAGCCAAACAAAGACAACAGCAACTTGAGAACGCTTTAAAAATGCCTATAATTTGATGATGGTGTATATGCATGTGTGTATGTGGGAGGGAAGGAGGAGGCGTTTTGTGCAATCATGCAGGGAGGGCGAATGGAAATCGCCTCTGTACAGGATGAAAGCCTCTGAGGACTATCCATTGACTATGAAATGTGATGATCCCCCTTCACCCTCAGACACCAAGAGAGTTCAGCTTAACACAGCCCTTTTTTCGTATAAAACACCTGCCTCATCCTTCATCCTTTTACATTGTACATAGAATATTTCTAAATTGCATTCTCTGTCACAAACTCTATAAAGGGATGGATGATTTAGAGAAGCTGTGAGCGTATATTTCCATACATTTTACTAAGGCTCATAACTGAATGATTCACAGGCTTTCTCACTGAAAAGGAGTGCATTTGAATATGAATGTGTCTGTGAAATTGCGTTGTATGTGGCTGTGCATATGGTTCTTATGTCTGCTAGAGGTGTTTGTGCACATGTGTATGTGCGTGCGTGCATATGAGCACACATGCGCCTGGCTGGTTGGTGGGTTTTTGGCAGGGTTGTGGTACCCTGCTGGGACCAACCCTGCCCAAGCAGCCTGGTGGAGGGGACAAGCTGTGGCATGTACACACACTCACACACATACACGCACATAGAGCAGCTGCTCCTTCTGCAGCTGCTGCTGTCGCCCAACCCAGGACTCCCTGTTCCAAAGGAGGGTGAGAGGGGGTGGAGGTGTATGTGTGGGGGAAGCTGGGGATGAAAAGAAAAGGAGAGGGCGGGGGGAGCAGGAGTGAAGGAAAAATGGGAAGAGCAGTAGAAATGGGAATGGAGAGCGAGCTGACAAAATAAATTGGAAAGCTATGAGGAAGTGGGGAAGGGAGAGGTAATGGAAGTGAGAGGGGAGGAAAGAGCAAAGTAAAACAGGTAGAAAGAACAGGTTAAAGAGACACGGGCCATCGCGCACAGGCGATCGCACACTCAAATACACAACCAAGCTCGCACCCAGTAACAGGTGAAAAAATATCCATTATCACCTCTGTTGCAAACTCAGAGTAGCCTACACATGTAACTAAAGATTAGCCATCAGAAACAATTTATTTAACAGCCTAGAGAATAATCTAGTAAACAATCTCTCGGAAGAAAGAAAACTGTATCATTAACCCACAGTTTGAAGTTCCACAAACAACAAAGCACCCTGACAACACAACTTCTACAGGTTAAGCACAGATTAAACCAAATCCAGGCCTATATGCCCTGTGATGGAAAACCTCTATTTAAGATAGCATTTTACTCTCAATCCAAGCTTAATCTGTCTGGGAAACCAAGCATCCCCTACATACTCTGTGTAACTACTATCCAGTCCTCCCTTGAGACTGTGTTTGTGCTCTTTTGCTTTTGGTTAAAAACAAATAGACCAGTCTGCAATGCAAATCAATAACATGAATTTGAACTCGTGATTGCATATCAATAAGGTAATTGAAGGAAAGCTTTTTGTCACTTATGGGAATTTTTTGAATTTAAAATAATTTTACTTTTGACACACGGCTACAAAGAATATTGGCTATGGGGGAGGCTCACTGCGTCCATGCGTCAAAGGCTGCTATCGGGCTTCAGATAAGATAGCAAGGAAGAGGTTGGCTATGGGGGAAGAGGGCCACATTGAACATGTCCAATTAGTAAAGTAATTAGTTAATTAACATGGAGGACCCTAAAGGCCTTCCAACACAGCCTTATATAGACTTTGTTCAAACCAAGTACACTTTGAAGGCTTTTACTAAGCAGTTTCATATAGACAGACCAACTAACCAGCCCCCCATCATCTGCTTCGCTCACACGAGGACAACTCTGGATGATCTTCCATATACAGTATCAGTTTACATTCAGTGTCAGTCTCACATTTTGTATTCACACATAAGCAGGAAATCTGTCCATTCTGTATCAGTGTGAAATATGCTGTCAGTTTTTGTTTTTTTTGGCTTCGCTTTCTACTGCAAAATCATAATCATACATGGCTATAGGCTGCCTGGATTGTCTCCCTGTGACATGCCATCTTTAGCCGGCAGTCATGTTATATCTTCTCCCACAACAAACAGCATTTGAGTGATTATGCACATTCCCATCCAGTGGGTGTTGCCCAGCCCAAAGTGAGGAGTGCTCTATGGATATATCAGCTTTTCTAACGGCAACACCTGATGCAGCTTTTATGTATCTAAACCTTATAAAGACCGGATCAATTTGTATTTGAGGCAAAAGCAAAAACAGGCAAAAGAGAGTGTGTGTGTGTGAGAGAGAGAGCGAGGGAGAGAGAGTTAAAAGTCTGTCTGCCCTGCATCGCTTCATAGCCACAGGCAGTTGCACAGCACAGAAGAAATGTGCTTACATCATCACATGCAGTCCAGGCATCCTGCAGAGGGCACTGCTAATGGAAGAAACACAGAGCAGAGAAGGCAACCAACCAACCCAGGAGAGACTCAGCAAGGCACTCCTACGCATCTAAGATATCTGACATTCTTGGCAGCCTTTCAGAGAGGTCAGTGGTAAAATATTCAAGCAGAACTAACCTTAAAGACGGACCATGTTTGAGCAAGCTGAGACCACGGGCTAAATTTGTCACTAATTAAAGTCTGCATGAGATATGGGGAAGAGTCTTTTCCAGTGAATCTCCAACTTCGCTATGCAGAATAATAGTGCTCTGATTTGGATAAGATGTTTTGCCATTTTAGGCGCTGGGTGATATCATGGAAAGTGTGCTGATTTGCTGAAATGGTTTTCCTCTAAGTGTAAACAGAGAGAAAGAGAGATTTTGCATCTCCCAGTGTGACCCAGATAAGGGCCTTGCTATAGAAATGTGGGATAGATCACACATGTAACATGTGAGTTACGAATGCTGTTCTCAGTTTAGTTCTAGGGCACAGGGTCACTTTTCTCAATTACAAGCTCAGGTGTACCAAAGTGAATATCACAACAAGTTATGAGCATGACTGCGAGGAACTAATTCCACATGTTCTTATCTTTCCTAGTCTACAGGCTTGGCTGCAGTGGATATAACAACAGAGAGGGATCGCATAACAAACGTGAGAGCAAAAAGATGAGCACTGTGAATACACTAATTATTCCCATTAGCCACAGTTTCAACTAAATCTTTGTGGTTAAGTGAGTATGTGTCTAAGTGTGTGTCTTTGCAGGTTACAAAGCGTGGGTTGCCAGCTGCAAAGCTTTTCTGGATGCTGATTGGAAGTGAACGTTGAGCACTCAGGACAATTATTGAATCATTACTGCTACCATGCCTCAGGCAAAATATGAACACCATGTTATTTGTCAACTGACCACAGCTTCCTAATCAACCTCACATGCGTTTGTATGTTTGTCTTAGTGTGCACATATGTGGCAATGTGTGTGCGTGTGTGTGTGTGGCTTGTTGGCAGAAGGACAGGAATGTCCTTTAGTATGTGGGTGCACATGGTTGCAGAGAGTAATGGATGAGTCAGGAACCCTGCCCAGCATTTTCTTATTTATATATTTGTTTAAATTGGGGGCGGTATCTAAATGAAGTATAGCACATTGACAGATGCCTATGTATATGAATATGTGTGCATGGTAGTGACTGAGGAATGCCCTGTTGAAACACAACTGTCTAAACATGTCCCTTTCAGCTGTCTCTCCGCTCCCTTCGTGGAAAAATAACTTAACATGAGTTGTTTGGTATTTTCACCGCACCCCACACTACCATCTCACATCGACTGCTAAGAGCTTGCATGCTGAAATTTCCCTCTGAGGCTTAATACTGGAAAAGTGTCTTTCAAGTGCACCACTAGACTGGTAAGGGAGCCTAAGAAAGAAGGGATGGGAAACTTTAACTCTTTTCCTTCTGTCTTCAGGAAGACATGTGATTCATCTCTACATTTCTGGGTAGCAAGTGGTGGAAATGTTTCAGGAAGATTTGATTAATTGACTTAAAGAATGATAATAGAAGTACTATTCATCACAGGTGCACTCACTTCATGGCATGAACAATCAAGTAGTGTGCCAATCTATCAAACCACGAGCAGCTAACTGTAACATTTCTGAACAACTTACAAGAATGTGAATGTAATAACATTTAGCCTCTGTATACCCAGCCTGTCTCTCACTGTCTCTATTGCAATGTACTAGTGTGCTTGGGCTTGAAGTTTTGAAAGTATCCATCAAATCAGCGACTGAGATATGAGTGTTTTAAGCACACAAGCGATTAACAACTCAAACAATGATCACTAATAAGCTACAACAAGTAGTTATACATCTTTTCACCTTATCTACAATACAGGGACGTCCTCTCAACATTCAGTTAAGTTAATCTCTGTATGCAAAACAATACAAAAAACAGACATTGCCTGCCCTGATGAAATCCCCATTTGACATAGCTAACCATGATCCCTCTCGACAAAAACACGCCATCACTATTAGTCAAAAGAGATCAAAGACATACCCCAGCGTTTGGGATTGCATTATCCGACAACCATCTGCGCTGGTAAGACAGGAACAATCATTAAGCATTCAGACCAAAGGAAAAAAAGTTTATTCTTAGTGTCAGCTTTGATAAATTTGTGCAAAATGCACTCGGTATGTAGAAAACTTTAAAAGTGAGGGCGAAAGAAAGGGGAAAGTGGAGAAGTTTTAAGAAGGTGTGGTAAAAAGATAAAATGGGAGAGATGATAAGAGAAGTGGAGGATTGGCAAGGAAGACAAAGGGGAAAACAGTAAGACTCTCTGTCCCTCAGTGAGATAAATTGGCAAGAAGTTCACAGTGGGTAAACATCTTCATCTGAAAGCCTGTGGAGCAATTGATGCCCAGAACAAATCAACACGTTTCACAGCTTGCCTGCATAAAACGCAAATACCATCAGCTTCAAAAAACTATGATCTTCCCTGGAGCATATGAGCAGGGGTTTGCTCCTCTGGGTTCCCTGAATTGGTCTGTGAATCGATCACAAAAACAGCATTTCAAAGGGTTTGAAAAACTATGAGGTCTTTCTCTTTCTCCTACTTTAACAAAACAGACTCTATCATAGACAGCCCTGCAGACACTTGTGGCTGTGGGGTCCCAGAAGGCTTAGCGATGTCTCTAGTCTTTCACTACCACTCAGAAGAACTTAGCGAAAACAGCAGTGCATCAGTCTAGTACTTTGCACCAAACACAAGGCAAAAAGAAGTTAGAAGTAAACTGAGAAAAACAAAGAAAATCACTTGGAAAAAAAGAAAAGAAGTATAATAAAATAACGGCAGAATAGATAATATAGCGCTTTTGGGCAAATTATTCAGATGATGTGGAGAACAGGTACCATATGTGCTTTGGTCACACTGACCAAACTTACCTACATCCTGGGCCTCAGTTGGAACATGTGTTTTGACTATCAGATCCATTAAAATCCCATTATATAGTGCAACAAGAGAGATCACAAATCTTGTTGTAAGATTTTAAAAATCGTTTATCACGTAAATTTACCATGAATGATATATTTACATCCAAATAAGGATGCATATTTTTGACATTTAATAGGTCTTCTACAATTTATCACTCGTATGGTTTGATAAACAAATGCAACACAAAAACATTTAACTGGTGGCCAATTAGCAAAGAGGATTTTTTTTTCCCCCAAGACCACTTAGAGAAAAAAAAGTGAGAGGTCATCAGTTGTTTTTCCACGTTGATTGTTATTGTTAATTGTAAAGTCATTGCAAATGGTGTTGCATTCCTTACAGTGAAGGGTAATGGTGCTCTGACCTGCAGGGGAGGAATGCCAACTCTCACCACAGCTGCACACTGAGGCTAAGAGCCAGAGCTGACTTTGGGGTCAAAGGTTATCCATGATGTGACTTGAAACCACACAATCAGTGGATACTAGGTTCAGGCCTGCGGCAATCATGTTCTTAGTGGGGTATACCAACTGGACAAATGGAAAAGTAAAAAGGGATAGAAAAAAAACAGAATGAAAGAATAGAGACAGAGAATGGACACGGACTAGAGTAAATTATCTATATTTAACATGGTTGCATTAAAAAATGGAGACTTTCTGGGTGTACATGCATGAGGATGAATTTTAAACAAGGAAAATACATTGGATGGATATATGACCCAACTTTCTTATCATCCCACATGCAGAAAGTCCTAACTAATCAGTATTTTAGAATATGAAATTGATCAATTTGTACAGATGATTTTTAGACAGGGTCACTTAGTTGATGACAAACACAACCAGCCAACTAAACAGATAATGAGCAAATTGTATTGAGCGTCTGGGTTTGGTGGGTCAATAGGATTCACAATTTTGTGTACAGACCATTTTAATTGCAGCCCCTGGACACAGGCATAAGTTCTGTAAAAAAACACAGCCACTTTATAAATGTGTTCGTCATTATGCCATTCCATCGTCTAAATGGAAATAGCAATTTGGTTCTGCTTTCACCCCAAGGAGGTAGATGAATAACAATTATGTGAATGAACCAACTCCTTAAATATTTTTTACTAGTAAAAATTTAAGTGCCATTGGACCCATAAATTTAAGTTTGCAAACTGGGATTCGGGGGTGTAAATGCTCATAAATGTGGAGTCACCTCCACAATGAGCAACAAACAGGGAGAGCCTTTGCATTGGTCCATTTCACACTTCATAAAGCCACAACATATTTATTCCATGCATTCATACTTACATGTCCCCTCAACCAGGTAACGGCTCTATAACTTGAAATGATTCATTTGCCCAGTCATTTTCCCCACTTAGCTTTGAGTTTAAAGGGCAGGTTTTAGGCTGCTGCATTATGCAGCAATGCTTCTGCATGCTGTTTTTATCTGAAAACAAGGAAAGCGTACCTACAGTCTTAAATAAAAGCACAAATGACTATACATTGCTTCAAATGAGGCTTTAAAAATAATACCATAACCCTGAAAGGGCAATTTAATAAACCTTGTAATTAGCTTAATAAAGATCATAAAAAGAACTTTCTTTTGTTCCAAATTAGTGAACAAGATTTTATGATAAAGACATTCAAACTTAATCAGGAATATGATTTGTTCCTTTCACAAACATGCAGAGCTGAGGTCAAAAGGCTAAGCCTCAGGTAAATGCAAGACAGTGGGGGCATGCAGTTCTCCCTCTTATTCCTGTCTGATTTAATAGAATCCATAGGGGGGCTGTGGTAAACACAGCAGGGATGTGAACCTTCAGGAGGAGGAGAATGAGGAGCTGGTGTTCTACTTAGGCTTCGTATAATGACCAACAACTCCCCCTTTCTTCAGTCCCCACATACCACCTCCCACTCCACCTCCCACTCCACCATTCCTATTTTAATTCTATAGGTTTGACCACTGAGACCCTCATTCAACCTGCATATAGGAGAAACCTCTTCTTTTTCCCTCTACTCTTTCCCTTCTCCAGTTCAGTGATCTCTCACTCATGAGAGGCAGGTCCTTTTCAGTTGGCTGGCCAAGCTCCCGCTGTTTTATGGGAAGTATTGTGATCCCACAAGCTCTCTCGGGGCAGGGGGGATCAGCACTTATGAGGGCTGATGGAGTTGCTGATTTGATCTTCTCTTTTTTCACAGCCTTTATCTAGTTTTCATCAAAACTTCTCAGCCCACTCGCTTGAAGAAGCCTGGTACGAATGCGATTCGCCATGTCCATGAAACAGACATCATCTGTGAAAGTGCAGAGGCTGATGAGGACAGGAATACTAGAGAGAATAACGGCTAAACTTCACATCAGCCAAACGAAATTAAAGCAATAGAACTCTAAATATTCAGCAATCCTTCCTTCAAACAGCTCTTCCAATATTTAAAAGCCATTCCTTTTAACGGGCAGCATGAATCATAAGAGTGCCCTTGCAAGACTTCACTCGCTTTAAAGGGGAATAAATAATCAATAACTATAATTGAGCTCTTTTAAAGTCAAATGAATTACAGATCTCTTGCAGAGTATACAGTGGCCTCTTATTATCCCGCTAAAATCAGTGTTGGAGTTCAGTAAAAGACGAGTCAAACTTTGTTTTGGCAGCTTAACTATTCCTAGTTTGTCAAAAACACTGTCATTTTTCACTTTCTTTCCTGTTAGGCATAGTGGCTGAGGTATTTTTAAGTGTGACTTCTTTAGGGCAAGTCAAGGCCAGTTTTCTGTTTAAAAGTTAGTTTCTTGTAATTCATCTTTTGGTTTTATTTTGTAGAAGTTGGCAACATTTTATATTTATTTGTATTATGAAGCACGTATAAGGACTTTATTCTAAAGACCACAACTATTAAGCCATTAACTCAGCATTTTCAATCAATAACATCCTGCCTATTAATCTGAATTAAGGAAGTCAAATATCTTAATAAATATGTTCTGTCCTTATGTAACACCATATACTGCATTGTGAAAGAGTCACAACCCCCTCTCATTCCTTTATATTTTACTGAAAATATGGAAAACAGGTGTGACAGTTTATTAAATATGTAAACATACACAGAAATGCATTATATAAGCTAAAAACAGAGTTTGCCCAATTTTCAAGAGCTTGAAGGTCAGTATGTGGTATAACCACCTTTACTGTTTAACACAGCCTGAACTCTCTTAAATGTCTTTCTGTAAATAGTCTTTTGGAATACTTCTCTGGGATTCTTGAAGGATATTTAAAGCACCTCTTTGGATGCTGGCTGCTTTTTAATCCATTTTCTGTCCTGTATAAAGTGACTTAACAAACAAACAAACAAAAAACACGCCACTCAAAATGGTCAGGTAAATGGACTGGATTGAAAATGAGTGAAACAGCAATCAATGTCTAAAAACTAAAAGCCTGAAGAACTATTGCTCTGAAAAAGACCGCTTCAAAAAGATTACAAGAAACCATGGATGTATTAGATTCCAACTTACCCTAAATGAAGACTTTTTAAGTGAGATTATGTTTTGCCCTAACCCTTTCCTGAGTTCAATTCCACCATCAGGCCGGGGTCTTTCTGTGTGGAGTTTGCATGTTCTCCCCGTGTTTGCGTGGGTTCCCTCCGGGCACTCCGGCATCCTCCCACCGTCTATAGACATGCAGTTTGTGGGGATAGGTTAATTGATTAGTCTAAATTGCCCATAGGTGTGAATACGGGAGTGAATGTGAGCACGCATGGCTCAGGCACAGACTGGTGACCTGTTCAGGGTGTACCCCGCCTATGACAGCTGGGATAGGCTCCAGCACCCCCGCAACCCTGAAAAGGTTAAGTGGAAGCGAATGGATGGATGGATGGATTATGTTTCGCATTCTAAAGTGAAATTTTGCACAAAAACTGGTTTGGACCCAATTCTAAATTTCCCATTTTTCCTGCTTAGCTAATCCAATCAAGCAAACATCTGTCACAATTAAATTACCCTAATCTTTATGGATTATATCATTGAAAAACAGGTGTGCATTCCCATTTAGTAGCAGAAGGAATTTATTAATGAACCACTCTGGAGATCTTTAAATAGATATCAGCTTCGTCAAGGCGACAAACAAACGTACTGCCTAAACTTACTGTATAATTTCCAGCTGACAAAGCTTTTTGGTGTTTTAACTATATCTCTGTGTATTTATAATACTGAACCTGTGTGGGTTAATTAGTGTCAAACTAGAAGTGAATTAATCATGGAAAGACCTCATATCACATTCTTTAGCGAGACAGGCCTAATTTACAGTTATGTGGAAACTACTAACACTTGACATTTTGTGTTTTCTTAAAAGAAAGGACTAATTTATGAAGTGCTATGACGATTCTTATGGTGTTACCACGATATGCATACGATGAACATAATATATTGAGATCATAATTCATGTATAATAGCATTTTTACACACTTACTAATAAGTTACTTACTAATAGTGTGTTGTGTCGAACATCTAAAAGCCTTTGTGTCACTGATGAACCAATCGTTGAGTGAACTTTGAGGTTTTTGGGGTTTTTTTTTACTCTTTTGAAACTTTGGTGATACATTTTTATATGAATACAGGATACCTAATCAGCAGTTGCAGACACATCCCATTTTTATTTCCATATTTATAGAGCTGCAGGTGACTATGTCCTTTTTCAAAAAGATCAACAGTGATGGAAAAAATGGCAGCTGATAATTTTTTTTATCACTCACTGTTTAATTAAGTTAAAGCACTAACAACTATGTAAAATAGATTTTTAAGGTTAAAAAGAAATGGCTGTATGCAATGTTAATCTTGCACGCTGCTAAATGATCCAACAGTACCAAGTGTAAAATGTATTCTATACCATGACACTCCTGATAGTCCATGATAATCCTGCAACTGTTCATATGATATATTTTAAGCATTTTGTTTTGTCACTGCCTACCTTCACAGTCTCAGAGCACTGATGTTCTAGTATGTTTGACTATGAATATCTTTCATTTAACATATGTCATCCAAGAGATCAAAGCAAATTAGATACCTAGTTCATAAAAATTGACTTTTTATCTAGAATAATCAACTTTTCAGGTCAGCAGTGCACAATGCATCAGAGGAATGAGCAAAGCAACATTGCTAGCTTCCCAAGATATACTCTATGTCAGGATATCCTCTGGTCTTTTGGTTCCTTGGCCCCACTACTTCCAATGTCCTTGCTTTCAATATCTATTCATTTTCTTTAGCCCTTAAATGACTACGGTTGCAGAGGGCCAGAACCTATCTCAGCTGACATTAGGCGAGAAGCAGGGTACAAGCCGGACATGTCACTAGCCTATCACATGTCTAACACAGAGCGACAAGCTACCATCCACATTGACATCCACACCTAGAGTCTATTTAGAATCACCAATTAAACTGACATGCATTTATGTGGCTTGTATGAAGAAACCAGAGCACACATTGGGAAACAAAACATGTAAACCTCACATATGAAGGCCCCTGCTGACCAGCATCAGCATTTATCCATTGAATATGTCGTGCTAAAGTTGTAAACTAAATACGTTAATAGATACTAATAGGTAGTACTTTAATGTTTACTCTAGCATGATGCTAATAGCTTTTATTGTGTTTAGAGTTTGCACTGAAGTTTTGTGTCCTCTGCACTTAATATTGAGAAATGTTTTGGAAGTGTAACTTATAAGTCCAAGTGTGAACAATCCTTCTTTTCAATATATCCCAATTTCCTGATTTCAAAATTTAATTGAATCACTGCTTGTAGCACTGCTGCAGTATGAATATACTGGGAAGAATTCCTTCAAGAGATCATGACAGGAAGTTTGAAAACCAGAAAGTAATCATTAACCCATTAGTCAATAGTGAACAAAACTACAAATTCTCCACATTTATTGTTCTTTTCACTCCATTTTTACAGGATACAGACTCTTTTTTTTTTCCATGACTATTGCAAGATAATGTCATTGAGTGAAGCCACACAGACTTGTTGTATTGTGTTTTGATATCCTTGTGGATAACTGCAGAATGCAGAAGTTACTGTAAACTGATAGCGAAGGCTTATGTGGGGAAATCCCATTGGCATAGCCAGCATTTACTGGTATACCAAAACACAAAGCCAATAATCTCTGTGTCATTAAGAGTGATTTTCCTCCACTCAACCTAATGTGATGACAGAGATAAAACCATGTTGGTCTAACTGTACATGAGAACGAGAGGTGCTATTATCCAGAAAAATGTTCACAGCGACACAATGAACTGACTCATAGTTGTGTTTCTCAAAAGCAGCACTGATGGTTGATTAGTTTCTCACTTACATCTGTAATTAATATGGACAGTTTAATATCGATGATATAATTTAGAAATCAAAGGTTTAACTGAGAATATTTAATGCTTTTAAAAAGTTGAATTTTAAACAGTGAAACACAACATCTAATGTGAAGAACCCTTGACAGCACAAAGGTATTGCCCTCACTATATTTTCTTTTAGGGAAATTTTATGGGGTCATCTAAATCCTGTAAGTCCATAATGATGTGTTCCAAAGCACCTCCAACCACAGGGAAAGAGCTCTTAGACAGCACTTTTCACAAAGATAGCTTTTAACACAGCAATCAGTGGTTAGCTACATGGAGAGGTGGCGTGCAGGTCATGCATTCATTTCAGAAACAAGTGAAAAGTTGTCACACAGAAGCCCTAGCTTAATTACCACTGGCAGATAACCCTTGCAATCTCTGCAGATACGAAGACTTCCGCTGCAGCTCACACAGGCTCGCACAATTGTCTCCAGTCCTTTGAGGGCCTTGTTATACATGTTTGTTTTGGTTTTGACAGGTTTCTGTCAGACAGACAGAGACAGGCTTCTCCAAAGGCCGACTATTTTCCCAGTTGTTCCACGCTTTGTTTAGTTAGTCACTGTGTTTCAGGAGCTTAATAGCTTCCTCTATTTTCCATCGCCTCCAGCTGAAGCTCAGAGCCTACATGCCTGCACAAAAATGTCTCCAGGATTATCACGCATCTGTGTTTAAGCAAAACCTGATTATTTTTCCAAGTGCATTTCTTTGCGGTGCTCTGTGTTAGCGCGTCTTAATAACACTGGAATGAGCTGCCGCTACCCCATGGTGCAACAGTCGCTTGCTTCATAAACATCATTTGGAAGTAATTCAGTAAGCACCCTCATGAAAAAGAGATGAAAAACAGATTGCCATTGGGTATATTAACACCTGTCACATCAGACCAATATCATATCGCACTGTTGTAGTTACGCAGCTTTCTATTATTTTTCTCAACTCCCAAAACGTCACCTTGCCTTCTCAATCTACCGGCGTAATTACCTCATCAAACAGACCATCAGCAAAGCCGCTAAAATAGGATATGTAGAAGTGGAGGAAACAAAAGAAAAGAAAAATAAATAAAAGGAGAAGCATATCATCACACCCAACATTTGAGTCGTGTGACGTTGAGAAGTCAGGGGAGCAAAGCCTTGAGGGCATACAATCAATATTACATTTTCCATTGCCACCTTCATAGCTATTGTAAATGGCTTGTGTCAAAAATAATAACAGGTTGTATCAGGAACCTTGGGTTTGCAATTTCGCTCCTAGTGCTCGGAGGCCCCGTCTGCTCTCCCTCCCTTACTCCAACACCACTGGGTGTTAATGACGCTGTGGTGGCAGACACTTCTCACACCACAACTGACTTCCCCCACCACCACCACCACCATCCCTCCACCCCCTTCTGCCCATTCTTTATCTCTTTACTCCTGACAGTTCCGAGAACAGCGGGGAAAATGTGCATGTGTAAGAAAATGCTTACTACCAGAGATGATTAGCCCTTTGTGCTTTTTTCGGCATTCAGCCAGTAGCTTAGTATTATTAGCAGGGCTGGAGAGATTAAATATATTCTCACTTCTGTTGTCATAGCACTCTAGGCAGCAATAAGAGAGATGAGATGCAGTAATATGCACAATAGAGGGACAGACTCCTCTTTACTAGAAGCAGAGCTACTTTAAGTTTTATTTTATTTTTTTTTAGAGGGGAGAGAGGGGTACTTAAGTGATTTTTTTAGGGGATTTGATTACTTTATCTCATCCAGCTATTATCTCATGTGTGGACAGCTCAGACTCCAAGATTCTTAACAAAGAGAACGTAAGACAGATGTAGCCCTTAGCCCTCATTTAAAAGCCATCATTCTTTTAGATACCTACTCTGTTTTGTGCTTAACTTAAACAACTTTTCCACTGAAAACAGATGCTACCAACACAAGGAATAACTCACAAAGGTCACATTGAACTAAGTCTGTAAAGCAAAGTGTAATTTTATTTCAATATTTATTTTTAATTGAAATGCATGCCAAACCCTGCAATATTTTTCTTAGTTATCTTCTATTGTGATCACTTCTGTTGCAGGCACTCAAAACAGAGCACTTTCAAAAGCAGATTGTCACGCTTTCAGAAAGGCCCCTGTGATATAATAGTGTCCATTCCCTGCAATGTGATAAACGAGTTTCAGCAAAGAGTGCAATTGAGGTGTGCAAAAACCAAAACTAATATAGTATGACAGGATGATGTTGTGACCAGTCATCATGTCAGCAGCCAAGAGCCTGGTTGCCTTGACTTTTGTTGTATTTTTTTTTTCTCTTGTAGCCTTCCAGAAAGGTTCTTTTATACTCGTGTCTTTTTCTATGCAGGGCTTTTAAATTGTTCTCCCTTATCAGAGGAAGAATCTGCAGGAAGTCACAGAATCCCAGCTTATCTCAGCTAATTGTGGATGTGTTTGTGTGTGTGAGTGTGTGTCTGTATAGCAAAGGAGTAGGTGACTTGAGAGGGTGCCAAATGCCACAGGATGCAGCAGAGCACGTCGGGACAGGAGAAGCAGAGACACCAACAAGACTGACAGACACAACACTAACATCTCGTGGAAACAAACATCAAAAGTGCTTACAAAATATCCTCCATACATAAACTGATTAAAATACCCAGTGCATAGGTGACATTTAATCTGTCCATTATACTTGAGCCAAAAGGCAGATGTCAAGGATGTCCACATGCTGGATGTGCACTGTTTGGGTGGTAAATGTAAACACTATAAACAGTGTAAACAATGAGTTGATTGCTGACATGAAACAATTTGAAAGCACAGAATATTCCCCAAGGTTGCTTTCAACATACAGTTCACTGGCAAAACTGGATATACAGATTACAGATTGCCCCATTTTACCAACAATTGGAGATATAGAGAAGGGATGTCCAGTTGTGCGATACGAGAGGTTCCTTGAATGGGTGTTTAAGGAGGTGATAAAAAGGTCTTTGACCCTCCTCAAATGAAAACTCCTCCATGATTTGAGAGCAACAGCCATGAAACATGTTTTTGAGGAAAAGGAAGGTGGGTGGTCTGTTGCTGAGTTCATGCACTTGTTTCTCTATGACAGCTAAAATTTACATCTTTTTATTGCCTGTGTCCACCGCTTGCTTAAAATTAAGAGAGCACTTTAACCTCGAGGCACCAGCAGGGGTTAGTACTGACGGCGAGGTGTTTTGGCTTTCTTGAATCTTGAAAAGAACATGCTTCAGACTGGCATATATGGATTTTGCATTTCTTTTAGCTTATATGTAGTATTGTTATTACTAGCTCGTAGGCCATGACAATAGAGTTACACCACCAACTGAATATGAATAACCAAATAATGATTTAACTTGATAATGATGTTTATGAAAGGCCTGATCTTTTTAGTGCCTATAGAGGGACCTATAAGTGGCCGATGTCATTGCTGATATTGATGCTTACACTTGTGCATCATGTGTTAATTAGCTGGGTCGGGTCGCATTGTTTTATTTACAGTGCTAGCTCGCAGAAACAAATCTAATGATGTGACTTTTTCTCTCCTGTTCTTTGTTGTAGTAAGGCAAACATATGTGTCCCTGCACATCAGGTTACAGCAGGTTACAGAGTTTCAGAGGTGTTTGCAGTTACAACATGGCTACAGTGTAAATTTCATGCTGAAGCATGAACGACGTAGGTTGGCAAGTATGTGTGACTAAACGAGCAAGTTAAGATAACTTATACGAAAGAACCAAAGTGGGACATAGAGGCATCGAGACAATGCAGACACCATGAAAGGACTGGAGCAGACCAGTAACAGTAGAGACCAACAGGCCTAGAGTTTTAAATATCCAGGGGAAAATACAGGCCAGGTGTTGTGCATTTCCTCCTGAATCTCCACCCATGAAACTCCTGCAACACAGAACACCAGCACACACCAGAGCCTAAGGCCATAACAGTGCATTAAATAAAAAAATATACTGAAGACAACAAAGGACAAAAATAAAAATAATATTACATATGCGAGTCGCTTACAAATATGGGGTGTCTGAAATCTATAGTAGTTTATGATCTAATCAGCAACTTTAAAAAAATATGTCATGTCACTGTGTCACTTCATAATGAAAGTCATGAATGAAATCCAGGAAGCGCTTGCGCTTGTTTTACCCTTTCAATTCCATATTGACGAACAGTACTTTTCCCACTGGCATTTAAATCATAAAGGGCATTCATATATAGTGATCTCTCCCAGGCACAAATGAGCAATCAGTATATGAGCCACACACCTGGTAATACTCTGAAAGGCCATCGACGCACCAGGAGAATTGGCTTTCTCATAATAGAGATCCTGGCAGATTATTCTCATTTGATTGTCTAATGACCATCTGAATGAGATCCCTACTCCAATAAGCATCCTATTTGACCAGACGCTGCAGGTGTGCAAGTGTCTGTTAAATCCTTGTGTATTTGGATTAATACAATTAAAATTATGCGATGCATGGGATTTGGAAAAGTGGATTTTTATCCTGAAAATAATATGTATGTTGTTTAATCAGTCTAAAAGTAAAAACAATGACTGAAACATCACAGTTCACACAGCAAAATGAAGGAAATAGCGATTGATTAAAATTTTTCAAGTGGCAGTTTTTGACCTGTCATACAATAATCCCCATTTGTCATCGCTTTATCAATGTTCACAGGGCTATTTCCAAACAGTTCTCCAAGGCGGAGAAACACTGCGGTCCCCACTACCATGATGCTCAGTCCACACATATCGGTGCTCAAATGAAGTTATTGATTATGCCCTTGCAAATATGGTGAGGTGAAGTAATGACACTCCACTTAGAAACCATTGCACAAATGTGCCCTAAATCACAAAAATGGAGAAGGGGTATCTGCTTGCATGGGCGTCAGTCTTTGCAAGGGTGAGTACTTGCGCATTCACTCAGTGTTTAATCAATGGATAAAACTGTCTATCCATTCAAGTATTGATGTTTCATATGAAAACTGCTTATCCACATAGAGCAGGGGGGACACCGGAGGCCTTTCAATCATCTGCCAGCTGAATATAACACAGAAAAGGAGAGGTGGGGTGAGACACATGAATCTCTAATACTGGATTCATGCTGCATGCTCAATTATCCCATTGCCACAGTGCAAGGGAAAGCAGAGGAGGAGTCAATCATCATGTACATAGCGCAAATTCTGCCAGTGTGTGAGAGCTCGGCTCGGTTAATCAATATGGATTCACTCTTTTTGATCTGTTGCCTCTGACTGACAACAATGGCTAATAACAGTATTACTGCAGTGACCATAACAGTGCGCGTTGTGATCACTTCACACCGGTGGTGGAGGAAGAATGAGGGAGAAAGCTCTAAAGCTGTAGACTATCTCTGTCACTCTGTTACATGTGCACAGATTTCTCAGTTTCCCACATTTTGTGGTATTGCAGTAGTGTCTGTGCAGTCACCTTATTAAAGTCATGTTTAGACACATATTGACCCGACTGCAGCTCTGATCAATCTGTGGTAGGAAAGACAATAATGCACAGTTCATCAACACTTTGTGCAGCGTCTCTAGGCACATAGCATATGTCGTACACTTGTAAAAAACAGCAATTATTTCCCAGTTCCAACAGTAAACGACTGAATCTATAACAGTCAGAAGCCCATTACTGACTATTAATTAACTATTTTGGAAATGTTGCCCATGACAGTATATCAAAAGCACAAAATGAATGTAGACTTAGATTTATTGAGTTGCTAAAAGGAGTCTTGTATGATGATGACAGCCTCTACCGCGTCTAATAGGACGAGGCTCACTTAACATTTGATGAGTAATATGGCTTCTTAATCTGACTGATGCTGTGAACCTAAGACAGATCTATGAGATGATGGAGCAGACTGGTAACATAATAAAGGCACCCTTCTTCTCACTCAGCATCTCTCATATTAATATTTTCATCCTGTAATAACTAAAAGCTATTTCATTACTCATTAATCAGTATCTGAAGCCGCCGCTTTGCAGTACACATAGAAATATGATCCTGTGAGTTCGCAGGAAGAGCGATATACAATGACCGTGCAGCTGGCAGGGTAATAAAACACAGTATGCAAGTTGTCTGTCAAGAAATCTTACCTAGGCATGCCAAAACAACAGACAGGCCAATGTGATCTACTGCGCTAATTCCATACAGCAACATATAGATATTGCAGTGTAGTTGTGCTTTTTCCAGGCAGTAAAAAAACAGTAAAAAAAAAAAGTGGAATCAGCATTTTTGTCATAAAAGAGTGACAAAATTGATTTGCGGGAGGTTCATTCAAGCTTTCAAGGGAATTTCAGCAGCTCTCGATGTTGCCAGTCAGATCACTTATGAAATCCATATCAATTCTGAGCTTATGAGTTTTGGGTGTTTATTAAAGCGAACGAAGGATAAATAAGATAGGTCAGCATAAAACAGCAGATCCTGAAATATAAGGATGCTGAGTCTGATTTATGTGTATGGTCATCTGTTTCAGAAGTGGTGCGCGTGTGTGCGTGTGTGCATGTGTCCATGCGTAAATGTGTGTTTTCTTTGTGTGCTTAAATCAATGGTCATCCCCTGATACGAGATGGTCTCATAAATCATTGTTTGTTGATCACTTGTCAGGTGGTAGGGCCCTTATGGCGTTCTCCTAATTATTCCAGCTCACAGCCCCACTGGATGAATAAGGACAGGAATGCCAAAGCAAATCAAAGCAGCACACTTTGCAGAAATGTGGCCATAAAGGTGGTTTGGCTTGGATGGATGATGCAGAGGGTTGCAGAAGTTGTAGGAAAGGGAGAGGCAAGGATGTGGTGGTGTAATAGGCTTGTGCTATTTGGGTTTTAGGCTGAACTGATTTGAGAAATCTACAGTATGATGTTTCAGTCATGCAATACGATAGGGGACCCTATCACGACTGAAACGAGCCAGGTGCCTCATTGAAAATGGATTAAATCAACAAAATCTGATATTGTGACTGTTCAGCCAGCCTTGTATCTCTATTTAAACACAAGTCAGGTCTCTATAATCCATGATTGAGCCCTGCGCACTAATAATCCTGTAGTTTTCCGTCCGGGCATACTGGTAAGAGGCTTTTTTTTTTTTCTCTTTTGCCGTTTTTGTAAAATTTGAGTTAAGTGCAAAGAAGATAAACATGAAATTCATCAGTTTCTTTTTGAAAATAAGGAACTGTGTTATGATAAATTCTGTCAAATGGCAGAGCTAAGTGGTCAGGATACAGTATTGGCTTTCAGTGTCATTAACTTTTCACCGGTAAGCAGGTTTCTGTCACCACTGACCAAATTGCTTTAAAAACACAGCCATTACATAGTTAAAAGATGAGTAGAGTATTTCTATAACGAAGCCTAATGGGATTATTAGTGAGGTGTTTTTTTTTTCTTTCTTATTGTGAGCTGCAAGGGAAATTTGCAGCTCACAGTAATACTGGTAGAGGGATTAGACAGTACGTTTCAGTGATATACTGTACCAGCCTGCTGGTCCTTGGGTTAATTACTGGATTACCCCTTCTAATTGGGAAATCTGTAACAGGGAGTTTAATAATTCATTGGATAGCAGCCTCGGATTTATTTATTTATTTATTTTGGTTACTCTCTCTTTCCCCCTCCATACCAATTTTGATTTTCTCTTTATTTTTTTCATGTCTTTTTAACTCTCCCAGACTTCTATATGAAGACACAGAGGCAGCAACACCTTGTTATTCTGTTAAAATATGTTCGCTTGAGGCTTAAACATGGTCGTAGCATGTTTAAATCATTTTGGACATATCACACAGACCCATGCAGCCTGTTTCCTTTGATATATATTTGCACTATAACGTGTGGTTTTGAAAATCAGCCAGTAGCCCTCTTTTGATCACAGTGGTGTCCCTAATCATACCAGTCTGTAAAAATGGCAAATGACAGTCCCGCCACAGAGGTGAGTAACATAGAGACCTTACATGTAAAGAAGCCGAGATTCAGTGCGTGAGTCATGTCCGAACAGCAAAACTCAGTTTATTTACCAGCAGTCTGGAACGTATGAATAAATATGTAGACTCAGTGAAGTATTCAGCGTTGCATACATAAGGTGTATATGGACGAGTCAGTTGCATACATGAAAAAGAAACATAAGCATGTAATTGTGGGTGATTTTAGTTTGTTAAATAGAACTAGTGATGGTACAGTATGTTTGTCATTTTCAGTCTTTTGATATATGACACAAAATAAGTATTCTGTGGTGTCATGGTTTTGTGAGGTATGAATTATCCGAAAGGGGGAACTAGGTCATTCAGAACACCAGCAAACAGCAGCAGTCAGGCAGTGGTATGCAGGCCCACGTCTCTCTCTCTGTCCTGTATCTGTGAGGACATTCGCAACTGCTTGTGGGTATTTGTAATAACCCAGTGACAGTGTTTCTCCGCTGGCGGCTGAGGTGCTCAACAAAATGAATAACTCTGACCACAGAAAGAAGGTGTGTGTGTGTGTATACATGTGTGTGTGAGTGTATTTGTGCGTATCACTGGCGGGGTTACTTGTCACATCTCTTCAGACACTACTTCTCCACTCCCCACTGGCTACAACAACAATCTACGGCCACGCATAACCTCCCACAGAGGTTGTGTGCACTGCGATTGTGCCATTAGCGCAAACAGTGCATTTCTACACGGTCTCGCTTGTCATCTTGAGCAGACCGCATGCTTCTAAGCCTCAAAGTCTGAGTTGTGATGGGAGCGTCGCAGAGCCAACAAAATCAAACTACAAATCCTGTTACAAGAGGTGGGAGCTGCCAAATTTGTGCTTAATTCACAGAAGTAAATCTCAGGGAACTAGATTTATTAGCTCGTTCCCCGACAGTCTTCGAGAGGTAGCTTATGGTGTGCTGTATTTTTTATGAACGCAGCCATTTCTCCATAATGGATATAGACTACTGTACATTCAGCTTGATGCATATGGATTGTTCATACACATATGTATTCATTATTCAGCAACATGATTGGTTTTGCCCTTTCTGGGGTTCAACATGCACAGGATCACATGGGGGGAGGAAAGTTTTCAAGTCCCACTCAGGTACGGGCACACTGATCTCTTGAAATAACATCTAAAGTTGTCGCTGCATCTATAGTTGGACAGAACCATTAAAATCTATATGCAGTTAATGGATTTTTTGGCAGGAGTTGTCATTTTTTTTAAATAGAGGCAATCCTGATGGGGAATTACTTTGCGTGAGTATCTGCTCTGCGAATCATTGAGGTTAAGCATCCATCTAGCAATTGTTTGATGTTTCTAGTTTGGTAAAATATGCTTTGCTTTACCACAATGATGAGATTATTGAAAATAATAGAGCTCAATTAGCTGCTGTCATTTGGAACGAAAGTTTATGTTGAACTTCGCAGCACGGTGGTGTTGTTTCCACCATCTCAGTGAAGTGACGTGTACATCAGCATATTCATTTGGCTGATTTGTGAACATAATGACATTTAATTCCTCAAAGTTCCCAAAAACATATGTTTTCAAGAAAATTCTTCTGCTTAAGCAGACCTAAAAAGGTAAGCAGAGTATTTCTCAATATAGGCAAAAGATTTAAAATAATCGCATAGCCTTCATTCAGATTCACATTTAGAATTAATATTTGGTGGGTATATTCTGTTTCTTGTTGTCCACGCAGCAGCATGATGCTTGCTATCAGAAACCTTGTAGGAAAGCAATCATTAGAACCGTAGCCCCCCTGTTAAGCAAGCCATGCTTCCTGTGTAGGGCCCCCAGAGGATTCAGTGGCTAATTATTTACTGAAGCAGCAAAGACTATCAAATGAAACCCTGTGTTGAGTCTAACTATTGGGGTGGGGGTGGAGGTGCACGGGTGGGGTTGGGTGGGGGTGGGGGTGTACCCTGACAGTGTAACCTGGGCAACATGCAAATAGACTCAGACAGGGGGAGGGCAAGAACGAAAGACAGGGAGGGTGTATAATGGTCAGAGTGCGCTGGAGGAGTCGAGGTTCACTGGTGAGTCAGGAAAGGTGGGGCCGCTGTGGGGCACAGCAGCAGGGTATTAGATTTCAGATGCATATGAATGACCAACTGCTGGCTGTGCTCTAGCTTTAGGGGGAAATTGCATGGGCTAACCTTGGGCTGCAGTTTAGAATCTAGATGACTGCCTGACTTAATCCTGTGGTGGGAAGGTAGGCGGTCATGAATGTCTGTTGTTGGTATCATTAAAATGAAGAGTTCCAGGAGAGCAGGGTACCTTTCTTGAACTCAGTTTTATTACAGCTAGAGAACCAAGTGCCATAAATAAAATCTTCCTCATTTTGCTCACCGGTAATTGCATTTCAAGTTTTATCTTTATTGCTAATACAAAAAAAAAACAAGGAAAAAAATAATGCATTGCAAGATCACTTACAGCCAAATGCTCACGCTTAAAAGCAATCACCAACACCAAAAACAATGAAAGAGGCAATACTGCAGTCTTAGTCCAGGCATTTGGGCAGAAAGCCCATGTGGACTTTCCTCTTCAGGCACACACACGTAATAGAGGAGCGCTGAGCTTTAATAATACAAGATTCAGTTCATCTGATTAGCAACAGCACCAGCGGCTTGATGGCAACTTTTACAGCAAACATGTATGGACTACTGAATTATCCAAAGCAATAAAGACTACACCAAATGTATGTGCTTAATAAAAAACACACCAATACAACCCAATCTCGATTAAAGTAGGATTTCAATTTAAAAATTCTGCATATATTATGACTCCTTTAGACTGTAGGGGGTTTATGACCTTTTTCTTAATGGAAGTGCAAGGGGCTCCTGCAGCTGCCGTAAAGCCGTAAGATAAATATCTAGCATGGAGTCACAATTAATTCCAAACAAGATTATGTAAATCCTGAACTGACCACAATCAGGCCAA
The DNA here is from genome assembly GCF_963576455.1 of Neolamprologus multifasciatus. NCBI lineage: Eukaryota > Metazoa > Chordata > Actinopteri > Cichliformes > Cichlidae > Neolamprologus > Neolamprologus multifasciatus. The sequence goes on along the minus strand of NC_140457.1, from coordinate 17,372,607 downwards.
CAGACTTGTGTGATTGCACTCTAAACAGAGCTAGATGTCATTGCGAGTTGACTGTAATTACACCGGGCCCATTATTGTGGCATTTGTTTCCCTTTTTCTTTTTTTCTTTTTTAAATGAATGAAACGGCTCCATTTATTTTCCCTCACATGCTGAGTGATGCAAACAGAATGTTTGCCCACCATCTAAATCTGCAAAGCGCACATCCAGAAAAGTCCATTCATTTAGAGCAATACTCACGGGCTTTGGGTTTTAAAAAAAAAAAGAAGAAGAAGAAGAAGCAGGTGTGCGGCTGAGTTCCTGCCCTCTCACCAGATAATTCAAGTGAGTGATGTGTGACCTCCAGCAGCTCCACACAAAACATGCGACCTTCTCGCGATGAGATCTTACCAGGTGTAAGAGCAGATTCTGGGAGGAGTGATTGAACTGTTTGTTTTTTTGTGGCGCCGGGACAATAGTGCTGCCAGCTTAAACTGCTCATGGCAACCTGCTGTGTCTGCTTTCAGCGCAGCGCCTCCCTCAAACTTCTTTTCAGTGTTTCTTCGCCTCTTGCTAAATTGTGAAAAACTGCATGCAATGATGCTGTGAATGGAATGCCGAGCAGGTTTCTTGTTTCTGTTTACACTCATCCATTATGTCGCCTTTTTTGCATCCAAGCCACATCAGGTTAAATCAGAATTTAACTCTGTTTTATATGAACAGCACTTCTTTTTTTAAAAAACTCTATCCATTTGCCTCTGATCTCTCTCTTCCTGTATGCACATGTGTGTATCTGCCAGAGTGCTAAAACACCATGAGGGAATTGGGCCTTTGCCACCCCCACTTCTCACAAATGTGAAGGGATAGTAAATATCAGCGCGGCAGATGGGGCCGATGCTCCCTCTCTGCCTCCCTCCCATCCTTAGAGAGGGCAGAGCAAATGGATAGCCATCAACAGCAGCAGGAGTCGCCCCAGGCCAAGACTGGAGCAAAGGACACAGGGACTACACTGTTGCTCAGGCAGGCAATTTTACAGACACATTTCCCCTGACTATCAGCAAGGGAACCACACAACATTAGGAATAAGTACTCATAAGGTCATTGCGTCTAAGATTTCATGGTATATAGACATCTGAGTAATAAACATCTTGTTTTCTCATATATATTCACAAGATAATTAATGCTATTTATGGTTCAAATAGCTTTATTTTGCTATTTATTTTTTTCCCCCATTTTGGGTTATATTGCAGTTACACAAGAGACCGACTGCTGGTGTGTCATTTCAGTGCTCTGTCACACACCTCGCAGGACCTGTAAAGCACTGGCAGTGTGAAACAGCATGACATGCTTGTATAACATAGCGGGGGGGGGGGGGGGGGGGGGGGGGGCTTACTCGGCCAAAACTGGTGTCAACACAATCTTGATCACAAAACAGGAGATCTTCAGCTGATAGAATAAATCCTGCCCACTTAACAATCAACAATCAGTAAACTGGTTTAAATTTGGGCGAACTGAGATGTTATTGTTGTGATGAAATCTCCAGCTAGGAGAGCATATATCAGTATTCCCACAGCAATATCAGCTAGCCTCCCGCTGGGGCAAAAGGAGCACATGTGGATCAACGATGACACAACATGGAATCGTACTGAGCGGCGGCGCAGACTAAGCAGTGATGTAATGCCTGTGAGCTCACTGGCAAGAGGAAGAGAGAGAGAGAGAGAGAGAGAGAAAGGGGGGAAAAAAGATGTGAAGAAATCATAACATGCCTTATTGTTACTGGATTTAACATGATTAGGATGAAATAGAGAGCAGAGTTTCATCCTTGAGCACTGTGACATTGCAGACATATATTAGATGATCATTCGCAAACTAAGAGCTTTACCTCCAGCCCCCTCCCCAAGCTCTGCAGCAGGGACTTTATATAGGTGTCACGTACCGTGTGTGTCTGTGACATTGTAGGTTATATGAATGATTTCAGCACTCGTGGGATTGGAAATTACTTTTTCGTCACCACAATAGGACCATCTGGGGCGGAGTGTAGAGCTGAATTCCTTGGAAGACAGTATTTCACTCAGTGTCTCCCAAACAATTTCGATTTCCATTTATTTATTTAAGGAGGAAATAGAAGGAAATTTCCGCGGGTCACTAATTTCATTTCAACGTGTACCAGTGGCTTTAGCCTTGAGCAGATATTTCAGAGGAACACAAAATCAATGTGGAGATTCTATTGGGAATAGCTCTGAAACCCATTAGCAACTTTGACCAATAGGTCAGGTAAAGTAATAGCCAGATAAATGTTTTATTACAGATTTGCAAACTGACCTAATGGAGGAGGCTAGTACCTGGGCAGCCGTGCAAGGCAAATATTCATCATGAGATGCTATTGCTTTAATGAACACAAATTTCTCAGTGGCCAAGGCCTTTGGTTCTTTATATATAATGAGTGAAAGACTGGTCGCTCTAATCTGGTCCCAGACAAGACAAAAGGCAGCATCTGTTGTCCTCGCACAACACTGGCGCGATGCAATCACTCTAAAAGATTTGTTGTTATAGGGCTAATGCTTCATTTATATTACATCATACATAGCTGAGATCTATTGTTCAGAGAAAAAAAAAAATGAGCGGAATCAAGGACTAAGATTTTGTATTTAATCTGCTCCAGTGATAAACAGTTAAATAATTCAAATCAGTGATATAAGTGTGTGCTACACACAGGTCTGTGCCAATTTTTAAAAAATCATCTCATTCTATTTTTTCCCCTTTTTGTTTTTGTCCCATGAGTTTTATTTATTTACCATCCAAACAGGAAATCAGACAATAAGTGGGTAGAAAGAAAACCCTCCACTGACAACCACTGGGATTATTTTTTTAACCATCTTTACTATTCACAGTGATCTGCTAACTGTGTGCCCCTTATGCACATTTAACTAGTGACAAAATGAAGAATTTGTGGTCTTAGTTGCCCTTTAAAGTTTTCTTTTACATAAGATTTATATTCTTTCTGATTTTTTCCAAAGATTAAACACTAAGTGCAAGTGCCATTGTTTATCCCTGAGCTGCATATGCCACAGATCCTTCCTTTCATACACTTTTCATGCTGCTCTTTGCTGGGCAGTATGCTAGTTTTCTGAATGAAAGCCAGACAGACTGAGAGCTCCCACATGCAGAGAGGAGCCGCTCCTGTTTCCAGCTCAGTTTCCAAGGGGACCACCAAGCCCACCAATCACATCGCTCGGCGCAAGCACGCGGGCAATTCAATTTCTTAAAGCCGCAGTGTCCATTATCAGGGAGGTGTAGAGAAAGAAAGTACAGCCAAAAAAATCCAGAAAACAACACATTTGAAAAAGAAGACGAATAGAAAAGCACCTCAACGCTGTAGTTTAAAAGTGTTTTCCTTTTTTCTTTTTATTAAATGTGAATTCACATGGTAGTTTGAGCCCATCCATTTAAAGAATCCGCCTAAATACAAAATAGGCATCATTCCGTCATCACATCCTTTTCAAACGCAACAAATAACACATCTGTGTACATATATTCACAAACTGAAAGGACAGTCGATGGTGGTAGGTACTTATTTATTAAAAGATGAGTCAGAGACAGATTCACACTTGGAATGTGAAGTAACTACTGCCTAGAACTTCCCAACAAAATGTCTTGGCATATAATTAGGTCATATTCCAAAACCTTTTTTTTTTTATCAAACAAACTTCATATGTAAGACCCACATAAAAATAAACAATATCTGCTTTTTTTAAGTGCAAGAAATAAAAAATACAGGTTTGTGGTTAATGTTTTAAAAAAAGAAGGCAGTCTTCAGTTTTAAAATAAAGTTTCATTTCATGAAACAGGACTATGGAATGTTCTTTTTTTTGCTTGCTTGTTAAAAATGCCAGACCACCACTGTATGAGACTATGCCCTTTTGGAGTTAGTATGATTTTTTTTTTTCCCTAATTTGCAGTCAGGTTTAAGATGTTTGGTGTCAGATATGCCCATTATCTGATATCATGCGTCAAATAACATTCAAATTGCGATATCAATGTGTTTGAATAGCATGTATCACACCATGAGGCCATATTAAATTGTTTTGTATCAGTTCCAGCTGATTTGTTTATTTTCCTGCCTGGACAGGCTTCAGCATCATAACATGAAATGATGTTGACAGTGCACAAGTCTGTTTTTCCATCACTTGCTACAATTGTTGATGGTCTGTATCTTAAGAGTATATATTGCACAAAAAAATGAGAAGGGGGGAAAAACAGTATGTGCCATAAAAAATACCAAAATCCAGTTTCACACCTGCGATTGGGACCCATCCACATATCACGAGTATGATATACATAAACTCCTAACTTTACTATATTACAGTACATATACAATCTTGAAACTAGTTCCAGCTCTGAGGTATGTGTTCCCCATGATGCCATTGTATCGTCTACAAATACTCAACAAATCTGCTCTACAACTGTACAAAACCTAGTTTAAAATCACAAGGCATTTTTGATGCAAGTTTTAATTTAACTTAATCCTTAAAACCAGGACTCCCTTGCATGCTAAAAACAAATGATAAAGGGAAGAAGTGCCTGAAACTCACTGAAAGCACAGTAAGAACATTCCCTTTGCAACTGTACAAAAATATGCCTGAAAATATCTTACTTTTCTTTTAAAAAGATGAGGTCTGTTATGTATCAAAATGTTTCCTCCACACTTGTATTCTGCAGAGGTTTAGGCTGCTTAATTTTTCCAAACCAGGAGGTAAAACGGAATCAGTTACAAAACAAACAAACAAACATTTGCGGCATTAAGAAAAAATTACATAAACCGTTGTAAAGTAACATCCTGAACAATTTGTCAGTTCACAGATTTGCTTTGAGACAGTCCACACAGTCCGTGTTCAGCTCCCTGCAGTTTTTGTTGTTGTTGTCGTCGTTGTTGTTTTAAGAGGAAAAGATGCATAGAAGTTCATGTATTTTCCCTTTGTGGTCCGTTTTAAGCTGAACAGTAAATGCAGACCTACGAGGGAAAACAATCCATAAAACCCTGTCATGCTGCCAGATAAAAAAGTCTGCAGACTTTGCTTTTTTTTTTTTTTTTTTTTTGCTACCAGCTTCATAAGCATCTCATTCCTCAAACCTCACCTCGCCTCCTGGTCCTCCACCTCCCTCCAGGACCCTTAAGAAAAAAGAGAAAAAAACCAACAGGAGGCAGGGCTGGGGACAATTTGACCAGGACATATATAATTTCATATCTCCCTTCTCTGTTATTACTAGCTCAACTGTTTTTTTCGGTTTTGTTTTTTTTTTTTTTTTTTTTCAGTATGTGAAGACGAGGTCGGAAAAGTTCGCCTCCAGCCAGTCCCCGGCAATCATCTCACTGAGTTCTGGCGTGCAGTAGTCTGGGAATTCAAAGTGAGAGCCCAGGCTGCCCTCACTGAACGAGTCCAGGTCCTTATCCACAAGAGACAGGGAGAGGTTTCCTGAATTGGGGTTGCCCAGCTCAGAGCCCGGGGCGCTGGGAGCGAAATTTAAACTAAAGTCAAACAGCAAATCGTCCGCGTCGTCGCCGGAAGAGGAGCTGATGCTGGACGAGGAGGAGGATGTGGAGACCGACCTGGAGGATGCTGGTGAGACGGAAGCAGCGTGCAATGTACTTTGCTTGGTAATGTTTTTGATGCTGTAAAACAGTCTGTTGTTGTTCCGCACCTCTTCGTACATACTCGTCCCCTCGGACTCGGCTGAGGAGCTCAAAGTTGGACTAGCGGGAACTTTGGCTACATTGTACGGCCTCAGGCGCTCCTCCTCACCCGTCTTAATCCCCATCCGGTAGTCCTCTTCGTACTCGTCGTCATCGTCCTCATCGGTGAGCTCACTCTTTACAGTCTTTGCAACTTTTAAGCTGGGAAACACGCAATCCTCCGCGTAGCCGTGCGTGGATTTCGAGCCGCTCTTAGTTTTTATCTTTGAACTCTTCTTGTTGGGAGTCTTTGCAATCTTGCCGCACTTCTCCGGAGACGGTGCTGATGATTTTGAACTGTCGAGCTTTGGTTTTTTCTTCGGTCTGTACTTGTAGTCGGGGTAGTCAGCCATGTGTTTTAGCCGCAGCCTCTCGGCTTCTCTGATAAACGGGATCTTTTCGCTGTCCTTGAGCATCTTCCACCTCTTCCCCAGGCGCTTGGAAATCTCTGCGTTGTGCATGTCCGGCGACTGCTCCATTATCTTTCTCCTCTCGATTTTGGACCACACCATAAATGCATTCATGGGTCTCTTGATGTGACCGGTGGCTGTTTTGCACCAGTCCGGGTTTATCGCTACCGGACTGCATGCCATAAATTCACTCTCCTCCGAATCGGTAGCCTCCCTGGACATGCTCCCATCCGTCTCGCTGTTGTCCGTGTGCTGCACCATTGTCCTGTTTCAAAGTCACTTTGTTTCCGGACGCTGCAGTGTCTTAACGGCCCCACACTGCCAAGACGGCTCAGCTCTCTGTATTTTGCGCCGGTTCGTTCACGTCCTCTGCGTATTGTGTCTCAAGCTCTGCACTCTTTTTCCAGAGTTACAAACTGCCTTCTTAACTAGTTATCAGCTTTTTCATGTCCCCTGCGTCACAGTCACTCATCCAATCACGTCCCTTCCACTCCGCCCAGCAGACTCCATCCAAGACTCCCCGTAACCCTATTCCTCCCTCCCGAAGCTCTCATTGGAGTGGAGGTGGGGATTTGTGGTACACAACGTCTGGGGCAACACGCCGGCCGAGACAGGCATATTAAACACACAGTTAACGAAATGCGCTCTTGAGATGAGCGTCATGCGCCAAAGCGCACATAAGATATATGTCTGTTTCCTTACTTTAACTTTAAAAAATGTGAGAAGTTGCTCTTAAAACAAATACAATTTTGCATATGTATCTTGAGGAAAAAGATGTAGGCTGTATGATTGTTTTTTTCCCCTTCTTCTTCCTTAGGTTGAGTACTGAAGGTGGCGCTTGGACACAGTTGCAGGCGCCTGGATGCGTCGGTACGTCTGCTTGTCTGTTGTAGAAGGATGCATTTTAGTAGCCGTTAATGGCTTTTGAGGAAGACTTTGTTTTTTGTAGTTTTGTTTTTTTAATTTATTTTTTATGTATAACATTGTACGTTTGACACTTTTTTGTATGTGTTTTGAGTAGCCACGTGTTATCACATGTTTTGGCGTGGCTCGTTCCTGCGCGTCTCCATGTCTGTGCTTGAATTAAGAAAATAGGTCAGTAGAACATTCTGCCTCACAGCTCTTGTTTATAGTGTGTGAGCGCTTTAAACACCTGCAGCATCACATAGACCCCAACGGGTAAAAATACAGCTATAAGAGAAAAACACGTCATGCGTATAAATAGTAATTAATGTAATTGTGCTGACACTATGTAAAACTGGGTTTCTGTAAAACACAAAAGCATGCCATATATATATATATATATATATATATATATATATATATATATATATATATATATATATATATATATATTTCAATAGATGCTCATATAAAACATGCGATTCAATCAATAACCCTTATTCAGATGGTAACATTAGTGTATACAGCTTTGAATCGAGCCCATACAGCCAGGGATGGATGGAAGGCTCCCTGCTGAGTTTGCTGTGTCAAGAAGCAGAGTAGCATCTAGCTGGCGTCTCCCGCACACCCTCCACCCTCTTCCTCCCCCTTGGCGCTAGGTGCTAGCCAGCAGTGCTATTGGAGGCTGGGGCGATAAGGCGTCCTGCTTTTTTCTCTCTCTCTGCTTCGTCCCCTAGAGGGCAATCACTTACCCTTTTGAAACCCTCCCCCCACCCAGCCACCGTATTTTCCCCAGCTGGGGTTTAAGAAGTGTCTCTCCTGATACAGAGAAAGGGAGCTAGAAAGGCAGACAGAAGGTAGTGGAGAGAGGGAGAGAAATGGGGAAAAAGAGGCACACAGGGGGAAAAGAGACAAGGCTAAGAAGAGAAATGCTGAGATAGAGGGCGTCTTGCCTTTCCATCCTTGGAACACTGAGGCAAACTCTGTGTCTGTCTATCCAGACAGAGATAGGACTGAAATGCTTTATCATGACCACCCCTTGCTGATTAAGCCTTATCAGATATATGTGTCAGAGCCAGAGTCTCATGGGGTTGGCACATGCACATGCATGTTTTATTGTCAGCCTGTTTTTTTTCTGTTGAATTAATTTGAGCAGTATTTGATCTTCTGATTAGTTCACATGTGGTGAAGGAGGTTATGTCAAATTAACCGATGGCATAGCCTCAAATGTAGGTGTGATTTATTTGTGCCAGTGACTGCAAATATTTGAATGAAATTGTCAATATAGTGAATATGTCAACGTTTAATATTCCACTTAGGTAACTTAGGTAGAAGAGAGCTGCACACACACACACACACACACACACACACACACACACACACACACACACACACACACATATATATATATATATATATATATATATATATACCCAGCCCTATCTCTTTATATGATGGTTCCATGCTGGACATGAATCACAAGACTGCTTAATGACGAGCGTGCAGGGCGGCTGTCCTGCTCATTAGCATGGCTCATTATTGGCTGTGAATGAGGTGCTGGTGTCAGCTCATACCGCCTGTGAGTCATCTTAGGGAGGGTCTCATCGCCATGCCTGTCTCACACAGATGCACCAGTGGTATTACCCCCCACACAACCCATTCCAGCTGCCTCATTCAGTGACTGGGACTGTCATCAGAATGAAGAGAGTTGTGGGACACTGAAATTTGCCGTTTTTTTTTTTTTTTCATTTTCACTCTAGAGATTACATATAATTAAACAGTAAAAGCTGCATTATCATGTTTGCTTTTTAATACCCTTCCTAATACCCCAAAGGCAAATGCTTTAATGCTTATTTGCTGATTTTTGTGTGTGCGTGTCAAGGGAGAGGACATTTTATTCCAAAGCGATGGAGTGTTGAATTAAGTGATGGTTTTCATGTATGAACATTGAAAGAGGGTTTCAGGAGAAACAATTCCCTTTGCATTGCTTATCTAAAAGCCCCCCAAAGCAGCTGCTGCTCTCACAAAGGGCCAGTGAAGCGTTAGATCAATACTAACCCTTGCTAGAGGCTATCTGATGCTCAAAATGCATGGATCCATCTCCTCTGCATAGCCCTGAGACAGGTGTGGAGTCCTGGAAGCCACTATCTGATGGCTTCACAATGGGGTAAAGAAGCGGTGGGGGCCTGAAAGCGGGCGGTGGGGCAGCTGGGCTTGTTTTTATAGCACAGGAAAACGCAAATTAACTGTTCACTTGACAAATGTACTCTTGGATATCCTATAAACTCAGGTTATAATGCTTATTGGCGTGCAGTAAATTGGTATTTTCAGGCCCGTGCAGCGGAGTCACTTAATGTTGCTCTGATGTTATGCATAGAAATAATGTAACAAGTTCCAGCAGTGTGCAAGTGAATATACTTCACCCACAGACACAGAGTCATCTCTAGCCATGCATTATCCACCTTATGAGTCTGACGATTTATTGTTTGTAAGTTTATACCACTTACCGCAACCCAGTTTGTTATCTTAACTTGTGAGATGATACTAAAACAAGTTGTATCAGCTGCCTGTGTGCATTTTACTGGCTGTCTGTCGCTGTGGTCTCATTCCTTAAAGATCATGCTGTCTTTCTCTCTCAAGATAAGAAAAGCTTTGACAATGAGGGTAATCTCACAGCAGTTTGTGGGTAGTTGTTTTACCACTGGAGTGTTTGGTTCCTCCAAGGCCATTTTATGTCTTGTTGTTGCTTTACATTCTCGACTCGATGCAAATGTATCTCCAGGGTGTCAGGTTCTTTGTTGACCTCCTTGATGTGGCCTCTGTCTCTCAAGGTCTGATACTTGGCGGATACTTGAGACTTGAGTATCATGTCGTGAATGTAAACAGCTGACGTTTGAGCACTCTGCTGGAAATGTTTGTCACACGGATACACAAATACAGTCAGAGGCCAAAACTGTAGGTACCCTTCGTACAGTTATTTTGCAACAGCTCCCAAGTTACGGAAGCATGTCAGTGCGTCTTGTTAAGTAAATTTATATTCCTACACGAGAATCTGTGCACGAACGTGTTTTACGAGAATTAAAGTGCCCCAAATTGCATTGGACGTGTATGTTTGATGTATGGTGGATATTACCTAAGGAGTAACTTTACAGAGTCATATACATTACCATAAGGTAAACACCAGCTATAATGGCATTTCACATTTGTAATAATAATAATTATTATAATTATACTTAATTATGATTTATAATGACTTTGTCGTCATTGCTACTTATCCTTAAATAAAAAATGCACATGCTACATTCATCAGTGATGATATAACCAAATTCAACAACCACGTCTTTAAATACTCGACCACTCCAGCATGCAATAATTCCACAGGGAGACTATAATCTTTCAGTGCAGCCAGAGAGAGACACGAGGAACAGTGTGGGTGTAGAACACAAGTATGGTAACTGAATACTATGTGACTAAGGCAATTCTTTCACTTAGGAATGTGGGATATGTGAATTAGACTTTTATTAGCTTGCTACGTATACGCAGCCTCTATGGAGATGACAACTGTTTGAATTCAGTGAAAGAATTTTTTTAAAAAAGCATAAAAGCTCTCTTGTCTCAGCTCACAGTGCAGATCTGATCTACAAAGCAGAGGGAACCCAAAATGACCTGAAAGGGATTACATCATCCTGGAGCAACACTGGCTTACACAGTGCAGTACGTTCTACAGTAATCATATTGCCATGTCATTCCCCATAAGCTCCGTCTATTTAAATCCTTTAATTATGTACCAGCAGCACCGAAGCAGTGTTTACTGTAAGAGTCCCGGGTACCTAGTTTTGTATTGTACTTGTGCCTTGTGTTAATAAACTTGGGTGGAGGAAGAGCCCTCCAGGCACTCACAGCAACTGTAATGAGAGTGTGTTTAGTCTAGAGTCCGTGTAAGACTAATACTGATGGATTGTATGGCTCCAGGTCAGGTCTTGCACTCTTACATATTGGTGGAGGCTTATAGAAGAATCAAGGAAACGTTTCATGAGGTCGTGCTCTCTCCATTTATTCATTTGAGAAGAAATGGCGATAATGTGTAGTTTTGAAAAACTACATGTTGCCACCAGAAATAATAAAGAGATTGTTTATAGTTTCTAGGTGTCTGGAGTGGTCAAAATAATTCATCAATAAAATGCTGTTGCTCTAGTTAAACAAGTAGCAAAACATCAGGATAAGATACCTAGATATGTTGATCGTGTTTCACTCAGAAGTTCATTTTCTAAGAATTAGCGAACTTTTCCCACTGAAGCCACGCGGCTCTGCTTCCCAACTAGCCAGCCCAGACTTGCCCTCTCACGAGATAAGATAGTGTTGACTACAGGATAGTGTGTAGAGACTAGTGTGGGGCCTCCAGTGCGCTTAGTCACTCTCATTCACATCCTGTGCTCTGAAGTTTTACTGGTTTATGATCTTTGCACCAGCAGTCGAATCCTGACAGTTCAAAGTAGCATGACAAATTGAGAATCCCTGCCCCGTGGACAGATCCTAGGCAGGATTTTGTTAGGCTGTTGAGTTTTTTTAATTAGTAGATAGAAAACTGAAAAAAAATGGATTCAGGTTTTGTTGGTTTTATTTTTCTTTTCACAGATTTCTCACATCTACTTTTTTATTGATAGTTAAGGTAAATTCATTATTGTAGACTACACAAAAAAAAAACGCCCATGCAATGACAGTTCTAAGCTAAAATGTGGGGTATCTACAGTATTGTGTAAAAGACTTGAACCTACCCTCCTTCATAGCTTTATAGGAAAATGTGGAAAATGTGAAATAGTTGCAAAAATATATTGAAACATATTTAACCATGCATGGAATCATATATAAGGCATAAATAGAGTGAGTAAAATTCCAACAAGCTTCAAGAAGAAAGCTTATCTAAGACAGTTTGAATTTGTTCCTCAACAAATTCTCAACTGTCTTAGATAAGCGTTCTTCTAATTTCTTTAAGTAGTCTTCAGAAATAGTTCTCCAGGCTTCTTGAAGGACATTCAAAGCTCCTCTTTGGCTGTTGGCTCCCTTTTGTTCTGTTCTCTGTCGAGATGATCCCACACTGCTTCAGAAATGTTGAGGTCCGGGCTCTGATAGTGTTTTTCTATTCATGTATGCTTTTACTGCATTGGCATTGTGTTTGGCATCATTGCTCTGCTAAAAAACAAAGCTGCATGTTGGATCAAGAATTGACTGTAGTTTTCTGCATTGATAATTCCATCAATTATGACAAGCTCACCAACACCACCAGCTCAAGTCTGGCTGAAATGCAGACCTGAACCACGACAGAGCCTCTGTTTAGTTTCCTTAAATTTGTTTAAGAACACACCGCACACCCTGCTGAGATATGCTATTTTTGGCTAATATACAATTTAAAATGCGACACAAGTTCATGCCCTTATGTTAGATGCCCTTTTTATGCAGGGTTGATTCATAGGTCAGTTTTATGTGTAAATGGTCAGGTACAAGAACTGGACTGAAAAAGAGGAAAAAGCAGCCAATGTCTAAAGAAAAAACGTATATCCTACAGTCTGGTGAGTTTTTATGTTCTTAAACAATCACAGCGCTTCAACGTGGCTGGACAAAACAGCACTGGGAAAATCAACCACATCAATCAGGCTTTAACCTTGAAAACAAAAACAAGAAGAAATGGACCCTTGGAGAGACAAACACCTGAAGCAAATCTGAGAATTCACTCTTGTTTGAACAGTGACCAGATAAGATAGCTCAAAGTTATCAGCACAAGATGAATTCCCAGAGGAACCTCCAGGAGGAGTTTCATCAGTGTAGTGGGAGGGAGAAAATCAATCCCTCAAACCACATATAGTGACAAATAACCACCAAAACCTGAAGCAAAATTAGTTATACCCTCAACAGCTTTATTTAGTCAGAAACCAGAAAGTCTAAATTGAAAAAAAGAAAAAAAAAAAGTAATTTCCGCATGACTGTAAAAGTTCCTAAGTAAACACTGTACAACTGTGTAAACACAATCAGAATCATGTGGCCCACAATGAAAGCATACTTTAATTTCTCCCAGACACTGAGCCAACTCTGGTGATGTTGCACGCAATTCTCAATTCAAAGAGACTAACCAAATTCATTTTGCAAACTCATTCATCGCATTCACTCATTCATTTTGTGTCTGTCGAGCATTAAAAAATGTATTGTCTTGCATGCGGGTTTTACACTCCTTTATATACTAACTAAAGTCAATACAGAAGGTCACTTCAATATCATCTTTTATATGCTGACTGAATCGCAAGTAAAGTTTTCCTCAAACATATTTATGCTGTATGTCTGCAGAGAGCAATGGTGCCACAGAAAAAGGGAGAAAAAAATCTTCAATAGAGTCCTGTGACTTCCTTTTTACTTTGCATTACATATGCACATATAGACTGGTATTTTCTCCATCCGTATCAGAGTCTCAGTATGTCTTCTCCATATACTGACTCACTGCCCTTTCCTTCATGCCTCTGAAGGATTTCTAAGACAGGCTTCAAGAAAGATTTTCATAAATGTCCACTTTTGCAAATCCTCCACATCCCTCTGTATGTGCCAAGAGCTATCTTTATCTTAACAGTAAAGGTCATTGGAAGAGACTTAGGGATAGGCAAAGGCTAAGCTGCATTCATTGGACTCTACTTTTCTATCTATCTATCTATCTATCTATCTATCTATCTATCTATCTATCTATCTATCTATCTATCTATCTATCTATCTATCTATCTATCTATCTATCTATCTATCTATCTATCATTATTAACATTATTATGATTTCTTAACTCCTTAATGTAATTTGTGGAGGTAATCTATGTCTCAAAAAAATAAGCAGGATTTATCCCTGCATACAAAATATTAACACAGATCTGATATGAGCGACACAAAATCTCCAATTTATTATTCCAGTCTCATGGGATCTTTTTAAACTGAGTTCGAGTGTCAATAGAGGAGCTCAGGATTACAAGATGAGAGCTGTAAGACAATTCGGATAATGAACAGGAAAGCAAAGTTTCAAGAAACCATAGAGAGAATGAATTTAGTCATAAAAGTGTGAGCGGATTAGCGCTTCTCTTATTTCCAACATTTCCTCTTTGAGGTTCTTACACTAATCTCATTATAAATGTCTGTCAAGCATACATGACAATTCATTTTAACAAGGTAGAGTGTTCTGCTCCCTTTAAATTCGCAGATTGCTTCACAAATGAAAACACAGAGAGAAGTTCCTTTGGAGCAGGCACGGACTAAAGAAAGAAAAGAGAAGGTTGAGGATTTTTGATCATTTCAAACCCAGAGTAACAGTAATGGTTTAAATGAGAATGTTTTTTTTCTTCCTTGGAAAGGAGTTCATTGTGACTGCTGCAGTGTTTAATAGTAGCCAAAGGGAATCAGTTGTTGAAAAGTAGGAAAAGAGATGCTGAATAAATTTTCATGCTTAATGTTTATTCTTTTTGCACAATATGATTCATTGTATGAATCCTTGTAATGAATAAGTGCTGGGAATTATGATTGCTGACTTTCAGACAGAAGCTTTGTTCTCATTTTTCACTTCAGGAGTTTTTATTCCCCTTAAGATCAGCGCAACTATTGTCATAAAGAAATAAGACTGTGCTTTAGTCATATTGCAGTTTTACCACGAAACTACTGAAAGAATAAAAGGGCAGCTCATAAAACACTGTGTTCCAGATAAACCTGTGGAGGAAGCAACACATAATTAGTGTCTTGGTAATTGGGGAGAACCATTATAGCGCACTTAGTGTGATACTAGACTAAATTGTTTGCCAACAGAACATAATGATTTTACACTCTGTAATTGTGTTTTTTATAATAGCTGCCTCCCTTTTCTTTTAACAAGAAAATGTGAAAAATATCCTGAGGCATTGGTTTTGAACTACTTTTATATAACAATCCCACTGCATAAATATTACACTGCCTCTTTGAATGTGCCTGCTGATATATGTAACTTTTAAAGCCACCCAAATGAAAGTGTCTATAATAGGCCTCATACTAACTATCAAGATATATCACAACCCCTGTGATCTCTAGGTGTCCATCACTGGAATAATCTGACCACTATGGATAAATACCATGAGGGGTCTTCAAGCACCAGGAAGACCAGCACCTTAATCATGGCTAATCCCTGGTAGCTAGACATGTCTTGGGGGGACAAAGGAATGGACACATCACCCCAATTAGTAGAAGCTCTAGCTTTAAAACCCTGTCATTGGGAGTCCATAACCTTCCTATCACTCAGCATAGCCTCTCCTTGATGCAGTGTTACAACTTGTCACTTTTATGCACAGTAATCTTGTGGTCTGATTGCATGGTAGTATGCATACATGCTCAGAGCTATACTGTAATAATATGTGTAAATGAACCACAAACATTACACAGAGTACAGGAAGACAATCCAAATATATCATTTTCGGTGAGGTAAACTGGGCCTGTGCCATGTTGCTTGAGAGTGTATAAACTTACTGGGATAACTTATGTATGATATTCCTTCAAGCATTAATATGAATAAACAGGGAGTGTTGCCCAAGCCACACAGTGCCTGCAAAGGTATGTCAGTATAGTTTGTGGTTGGCATATTGGAATTATACTTTGGAAAGAAACTTGCATTTCAAATACTTTTTCTTTTGGTTAATGAACGGGGAACAGGTACATGGATTATGAATGTCCATATAAATATCAGCTCAGTATGCAGATAGGGTCCCCGGTGTTTTAGTGTAAGATAGCATTTGCAGGCCTTTGCTGCTAGACAGCGGAGCATTAACCGTTATCTCGGCACAAGCACTACCATTAAGCCTGGAACAATAAGACCAGGGTCAAGGATGAAGTTGAATGACAGCTCGGGATGAATATAATTTGCAAGGAAGCGATAAAAAGGGGTCTTGTACTCACACTAAAAACCAGAATAATAATTTTTTTCACCAGGTTGTCGGCTCCAACATATTTCCATTCTTCGCTCCATTTTCGAGTGAAGGGGTCAGATATAAAAGAGGACAATGACCAAGCCGGCGAGATTGATGGTGAGAATGAACAGGCCAGCGGAATCTCGACTAAATCAAAGCCATTCACCGTTAATGAAAATAAGAGAGAGACCACACTGTAAATCATCTTATGGTTTAACATATTAGTGATAATGAATTCACGCTGCCACGTTTAACCTTAGTTTTGCAATTCATTATATTTGAGATTAACAAGGGAGGGAACTTAAGTGAACTGTCTGCAGGGAATTACAGCTGGGGCCTCATTGTCAATCAAGGATTGTGTTTCGATGTCTTTCATTAGGGTTGGAGGAATTAAATAAGACTTTCTTTTAATGGCGAATGGCTCTCCTATTTAACGCTCCTCTTGCTCTCCCAAGATGGTTAACTCTTCATTACCCAAATTAAAGGCATCCATCTCTGTTGGCTCCTGCCACATTGCCATGACCTCTACCTGTCAAAACTTTCATGTAAGCACTTGAGTGATGGATGATACCCCCGAACCCCGTTGTCAAAATTATCCAGTGACTGTCCAACCCTCTCAGATCCATTCAATCCATCTCCCCAGGCTACCTGCCACCAGCCACGGTGCAACAATGAAGCCGAGGTGCTAATTTACTCTCATAGAAATTAGAAACTACCTTTTAATCATATGCCTGGGAGTGTTCTAAGAGTTCACAAGGATCACCCTGAAAGCTTTTAGCTCCACATTGTGGGGGTTGATCATTTATATTCTTCAAATGTTTTATTTCAGGGGTCATTCGACATACTTAGGACCGGAGGGAATTTGTCACACCATCAACAACGGGAAAGAAAGAAACTTTTGGCATCATTTGAAGGTCACTGCTCTTGTTTAAAGAAGCGATAAGTTAATGCAGCAAAATATTTACGTTCATCTGTTTGATTAAAAAGTTTTAGGACAGATAATTGAATTTAGTTGTCAATAGGGACTTGATGACTGAAATACAAACCCTAATATATGCAGCTCGGGCTCTGATCAATAGATAGAAAAAAAAATGTGGTTGTTACTGGTTCCACTCTGGAATTGCATCATGCTGAACTGTTTATAGAGACTCTTTGTCGACAAAGGAAGCAGAGTTGTCTGAACTTCTTCCCAGTTTTTTTCCCTCTCTATTTGCATCACCTTCAGACACATGTAAATATTCAAACACATGCCACACGTCATACATAAAACATGATATAAGTGGTCCCATTCTTGTCTGACCTCTTGTGCTCCCGCTTCTTTCCAAGACAGATGTAGATAACACTCCAGACACACCTCACTTCCTGAGAGGAGAGTTATGGCTTCCTGCAAGAGGCACAGTCATCCCCTGGAGTCCTGAGGAGTTAGACAGCTACCTATGGAGAGGGCACATCTCTGACTTGTAGACCTGCTCTGAGGCTTCTCCACTCACTTTGAGATCCTCCATGTACCTGTCAAAGGGTCAAAAGGGTACGTTCACTGTAGACAAGAGGACTGTGTTTGTGTTTCTGGGTGTGTTGTTGTGTGTGTGTGTGCGTGCATGTGCATGTACATGCGACCCCACCCCCACCCAAGCTGTGACAGATGCCAGGCTGTTTATGTGTGAGGTGTGGGAATGCTTTGCGGGCAGGTGGGTAGATATGCATGTATTTGCGAGCGCATGTGTGTAGGGAGGTGTGTGCGTGTGGTTTGCTGTGGTTGGGTTTGAGCAGCGGTAGTATAATGTGAGAAACTGCACTTGTCAGAGTGTGCAGACATGCATGTGAATTTATTTGCGCACGTGTCACTACCTTCACACACTTCATCTAACTGTACAAGGAGTCAAATGAGAACTTGTTGCCAGGCTCTGTAGAAAAAAAATGAACCCCAAAACTGCTGTCCATAACCAGAGCACAACAGATGGGGAGCTGCTGTTCTCGCAGCCAAGCAAATGATGAGCTAATTGTAGTGAACGAGGTGACCAAAGTTGGTCATATCTTATTCAGGATTATGACTCAATCCTAGAAGCTTTTGGCACTTAGGTAATTATTCAATCAAAGAGAGGATGTGTCAATAGAAGTCGACAAGAGATTAATTATAAGTCAGGGATGGGTTCAGCTCTTTGTTTTTCCTGGTCTTCTGTCACGGTAGTGGCAAAAATGAGAGCTGATGGGTGAGTGACAGCTCTAGTGAAGCAGGAATAATCACAGTGGTATAGTTAACACAAACTCCCTTTAGCACGGACTGAGATCAATTCAGTGCTGTCCTTGATTAAAATGTTTAATTAGCTGTATTAAAGTGCAATATGAATCTTAGGAACACAGAAACATTCTTGAGTGAAGGAAATAATTATTTGATCCCCTGCTAAATTTGTAAGGTTGTTCAATTTTAAAGAAATGAACATCTTTAAGTTTTTATCATAGTTTGATTTTAATAGGGACAGACAGAATATCAACCACAAATCCAGAAAAAAACACACAAATAAAGTATTTTATTCTCAAACAAAACATGGCTTAAGCACAGCAACAAGACATTTCTTGTAATTGGCACTAGGTTTGCGTCTCAGGAGGGACTTTGGCCCAATCTTCTTTACAGAAAGTCCTTCACGTTGCATCTTGTCTGGCTAAGCGATGGAGATTCTTGTCTGAGATTTTATGGTACATGGCCCAGTTCATTGGTCCCTCAGTGCAGTGAAGTTGTCCTGTACCCTTTGCAGTTTACACCTCCATGCTTGACTGTCTGGATGCAGTTCTTTAAGTCACACTCAGCATTTCTCTTCTTTCAAACACAGCAGGTCAAGTAACTTCAAGTACATCCGACCACATGACTTTCACAAAAGCCTTTGCCGAATCATTTAGATGTTCACTGGCAAAGACAGGTTTGTACCCTGTATCTTCTTGAGCAGAGGAACCTTGTACGGACTGTAAAACATCATTTATTATGGCGTAGTGTGTAGTGTGTCTTGGTGACTGTGGTCCCAACTGTTTATCATCCTTAAATAACAAGGCAGGATCTTGCATCGTGAGGTCCAGACCACGGGTTATTGGTTGTTGATGGTCATTTTGTATTTCTTCCATTTCTGAATAATCGTCTCAACAGTTGTCACCTTCTCACTTAGTTTCTTTCTGATGGCCTTGTAGCCCACTGTGCATGTCTACTGTCTTATTCCTGACATCCTTTGACAGCTCTTTAGTCTTACTCGTGATCGTGGATAGGTTGGAATAGAAGAAACTGATACGGTGGACAGATGTGTTTTATACACATAATGAGTGAGCTCAGGAGTATCTGTTATTGATTGATTGATTGCAATCTGTGTGCCACATGGACACAGCCAATCTGTGTAGTCTGGCTATGTTGTAGGGAATCGAATACTTATTTCACTCAATGACATACAAATCAGTGAATACATTTTATGTAACATGTCTCTATCTATTAAAATCAAACTAGCATAAAAGTTAGAGACCATTAATTTCTTTGGAAGTGAGCAAACCTACAAATTCAGCAGGATATCAAATAATTATTCCCCTTACTGTAACTTGAGGCCTTTAGTATAAGCTAAAGCTAACGTTTTTCTGTATGTACAGCCCTCGTTGGTGGCTTAGGTAATATAACACAATGCAAATATATAGCTGCACATGGGAATGTGTGTGTATGTGTGCCTCTACAAGCTCTTCAGCAGCTATAGGAGATTAAGCAGGCCAATAGGTCTATGAGTCACTCAGCCAATCCTTAGTAACCTGCCATTATTCATAGAAAACTGTACGGGGATAAAAAAGCACAGGGAAATTTTCTCTTTGTTATCTGCCAACAGGTTCAAACGAATAACTGTCATCTCTTAATGTATATGCCCTTTCAAGTTTGAGGGAGTGACCAGTATCTTGACATCTCAGAGACTGCAGCGATGATTTATAAATCAGACCGTCCACAACTTCTCACCTTCAAACACATAACCCGAGGAAATGATAAATTTCAGCAAAAAGTTGTGCAAAGACTTGTTTGTGTTTTACTTCCTTTGTTGAAATATGTAGTTACAAGTTGTTAAATTAGTTTTAAACAAAGATTATTTAATTTTTTTCATCTTTCAAATATCAGTCATCAAAACATTTCAGTCCTCTAATCAGCCTTTGTTCCAGAGAGGATTGAGACAGTGCGACTGAAGCGTCATGTATCCCGATTCCTCGGGATTCCCCTCCATGTGTTTTATCGAGTCCTGCTGTTTTATTTGGCTGACGGGGAACAGGATGTGAGATTTACACCAGCAGAGACAAACAGGAGCAAGCTGAGACACAAAGATGGATTTGGTGGTTAACTCCCCGATCGTGTCATCAGAGAAGAGAGATAAATGGTGAAAGGAAAATAAGCGAGGGGAAGCAGACTATTTTTCCTAAAGCTCCACGGAAGTTTCTAATTATATCCACTCTGAGACCTGCAACCTCCATTGAGACACTGAACCACCCACTGACACATTTTCGACACCAGATATATGCACATACACACACCCTTACTAAGACCTGACCTTCGCTGGCTTTGTAGTCCCTTCTGAGTAAGAACCAAATTAAAGAGAGGAAAATACAGCCATCTCTCTTTGCTGCTGTTAAAGACCACTAATCTCTTATTTAAAGTGACATTAATATGCAGCAAGTTTTCACACTAACATACTTCTGTCACTAAAAAAAAGTGATGGGAGAAAGGGAATACAAGAGGAGGGAAGATGTGTATGTGTGCATGTGCATGCGTGTGAGGTTGATTGAGGGCAAGGGCTGTCAAGCCTGGTAATATGGAAGCTAAGCCACAGAGCCCCCAGCCCCAGGCGGGCAGATGGTAGGGTGGGCAGTGAGGGGCGAGGGTCCACTATCTCTAATTCTCAGCTGTACTTGTAAGATATGCACTATGTATGAAATGTGCTGGCAAAGATCCATGTCCTTCAACTCCCTATGTACCCCTGTTGGCTCCACCCTAGCCAGCTGTGTCTGTGTGAGCTCACTGGGCTCTGACAGCAGGGATCAAAACAACATGTGAACCAGCCACGACACGGACCACCATCAAAACAAGCGAGCACCCACGACAAGTCTCCCATAGCTACATCACAAGAGTTGAGGTGTGTTAAGAGCGGCGCCGGGACTTCTGTGTGTGTTTGTGTCTCCATCAAACACGACGATGGCTAATGCATTAGTCAGTGATTGTATCACACTGGGATGTTGCTGAGCACAATTAGCTCTTTGAGCTGCAGTGGAAGCAAAACGTGAGCCGACACGAACCACAGAGCTTTGTGTTCAGATCAAGGGAAAACTCAAAGCTCCACCAAAACTTTGTTACCTTTTTCTTTGTGTGTGTGTGAAAGTGAGTAGACACACTTACAGAAGCACGCCTCACAAAGACAGTGAGAGCATGATAGACTGACAAAGTGAGTAAGTGGAAGAATATGAAAAGAAGATGAAAGTATGTGCGTATCCCTGCTGATGTTACCATTCAGTCCGCATGGTCCAAAGACAGGAAATGTGTGCCTTCCTGTTTGATCATGTTAAAACAGAAGAAACATAAAAATAGACAGGACAGTAGAAATATTTAACATGCCTGCTTACTTTTAAGTGAACAGGTGAGCTTAATAAAGAGGCCCTATTGTGGAACTAGTTCATTTTGTGGGTATAAAAACAGGGTGGGGGATAAAAGAATAATATGGAAAGAAGAATGAGGAAAACATCAAAGCAGATGACAGCTCAATCAATTCATAAATGCCTCTGGACAACTGCAAACCGAGGATTAAATTAAAGAGGCCTGCATGAAGTACCTAAATACATTTACCACATCAAAATCTCTTATTAACAAATTTAATTCAGCCAATTATAAGGGAGAGATTGTGATGACTTAAAGAGAATAAGACGTACTACACTGCAGGCTTACCCTCATCTCTCACGCGAGCGCGTGCATGCACATGTCACACTTGAACTATGTTCTCTTGGCAGCGAGGTATTGTCAGTAGTATTTGTGGGTGACTGGAACAGATAATCAGTTGTTTAGCTGTCCTCTTCTTCCCACAGGAAAGAGCTGACAGCTTTAGGCCATCACTTAGGTCACGTATTAGAGGCTGTATTATCATGGTGTCTGCACAAACACATACACACACAGACACGCATTCGCGGCCATACACACACTCAAAATGATCCCCTGTGTGGCAGCTATAGCAGATGGAGTCCTGAGTGACATGTCCTGGCAGAGGAAGGTTACATCATGTAAATAATGTGATACTCTGCCAGACTTTAATGACATTAGAATTAATTCCAACTCTGTGTTTTATGCCCCACACATACACCCAGTCAAACGCACATGCGCACACACACAGAGACCTCATTCAGTTGTTTACAATGCTCGTTTGCATCTGTAAGCCTCAGCTGGCTTTGAAATTACATTTCTGGTCGTTATAAAGTTGATTATGACATTTTAACTTAATGTATTCTAAGGTTTAGAATACTTACTTGCTAAGTGAAGGTTTTTTTTTTTTTTTTGGAGATATTCTCCACTTTACAGTGCAGCTCTGCTAACCATATGCTGTTTAAAACTGATTATTAGATTTGATTAATGTGTATCATGCACAATTACTGGAATATAATTGAACACAGTGGTCGCTTTTGGCACTGCTCCCTGACAGTGGACATGTGCCGACACGACTGAGGGAGTTAAAAAGGCCAAGCAGCTGCCGAGACAGACGTGACTTCTGCTCGAGCCAGAAAAAATGTAATATGTTCAAACTATATTTCACTGTATTGTTTACTTTGAAGCCCCCAGATGTTGTGAACATGTGGATGTTTTATATGGTAGTTAACAGCAGGTCACGCTTGGACTGCCACTCCCTCAGAAACAATTAATAAACTATAAACAGTCTAATGTCCCCTCCCCTGAGCATTAGGTTCATACTGCTTCCGTGCAGAGAAGAAAGGCGGTGAAAATTTGCTTTCGGTTCACTGGGGGGGATTTCTTTTAACTTTTTACAGCTTCTCTGCTGCGGAGCTGTTGCTGTTCATTTGACCAGCACTTAGGGGACGGTACAGTGAGAGCAAACTGATGATGGGGCTGAACTCCATGACTCCCTGTTTCTCCCGGCTGTTTTTGTTTGCTGCTGTACACAGGCACCTTATCCAAAATGTAAGCGATTTTGTTTCAAGTGAGGCTTGTTCTGACATGATGCAAGTAAATATATCTGTTGTCTGGTGGCGTCTGATCTGATTAGTGTGCCATGAAAGGCTCCATTGAGCGCAGGAATCTGGTTTATGCAACATGTCCAATTATAAATGTATAAATGGATGACTGGATTTCGGCTTTGAAGGCAGATGGAAAATTCATTACACCAAACAAGCCTTAAAAGGAAAACATGGAAAAGTCTAGCTTTTGTTTATGCTTTTCTGGTTTGAGCTTCACCTGTCCTTAAGGATGAATGCATTAAACATTTGTTTTACTGTAGAGGAACTGAGCAAAAGCTTATCAATTTTTTAAACAAACCCCCTTTGCAAATAATAAATAAAATCTGTATCAATAGAATGTTATGCATAGGACAGATTGTGTAGGTTGGATTAAGTCATCACAGTCCCTGGGAGCTAGCATTCTCAGTTTCATCATCACAGATGGCTTATCCCTTACCCGGGATCCTCTAGCAGGGGTTCAGGGGTCACCCTGCCATCAGAGGAAGCCATCACTGAGTAGCTGACCCCTCCTCTAGCCCCCACCTTTCATCTGTCTCTCTGATTAGTTTACCCATGTGACAGATAGCAACTCAAAATGAAACACCCCATGGACACCCTCCTGGATATATATATATATATATATATATATATATATATATATATATATATATATATATATATATATACACACACATATATATATATATATATATATATATATATATATATATATATATATACACACACACACACACACACACAGTGGCTTGCAAAAGTATTCGGCCCCCTTGAACTTTTCCACATTTTGTCACATTACAGCCACAACCATGAATCCATTTTATTGGAATTCCACATGAAAGACCAACACAAAGTGGTGTACAAGTGAGAAGTGGAACGAAAATCATACATGATTCCAAACATTTTTTACAAATAAATAACTGCAAAGTGGGGTGTGATCAGCGCTCTCCTTGTTCGGCCTGTGAGTTTAGGTGGACGACCTTGTCTTGGTAGGTTTACAGTTGTGCCATACTCCTTCCATTTCTGAATGATCGCTTGAACAGTGCTCTGTGGGATGTTCAAGGCTTGGGAAATCTTTTTGTTGCCTAAGCCTGCTTTAAATTTCTCAATAACTTTATCTCTGACCTGTCTGGTGTGTTCTTTGCTCCCAATATTCTCTTAGACAACCTCTGAGGCTGTCACAGAGCAGCTGTATTTGTACATTAGATTACACACAGGTGCACTCTATTTAGTCATTAGCACTCATCAGGCAATGTCTATGGGCAACTGACTGCACTCAGACCAAAGGGGGCTGAATAATTACGCAAACCCCACTTTGCAGTTATTTATTTGTAAAAAGTGTTTGGAATCATGTATGATTTTCGTTCCACTTCTCAAGTGTACACCGCTTTGTGTTGGTCTTTCACGTGGAATTCCAATAAAATTGATTCATGTTTGTGGCTGTAATGTGACAAAATGTGGGAAAGTTCAAGGGGGCCGAATACTTTTGCAAGCCACTGTGTATGTATATATATATATATATATATATATATATATATATATATATACAGTGTATACTCACACACACACAGACATTCTGCTAGTGAATGCACTTTCAATTACAAGAAGAAGAGAGGTGAGCCTTTAAATGTTCACGACTCGCAGCCCAGGGCTCTGCTCTGTTGGGTTCTTGAGAGCAAATCCATCCACTTGCCTTCAGCTGCATATCAGGTGTCCTCTAGCTTGTCTCTCACACGTGATTGGTGCGTACCTACCCCGCAGCCACAAATGGGGCTCTGCTAAATGCAATGGCATCCAGTACTCATTCAGTCTTGACATTATGTAATGGACAGCTAGCAGAGGCTCAAACAAAACTTCACAGTCTGTACATCTGTACGTGGTTGCTGTGTTTATAAGTAGAATTAAAGCCTTCTCCTTTACGCTTATTCTATACAGTAACGTTTCTCTATAATAAACGCCCGTTTTTGTTTGGACTTTGCACAGGTTGTAGTCTATGTTCTCTATCGTGCATGAGGTAGTCGGTATAAAAGAGCTTATTATATTTGAAGGATGTCACATTGTCAAGTTCATGAGTTGAACATTAAGCCCTGGTCTTAACCCACTGTGGAGGAGTGACAAAAATGAAGGGCAGCATGGGTCTAAAGGTGCTCTTTAGACAACAGGTACCAGCGTAAGGGCTGATTTGAAGATTTCCCTTCGCCATACACTTAGAGAAGTGTAGGCTGCATGTTGATGCAGTCATCAGGGGGTGATTTGGCTGATATACGAGGAGACCTATTGCTCATCAGAAAGCTATCCACCATGCTGATTGAGTCATATGTAGAGCCGCTGGGATAATTTGTCACAGGCCTGCCAGGTCAATGGACTTTGATTGGAACACGGTATGAACTCGAGGATTTCCACTGAGTTGAGTACTCTCACACACTCTCAGTCTCAAGATCTTTTCTCACTGTCATATCACATCTTTTATTATTTTTTTTGTTCTTTATTTTTAAGTTTTCTGAGTTGCACTGTTGCCTTGTTCCTTTTTGTTTCTTCCTTTGAAAAACTTACTTTAAAATCTCAACATCTCCTCTCTGGTGTCTGTATTTTTCCAGCCTCTTTTCTCTTTGCCTCTTTTTTTTCCCTGGCCTCAGCCTGGGGCCCTCTGCTTGTTGAAAGGTAACAGAATCTTCCGGAATGACCCGCTTGAAATCGCTGGGTTGATTCACTGATGTTTCTGTCAGGGAGAAGCACACAGCACAGGACTGTATCCCCCACACTCCACAAAACTAGAGGTGTCAATTACAGTAAAGATCTACGAAAAGGGAAACAAAAAAAAGAGTGGTCCATGATCCAGACTGAACTGTTAAATGTGACAAAAAAAAAGGCGATCAGCAGACATACATTTCCAGAAACCTTGTCTGAAGCACCTGTTCATTTTGTGGTTAAGCCTGAAACATTAAAACATGTGGCTTAACTGGGGAGCTAGCTGTAACTCTGCCAAAGGCTTGAATATACAAGTTCAGCTGTGCACTGTAACTTTTAGCACTTCACAGTGAAAATCACAGCCTCTGCACTTCTAAGCTGAGCAGTGCAGTTCCCCTTCATTACCTTTCTCCAGGAAAAAAAGAAAGAAAGAGAGGTTTGAAAGCAGGGAGAAAGAAATGATGTGAACTTGAATAACTGAAGAAGAAGAAGCATGGCAAAATACCTGCAGTGACTTTCAAAAAACCACAAGATCTTTCATCTGACTGTTTTGGCATTGCCAGGTGGGAGACTCTGTACTGACCATAACATAGGTATGCCTAATCCTCTTTCATCTGCAATATCACACAATGGGAGTATCTGTCCGAGTGAAGAGGGAGATTCATGCAGACATAAAAGGCCGACAAGGGAGTGTTGCATGTCTGTACCAACATTGTCCTGGTCCTTATTATTCTTTGCACATAGCTGTAAGTCTAAACAAGACCAGCTTCCTGAGGAGGACTGCTGTGCACTCTCTGCACTCACGCTGGCCCTGGTGTTGTTCTGCTCCAGTGTGTATGTGAGCGAGTATGTGTTTGTATGTGTGCAAGGAGGCTGCACTGTTAAGATGACCCTGCTTTCATTCTATAGGGGCTTTCACTCGGCAAGAGCTCAGCCCCTGTAAAGAGTGAGACTGTGCTGGTGCCTCTCTTAGCCTCTCTTTCTTGTGCAGACGTCTCTTCTCTTTCATTCTCTCTCTCTCTCTCTCTTTCTCTCTCTCTGCAGCAGCAGCTTGAGTACTTCCAGCTGCCGACATTGGATACCACCTCCTCCACACACGCACACTCTCAAAATTGACATACACAGGTACAAACTGGGCCAGTATAGGGTGCATGTACCAAGACTGCCCTCTACATACATGCATTTGCTGAAATGCCTAGAGTTTCTAATTGTGTCTGAATTTTTTAGCCCATATTGTTGTGTGTTTATGTAATCGGTCTATGTGTGCATGCAGACAAATCAGCCTCGTCTGCATCCTCTGTCTGTGTCCACAGAGGCTGTGATGTACCATGGATAGCCGACCAAGGAAAGATACCCCACCTTGCAATGTGCTGCTTTAGCTTCTCAACATAAGAAAAACTCCAGCAAAGGAAAACAAACGAAGCAGAGAAGACAAACGCAACGAGAGATAGTGCAGTTTCAAATCCCTCCGTCAAATGTGACCTGCTAGAAACTTTGAAACAAACAGATGTACACACTCCTCATCCCGCAAGCAGTTCCTCTGTAGCAGCAGTATGTCTGTCAGTTCTTTCATCATGTTATGAAATAAGAAGAGAGCACAAGAGGAACTTGTTGCTGGGCTATAAGACCAAAGCAGCCCAGAGAAAAAATGGTAATGCAAGCAAGAGCGGCGGCAGGGGTCTGCCGGGGTGTAACCATAGCTGCTAAACTCGCATTCAGGCCTTTTCCAGAGCAGGGCTCAGAGTATGCAGACGACCCAGGGGCTAGAGACTTAGGGAGGACTTTAAGCTTCTTTGTCAAGCTCCTCGGAGCTCAGTCGACTGCTGTGAAGAGGCCGAAGCATGCAGCTGTCTAGCAACAAGAAACCCCTCATACCACAGATACTGGCCTGTGGTTAAGGAGTGTGAGTATGAAAGTGTACGTGGTTCATATTGTGTGACTCAACATGTGGGTCTGAATTTGTGAAAGTGCACCGCTGATGAGTATCACACCAGGTGAGGCATGCGTTTAGAAGGCTGATAACATGCTTTTAATATTTTGATTTCAGACTTTATAACACAAGTGTAACACCAAATACACAGTTTGTCTGTGAAAACATGCGAATGTAAAGAACCACATCTCCATTTGTGTCATTAAAACTACGCTTAACGTGTAAGTAATGAATCAAACACCTATTCAAAGAAAGACACCCAGTTAAACTGTCTAACTCAGCCTACTAATCCCTGATTTAGAGAGGTAGGTACACTTAAGGACTTAAGCAATTTCACATGGAATAAGGATGGTAAATTCTGTCTTCTGTCACAACGCTTAAATTGCCTTTAAAGTGGGATTTCTGCTACAGGCAAAAGGGATGACAACAGCCAGCAATAACTCTTTCAGTGTCCATGTAGACATGTATTAGTTTTATTTTGATATGAAAAACAGTGAAACTAATTGATCATGAGCCTTCTTTTCTGGCAATTGTAACGGCCAATATATTATAAAATTGTAGAGGCAGTATAGCAGTGACAGTGATTTATCAGTATATGAGGTCTACAGTGTTTCTTATAGGCCTCATCTACATAAAGTACGGTCCTTACAACGAACACATCAATATGCATGACTCATTCTCGAGTCCTGTGAGATGTGGCGCAGACAGAGCCACAGACATTGGACAACACAGCAAACCTAAGCGCTGTCTTTCCATGACAGTATTATCAGTGAAACTAACACCCTCTTTGGAATGCCACAAACCTGCCTGGAGACATGGAGCAGCTAGTTTTATGAAGCCCATCCTTGCAGTGCCCCAAATGAGCCATGGTGAATTCTCCACCGCCAGTCAATCCCTGGGGAGGCAGTCAAGAAAACCCTATTATATTTGGGGGCAGGCACCGCTCAAACTGACAGCAACTGCTGCGACAGCAAAGCTCGCGGAAAGAGGGAGAGAGAGGGAGGTATGTTCACCATCTCGTGACAACAGACTAAATTGCTCACAAGTTGGTCTCATTTGCTTTGCATGGCGATTGCGCACACAGAACAATGCACTTTGCAGTTAAAGATGAACAAACCTTCTGAATTATGCTAACAGCCCAGAGTGCTCGGGCTCCCTCGCCTTACAAGTGCTTCATCAGTTTCACACAAAACCCAAAGTAAAAATCGAACCATAAATAAGCTTTGCTCTTAAAAACAGCTGCTGAATTTATTTGAGTGCTATATGATTAGCTAACTAAAAAAAGCTACGTTCATTAAGTTGCACTTTTCCAGATGTCTCTCTACGCTCAAACCATTGGACTCCCCATTGTATGCGTCTGCAATTTAAGATCAGTTATTAATTTTATAGTCCACTTAAAATAGCCGCACCTGTAATTATAATCTTAAATTGCTTATCTGTGCACATGCATGTGTGCGTGCATACACACACACACACACACAAAACCACAAACTGGTCATGGAATATAACCAAAGCAGGGAAATTACCACAGCGTGTACGTCTGGAAGTCCCTTCTCTGTGAAATGCGTATGAAACATTAAAGCAACAGCAAAAAAAGTAGCATGAACAGAGTGGAAGCTTGGGAGGACGTGAGTCCACAAGTGCTGGTTTCAATCTGAGGGATAACATGGAAAAGGTCAAGTCTGAGTCGGCAGATCACACATAATCACCTCCCACACAATGCTGCTGCCCTATTCCACAGAAGCCTCCTGATGAGAAGAGTAGATAGACAGACAGGAAGAGGCTGACAGATATAGGGCAGTGGAGGGAGAGAGAGAGAAGGAAGGAGAGGAAGAAAGGCCCAAATAAGAGGAGAATGAGGCATTATCATTCCGAGCATCAACCCAATAGCATATGGGCAGCTTGTCTGTCTTGGGCTGTGAAGGAGTGGCGTGTGACCCTGTTCACCCCAGGCCTAATGAAAGATTGACTGACTCACTCACCTCACTACGCCAGCGTGTATGTATGCTCGACCAAATATTATTGGATGCAGGGCCTGGAAATGATCTAGGAGCTTAGAGAGGGAGGAAAAAACGAACATTGCAGAACAGTGACTGAAGGCAGGGCCACAAAGTGAACTAATCTGAAAATGAACAGTGGTTCTGTGTTACGGGCAGACCACAGCGCAGTGAACTGAAAATAAGTGCGGTCGTGCCATGCTTTGACATGCAACTGAACACAAGGCTGCGGAGTAATGTTGAAGCTTATTTCAAATCACAGTCTGTGATTTAAAAACTACAGAAAAGGAAAAAAGAGTACTTGGAGAAAAACTGGAATTGAACAAGTTATTTTACTGTGTTTAGAATTATACAAAAAAAAAACATATTGCAGGTAATTCTTTCTGTGACTATGATTGAATGGAAAATCAGAACTGTGCACTCTCTCAAGCCCAAACCGAGTGTATACTGAGCAACCTTGGTTATGTATAAATCATCTGTACATGCAACAAAGTTTGAATGGCTAATGCTTGCTTTGTGCTTCTACAAGTATCACACAATTAATGCTATCCTGGAGGTCAAACAGGAAAGATAAGTGGCTAACCTCAACTGAATGCAAATAGCCCACATGCGTACGAGGTGAGCTACTGACAGGAAAGGACTCATTTAAGTGCCTTATGAAAGGAACATTTCTAGAGAGAAAGGTGCAAAAACACAATTGTTCAGTGTAGTAATTAATTGTTACTTCCACGGTCTCTGGTTCTATATTCTTTATCACAACAGAATAAAACGACAGCATTACTGCAATAATTCAGGTTTTAAATAATGTTCACTGAATGAATTAGGTTCTCCAAATCAGGTGTGTGCAGCTTAAATCATGTCAAAATTAATAATGAATTCCCACAGACATTAAGACTGGTGACTCTTTTTGGCATATCCAATTAGTTCTTCAGTGTCGTCTGGGTGCCTTTACAGTGTCAATCAGCAGGCAGTAAACATTGTCTTTCAGCAGCAGTCTACCTCAGGGGCACTGCCTTTAAACAACAAAGTCAGCTCTTTGATACCTCCCCTTCTCACCTTTCAGCACAGCCATCCCCAGATGTAAAAGCACACCTTCCCATAAAACACCGCCACAAAACACTAATACACCCTCTTTTTCGACTTTACAGCCTCTCGTCACACAATTACCCATGATCACACAATCAGCATTTCTTTTTACGACTCAGACCTGAGCTGAGTGTATGTATTTTGAGAGAGCGCGAGCAAGCGAGTGAGGGTCCGAATGGGGTTTGTGCATGGAAAAAAAAAAAAAGAGAGGCATATTTATATACAGACGGACAAGCTCACATAGATGCAGACAGGGAGCTGAGCAGACACATGCACCCAAGCACACACAAACGGATCTTCCCCTCTGCCTGCTGTCTCTCTCTGTGGCCTTTCTCTCCTTGCCCTTAGCTGTTTCCCAGATTCCAGATGACGTCCTGACAGGAGGGCTGAGTGACTGGAGGTGAGGCTGTGTGATGACAGACCAGGGCCTTTATCAGTGACCAGCACACTGCCGGCTTGCTGTTTGAAGATTAACTGGCAGATTGAAACCCAAAACTGCTCTCATTCCTGCTTGACTCCCTGCCTCTTTACATATTTTCCCTTTTTTTTTCTCTTTTCTTTTTTTTTCCCTTTTAACCCCTAGCCCACTGGCTGTAGGAACTCACAGGGTTTAATGTAATTGGCCTATTTCCTGCATATGAAGTTCCCGGTTTGTTGTAATTGACTTGGTCTTTTATTGGCTGTGAGACAGGTTAAATGGGAACCAAATGGAGAGGCAACACAGGAAGCTTAGGCCCAGGCTATCTGATACTCATCAAATCAGTCAACCTGGATGCAGAACAGCAAAGTGCTGAGAATGTGGCCGCAGTGATTAGCAGCTGCATAAGGATTAGTAAGGTAGTAACATCTTGGCATATGTTAGTCAATCTTGGCAGTGAGTGATGTTGTTAAGGCGTAGTCTGTCCCACAATATGGCACTAGTTTACTGTGCAGAGGAGGATATTTTCAGCTCTTTTTCCACGTGGAGCTATTTATTTCTTATGGGCAAAGCTGAAATCTTATCAGCCAAGGATGTCAAGATCAACTTCCTTTTTTAAAAAAAAAAAAATATATATATATATATATATATTTGATTATGTTATTTTGTAGCTTCAGCCGACGCAGTCTCTCTGCTGTTTCCTCTCAGCGGAGAAGAGGCATGGAGATAACCTTATTCAGCTTGTTTCATCAAAACATCTCATGCCACAGTAAATGACATTCAACAAAGCTGATCTTCTGCTCTTTGATGTTTGCCAGAGTAAATGGACTATCAATGCAAAGTATAAACACTCCTCTATGCTAATGTTCCTCTGGGGGTCTTTGATGGCACCAGTAGTATCTGTGAAGTGTGTTTTGAAAAATTGCATTGGTAAGCCATCCAAATAGCAAGAATTAAAGCCTTTTCACTCATGGTGCCTTTTCAGCCAAAGGCAAAAAAAAATGTTTCTCTGTAGTGGGAAAATTGGAGCACAAACAAGGTACAGAGTAAGTGACTTGTAACAGACAGTACGGGCCAACCAAACTGGCAGTGTGGCAGGGGTCCAGTTGACTGCCAGGTGACATTATTTGGCATTGTTTCACCACTCCATTTATTTTATTGTGCTCAATGTCCTCCCACATTCACTCAATCAAGTGGGTCTTTTTGTGCTGGTTGTTTAGGTAGTCCAGGTGCACCATGCTAGTGGAGGCTTCCTGTCTCCCCAGAAATCTTTTCAATACCTCTCCTGCCGCGGGTATTGTCATATCCCACAGAGCATCTGAAAAGAAGCAGCAGCCCTGCGTAAATGTCAGAGAGGTGATTTGTTTTTAACTCTTAGCAGTCACTAAATGCCTTGTGTGGGAGTCTGAGTGTGGGTGCGCAACTGAATAAACACACAGCTGCCTCTCTGGAGCATTTCCTCACTTTGCTGCAATGTACAGTACTTTATAGTAGGGTTTACAGTGTGGCGCCCCCTGTTGATATGGTGCTTTTTTAAAACAGAGTATTGACAGTTTGATTTAAAGGTATCCTTTGACTGTAACTACTGCATTTTATTTTCATACAAAATGAGCCAGCTATGAGGGTTTTTCTTTTTCGAGTCTTCTTTAAATGCCTTGTTTTTAATACATCAGAGAAAGAACAAGTCTGGATTTATCACATAAAACTGGAGGAAAGATGCCCCGGGCTTTCATGTGGAGGTACAGTTTATCTAGGAAAGGCGCCAGCAAAGTTTTCTTCAGATGTAAGTTAATTCCACTTCCCCCTGACACCCAAAATAACAAGGTATTATTCATTTAAAAGCGAGAAAAGACACTTTTCTGATTGGCAAAGAAAGTTGAAAAAAAAATCAGTTTTCAAAAGTGTGAAAAGACTCAAAATATAGTGACAGCTTAATCATCTGCTCATTAGATTGGCTTAGTTTTTTCACCAGTATTTTAGGAGATTTCACACTTTCCAGCCGGGCCTAATGTTTTGCAGCAAAGAGATAATTTATTTTAGATCACAGAGGTGCCACCGTTTCCCTCGCTCTGTTTTTTTAGAAGGTCAGAAGGACAACGAGATGAACTTTTCTAATGACTGCAGCATGAGTGAGAAGACTAGCAGAGACCAAGCCAAGGAGGAAGCCACATAAGTAAAGCCATGTCAAGTTCAATTAGACCAGCTGAAGAGTTTAGCAGGCAGAGCTGACACAGTCCAATTTGCCCAACATACTCAGCCCACCTTTCCCACATGTGCTCACTGCTCACAGCTTTCAGCACCAAGTTTGGACAAATATTCACACTTTCCCACATAAACCTCTTGGGAAAGATGCCCCAGACTTTCATTTGAGAGGTGCCGTTTATCTAGGAAAGCCGTCAGTCAAGCTTCCTCCAAACGTACGTTAATTCCACCCCCACTCTCTACTTGACAAAGTATTATTCCTTAAAAAGAGGGGAGAAAAGACACTTATCGGTCTATTTTTTCTTTCCCCTTTCTTCTTTTTTCATTCACTCGCAGCCTCTTTCTGTTGTACACACACCGAAACACACAGAGCTGTACCCTGTGGTGAATGTCTCACATATGCCATCCAGTTAGCAGGATATTTTTGTCTGTGTGAGTGGGCAGCGGTGTCACTCAGCGAGCTTTGAGCTTAGCGGAGGGAGAACTGTGAAAGCCAGTCACTAACAAGCAGAGAGATTCCCTCCCCGTGTCCCACAGCCAGATGGCTAATCTGGGCAGAATAGGAAACATACTTTATAATCAGATTTACAAAAGTGGAAAAAAAAAAAAACATACACAAACACCATAACAATTCAAATGCCTTGTGGTCACAAGCTGTCTGGAATGAGGTGACAACGACATAAAACAAAGTCCCTTCAAAATGGTTTCAATAATTAGACGGACTGGAGTGGCTTCGGTTAGCCTATAAAACAACTGCCAGGGCTTGAGGCTGGTCCTGCAAATTGGAATCATTTGTGTCTCTGCGTTTGTGTCAGGTCAGCATTAAGTGGATGACAGCTGAAGAAAAAGAGCTATTTATTTATTTGTTTTCTCTTTTAAGGATCGGGGCAGTATCCAAGTCTCTTTTCAACCACTAAAAAAATAGCGATAATAAATAATATATACATATAAAAGACTCTCATTCTGTCTTCCTCTGCCTTTGGCCTGAATGATGACAGGCATGATTCCTGCTGGTGCCCTGCCAGTGCATTGCCCAAGGATGCCCACGGGTGTTTGAGGCAGCGTATCCATTAGCTACCTGTGTAGACTGCTCCTCTGGGATATTCAGAGACTGATGTCTGCTTTCCTTCTGTTATTGAGACTCCTGAGCCACACAGACCAACACACGTGCACCTGAAGCCAACCATCTGGCCAAGACGTGAGGACCACGCTGCTGCAGCCTCCGATGAGCTGACCACTTACTCCTCTTCCTGTCACTCAGCCTCATCAGCTGGTGCTGTCAACACAGGTGGCATTCCCTTATTCCTTTACTACTGAGGAAAGAAGAAGCCGACGGATATATTATGCTTTAGGCTGTAAATATATCATGTGAGCAGAAAACACAATCCGCTGTATTACAACATCTCTGCAAAAACTGTCCAGCTGAGAAATTTATGGAGTTGTTGTTTGTATAACAGTGTAAGGGCAATACATGCAGATTGATTTGGCCTAGCTATTATAGAATTTAAGTGGCAATATGTACAACAAAACCCCTATAATGTACTAATTAAACTTGTTGGTTGCTTGGTTTTTTGCTGTTTTGGTGAATAAGGGTAGCCTATGTATATTTTTTGCTTTTCAACAAAAGTGCAACATTTTGAGGAGGTTTTGAATTGTGCAAAGAATGCAAAGCCCAGTCATTACTGTTTACACCAAAGTGTGGAATCGGACACTTCGTGTTGAACACCGGGAATAAGGAACAGCTGTTTGATGGAGAAAAACTAATGATGTCATGCCCAAAAACATCAGCGGGGACACCAACACCACGGGGGCTGTCACTCAACAACAGAATGTCAGCGGCAGAAGGGTCTCTGTTTGGGGAAGGCTTTTGTCAATCATCTCTAAGGTAGCGGGGAAGCAGGTGGGTCGGCCAATCGCAGAAGGTCCCAGCACAGCAGGCCTGCGACCAGGAAGTGGAAGCGCCATCTGGAGTGAGGATGAGCTGTGAGTGGGCATTTGAAACAAAGTAACGACATGCTGGAAGAAAGCTGGTGGTGTGTGTGTCTCTGGATATAACAAGGGCATTTGGATTCATGCTGCCTATCACACCCACTCTGTTGCTGATTTTACTAGTCAGATGGTGCTTATTAAAGATGTGCACCAGCAGCCATTCCTCTCATATAGGGGTTGAAGACCAGTGTGTGATACCTAACTGGTATGATGGGTAGAATACTGTTACTGGTATTAATGTGGCATGCAAGACATTGTTTCCCCCTACCGACACTGATTAGGGCAACAGACCTTCCATCACACACACATATATTTATCATTGTATTAATGTTATGAGCTGGCAAATTGTCAACTGCGAATGTTAAAGTGACACCCTGCTGGTGAAAATAGACTGAGTAAAATTGGCAAATTGAAAATTATGACATGAGTTTGATTTGGGGGAGAAGGGTGAAAAAAAAAATCCATTAAAACAAGTTCTGCATGGAAAGCGCTCCTTTTCTTCTTTTTATGTAACAATGATCTTTAATTCCTTTGATAAGAGACAGATCTGCTGAGAGATAGGTCAGAGGAAATGGAATTGAATGGAAATCTTTGCGCTACATTTACTGAATCATCAATGTGATTAATAGCAGTTAACACCTCATAAAAATAGAGCTGCAATTACAGCGGAAAATTAGAGGCCAGCATTACCATCATGCTAATAAGTACTGACTGTAATTACATTTATTGCAGCATTGTCACAGAGATTTATAAATCCACGCTCAATCTCGTTAATCTCTCAATAACATCCAGCAAAGAATTTAACAATTACTTTTTATTTTAAATTCTCGTGAATGAAATAAAGGTGAGAAAAAGGGGGAGAAAGACCGCGAAAGTAAGACAGAAGTACGGGGAAAGATGGAGAGATTCAGCGAAAGAGAAAGAGAGAAAAAAAAAGAAAAGGAGGAGATATGCTCCTGTCCATCCCGGGTATTTTTTCATCCTATTCCCAGCAGTAGGAATATAACAGATAATTACCAACTCTAAAAACTGTGTCTTTGTGTGCGGCTCTGAAAGGAGAAACTCTCCAGCACTGAAGAGATAAAGCTCAAAACAAAAGCAGCCTGAATTGGACCAGGATTAGCTTTAATGGTGGTAATTACCAGAGGGGATAACAGCTCAGTCCTCTCTGCCCATCACTGAGGCCTAGAGCAGAGGACAGCAGGAGGGGGAGAGAAAGACCTGAATCAGGGCCTATGCTTGGCTGCCTGTGTGGCTGCATGGTGGCAGTAGTTTAGCACATTCAATTGTAAAACACTTGGACGACCCATCTATGTCTGGCATCTCCTGTGCTAAAAGCCACTACTGCATCTCACTGCTCCTATAATGGCTGTGCATAAAAAGG
Source organism: Neolamprologus multifasciatus (assembly GCF_963576455.1). Taxonomy (NCBI): domain Eukaryota; kingdom Metazoa; phylum Chordata; class Actinopteri; order Cichliformes; family Cichlidae; genus Neolamprologus; species Neolamprologus multifasciatus. Next base: position 17,335,717 of record NC_140457.1, on the reverse strand, counting down.
ACCGGGCCCTCCACACTGTTGCTTCTTGAATTACAATCTGAGCTGATGGCATAGATAAGAGTGCCCTAAATTATAGCAGCGGGGGCACTGAGGCCTCTCTTTCTCTTCCCCTGTGTCTGTCTCTACCTCATCTTTATTGCTGAGTAGCGTCAGTAAGCTGCACTGTGTGCACCGATAAAACGTTATTATTTGGGCCATTGACAGTGATGGAGTCTGCTGCCTAAAAACAAGAGAAATTAAAATGCAACACGGTGCCACCTTGCACCCACAGTGGAAGATGGCCCCCCAGACATCGATGGAACAAAAGAGGAGCGAGAAGAGCCATGTGCAGGACATTCAGCTGCTCAGAGGGCTATAATTTATCTAGATTTAAATCTCTGCTTCCAAACCCTAATTTGAATGTCAGCCCTCAAGCCCCAAGTGTATCGCACGCTGCATCTAAATGAAATACATTGTATCAATATGCAGCTGATTTCCCCTACCCCTACTTCAACTGCCTCAATACAATAATTCTACAGTGTCCATATTCCCAGGCTGTGTGTGGATGTCTGACCTGCGGTGTGTTTGTTTCCTGAAACTTGGATCAATAAAGAACAACACACTGGACAATCAATCCACAGGGAAGACGGATCTATAAATATCTCATATGTCCAGCTGAGCCAGACTGTCCGCACACTGGACTGCATTAACTGGTCTCACAGATTCAGGATGCGTAGCATAAAATGCTCTCCCCGTCTTATTTATCTCCCCATTGATCATATCAAATGTGTGAATTGTTTCTATATCCATACCGAAGAGATGTGTTTATTGTTTCTTTATCAGTGTCAAGCACTTGAGGAAGAAGTTCCTTGAGCCTCCAAGACTGTACAAGTAACCTATTTCCTCTGTGTGTTTAAAAGGGTAAGTATATACTCCTAAGTGCAGTATATACATTTTTTTGAGAATTATATCATCCAGCTTGGCATTTAGGCTGATTTTAAAGTTGGACAAAAATGTAAAAAATGTTTTTTGGGGAGGATGCCTGTTGGTTGTTTAGCTCACATTAAGAGGTAAAGTACTGTTTGACCCCCTCTGCCTGCTCTGTGTGGAAATTATGCCACAATAAGCAGAAAAGTATATTTGTGTGCCACATGGACTGTTTGCAGGAATATTTCTGGTTGGTGCTATAAAATGGATACAGACGACTTAATCATGACTAGATTTGGCACCGTTGTTTTTGCACTGGAATTCTAAAGTGATGTGTATGATTCGCTTACATGAAGAAGGTGACGCAAGATAGCTCAGCATAGCTGGGTTACATGAGTGGAGTCAGCATTTGAACTATTTGTGCAAACAAATTCTTTGAGGCTGACATCAAAAGTCCAACCACATGTCTTCTGATTGCCCTTGCGAGAAAGTCAGAATGGAAATCCCCCCCCCCCCCCCCAGCTCCACCCCATCCCGCTGAAACATGCTTGTGGCTTGCATAGTTTTTTTCTCTCCTTCTCGTTTTAATCTAAGAGAAACTCCGTTGATGAAAGCCGAGTAATGATGCTAATGTGTGCGATAGTCACAGCTACATAAAACCCACCACAATAAATTAAAGACCACAAGTGTTCATCTTGGCCTCATGTGACCAAACCCCCCAGATGCACTCAGACAAACAGTCACACAGTCATACATTGTCCTCCAACGCCCTCCAAATCAGAAGCAGCCAGCAGGCAGGCGCCCACATTCCCCACTCCAGACCTATCTGGCTGTGGAGATAAAACCATACTGTAAACACAACAACATTTGAATCATCTCAGTGACATCATTGGAAGCTGAATAATGATGAGGAAAACCTAATAGCTCTAATGCACAGGAGAAAATTCTCCTAGTGACCTGTAGCTTATACAGCTTGTAATGTTATGTAATGTAAAGTTCTTTTTTTTATAATGGGGTACGGGTAAAGCTCGCATGAGTCTTAGGACACAGCTTCCCTGCTCTTCATTTCTGGCTTTGCTTTAATGTGTTTACATCTTGCACATCATATATGTATAATTATTGTATGTATAATTTAAAATACATCCTTCTGCTTCACACATCCACTGTTCGACAATTTAGGTGACCTCTCCATCACTCTCTCTTTCTCACACACATACACACACAGCACCCATAAAATTCAGATGTCTCCACACTCCATCCTTTGTGAGACCTTATTGTCCTGGTTATTACCCTGGGTATTGTTACAGAGAATTGGTATGCTTATCAAGGCCTGTAGTCTAAAGTTGATACGACACTGGCCTGGCAGCTTCATTAAGATTGATATCCTGCCGTAGCACACCCAGATGAGCTGATCTAGGACATGCAAGGGAGCAGCCGAGCGGAGTTAGCGAGAGGACAGAAAGAATGAGAGAGTGGGAAAGAAAAAGAGACTGCTGCTCTACCTCCCAAGTAGCTCAATTGCTATCTTCCGAGCCACTTGAGCTCAGGAGAGGGCTCAGGCATGCATACCTCTCTTTTAAGGGGACATTCGCCTCTGTAACCTCACCCTGCCAGTCATAAATTACCTTCTTTTCACAGAAGGCCCCTATAGCCTCTGTATGAGCAATTAAAGCCCCAATAGGATAGTATCAAACCACCCTGACCTCATCCAACCTCTCCTGTCATTGTGGCCACCTGAAAGGTCTTCTCCACTTTGTCCCCAGAGTGCCACTGCTTTCTGTGTATGGTGCAGGCATAGAACATTTTACTGCCCACTCACCATTGTTGTTTCAGGGTTTTATCTTGTACCATATAAACAAGGTCAAAGGTCGACTGGACTCAAAAAAATTTTCGTGAATGTTTTTGAGACATGATTACAGCCCAGCTCACTCTAAGTGGCCCGAATGCTAACTTTGCCATCTGATTGGCTGTATGACAGCAACACTGTCTCATTTAACAGATTATTTTCATTCCAGCCAATGGCCTTTCTGGACATCCTATCATTCGGGCCACATTCAATCTGTGTAACCAGCTGGAATAAAACTTCTGCTTTATGAGGAATCCCATGTGCTAAATTCAGTCTGTGTAGGTCAGAGAAGATTGCAGTGTGTACATTAGCCCAGCACTTTAGCGTGTCTAATTTGCTGCAGTGGACTAAACAAAGGCTTTCACTGATATCTTGATATCGAGTCGACCATGTACTCAGTGGTCCTGGTTTCCACTGGCCAGACCTAATGATTTATTGCACCGCTGACTAGCCATCGCACTATCTGATTGGCAGGGCTGGAGCCCATTAAAAGGCATATATTTTTAATCACTGTTTACCATGTCAATAGCAATACTAATCGCTTCAAAGGTGTATGTATATTTCATTGCTGGGTGAGGAGGCCCCGATAAACAAGAGTGAGTCCTTGTGGTACTTCTTTTTAAAAGCTTCATAAAAAATGACATTGAGTTAAGCATTACATCTAAAGCTTTAATTTCACCTTTAAGAACCTTCATCACAGAAAGAAACACTAAAATGCAATTCAGCGAGCTAACATCTGTTATTCAAAGACACCGCATTAAGCCAAATGTGCAACATTCTCCTTGCTGTGACTCTTTATGTCAGATTTAAATAGGTGAAATGCCTTTCAGAAAATGATAAGACCGATATGGTGCATTGGAATGCATTTCCTTAAGATAGTCATTTGCATTTCCTTTAATACTTGCAATGACATTGTAATGGTGCGATCCTTTATTTTTGTCCTATCTGTGTAATTTTATGAACAAAACAATAATGTTTCTGACTCAATGTGTCACTACAGCTGGATTTTGATGATGTTACCTTTCTGCTAGAATCTTGAGAAGAATGGTGTTACGTGACAGCGAGTTTAATGCACATGTGGTATAATGTCATTAAGCGAAGCCCACTGGCCAGAGCAGTGCACACAGAGTGGTATTATGGAAGTAGGGCAGTAGTTGCAGCAGGCCCCTCTCATGGCCTATAGAGTGCTCCCTACATACAAACAGAGTCACTAGGCAGATGTGACCACGCCAGCAAACAGAGGCTCTTTGTGTCCAAGGGATTTAGGGTCCCCTGGGCCCCCTGACTCTAAACATTAACAGACCTACTGCAGAAGGAGAGGGAAACTAACTCTGCTGACATTCAACATTTACTGAGACCAACTCTCTCTCAATGCTTCCAATGGCCTTGTATGTAAAGTGCACATGCAAAAAGGCATGTGGGGATTTGATGTAAAGGTAGCACAACAGTTCTCAAAGATGCTAAATATGTGAAACTGTGCACTTAAATATACTAGTTAGTAATATTAAATATCTTAATATTAATTCTATAAGTCTCTGAAACACTGGCAGAGAAATGGGACTCCTTTCCAAGGCTATTCCCCTACTTGGTGATTTGATATCTGTGGGAGAGAGCAGTGTTTAATAAGTTCAAAATCTCTCAGGTGTTTCACTGGGCTAAGATGCAGTGACCACAAAGACCACAGTGTATATATCACATAATTTTTATACACTTCAAAGTACTCAATGACCCATTGAACCATATGAACAGAAATGGGAAGATTACCAAAAAACTGTATTCAAGTAAAAGTAAAAATGTCTTGGTAAGAATTTTCTCTGGTAGAAATAAAACGTCAGTTGATATGTACTTTGTCTATGTCTATGTTTTGATAATAATGCCTAAAGAAAAACAAATATATTACAAATCAAAGGAAAACATACATTTCTTCAACTATCCATTAATATTATTGAGGAACAACAAAATGATTTTTTCTGTTTTAATTATACAGCGCCAGGTCACAACAGTCACCTTGGAGCATTTTTATTATAATGTAAGGACCCTAAAATATAAGAAAGAACACCCCAACATTCAGACAGCCCCCCTGTGAGCAAACACTCGGTGACAATGAGAAGAAAATCTCCCTTTTAACAGGAAGTAATGTTTGACAGAACCGGGCTCAGGAATGGACAGCCATCAAGGTCACCAGATCCAGCCCTAACCATAAGCTTGATCAAAAAGGAAAGTTTTAAGGCTGACCTTAAAAGTAGAGAGGATGTCTGTCTCCCAAATTCAAACTTTAAGGTAGTTCTTCAGAAGAGGGGCTTGAAGGCTTTGCCTCCCTTTCTACAGATATGAGATCTGGCTTGTGGGATAGATAAAGCTGAGTATCAGCTACATAGCAATGAAAATGTATGCTGTGCATTCTCATAATGTATAGCATGTATAATGTAAATATAACTGGTCCTGGGATAGAACCGTGTGCAACTCCATAATTAACCGTTAGACACGACTAAAACCACTGATGTGCAGTACCTTTAATACCTATGGGATGCTCGGATCTCTGTGTTAAAATATTATGGTCAACAGTATTGAACACTGCACCTAGGTCTAGCAGGACAAGCACAGAGATGAGTTCACTGCAAGAGGCCACAAGAAGACAATTTGTAACCTTCACCAGTACTGTTTCTGCACTGTGACGAGCTCTGAAACCTGACTCAAACTCTTAAATTAACCATTCCTCTGTAGATGATCTATTAGCTATTTGACAAGCACTCTTTCAAGATTTTTAGAAATGAAGGAAAGGTTAGAGATTGACCTGTCATTAGCTAAGACAGCTGGATCAAGTGACAGCATTTTAAGTAGTGGTTTAATTACCGCCACCTCAAAGGCCTATGGTACGTATTTTATTAATAGAGGTAGATTGATCATATTTAATGTTGAAACATGAATTAATGGTAGGACCTAAAAGACACGTTGATGGTTTGGAGGAAGTGATTATTGAAGTTAACTCAGAAAGATTGGAGAGAAAAAATATCAGTAAATATTTAAAATTTAGTATACATAATGATACCTCTATAATGTGGGACCTCTTTGAATATTTGTTCTCTAATTATTAAAAATGTAATTGTAATGAAATTCATGAAGTCATTACTAGTTAGAAGAATACTTGGCTCCACAGAGGTTAACCTTGCTACATTATATTCAAGCTCTTATGTCCAAAACAACAGCAAATGTAATGCATTACAACAATTAGTGAGCTTGTTGATATACTTCTCTAAATGAATGACATGCTTGTGCTCCAAAAAGACCTCTTTGCTCCATTTTAAAACAATGTAATCAGCCAGTGTTATACCCAGAAAATACCCTGAATATTTAGTAGTGCTGTGTCACTGCTATGGATGTAACTTAAGTAAGCAAACTAAGGAGCTGCCAACCAAAAGTATTAAGGATGTATTATTGGTAAACTGTGAAAGAGCACCAGAAAAGCTAATCTCTATTACCAGAAACAGACTTACAATTTAGTGGCTAAAGTTATGCAAAATCTAAGAATGTGCTAACTGCACATTTTTGGCAAAGCTTATACATCACAAGCTTTTCTTTGATTTTCTAAGTGTTGAATCTGTCCCTTAAAATGCCACAAATTTCTTAAAGCTAAAATAATACTTTTCATTTTAAAATCACATAGGTCTTACAACCCTTGTGACATTTCACATTGATTCTGTGACATTTTTTTTTACTCTGTTATGGAGGCATTTAAATTGTACTAAAATAGGCTTAAAATAAGCTTGCTTAGTAAAGGCGCTGATACAGCTTCTACAAAGTACACAAAATATATGCTTTGCTACAATAACCGTGCTAAACATAGTTCATTTCTTCCATCACTATGGCAAGTGTCATGGGAATGGAAGTAACTACTCCTGTAAGGATATCAGTGAGTCATCATAGGTTAAAGTGATAGCTCAGAATAGCTTTGTACTGCACTGACTCTTCCCTCTAAGAGGACAAATGGTCCCAAACCATGCCAGCATAATGTGCCCACAGCTTAACACAGCCACAGATCCCCTCATTGTAAAAGTCATGGGTTCAAGCTTTCTTTTAATTTGTCACAAGTCTATATATTTATATGGCTACTTACTCTTTTTTACATGTAATAAAGGCAAGGTCTCGAAGCACTCCACTTGAGCAGTCCAATGCCAATTCTGTCCATTTCATTTATTTTTATGCAGCAATACAAACAAAGGTCAGCATCCTTCACACATTTCAGCTCATCTCCCGTAATGTGACTCTTACTGGAATGTGTCTGGAAGACATCTCCTCCTTTGCCAAACTGTAAAGGCTTTAAATAAAGAGCCTAATTATCTGTCAAGGATTGATGTTATGAGACTGATGTACATAAACTTATCTGGTTTCTTAGTGCTTTCTCTCCTCTCTGTAATTGTGTGATTTTTCACTACTGTAGTTATAGCTGGCTAGTGATTCACTGATATTCTCATAATTTTTGCTAATAATAATGATACACCATTTGCATAGAGGAAATGAAACAGGTTGCATTTGCATATATTAAACATTTATATTTATGCATATAATATGTTTGCTCATTTAAAAAAAAAATACTCGGCAAGATAATAGTAAAACCAAGACAGGAAATGGAAGGAGCACAAATCCACAGTAAATATTGGTCTTCTTTATCTGACAATCCCCTGACACAGGAGGCTGTATCATTTTTCAGCAAAGAGCCCTCTGATCTTGAGGACTATGCCAGGCCTTGCTTTATTAAATTATCTCCCTTGCTTTGCAAATACAATTTCCTACATAAATCACTCAAATGATCCTTCAGACTGTCAGCTTCAAGAGAGAGTTTTTCTACCCTATCTGCCTCTGACCAGGTTATGCAAATCCCCACCGCTGGGTTCGATATCTATTGAGATGCTTCAATTGTCTGCCTTCGGCCCTAAATCCTTCGCTTGTCCCCACATTATTCTCCTGCCCTCGATAAAAGTGACGTTAAACATCAAGCAGTAACCACATTGGTAATCCTTTGCCAAAAAAGCCCATGCCAATTTAACTAAGCCAGAAACACTGACCCTTCAACCTTGACCTTGTAAACATTGAAAAGGGGGAGGCCAGACTTTTTCGCATTGAAAATCTATGCAGCAGAACACTGGGAAGGCCTTACTGCGGCCCCTAAGCTGGAGCTGAATTCAATCACATTGGAAACAGGCTTTTTACTAGGGGTCAACCATGAGTAAGACCCCAAAAACAGAAGCACATAGCTGCATCAAGTCAGCCAGATAAGTCAGCATTATCATTCACCAAACAGCCACCAAGCCAGCAGTCTAGTTCTGAAAGATAAACATCTGCAATGCATTGGCTGAAATGAAAGCCAGCTTAGAGTGACTTCAGCTTTATCCCAGACAGCTGTTGAAGGAACAGCTCTGGCCTGACTGCACTGGGGGTCTTGGTAGATGTCCTGAAAAGGGACCTCCAAAAGTCTAAAGGGACAAAGGGACCTCTTGAACAATGTTCTTGCTGATACAATAGTGTTGCGCAGGGAGGAAGGGGCAAAAGAGCAACGCCTATTCTGGGGCATGAATGACCAGCACATTCCTCCCCAGTCACCAAGCAGTAAGCACAGTGACCAAGAGTGACAAGCCTTTGCACCGCTTTGTTGACACCCTGTACGCTTGACCAATACCTTCCTTCTGTTCTCCACATCACCCTCCATTTTTTTTCTCTTTTTTCTCTTTCCTTCCTCCTTTGCTTCTTATTCAGCAGATGCACATGTATTGCTTTATTTTGTTTCTGCGTGCTTTGAGTGCACATAAGCGGTGTCAGTTTAGTTACATATTAGCTCTCCTCAGAAAAAAAAAAAGACAGTGAACAGCATGCACATAAAATATACTTTGGGGTCAGGTCACTACCTAGCATTTACTGACACACATTTGAAACACATGTTTGTTCTCAAAGAAGCCACATATCAGCTGTGTGACAAGTGAAATGGATGAAAATAACATATGGGACAGTATCGAGGGTTCATGTGGAGGACAGGGAATTCAGGCTTTCTTCCTATCTGACACTGCTCTTCTCTTTCTCTCTCTTAGATACTCAGACACACACATGCACACAAACCAGGGACAAGATCCTGATGTAAAATGGCCCAAAAACTGTAAAGTTATAAAACAATTGGATCAAAAAGGAATACAGATGTGAAGCATGAGCTCTAGAACAGCTGGAACTAAGAGAACTGTGCTGATAGGTTAAAGGCACTGAGAGTAAAGAAGTTAAGCAACATACGTCTGATTAAGGCCTGAGAGCATTAACTTGGGCCTCGGTGTTGTCGTCAAGCCTTGACAGCGTATAGTTTTGGTGCTTGTTCTTTGTGAATAGCTGACTCCTTAATTGACTGGGTAAGCCTGTGTTAAACCCCACTGAGCTCCGACATCAGCAGATCCACACCTGTGACAGCAGCGCTAGAATGACGGCGCTCATTAAAAACTTGATTTAGATCTTCAGCAGGAACCCCGTTGAGTTTTTTTTTTTTTTTTTAAAGCAGCTCGTTCATTGGAATGATAGGTGGCAAATACAGTAGTGGAAGGAAAATTGGACTTGAAAAGGAATATCTGTCTCTCCATTTTTTAAAGCCTTCCTCCTAATAACCTGCTTTTCTTTGTACTCTCAAAAAATGGCTTCTGTAGTTGTACACGGGGCCTTTGAAGGTGAGCTGTGACTGGCATACACAGATGTCGGCTTGTAGGGCCTTAATTTGATGCTCGAGCACCGCCGAAACTCCCGTCTGTTTGTTGCCTCCGTTTGAAAAGAGTAGACCTTCATTGGAGTTAAAGTAAACTGCATCCATTTTTCATGTACTTGTCCTAAAGATAGGTACTGCACCATTCAAAAGTCTGAATTTCACACTGTACTACTTTCTGCAAGTGATATTGCACGTTCTAACTCCTTCCTGTTAAGTGGCTCTGGACAGGACTGAGGTGGTGCACAGTGGCACGGACTGCAAGCAGTGAAAATGAATTCAGTGAAGAGTATGACTCTTGTGATGAGAAATGTTCTGGTAAATTATGACACAAAGCATAATTCATGTGATAAAAAGAGGGAAATATTGCATAGATGGAGCAGATTATTGGTCTGAAGGCACGTACCTCCAGGCCATGAATATCTGAACTACCTAGTATAAGAGATAATAAGCACCATCTTAATGGTTTATGAATCTCATTTGATTTATGGTTATTAACCATAGGAGAATTATAGTGGTGATGTATTGATGGATGGGGGGGGGGGGGGGGGGGGCATTTCAGGATAGAAGCTCATATGATTGAAATGATATAACCTGCCAGCTCACAGACAGACATAATAGAGAGAAAGGTTGGTACACATCATGCTTTACAATAACCTGACCTAAAAAAAACCCTCATCCCTTTCATTTTATTTCTGACAATCTTTCTATTCTTTTTTTTTAACTTTTCCAACTTACAAGTAGCTTCAAGCTAATCATCTGTTCTTAGATTTTTTTTTCCTTGTTAGGGATTCGAGAAGGAAAAATAAAAGGGAGAGGGGGGGTAAAAAGGGTTTTATCTAGGGGCCCGACACCATGCCCATCCTGCACACGCCTCCAAGCAAGCATATCCCCTTGTTGAACACCCCCACCACCACTATCACCACCCCGCCCTCCCTAAAAAAAATAAAAAAAATAAAAGAGCATCAATAAAAGAACTGTGGTGCAGATTGGAGGAGGCATGAGCAGATTTTCAATAGGATTTCAGGAGAAGGCACAAGGGGCAGAAATCTTTTGCTTTTGTCTGACGTTCAAATGGGTCTGATGAGCCTCGAGCTGGAGGCTCTGCTTGTCATAGAGGTCCTGATCTCTTGTGAGAATTGATTTCCATCATTTGGGGGGGAGCTACACAGACTGAGGGCATAATGCTGCCTGGAAGAGCAAGATAAGGGCCAAATGAACTGAGAACAACTTACTGTACCAAAAAAAGGCCAAAAAATACCAATCAGGGGGTTCATGGGAGTGAGAAAAGAGACACTGAAAGAAAGCAAAAATAAAAATATGTTGTCTCACAGTCCACTCTGAAACGTTAGATTGGCTTTCGGAGTAGGAAGCCTTGTCCTGTTGTGACGTTTTTCTCTCTGCCAAGCATTTCATCTGATTATGAGTACTTTGCAATCTGCGACAGCATGATTGATGCTCCACTTTCATGAGGGGAATTTTAACAGCACCTCTTCAGCGCTCAATGCGCACCCAATTATGCGTCTGAGCTGGTAACCTTGAATTTATGTCACCATGGCAACAAAACCCCTGGTCATGCATTATGGATTATCATTGAAATTCTACACCCCTACCTAACATAATGAGAGCCCAGGACTTAATCAAATCAGCCCATTCTGTGTGACACAAAGTGAAGAAGGAGCTCTCATTGTATTGGGGTTGAGGCTGGGAGAAGCCAGCCAGCCACGCAAGGAGGCAGGCAGGCAAGCAGGCGGGCGGGCGGGCGGGTGGCAGACTGGGCTTTGACGGCCCTAGCAGCTGCAGGGCTAGCAGCCTGATAGATGGCTCCCATATACATCAGTGAACCTATAGACAGATGGCCCTCAATGCCTGGAATTTCCAACCCAGGAAGCAGCTGTTCAGCCTAACCTCTGCTGTCTGTCTCACCTTGTTGTCATGGAACATTGAGCAGAGAAGGAGAATGTGGATGGTGACACGGTGCCGAGCGCGGCGGAGCACTATTGCGCTTCAGGGTTGAAACAGGGGAAGGGGCTTGAGCTGAGGGTGAGGAAGGGCTTGCTGAATATACATTAGGTGGCACTTTGTCATTCTCTCCCCCCTCTCTCTCTCTCTTCCTAATTTTTTCTTCTTCTTTTTAGTGCAAGGATCTGGATGACACTGAAGTCTTGCTTTCACATAAACACATAAACAAACAAAGGTGGAAGCCCAGAATTATTTCGCCTTCCTCTCACTCCGTCCATCAGGTAGATGACATAATTGTTGTAAATCACTGCACGGGATTAATGCAATCTATTTTTCATCTCCTCCCTGGCTTCTCCCTCTTCCCCTGCTGCAGGCCCAGTCTGAGTTGTTGCATAAAATATTGATTGCTCTTGTGTATTTCTCTCATTGTATGTAAGCATTTTTATTAGCTAACAGGCAAGAAGAGGAAACCGGTATCCCCCTCCTTCTCCCACTCTCATTCTATAGGAACTTTTAATAGCACAGCAGTTTTTTTCCTCCCTCCTCTGTTTCCCTGCATCATCCCTGTAGTCTATTGGATACCTCTGAAGATTTCAGCAAGGGAATACTGGAGCAGGAATACGGGAATTAAAAAAAAAAAAAAAAAAACTATAGATGCATGGTCGACAAGATTTTTTTTTCTTTTGTAGAAAAAGTGTCAACAATCAGTTGGGGAAACAAACACAAATTAACACAAACATATCCAAAATCGTAATTTTTCCATTTGTACATAAGGACAAAAATGCATCGTAACCCAGATTTATAGTGTTTTTAATATATTATATTTGCAACAATGGAAATGTTGTCTAATACGGCACAAGTCATTTTGACTTATCATCAGTACAGTCCTTCCTGTAAATGCATATAAAAGCTTTAAAAAAGCATGTTTTGGGAATAACAAAAAAAAGCAGCTTCAAAATTGCAAACAGATCATTTGCACTGACTTTAAGAAGAATTTGTGTTTTGCCCACAACCTCATGTCACTGAAAGGTCCTACTGAGTAGTTAATTTACATAACTCTCTTCTCTTTTCCAAAGCAATCATACCAATGATAGTTTTTCGGGTGCTGTCTAACTAGAAAAGGGGATATGTGCAGTTTAGATGTGTATTGAGTCTATAACAACCACTTTTTGGAAGCAAAACAAAGTCTACTGCAGGCACTCAGGCATATCAAATTTATTCTGAGCACAGCAGCAAAAAGGGATAGTCTATCAGCAACAGAATACTAATATCCAATATTCTGTGGAGAATGAAATAAATAAAAAGTAATAGAAAAAGTTTATGTAAAGCAAATGAGAATCCAGTAGTTCATCTGCGCCACAGGTCCACTACAGCAGTCTAATAGATCTGCATATTTTCAATAAAGATAACAGGGTAATAAATGTTGTGTTCTCTGAAGTAAGCGCATCACAAGTAGAGATGTCATCCAAAATGTATCTGTGATGTGCTTGATGAAGCCTGCTCATTCCTCTGTAATGACACCCCAGCTTCTCTCATGTGTTATGCATCACATCTTGTTACCATCTTTTTCTGAGCATGGCTGTCATCGTGCGTCTTCTTAGGCTTCGGAGGAAGCGTCACATCAGCTAAGGGATATAAGGCAAAGGGAAGGGAGGAGAGTGGCATTATTAGATGCCTCTTCAACTCCTCAAACTGCAGAAGGTGTTATTCTCATCTATATTTGCTGAGGCCACCTTTCCCCTGTGCCAGACTAACTCATTACAAAGAAGAAACTAGACGGTAGAATCATTTAAGTAGGTGTGAGTGCACTTTTTGCGAGTCCATTCTCACAATATATTACTGATGTTATAGTTTGCTTCTTACTGATACTTCTCTCTGGCGTATCTTTTGTTCTCCCCACTAATAAGTATGAAAACATTTTAGCCTCTACTTGAACTAATAGTGTTTGCGGAATACACATCAGGCATTTACAGTATTTTAGTTCTGTGAAAACACGCATTTCATATCAGAAATGTTTGAGTGCATTGCAAATGCTTGCACAACATTTTTCATGACTATTACAACAAAGAATAAAAGCTGAATATCTTGCAAGATGCTTTGTCTACTGTACCGTGTTTCACTTAAATCACAATGTCTTACAAGCCAGTTCAATGCAGGATGATTATTTTTGTATCACATAAGAAAATCAAACAATAACTAATAACTCACGACTCTACATAGTGGATGGTGCACTTTTTTTTTATGTATACCATTAAGATGTAGAAAAGATTGCAACAGATCACACATCAGTGACAAAGTTCATTTTGCACACCTTCTTCATAAATCACCAAGACTGAATCTATATGGAAGGACTATCACAAATTAATGACTTTGCATCTCTTCATAACCTTCCTCTGACAGCTATACTATTGGGTTACATGAAAAGTCACACTAGTGCAGTCCCCACTGTCTCATTTGCATAGAATTAATGATGCATGCATATGCAAATGAGCATTTTAAACAATGCTGATTACTGCCTATGTATTCATAGGCCAACAGTCACACGTGTCTGACATGCCACTTCGCCATGTAATTTGCACCACAGTAAAGGGCAACTGGTACCATCTCCCACAAATGCTCATCATTGCTGCAGGTAGTAGTGATAACTGCTTTACACTGTGCTGCACTGATGATGTATATTTACTAGTCTGAATCTGTCTTCAAAGATGGAATCATATTACTTACAGTGTCAACAGAGCAGAAATAAAAAATACAGATTCTCCATTCTTAGGCTAAATAAAGACACATTTCACAGTATGTGTCTTCAAAGAATAACAATAATATGTCCGCTGTGTATAGACCACTGCCTAAAGAGAGCAGGAAGTAGCCTCATGCACTAATGCACATGGACATACACTTTTCTCCTTTAAGACAAGACGAGTCAGGGTGGGATCCTGCTTGATACCCCAGATGTTCTGGACCTTCTGAGCCTATGGATACATCATAGCTTGCTTTCAGCCAGCTCCCGGCCTGCTGAGGCCCACAGAGGCCCATGAAAGCCATTCAAACCAGCCTTCTTATGTGGGTAAGGGCTCTTCAGTTCTAGGCCAACAGCACTGAGAGCCTCTGCATCTAACTCCCTCCCTCTTGTCTTCCCTTTCTCTTTTCTCACCCCCTCGGGTCAGCCCTGTGCTTGGACTGTTACATTTCTAATATCTGTATGTCGTGCTGTGACTTACCACTGCCCTATAGCAAGAGCATGAACTCAAGAGTAGGGACTATCGTTTAAAAGGAACAGAATTATGGCTACACGTTACAATACAAAGGCACCGATCCTTCCGTTTTGAAATTCTAAAGTATATGGGAATGTATTAAAACGAGTGTTTGTTCTAGAAAATGAAGGGGACTTGTTGGTAGGTTTATTATGGGGAGAAATTCACACTTTTGCAGTCTTATTTTCCCTTTACACTCACAGTCATAACTCCTGCTTTTACAAGGTTCTCTTTCAACATGTATTACATTTTATTGTGTCAATATTTATAACCTGGTTGTAACCTACATTCGAATTATATCAGTGCTATGTCACAATATGCATTTATAGACTTAAGCTTAATGGCGTATTTCTTTAAAGGGTTAGTCTGAAGTCATTAGTCTTTTTATAATGCATGGGATCACAAGATTTGTGTGCAGTGCATTTATTGTAGGTTTTACGCCTACAAAAATGGGGAATCAAAATCAATACACTAATATATTTCTTCTTCTATTCTTTATTTCTTTTCTGTAGCCTGGCACAAAATGGTAATGAATGCTCAGGGGATGTTTACCCCATTTAGATTTCATAGAACTTGGTGTCTGCATTGATTAATGTGCGCCTAACCTATGTTTTCATTATGAGAGGAGGAGGTGGTGAGTGTGTGTGTGTGTGTGTGTGTGTGTGTGTGTGTGTGTGTGTGTAGACTCTGTTTTGAGGCTGGTTGGGGGTTATATTTTGGGGTGGTATGATTGAAACCTCCCATGCCTCTGTGTGGAGGTAATGAACCTGAAGACAACCAGCGACTAGCCTGAAATTTCATGCATTGAGAGAGCGTCAGGGCATACATAAAACTGGCTTGGTCATTTGTTATCATTAATCTTTACATTTATGGCCGCAAATATGTTATTAGGAGGCGTGTCCTGGGTATTTCACTTTGATTGGGCTTTGCTCTATGACATATTGATCAGGTGAGATGGAGAGGGGAAAGGGAGGAGGCCAAAGTGACCCAGACCTTGACTTTGGACATCTTGTAAAGACATGCCTATGAATGCCTGGCTCATTTTCAGCATCTCTGGTAATTTCCCTTTGTAGGGGAATCAAGGGCACATAAAGCCCATCACATTTAGTCCCACCACTAGCTGGCTGGGTGAGAAAGTGACAGCATACAGAGAAACCAAGATGGGTTCTGGCAATGACCAGCAGTCTCCTTTGGATTACATTCGAGGAAATCCTATCCATCTTCATTCAAGCATTTCAGTACTCAGTGAAACGGTACGGTAGGGTGGACCAGATTCAGATTGGTTCTAGTGTTTGTGTGTGACTGTGTGTGTATGCATAAGTCAAATTCAAACCCTCTGCTAACCCCAGCCTTTTTCCAAACTGTCCTGTTTTGGATAGCCCTTAGCATGCATGCTTACACCTTAATAGCCCTAATAGGCTGACATGATTCCTGCATTAATCAGCCAAGCATATTTTTGTAGGTGAATTGTGACTTGCCTGGGGCCTGGGTCAATGCAAGCAGCGTTTACATGAAGCAGCATACATCGTGCTGCAATCCAGAAATGACAAGACCCAGATTTCAATCAATTATGTCTGAAGCTATAACAGCACTTGCTATCTGCTAGTTCAAGCAGCAAATCCCCTTTTAAAGCCAACGCCAACGTATCACATGCAAAAAGAAAAATGCGGGGGTTGGTTTATTAATGCGCCACGTCTAGCTCAGCTATTTATGCAGTGGTAGCGCTTGCACCATATCCATCTTTGTAACTCAGAAAACAATATGCCATTAGTCATACGAATATTCAGGGATAGAAAATTTCCAATTCATGAAGAAGGTTCCATATGTACATGCACTTATACATTTGGGGGCAATGTTGTGGAACTCACTGATCAGTGCCTGATGAAGGTGACATTTTTCTCTGTCTGCTGTTAGACTAATGTGAGCAGGAAAGCCATTTGGCACCCTATAGCGGGTGACATTTGTGTAGACTTAAAGATGGAGAAAGACAATTGCAATAAAATGTGAGTGAATCAGCATTACTCTGCATGCTGATTCCATCCTTCTGGGCTGCATGCAGAATGTGCTTGGTAATTGTGGGTTGCACAAATGCTTTTTCACTAGCGCAAGTTCAGTTTCGTATCCTCGAATGTGAATTTGGAACTTTATTCCTGCAGTCATAAAAATAATTCATGATTACTCGTCCATGTTGAGATGTTTATACCCAAATCTAAGGCTTTTCACACAAGTGTAGGAGCTCAAAGGATATATTGAACGAAAAGACAGTGTAGGGGTGATGCAGAGTTCACTGTTGAGAAAAACACGGCATACTTTAAAAAAAGACTTAAGGCATGATTATGTAATCTTGTATACAACTACAACCACACTTTACATGCAAAACATTCCACCATTATTAAATTTCTATTATAAGTGTCGATAAATATCTGAAGATCTGAAAAACATTGAATTTATGGAAATTACAGTAATATTCTTTGTAAACTGTGGCCTCCGCTAATGGATTTTATGCACCTTTACAGCAGACAGCCCATGGCACCCAGAGAATAGAGATTAAGTGAAAATACATATTAGGTTATTATGCATCTCAACTTCCAACCTTCCTCTCTCCTTAGTCCAGTGCCCGGCTCCTGGTTGTAAATTAGAAGGACAAGTTGTGTGCAGCGATCACTGTTTATTGCTCTGTTTAAATTCACCCTCCATTCAGAACAACATATTATGGGGTGTACCTTTAAAAAAAAAAAGAAGGGGAAAAAAGAGAAAGAAGGCATTTAATATAAATGATCTTGTGTTGATTGTGATGGATCTACTATGTAGAGACACCTTGCCTTCAAGGGCATCAAGGGATAAGCTATCATTTTCTTCCTCTTACGCATGGAGGGAAGAATGACAGAGGGCTCAATGTCATCACAGTGTCTACAACAACACAGTCCCTCTTGAACACACACCACCTGATATGCGACAACAGATTGGTTTTAAGGTCTGCGTGCATTTCTCCAGCTAGTTTTCATGCAGCAAAGCATGTGCACAGAGCACAAGCTATCTCGAATCATCTCGGTGTAAAAATGGCCCCCATATGTTTTTGTGCAACAGCAAACATCAGGCTCCTTACTTGGGTGAGTGGGTGACCTTCTGTCACATATTTTGCTGAAGCTACCACTAAGTTTTAGTCTCAGTAGTGTTTTTACCTCCTCTCACCTCTGCTGATATTTCAATAAAGAGAGCCAAAGTGACCCAGCTTTATAAACCTGTGCTCAGCATAATAAGCCTATGTTGGGATTAATGAGATACCCAGGGCATTATTTGTTATCTTACATATCTTATTGATTGCATTGTCTTTCATCTTTGCAGGGGCCCCCCTTCGCTCTCTCTCCCTGACTCTCTCTTACCTCCCTCTGGCTGTCTGTTTTGCTCTCTCTCAGTCTCGCTCACTCGATCTCTCCCCTGAGTCCACTGTTCTCAGTTATATAGGAGATGTTGAAGGTTGAATAGCCATGGCATGCAGAGTGCAAGCTACGCTTCCATTACCTGCAGCATGTGTGCGCTAATAAGTCATCTTAAGTCAATGACCTGTATATATCAAGCTTCTTAGACCAACAATCCAAGATCACTGCCCATGCAGGTTCCTTTAACTATCTTATTTATAACAGACTTCAAAGGTTCTACTGATGCTCGATAAGGCCTCCCACTTTGAGATGTCTGATAAAACTGGCTGCAGGTAAAACGAATCATTCCCTCATGCGCACAAATGAATACATTTGCAGAAATATTTACATGCACATGTGCTGTAGCTCCTCTCTTGAAAGTGTTGCTTCAGCTCCAGTTCCAGGATTAAAGAGTGATGTCTGTGGGAAACTAGACAGGCGCAATTTGTTTGATCACATTCAACACTGTGGCTACTGGCAAACACCAAATGCTAGTTTATTGAAGGAAAACGCCAGTCTGTAATGAAAGCATGGAGGATTGGAAGTGGCACAGCATAAACAGGAACTGTCAAACAATTAAACAGTGTAAACAGCACAGATGAGCCACTGATGAATCTGGCTGTCGGAAACCATTAACTACCCTAAGTCAAGTTGCCTGAAAGGTGGTTCTATCTGTCCATCCCTCCGTGTGTGGCAGTTTCTCACAGTTACTTAGCTATTGTATAAATGCATTTCTTTAACTTTTATGTGTTTTAGGGCTTGCTTACTAAAATTTTAAAATGCTTTCTGTTTGTACAGATGCTGCATTCTGAAGAATAAGTGATCTTCATGGTTGGTAGAGCCTGGGAATTTGAGAATATGCCATGTAAGCACTGTTACTAAGGCTATTAACCTTGACACCATTATGTAAAGTAGAGATGAATGACATCAAATAGGAAAAAAAGAGACTTCTTATAATAGAAAAATTACAGGGAATGCTTTTAGCAAGCAGGAGTTCTAGGAGGGAAACAGAGAAACAGGAAGACAGAGAAAAGCAATGTGGGTAGCAATGAATATTAATGCAGAGTTGCACAGTTTCATTGTGAGGGTCTGAATCACTGTTGTATGTTTATGATAAATGGGTGCTCTCTTTCTCTGTGTCAGGGTCTCTTGACCGACAAATAGCAGGCTAATGACAATAGCTACAGCATATGGTAATGGAGCTTCACAATGCTGTCCTATCAATGACACCTGGAACCTCCTGGGCTACTATTCATGTGAACTATACAATCATCTTGATATTTAGTGTCTACTGTGTATTGTTTACGATGACTGAGCATCTGATTAGCAATATGTTTCAGGCTCGTTTCATCACTCAATGTGTCGCACTAGCTGTGAGCGTGTTCTCAAACATCTCGGTAAAGAAAAAAGGCTATCTTTTGTTTCTGTGCAACATTTTGTTGTTAACATTTTATGAATTTGCTATTTGTTTACTAGTTTGTCAACATTGGGGCAGTCTATATAGCCAAGGGTAATTTAAAAAAAACACTACCCAATACAAGAAAGTATCTCAAAGAAACTGGTATAAGGGCAGTTTTATCTGTAGTTTTGACACATTTGAACTAAGACTAAACTTGTAAATACATTTTTAATATCCAGAATCAGCCGCAGACTGGCAGGCTGGGAGTTCTACAAAGTTTTTGCCTTAATTGAGAGTTTGTGCAGTCTGTGGAAAGAAAGTCTAACTCTATAATTTCCTTCTGATATATTGTGGGTGTTTGTCAGGGTGGTAAAAACATAAAGATATACAATTAAAACTTTAGTCCTTAGTGATATAGCACATGAATTTCGGAGCAGTGTCAGTGCACAGTGTTTTGAGACGATGGGAAGAGTGAATCAAATGCACCTTTTAGCTGGCCAAATAAAGCCATGTCAACATAAATTTCTGAACTGATTTCTGTGTAATATTATATTTCACTAATAAAAGTTAAACCATGTTACAGCCTGAGAAGAAAACTTACATTTAGTCTTCAGACAGCAGGATATTATGATCAAATGCCTTTTTTTAAGAAGGAAGGAGTAAATCTATGCTTTCGAGCAAATAACAAGTAGTCGCTTTAGCTGAATACTTCAGGCTGAAGCAAAATTAATTAGGATACAATGCAGATTATTATCCTCCAAATATGTAATTTATGGTAAAAAAAAAAAAAAAAATTCAAAAACTTTTAGAACTTTGAGAATAGAAATTTGCACATAATTAATAAAAAATCACAACATTTTTGGGAGCTTTAGACAAGTTTATCAGTGTCTCAGGAAGTATGAATGTGTTTCTCTTTGAAAATGTTGCATTTTATGTAGTTTCTTGATTGATGACTTTAACATGAAAAGACCCATATACATTTATTGTAATATTATTATGTATTATTGAACAGTGAACTAATTCTAATGTTCAGGTTGTTAAATGTCACAGTTTAGCCAAAGCCACTTGTGTTTCAAAGATGCATACAAGGTTTTTATTTTTCTATCCTGTGACAGATGCCTGGCAGCAAAAGTGAGACACTCTCCCATTCATCCATCCATTCATCCATCCATTCACTTATCCTTAACAGGGTCACATGGGGCATGGAGCCAATCCCAGCCACCACAGAGCAAGAGGTGGGGTACACCCTGGTCAGGTCACCAGTCTGACACAGGGAAACAGGGGTCACTCTACCAACTCATCATATTTAACACAAACCCAAACCATCATTTTTCTTCAACTAAACAGTTTCTCCGATTAACTCCAACCCAGTAGAAAAAGCGAAATGTTACAGTGCGTCAAAAAGAACGTAGCATGTTGACTCCAGGTTTTTTCCAAAGTCAGATTTTTGCAAACTTGTCAGTATAAACTCTGCATTTCTGAGCGTCTGTACTGATATGTCATTAATATGGTGGTAAAGACCGACACGTACACTTATGTCTTTAACCCAGCTGTGGCACAATGCTCCAGGTTACAAAAATCGATGTCCATGTCACCGAAGTGACACTAAAACAACAGCTTGTTTCAGTGGATGTGATGTCAATTCCATTGCACACCATTAAGGTATTATTTAATCTGTTATAGCTATATAATAAGATTCCAGATAATGTTCCATAATAGAGTAGTTATCTATTTACAAAACTGAAACCTATAAACAGACAGATTATGTTCTACAAACCCATTACTAACCAAATAACAATGTTTATTATACAGGGTTACCTTTGAATTCTGACTTTATTAAAAGAAAAAAGAGAACATTTTGTTATGTCTGTGATTATGTGGTTGTGATTAGATTATTATTGTGCATGTCAGTTTTGTTTAATGTGAGAACAGACCAGCCCTAGTGAGTTAAGACTGTGGTGTCTATACAGTATATTTTACAGTCCCCGGGATTAACTTTCAAAGCTTTGTTTTAATTCTAATTCAAACATCCAAGGCAGACACACATGCCTGCAATACCTCATAAGTCTCATCTATACCCCCTCTCTCAGTAGGCAGTGACCAGAATCCTGAATCCCCTCTTAGCTATGTGAAGTGTTGAATAGCTTTGCTCTCCCCTGTGCTAATCCAGGCCCATCCATCCCCACAGCACTGGCCTGTGACAGATACAAAGTACAGGGAGTGCTGCTAATCACAGGGCCCTTGTAGCCAGGGGGTCAGTGGGGAGGTCCTCTGCCTAAGCAGGGCATCATGGGAGGCCAAGGAAGGAGATAGCTAGGCAGCCCTCAGCGTCGAGCCCCACGTGCTGGATTAATGCACCTCTGAGGGACAAGACGTTTCTGATGGGCCGCAGGATCTCAGGATCACAATATAAGGAATGGGAGAGCTGCAGATGTAGGGAAGCACTCTGTTAAGGTTCACTCCTCAAGCAGATTTTGTAAATAGATAAAGATGGCAAGAGAGAAACAGAGCCAGACACTTGGTGTAAAACATAAGGAAAAAACCAGTATGTTTATGTGTTGAAGTTGTAAGTGTGAATTTAGCTCGAGGGCAATATGTAGAGGAGCTGGGAAGAATTCAGATTGTACATTAGCAGGGAGAAAGACGTTTCTCTCCCTTCCCTAAAGGATGAAGCAGTGCACTTATAAGATGATGGAGATATAATTCAATAATTAATGTTGATAACCATCATCTGCAGCTCAGATCGATTCTTATATTTGCCTCTGTTGAGCAATGCTGCATTTTTAATGTTCTTGTCATTTTGATTAAGATCATGTTTTTGCCTTTGTCCTCACTTACAATATGAGTCTGAGTACCTGGAAGTATTTTTTTTCATCACACAGCATCCTGCTACTAATTACTACTAGCTGCCATATAGGCTGTTGCTTATAGGACATGATGAGATACAATAACAAATATCAATAACAAAGTGTGAAACTTAAAATGCCTCTGGCACTGTGTGTTGAAAAATCCGAAAGTGCGCAAAGCAACTTTTTTACTTTTATCTTTCCAAAAGTGATAAAAGTGAATGACATAAAGGGGCTTCGATCCAGGTTAAGTCAGGAAATATGAAGTGAAGCTAAAAAGTATAGCTAACATGTCCCGTCTAAAACTTCCCCATTCAGTTGTTTACATTAAGTAAATCATTATTAAATTAAGATTTTTGGGAATATGTAAGTGTGAATCTATGTGAATCTATTTAAATATCCACCATATGTAACAAATACCAGGATACTGGAAAAAGCCAGGTTCAAAATTCATTAATAGAAGTATGAATTCACAGTCTAGAGAAGATAAATGTTATTAACTGTAATTCATAAGACAGTCTTGGCTTCTGGTATCTCACTTTGGAAGAAACAGAATACAGTATAATAGAATACAGCAGTCCCAACATGATACAATAATCCCCAAATAATCAACAAAAATCCTGATCCTAGAATTTAGTGAGGCGTAAACTATCCATAACTACTGTAGTCATACCACAGCAGTGCAATTTCAGGGTTAACATGTATTTACTCTGCAATGCAATCTTACTTATACTTATAAGTCATTCAAACTAATGATTGTTCTGAAGCTAACCCAACAGTAGGACGCTTTAATTCCATTTTGTTTTCATTATTAAGTTTAGATTTCGAATGAGAACTTTGAAGTTAAGTAAGGAGCTTAAGCCAGCTAATTCCTATTTCAAATCATGAAACCATATTTTGTGCTGGCACACATACACAAATGCACGCTGGTGCACTAACACACCTACACAGGCAACACAGCAGCAGCAGTTTCCTCTGGTAGATAGACACCAAATGACTGGAACCCCGAGGGCTCAGGCAGCCCTGATGAGGAAGGATTAGGAGTGGTGGGTTGTCAGCAGGATGCATTTGCGAGTGTGTCTGTGTTGTGTCCAGGGGTGTGTAAGTGTGTAAGAGAGACAGGGAGAAATCTTGCTGTTTTGGTATTGCATGCCTGCTGAATCGGGTAGATAGAGGCTTTTAAAGCCTTAAGATGTCCTTGCGCTCAAAATCCCGAAATCTGCCCTGTAAGTGATGAGGTTTTAGAAAGGGATGCACAGTTAAATTAGGTCCAGATCACAAATAATTTGGTCAATGTCAGAGAATTAAGGAAACTCGCGTCACGATCTTGGCAGAAGGTGCAAACTGTTATTTCCATTCACGGCCTCAGCTACGCTCATAATATTACAACTTCTGCTTTTGTGTCACGTCCATATTCACATGTCAATTTCTCCACAACCAACCGAGTTAAATGATAGAATGTCATCAATGCTAAATGCTATTCTCTGGCGCAACTGCAACCCTGTTTCATATTCATAAACCCTCCATATGACATTTTCCCACTCTTGTGTGATGTCCTGTGTCCACACAGCACTCCCGTTTAGAGTGCCTTCCCATCCAAGCTATAATTCAAAGCCTAAAATTATGTCTGAGTTAAATGTTCTGTTCCTAATGCACTGAAATAATGCTAAATTACAGATGGCTGGTTTTATTTGTGTGAATAAATTTGTGAGCTTAATGGTTTGCAAAACATGTTTTCTATGCATAGTTTACAAACAGGGAAGGACGCTAGAATCTGTGTAAATTGTGAAATACAATTACCATTCATTTAGGCAAAATACAATAATTAAGTACAACTTCAAACAACAACAACAACAACAATATAACCCAGGAAATAAAAACTATTTTGCCATTGTGAGTTGGGGAAATAATTTCAAAAACAGGGTTTGCATGCTCATTAAAAATACTAAAGCCTTTTCTTTTTTTCTTTTCTTTTTTTTTTGTATATTTTTAGTGTCAAAACAAACTCGTGGCTCACAGCAGTGACCTGTTGTGCACACGGTATATAACACACAAACAGTGAGATCCAATTCATGCTATAAATAAATACATATTCTCCATTTAGGGTAATGATAGCAAATGTGGGTCATATCTGATCATTCTGTCTGAAATTATATCTACTCCTAACAGATGGTAAAACACTGCCCACAATTAGGCAGCACATGGCCAAGATCTGTCCATTTCTGGAAAGTAAAACTGACATATTTTCCTGTTATCTGCCAGTATCTGACATTAATCTGGCAGAAAAAAAAGCATTTGGCACAGTGTCAAGTAGCCACAATAGTGCGTACTTTCCATCTGTATCCTTAGACGGAGCACTAGCTGAAACCATATCTTTTTGCTTATACGGATTCAGAAGAACATTTAGAATTGATGTTGATGTGAATGTGAGGTGAATCTGTTGTCATAATATTGTTCCGTGCTCCTGTGAAGAACAGCTGTTCGCTGACAGATAATACCTGTTCAACTTGCGACGCAGAGAAGTTCTGCAATCTTTGTTTGCACCGTGCACATTCATCAGCCTCACACCAGAATTGTCAATTATTTGCATGAAGAATGGTCCGAGAATTATCTATCAATTTATCAGCATTACAATTTCTGACATGCTAAATGTGCGATGTTGTGAACAGCAACGGCTCCAAACGTAGGGGGACGGGTGGTGGGCAGATTTTATCAAGATTGAGTGCTGCAATAATCAAACACCATTGGACACAACACCTGCTAACATCGCGGAGATCTCAATTGTTCCCCCACGTGAGAAAGATGGGTACCAATCTAATCAACAGAGCAGGGGTTGCGTGGTGTTGGCGAGGGTGTGAGGCTAAGCCCCCTGCCCTTTGCAGTTGTTGTTGACACACTGCACACAATACTCATCTCATTCTGCGCAACAGAGGAAAAAGGGGGGAGTTTTGGGCAACTGCAAAGAGTCTTTTATTTTTAGTTAATGATTGAACAAACAATCCTAGCCTTGGAGCTGTGGCCTCTGGTGGGTGTGGCTACCCCTGAGGTCATATTTGCTCAGCAACTTGGGGGGAGGAGACACAAGAGCCGTTAGAGAGCAGGATAGTGGTTGGATACGACAACAGACATGTAGATAGAATAGGACTGCGTGTGTGGGAAGGGGGTTGGGGTGGGTATCGGGGTGTGTTTTGGGAGTGGGAGATGAAGTAGTGGTGAGTGCTGATGGTTAGGCATGGGGGCCTTTTCTGCCACATATAGCACTATGAGGAACAGATGGGGCCTGATAAATCCTGAAAGGAAGGCATTACCTGCCCAAGTCACCAAGCAGCCACAATTATCACAGGGCTCTGGGTTCATTGTCAATTAGAGTGGCAGTTAAAGCCAGGCAGCAGCTGTGGCAGATGGCTGGGATCCAGAGAGGCTGGGGGAGCCGGGACAGCGGCCAGCCCCCTGGCTCCCTCCATCTCTCCTCCTACTTTTCTCTCCATCTCTTTGCACATTTCTCTAAAGGTCTGCTTTAGAGCAGGGTCCACTTTCTTATTGTGTATGTGTGTTACAGCAAATAAATCAGAGTAAGAAGGAAGTGTGTCGTGAGTACCACAGACACCGCTCATTAGAGAGACTCCAGGAAAAACGTATTGTTCGACATGTATTTTTATTTTTTTTCTCGTACGGTGTCTAAAACAATCTCATACCTACAGAAAAGCCTCTTTTGTGATGTTGTCAGCAAATACTGCATCCCAGCAAGCAATTAGTATTTTCTGTTTTTGTGGTTATAGCAGACATCTTGGCTGACTTTCCTCACCACAATAAGTCATTTATGGAAGTGAGATCATGATCAATAGGGTTCTCCTACAATGTATAATATAATAAGAGCATACAGTCTTTGTCAGCTGGAGGAGGAATAATTGAATGCACTCAGTCATGTGGCATCAGTTGCTGTTTACAAGTTGCAAGTTTTGTGATTTTTCAGTGCCGACCGAAATGTCCTTTTAGTGGATTTAATTAGGATTTTGAATCCTTTATTGTGGAAAGAGAGTCTGTCTGATCCAGCTTTTTTTTGTGGTTGTGTGCCAACAGTGGTCCTGCCGTCTTGGTGGAGTACATGGGTGACTGAAGGGCAGCCTTTTGCTGAGTTTGTCCCCGTGATCTTCCAAGCAGTCTCCCCCTGCTTCCCGGCCTGAGCCAAGGCTCACCAGCAGGCTTCACTTTCAGCAAGTACCACCATTCATCACCAGGCAGGGGTGCTGGCGACAGGGAGGGGGATACGGAGGGGCCCAGTAAGGGGGCAGTGTGTATGCCCCTCACCCCTCCTCTTTTCTTCTCCACAGGCTGCTGAGAATATAGGCCTCTGCCACAGACAGCAGCCACACTCCTCTCTTACACTACGTACAATGGAGCTTCAAATTTATTCAGGGGAGGAGAGACCTACTCCCTTCTATTGCACCCTTACTCCTTCACCCTTGTCTCTTGCCCCCTCCCCCCCCCCTTTTTTTTTCTTTTTTTTGGTGCCTGACGCCCTCTTCCCTTGACTCTCCTCCCTCTCTCTCACCCTTTTCTCTCCATTGGGGCATCATTCCTCCTACTTTGTTCCGCTAGTCCTAGGCCCAGTGTCTGGGCTTCCCTGATAGCAGAGAAGAAGTAAGCAGCCTATCCATCTGCCTGCCCAGGGCCTGCCAATGAAGAAAGAGGAGCAGAGGTCCTCATTCATAACAATAGCCATTAACAATGCTAACAGCACTGCTGCTACTGCTGTAAAGGCTGGGGAGCAAGGGGTTGTTAGGGCCGGGACAGGGGGCTTCAAGGGCTGGGACTGCGGGGGCCAGACAAGGAAGTGAGTGCAGGGGCCTGGGAGGGCCTGTAGCCAGGCAGAGTTGAAGATTGCAGCGATGTGATAGGTTTATGGCACAGACAATGCTCCAAAGCATGTTGTTATGGCGTTAAGCAAGATCTCAGAGTCTCCCGGGCCGGTAAAGAAATATTGATTGTCTCTCTTTTTTTTCTTTTGCCTGTGGTCAGCCAGCATGTGAACCCCTGTCCATACAAAGACGCTCTCTTGTGAGTTCATGCCGGCTATATAGGAGTCTGCAGATCAGCTTTTTTTTTTTTAAATAATAAAATAAAGAGATATATAATAAAATTAAATAATTAAAAATAGTATATCTGAAACATTAAATAGAAAAAATCACCAGGAAGACAGAAAATATTTGATAATATAAACTGCTCAGCAACACCCCAAAACTGAGGGGTAAAGTAATTTACTAAAAAGGCCCACTGTATCAGCAAAAATACAGCACAATGTGGGTGAACTTACTGACAGGCACACAATAGCTGTAATGATGCCCAAGTAGGCCAAATTTACCTCTGGTACTTTCCCGGCTTCCCTCCTGAGTTTTGACACATTTTCACATTTATCAGGAATGCCTATCTGTCTCCAGTAACAACAAAAGGCACCCCCTCTAAGGAACAACACTGCATGGAGCCTCCTGTGAAATGGTTACAGTAGGCTCTCCCTCGCCATGCCTCTCATCCCTCCAATCAAACTGTCAAAAAGCACAGTCTTTTGTATTGAGGGTTTTAATTAGATTTGGATGGATTTCAAATCTGCTCTTGTTTCCTGGAATGATTCTGAGTGAAAGAAGAAACCCTACAACAAGATTAACCACTAATCTATCCTTTAGTTGCCGCTACTAAAATCTGTCCATCTGGCCATCCATTCAAACACGGAGAGCAGCTTTTTCAGAAACTTCCATATAATGTGTCATTTTTAGACATTTAAATAAATCCTCATGTGAAAAAAAATCTTTATAAATGAGACAAAAGATTCAAAGTGTTTGTGTCCGTGTATGATTTTGTGGATTCTGTTTTTTTCAATGAAATGTTAATCTCTGCTTGTCTCTCGTAGGCAGTCGGGTTGGATTTCTGTAGGTGTAACTTCACTTGAATTTTTCTTTAGGGCAAGGAAACAAACAGTACTGCATACCATCAATGACTCAAATCGATATGATCCTGTTATGGCAACTTATTCTAGGTGGCACAGTCAATATCACATATTGTCAATAGTGCTGTTTTACAGGTTAATAGTTTCTCAGTGTTCAGCATGGACTTTAGCAATATCTTACCAGGACTTTTAGCAGCTGTAGATTACAGGTATCAGTGCATGTAAAGCTATAGACAGCTCCCTGTAAGCATGCTGATTTTTCTTTTTAACTGTTCTTGTTTTGCTTAATTGTTTTGCCTGTTTTTTGTTTTGTTTTTTGTTTGTTTATTTTTTTTAACATGGTAGGTAAATTACTCAATGGCTCACAAGGAAATTGCCTGGAAACCCGACAAAGACTGTGCATAAGTTGCTGACAAAATTGTCAATGACTTAATTATCATGGAAAGTTGGCAGTGTCGCAGCTTTTCAATCCATCTCTAATGGATTCATTTCTATTGGCAGCCACCGATTTTTCTCCCCTTGATGATAACAAAGACCTTGTACCAACAGAGAAACAGGAAAAAGCGCACACACAGAGAGACACACACAGAGACACACAAAAGCCATTTGAAAGTGGAGCATTTTATCCTATCAGCTCAGTCGTTGTAGTTTGGCTAGCGTGAGACCATGTTAAAACTCAAAACAGACCTTGATGGTATTGGAGAAGTTTTGGCTGTTTGCTGGTCTGGAGCATTCAGGTGTGTGTTAACACGATGGCGAGGAGGAAAGATATCAGCAATAGTCTTAGAGAAGCAACTGTTGCTCTCATGGGCCTGCCAGCAAATTCACTCCATGGTCCGTGCAATGATCAGACAAATTACAAAAACCCCAAAAGCTGCATCTGAAACTCGACTGGCCTCAGCAAGTTAAAGTTAATGATGGGACACTTTACAAAGACTGAATAAGTACGACTTGTTTGGCAGAGTTTCCAGGAGAAAACCTCTTCTCTCCAAAAAAACAACAAACCACAAGACTTCTGGGACAATGTTCAGACGAGACCAAAGTGAAGCTGTTTGGTCAGCGCAAACACAGCGTACCAATTGCCAACCACGGTGGTGGAGAGGTGATGATTTGGGCTTACAGTGACTGAGTAGAGTATGAACTCCTTCCTACACCAAAGTATTTTAGGTGATTTGTCCAAAACATAAAACTTGGTCCAAGCACACCAAAAAAAAAGAAAAAAAAAACTACAACAGAACAGCTGAAAACAGAAAAACACAAAACTACAACAACTCACACAAAGTTTAGATCTCAGCCTGACTCAAAGGAAGCAATGGGACCCTAAAGTCCCTTTTCCATTAGTACCTACTCGGGTCACCTCGACTTGCCTCGACTCGTTTTCCATTACATTGAAGTACCAACTAATGTGCATGGAATCGTTACAGCAATATGTCCTGTGATATTATGAACCCACGACAAAGGTGGACGTCGAGACGACGACATAAGTGCTGTTTGGTCGGGGACTACAACGTTGCCAGGTTTCAAAAGTGGCGGTTGTGATTTTCGTAAAGGAGGCGCTCTCATTACTCATCGAGCGACGCCACTGACCAGCCAATGCAGTGGACTGCAGTCTGCTGACATCACATTTTCTGATTGCATCAGATTACTTGGAACCCAGGCGTAGTAGGTACTAAAAAGTACTTGGTATCAGTTACTGTCACCTAATTGAAAGCCCTGAAAACCACAGGGAGCCATGGTGAGCTGACCTGATGGTACTGATGGAAAAGGGGTTTAAGACAAAGTGCTGAATGACTTCACTACAATGTGAGAGACTGATAGCATCATACAGAAAATGACAAACAAAAGTTCTTGCTGCTAAAGGTGGTTCTACAAGTTACTGAATGATGGGAAGTGCTTAGTAAAACGTTTCTGCATTTTGACTTAGATTTTGTTAAATAATTACGTGGTGTTTTTGCTCATCTTACCTAATTTTAAGACCAGATTTTTTTCATAATGTCCTGATATGTAAAACTTTCAAACAAAGGTGTACTTTTTTGTTTAGTTTCTTTCTTTTTAATTTTTTTTTATTGTAATTAGACCATTGCATTCATAGTTAGAAAGTGGTATTTTACTGCCTCCTGTACATTATACTCAGACAGCACCCTTGTGTATTTCCAATAGTTAGAATTCAGCCAATAAGAATCATCTCCCACCGTGTGCTAAATGAGAGAAAGGACAACTTCAGACAATGTCTCCTCACAATTCTTCTGACATTTCCCAGAATTCATGTGTGAAAACAGCATGAGAGAAATTGTGCTTTCCAAAAAAAGCTATGCTGCGTGATTGATAACCAACGCTGGATGAATACTGTCTATTCTGCCTGTTTCTCTTTTAAAACATAATAAAGGAGCTAACGTCTCACTGTTCAGGACCACATCTAAGATGTGATTCTGAGCGTGACTGTGACGTCTGTATGCTGTTAAAATTCTGTGACCTTTCACTTATCTCTTTCCCAGATCATGCATCCTGTTTTATGTCTTTCCTCAACTATCTAATATGCTCTGCAAGGCAATCAATTATGTGAATAATCATTTTCAGAAGAAAAAAACACAAAGAAAAACAAAAAGCAGACTTAATCCTCATGCAAAGAACAGAGAACTCCTTATCCACATTTTATCTACACCGCTCCTCAATTTTATCTTTAAAACTGCGTCATTGATGCATATAATCTATTAAATGTGCAGGCTGTAACTTTAACTCACATGGCTGCCTAATAGCATCCTGAACTAAATCAAAACTTTCCATCTGTTTGATACTGTGAGTCAACATACATTTGTTTGTTATAGTGTGTACAACAAGGGCGGGTTTGTCTACACACCTGACTGCACATTCAAAGCTTAACATTTTTACAGGTAAGCTGTGAAAATGCTTAGAAACAAAGTATTCTCTTGATTAGAGCAGATGAGGGTGGCATTTTTTTTAAAGTTTCCTGAACTTGCCAATAAACTTTAAGTACAAAAATGTTTTAGGATAAGCATCAGCCCATAACCCGGATAATGCAGGCCAAGGAAACTCTATAGAGACATTCTGTAGCCTTTGAAAAAGTAAGATTCGTAGGAGAAATGCCCTTTATCTTACATTATTATCTGTAAAAGACGAGTATCTAAATCTCAATCCAATAATACTCTTATAATATGCTCTCCTAACAGCCCTCAACTATAAAATCCTGTACTTCTGTTCACAGAGAAACTTTCAAATGCTAATAAAAAGCCACAAATGTGTGCAAACAAATGCTGAATCTCTGGAATTAGTGATTCCACATATAGACCAACCGAAAAACAAGATCTAAGTTTATATCAGTGCATGAATTAAACTGGTTATATTCTTTTTATGCACAAGTTACATTATTTTTTTTATTACAAAAAGCCACATATTGGCCTTAAGCCAGCTTTTAATATAAGATGGTGACATATTGCTGGTTTCAAAGCCACAGGGCTGACCCTTTCACACAGAACACGAGTGCACAAGACGTGTGCTTGGACATGGTCTAAAAAGGTCTTGAATCGCTGCCTGTTTATCCTTCCACTCTTTGCCCTTTTGTACAGTCTTCATCTTCTCAGCATGCATAATTTAATACACTGTCACCTTTTGAAAATGAGCCCAAAAAAAAAGAAACATGTAATAACCGTGACCCTGTGGAGAGAAAAAAAAATGAGCAACATTCCTCACTGCAACCATTTATGGGCTCTGAAAAAGTAAGATTGTCAGAGTTGGCCGCTGGCCTCTAAAATTTCTTTGCCCAGTCTTGGAAACAAGCAATAAATCTGCGTTAAGCAAAACATATTTATATCATGTAAAACCAAAAATTTCTATTTTTTTTTCTTTGCCCTAAATCAATCCTTGCGTGGGATTTTGTGCAGCAGATGACAATACTCGATAACTGTAAGCTCGTGATACATGTCATACAGCATGAACTCTGCTTACTGATAATGAAGC
Source organism: Neolamprologus multifasciatus (assembly GCF_963576455.1). Lineage (NCBI taxonomy): Eukaryota > Metazoa > Chordata > Actinopteri > Cichliformes > Cichlidae > Neolamprologus > Neolamprologus multifasciatus. Next base: position 17,303,445 of record NC_140457.1, on the reverse strand, counting down.
AGGTGACTGCTGTATGGCTCCAGAATGGTCTCAAATGCACAGTTTAATGACTGCATGTGTGTGTGTGTGTCTGTGTGTGTGTCATCCTTGTGTGGCTCTTTCACAAGGCTCCTGTCAGGTCCGTAATTGACAGTCTAAGTGGGGCAGCCGAGAGGCCAGGCCCTGTTAATTTATTTTCTCAGACTCTGCATCCATATTTATGAGCCCCTGCTGTTTTGTCTATCAACGCTGATCAAACTTAGTGTGTAATTGTACTCGCCAAAGCAAGGAGCCACGTGTGAGTGGTCACTCGGCCTGCAACGTTCGCATTAGTTTATATTATTTCATTAATTCTTATTCCCCGACTAGGAGGGAGTGGTAAAGAGGAATAGCAACGGAAGAGGGAAAGACGCCAGTGGCGACTATGATTAGAGATCAGGAATAGAATAAGCTGCCAGAATCAGGTCATTATGCCAGCACCCTCTGATCTGGCTGAAACTAATTGCAGTGGCTCCTGTGGGTGTGGTTTCCTTCTTCTTTTAGCCCTAATAGCTATGTCTATCACTGCGTGGTGCAAAGTCATTAATCATAAACCATCATTAACACAATGATATCCAATACACAATAAGCTTTCAGCTTTGGGAAAATCCAGTGTAATTTAAACCAATAATAATCAGTGCTATGCATCTTCCATCTAGCTCGAATGAAAGATCACCTGCTTTGTTAAGTTCAATAACACCTTGATTTGCATTATATCAACCCAGCAGGGAAAAATCATTGCTTATGTGGACTACAAAAACACACACACACAAGGCATGTTGCTGTTTACCTTCACTCATCCTCCTTTAATGAATTTAATTTGTTTACAAACTAACCTCAAGGAAATATTTGCTAGAGAGACCTTGATGTTTGTGGTGTTAGACGGGGGCATACCTGTATCGTCAGGGGTAATAGCGTAATTATGTGCTATTTTGATCCCACAAACATTCACTCATTTCCATTCATTATGACTTGATATGTTTTCATCAAAACAACACTGCAGCCTGATGTAAGCATGCATAATTGGGGATTACTGGAAGTAGCCTGGCGGCGGTCAGCTCTAGTTTCCCTCTGACATCATAGATCACTAGAAGTAAAGTTTCCGGATTAAGTAACATTCACGACATTCCTTTTTTTCCATGAGTTGCATTACTTTTCACCTTGTTTTTTTCTGAAAGAACTATCTGAAAAATATTTTTAATTGGGTCTTTGTATTAGGTCCAGATACTCAATGATGCATAGTTAAAAGGCAGCACTTAATACGCACTGGGTAAATCATTTAAGTTGCTCATTTACTTGAGCTCAAAAGGTTTAATTTGAATGTTGTTTCACATTTTCATTCAGTCTTTTTTTTCTCTCTCTCTCTCAGTTTCTTTCTTTCAAAATCTCTGATTGAGCGCAGTTGCTAATGGCTGCATTGTGAGTTATAAACTACAAAATGAATTCTTTTCAATCCAAATGAAACTTACTCTGATAGGGGCTCCCAGCATGCATTGATGATTATAGAAACCCTCCCCGTGAAATTGCCTTTGTAATTGTCTGACTGCTCATGGTAAGCTAGATACTTCCCCAATAAACCAAACTGAGGCGACACCGAAGGCATTAAGACAACCTTGCAGAGTAAAATTACTGCCCCAAATGTTTCGCCTGCTAAATTTTATCAACTATGCCAATTTCATTGGTTGTTTTTAGCAACTGTGCAGCTTTTTCTATTAAAAATGTAATTTCTGTGCACATATAAAAGAAAAGTTCATCGATTTTAGGAGAATCACCGAGTGTAAAAGAAACTTTGTGAAAATTTCCAAAATGTGCCAAGTGAAGCAGATTAGTAACTTTTTTTTTTGTACCCAAAAGTAAGTTTCTGGTTGACAGAGACTAAAAATCAACCAGGCCTATAATTTTCATATCAGTTACAATCTGTTTACTATGTAGACAATATGTCCTCAGTCTATCCTCCCAGGGCATCGGTTCCAGACTCACAAAAACATCATCTGTCGTATATTTATGTGGACAGGTTAAAATCTCTTTTTTTTTGTTTCCTGTCTCGTTTGTCTATGCGCTGTGGAGAGGAAGTGAAATATGCTGTTTTACTGAACTGTCTTTTGTGCATAACTCAGCTTTTAATTCATCAAGTTTCAAAATCTTTTCAACACGATCGCCAGCTTTGATAAAAACTGAGGTGAGAGAGATAAAAACAAAGGATAGGAGGAAATTAATTAAGAAGAGGAAGCAACTTCAGAGTACCAGAATGTGTCCCAGGTGAAAACATGTCACCGGATTGACTTCTGCGAGAACAGAGGCTGAACCTGCATGCCTTGATTAATCAATGTGCTGTGTTTTCTCCCCTACTTGAACCCAAGGCCAAGCCATATTTCACAGGAGCAAATTGAGCAGGGTACTGACACAGGTCTGACCATAAAACCAAAGGTAATTAGGAACCACTGAAGACATTCCATAAAAGACAGTGGGTCAGACACATTCAATATACCCTTTGTAAGCTTCACAGAGACAAACAGAACCGCTGGCTGACTGCAGACTAAGCACAGATACCACAGGAATATAGCGGTTGGAAGAAGACACAAATCACTTTTCCCCGGTCCTATTATGAATTCACTGTGTTGCAAGTGCACAAATTTTGACAAATAATACCTTCACATCAAGCCAGTAATTTGATTTCCTGTGAGGTAATCTAAACTAATTGACACAAGAATTGATTGAGCGATGCAGTGATGTTAAAGCGTCCTGGCACAACATTCGCAGCGAGGTTTTTCGACGTGTCACAATGAAATGAAACATCGTCGCTTCTCTTTTCTCGTGCCTGTCATTAAAGACAGGGAAGTCTCCCATTTTATTGCAATGGAGATTTTCTTGATATGGCTACTCTTTCACTTAAATATTTTAATACAGGCACTAAAGCATTATAGCAATGCTGAGGTACAAGAAAAAAACACTTAAGAGAAAATGAAGCATTAGTCAAGACAGAGTAGAAGAGAAGCCAAGAAAAAAGTATTAGTTAGCCATTTTGTCTAAATGCCTTTGCTGTAGTACACCACTGGTTGGAGCTCCCCTTTTTATTATGCTACTGTTATGAAATCTGCCAAGGAACATCTCTTCTGGCTCTGTGTTTAATGTAGCTTGAACGGCAAATGGTCAGACATTTATTCTTCTGCACTCTCCTCATTACAGAGAGGGACCGAGGAAGATAGAGAGTGAGCTGCAGTCATTCTTTTCATTTTCAGACAAGTATTTTGATGTTTCTATGCACAGTGAGTGACGGGGGACAAGGAGAACTGCAGATTGCACAGTAAGCATTTCAGGGAACTGATGGGAAAAAAAACACAGATGGTTATTAAATCTATATTTAGATGTATGTATGTAAAATGCTGTATTAATGCCTGTAATGACATAATTTCTGGGTTTTTGGAAACTGCAAAATGTCACCAATAAAAGAACAATAAATAAATGAAAGCCTGCATTTACTTCCATAAACAAAACATAGCTGAAATGCTATTAGACAGGTAAATACAAGTACACTCATTGCACATGTCACTGTACATGCTGATGTTAATTCCGCTATCGGCCATTTAAAATAAGACACTCCCCTCCAGTCACATTTTAAGCAGTAATAACAGTGGCACTGATTACACTGCCGCTAGAATATCCACACTGAATGGCATATGAAGGTATGCATGTAAACAAATTAATAAAAAAAAAGAGACAAAATTGTCAATAGAATCTTTCCAAAACATGCATTTGGTCAGCCAGATTTAGAACCAGTCAAGGCTGGGTGGCACGAGAAGCTGTCAAGCAGGCCTTCCAGATGGCAGCCGCAGCATATGTGGCATGACCTTCTGTGGCATGGGTACACAGGGGTACCTAGTCACTGTGCAAACAGCAGGCAGGGTCTTCAGATGTGTGCGGACCTCCTGGGAGCGGCAGCAAAATGAGATGCCCATCACTCTCTGGCTCTGCAGATGTGCCTCACAACTGCCAGGCTTTCAGCTTCATTAGGCTCAGATCAGATACATACCGAGGAGTGCAGCCTGAGGCTATCAATGCAGCAACCCCGGGATGTGGGCACACACACACACACACACACACACACACACACACACACACACACACACACACACACACACACACACACAGATACAAGGACACATACATAGACACAGTCACATTTGAAATCATTTCTAAAAGGAGGTAATTTCATCAGTAGAAAGACATGATGGGGAGGGGATTTTTTTTCTTTTTTCTTTTCAGTTTGGTGTTTTGAATATGTGCAGGGAAGGCAATACGTGATGAAGCTGGTGAGCGTGTATGAATACAGAACTCGTTTAATGGGCAGAAATGAAATTTGTTTCTAGTTTGGCCAAATTATAATGGGAAGCAATGATATGGGATGCCATTTGTAGATGTAGCTCAGAGTAGGCAAAGGGCAAGCAAGATGTTTTTATTAATTTCTTTATGGAGAAACTTCTAAAGATAGTGACAAATAAATAGATATGAGTGCAAATGTGAAGTCTTACCATCATCTTCTCCTCTGTGAATCCAACGTAACCACTAAAGTCCTGCATATATGTTTGCTGAAACAGGAAGTACTGTTATTCATCACCAGTGGAGACCTTCCCACCAAGCACTATGCAATTAGTGAGTAATCAGCAGCCTTCTTTTCTTTTTTTAAATGAAAAATGATGATGCAGAAGCAAACTGAGATATTAATTTTGAAAAAACAGCAGACACACATTTTTTTAAATCTTCACCTCAATAAAGCAATGATGTATAAGTTAGCTTGAATGCAGATCTTGCTTTTACACCAATTTGTATTGGCAACCGGAGTTTAATTTCCTCTTCTGTCTGTTCCTCATTAAAATCTCAACCCTATCTGTCAGCAGTCTGTGTGTTTGGAATAATGCACTGGTGAAAGAGACATAAAGGAAGACGATACAGGAGGGAACACCAAAACACAAATGTTGCACATGTTTGTGGCCAAGAAAACATCACGCCAAGTCCCCCTGAACGTTGTCATGTGTGTTCAATCGCGAGCATTTGGCTCAGTCATGTAAAATGTGTCCCAAGTGACCCCTCCCAGGTACGAGCATCTATCAATGTGTTTCTCAGATTTAATATTTGAGTTAGACAGAATTCGCTCCAGTGAGTTCCCGCTTTAGCTTGAAAGGGTTTGAACAGTGACAAATGAGAAATGAGTGCAGATAATAGAAGAGCATTGTCCAAATGTGATTAATATGAAGAATTGTATTTGACTAATTATATTTGAATATTTGGCCAATCTATCAAAGAGCCAGCAACAATTTGTGTGAGCTGGATTTTTTTTTCTCCTCTGGAATTTTGCTTGACAGTCATCACTTTTTACTGTGAAACACAATATTTAACCAAATGGCCTTTAGCATTGCATTCACACTATTAAATTATTACACACCATGTCATCCATAACAGAATAACCCCATTATGTTCATGATTCATCAAAATTCCACAAAGCTGCTTTTCTAAACTTCCCCTAAACATCTAAAGAAAATGTCTTTATGCAAATATATATATATATATTTAAATATATATATATATATATATCGAATAAAAAATACAAAAAAAAGTGTTTGCATGTGCTGAAGCATATTTGTCACCAGCAAATCTTCACATTGCACATTAGAAGGGAATAAGGTACTCTCAGATTGCATTTTTGGCACCATATCAAGAGTGTAATTGAGCATGTGTGTGTGTGTGTGTGCATGTGCGCGCGCATGTGTGTGTGTATCAGGGGTTGTGGGGGGGGGGGGGGGGTTGAAGGGGCTTAAGAGAGTTGGGTCACCCTGTTGCCTGGTAACAAGCTTCAGATTGACAAAGGAAGAGCAATTTAGGACTACTTTCCCCAGAAATCAATACAACAGGCCTGATGTGATGATGTGAGATTAGCCAAGGGAGAAAAGCCAACATATTTGGCCCGGGTTACTTCATAACCAAGAGAAGAAAGTGTGGAAGAGATTGAATCTGAAACACTGAATATAAAGATATAAGGTCTGGGTATCTTGCTTCTGAAATCATGCTAAAATGAGACTTCTCTACTCCTCCTCTCCCTCAGGTAATGACAACTTTAGCAAAGTGGAAACTCATAGGGAGGGAAGAATCAGATTTTAGCTTTGTTGTTTAATACCATCTGTCAGACTGTCGCTAATATTGCCCTGGGCGGGTGGATACGGTGCAAGGCTGTAATATTGGAAAAGATTAAAGTAAAAAAAAAAAAGATGAAATAGAAGGTGAATAAAACTTTAGGACAGCTGTTGAAATGTAAACTTTTTTTTATGCATGAAATATGAAACATGTCCACTTCCTCTCAGTAAGTGCAGGAGATTCAAAGTAACTGAACATGAAAAAATGTCATATTGTAAAAGGACAAAAAACAAAGGATACACATTACTTTGTAAACTATAAAGCTGTTTTTGAGGGGAGGTTGTTATTCCAGCCCCAACACATTAAATTGAAGTTTAAAAAACCAAATTAAAACCAAATTTGTTGATTTAATATTTGGTTACTTTGGAGTGTGCACAACATTTAAAAGCAACACAATCATCAGTTTATGTAGCTTTTGCAATAAATTGCCTTTGTACATATACAAATGTCATGGAAAAACCCAAGCTTTAGTTTAGACTTTCTGACAACGTGGCAAAATGAAGTCCAGCACTTACTCTCCCTTTAGCTCTGTTTTGGTCTCCACCCCCTTGTTGTAAATATCTTTAACTGAAAACATCTGCCTGTGGAGTCTCAAAAGACCCTTTCTTTTCAGATTTAAATAATAAAGTTCCTTGCTGCTAAACCACCAAGGCTTCATAACTTTGTGGTGAAAGATTTTTCTTTAGGTAAACCAGAAACTCTATATTGCCCTTAGGTGTGAATCTAAGTGTGAATTTGTTTATCTTTCTTAGCCTTTTGGGAGACTGGTACTGAATACATCTCCGGCATTGCATGCTTGAAATTGTTCTGTGGAGTCACCCTGTACACAATATATAGCTTTAGATGGATGGATTATTTTGTGCTTTTATTTAATAATCATCTACCAAGAGTTATGATTTAATAGATCGCTGTATGTGTGTAGATTTTGTTGCATAAGACAACTGTGCGATATGCTCCTTTTAAACATTAATGCACAGCCACATGAGATATCTAATGTTAAAAAGGGACTTAGGCTGAAATGTGTTGCTGGGAGGTCATCAGGGACAAAATTATATTCTGTGAAAACTTTAAAAGGACATTTTTTTTCTCAATGACTCCTATTTATTTAACCACTGAAGACAAATGTTTTTGTTATGTAGGCTCAGAGCAGTTGTAATTTTAAGCCCCGATTGCACTAGATCTATCTACGACACGTGGTGGACTTACCATGGCCTGGAAGGCATGCAAACTGAGAAGGAGGGCGCTAAGGAGAAACTCACAGGCCAGACCGGAGAAGGAGAGCAGATAAGCAGGTAGAGGAAAAGAAAAGGAGAAATCAACAGACACACAAAGTCTAATCTGGATGAGTGGAAGAAAATATGAAGGATTAGACAGACTAACATTCACACAGGCTTTTCTCCCACTATAGTCCAGTGTAACAAGACCTTGTAAGGCTAGACAGTGAGAGCTCTTGATGGGCAGGAATGTAGATCCTGAGAACAGCAACATAAGATTGGTGAGGACTGAGAAAGGGGAGGAATGCATCAACTCCTGAGCCAGTGGGAAAAGAACAGCAGGAGAGGATCACCGTGACCTGTGCTGACACCTCTGTCATCGCACGTCCTCTGTCTCAGGCCACGGAAAAACGGTGGAAATGGAGAGACTTGTGGAGGAGAAGGAGAGAGGACAGCGTAAGGGGGATGGAGGTGAATGGCTCACTTCACCACCAACAGTAGGAGGCAGAATGTGCCCGAGTTCTGAGGAAAGGCATGTTTTGTGTGCAGTCTACATTGGGAATGTAAGAGTGAGCTCTTTGCAGTCAGCAAACACATACTGAACATAAAGAAAGGACTGTTTGATTCAAAGGGTGCGATTCAAAATCCAATTTCAGATAGACAGCCATAGATCTTTTAAAATATAATATGCAAATGAGGGGCAAAGTGACACACCACTTCAAAAGTCAGCACATCAGCTAATCAGCAGCATTATTCAGTATTCCACAGATTTGTAATCAGTTCTCATATCAAGCCCACAGTCAATTTAGTGATCAGCACCTGTGGTGAAGTCGGGCAGAAAAAGAGTCACCCTGAAGGAATGAACTCTACAGTCTTTTCTACAAAATGATCAGGCAATCAGCCCTAATAAGCTCTCTCTCGCTGTCCTTGTCCGTCCCTTTCGCTCCTTAACATTACAAGTCATTTACCAATATCTGCATCATTAGTCTGCTTGGACTGGCCTTTATGGACTGATGTGTCCGTGTCAGGACCTGCCGCGTTTGATCGCCACTCGGGTGCCATAATTCACCTCAGTATGGGCAAGGGGTCAATGGTGAGATGAGGCTCGTCGGCCATTAGCTACTCAGAGAAAGACAGTGAGGTTGTGTCAGGGCCAGTGAGGGTCACTGTTGTTAAGCCGAGTACTGCAGGAGTGAAATTAGGCAGGAAGTGGTGTCGGCATTATAATGACAGGAATGAAACAAGGAATAGTAGTGTGAATAGATAAATTAGGAGGTTTGAACTGGTTGCCCGGTTGAGCTTGGTACTATATTCCAGCAATAAGTACCTCAATTGCATATTTAAACCAAATTTGACATACAAAAAACATTGCGTTAATATAAGCAGTTCCATAGGAGTGTTTGTGTCTCAAGTTAAAATTTTATTATAGAACTAAAACTTGGTTGTGCCATGACATCAAGATCCAGGAAGACAATCACAGCTCAGCACAGAGAACAAAGAGTTATTGCAAATATAAATAAAAAGATGATTACTGCCAGTTATTAGCTGATGTTTTCTATAATATCGTAGTAACATCAGTGTCATTGTCATGTTTGAATGAAACTATAAGGAACATATCTTTATCAGACAACAGCGACGTGCATGTTTGAATAAGAGAATGTCATTACTTCAAACAACTGAGTAAACTAACAATGGCATGAATGGCACATAAAATAAGCAAACAAATCAATAAAAAGCCTTCACCATTTTTATCATAGTTTAGCACAGAGGTCTCCCTATTAAATGTTGCATGCTTATAGCGCCGTGGTCTTTATGAATGCCATTTTTTAAAATCACTCCAATTATCATATACCAACCCTGGAATTCTCATGTTTGTTGCCTGTAGTCCTGCTTTGCATATAAAGAGAGTGGATGTTTTAAGTACTTTAGGGATTATGTGTGTTGGCTATAATGTCATATAATTATCTGATGACTTGCAAAGCACTATAAAATTCTACAAGCAGAATGTCGTGTATGAGCCTTACAATTAGAATTAGTGGTTTAATATGTTTGTTTGCAAACATTTGGCTATTGCACTGAACCAAAAGTACAACTGAGGGTAATTTTCAAGTAAGAATTTAAAGAATAAAGCTTGCAGAATCCACCCTGAGGGGACCCTCGGTGTTTGGACCAAATGTCACTATAATCCATCCAAAACTTTTTGGAATATTCCCCTAAAATTCAAACAATGTCACACAGCTGGTGCCAGTAGACAATCATACATTAAAAAACAAAACAAAAACAAACAAACATGAAAAGCCTTCACAGTCTTAGGAGCCACCTGAGTGGTATGTGTGGTTAAATTGAGGCATGGCATGTGCTGCACTTAGTAAAAACACCACGAGTCTTGTAATAGTCCTTTGAAGTTTGGCTTGTAAGACGTAGCAGCTCTGTGGCTATGAAACCGACAAAACGGCTCCGTTAACACTTGTGATACACATGCACCACTGCTCTGAGAGAAATAAAATACAACACAATCTTACCGTGTGATTCCTACTGTTGATATCCTTTACTTTTTTTAGATTTTTATCTATTGTCAGTAGATTGTGGAAAAGAAAAAAAAAAACAGTCCATTGAAGAATCAAGTGACTCATTCTTGGCTCGTAATTGCTGCAACTCAAATATCTGTTAACAGGCTGCTTCCTGGCAGGGTTACATCAGCTCTGGCACCAGCCAGAAACACAGACAGAGACATTAGTCAGCACTATTCTCTCTCCAGCTATACGCCGGCGCATCCGGCGGGGGGTTCACACATCAGCTGATAATTCATAGTTAGTGTCATTTATGGTAATCTGGGTCACTTACAAAGGGTGCCGAGCTACATTAAAGTATACCGTCGCTATGTTGTGTCTTGTTTGGATATAAAGTACAGGCACTTTTGCTTTCACCTTTGAAAATGGCTTTAATAGCACGCCAATGTGTGTGATATATGTTCAGCGTGACACGCTTTGTTTCATTTACTCGAGTGCATGCATGCATGTGCTTCCTTACATTTGTGTTTACAAACCCTATGCATGCAAACACTGAAAGCAACACGGTAACATGGCAGCTGCACAGACACCCAGTCTTGTGCGGACGGGCCTATTATTCTATGGCAAATTGCTTAATGCCAGGATTGAAGGCGAGGTGACAAGGAGAATGCAAGGAATGAATCCTCTGCTTGTAATCTGAGGCTGGATGTGTCACGCTCTGGAGTTTTATCACCGACACAGCATGGGATGAATTCCACCATTTTCTCTCCGCAGGGCCATGACAGTGCTCTTCTTTCTAGCGGGCCCTGAGAGGGGGGGAGGAAAAAAGGAAAGGGAACCCAGAGAAGAGAGCACAAAGACGGAGGAATGGATTGACTAGGAGCTGTTGATAAACTTTCAGAATAGTTCTCTGTTGGAAATAGCTCAGCGGCCCCATCGTGAAAGGAAAAAAAAAAAGAAGGAAGAAAATGAAGCAGGCTGAGAGAGGGGGATTGAAGGCTTTCCTTTGCTTAATCAGAAGCAGCTGAGTGAAGGGTGACAGTTTGGGAACAAGTGCTGGTTCACTCTTTGGGGTGTGGTTTAAATTATTTTAAACACTATATGGACACAGCAAATTCCACACTGACAGAATGACAGGGCTCTGAAGTGTTTGCTGGCATAAATCCAATATCCGTGGATTATTGCAGAATTCTACCGATTTAAACATCGGATTTTGCCCCCTTTTAATGAGTCATCAAAATGCTACCTTCAATCAAACACAATGTGGTGTTCCAATCCTTCAGAAAAACCTGACAGGCTCTAATAACTCAACTTCACAAAGTACGGCTTAAATAATTACTAACCCTAATTATGATGGTTGAGGAGTGTTATGCATTCTTTTTTTTCGATAGCAATTCTCTAATTAGCATATTTTCATTATCTTGACAGATGAATAATTTAGAGGGTCTGTAATAGACGTGAATGATTAGACTATGGTACAGTGATGGATTTAAAGGGGCACCACACTCAATTTGTGTCTCAATCCCTCCCAGGGTGACATGAATAATTAGTAGAAAAGCGGTGTACGAAGTTAATATTGCTGCACTAAATGACCAAGATCTTGATAAAAAGCTTCCTCATTCACACTGTAGTCTCTTAATTTTATTTTCTCACTCAAGGTTAGCCAATTTGCACTTTTTCTTCACTATGAAGGGTTTTACTGTTCCAGAATAATTTGTCAAACATCCAGGTATGTCTCCAATGCCCCACTTATTACTCGCCTGTGCATCCCTGTTTTTCCTTTTGTTTGCATTTTTTTTTAATCACACATTTTCTATATTGCTATAAAGAGAAAAACACAAAAAAGAGAAAAAAGTGGCAGTGACTTCTCCTCCTCTCTCTTTACCTCCAGGTGTCCCTTTAGATCTCACCCTCACTCGCCAGGTCCCACTCTCTTAGCCATCCCTCCCCGGTCCAGTTCTAAACAGACTCTGTCAGTGTAAGATGAAAATAAAATGATTTATGTTGTCCCCCCTCCCCACTTGTTCAAAGTAATGAGATTCCATATTTCAACTCACTTGACAGATGGATTGGAAATTAAAAACCTTAGATAAGTAATGCCTTTTTGATGTTGGACTGTGAATAACTCGCACAGGCTGATTGATTTCAAAACTCTTGTGACAAACTGCGCACGCTGTACAGGGGACAACATGCCCATACCACTATATGTCAGACATTACTTAATGTGGTGGTGGGGGAGGGGGGGTCTGTGTCAGAGAACTCACTTTCCAGGAAGCCTTATTTTCATTTTTTGTGCTACATTACAATAGTATAAGGTCGATATTTACAGGAGTGATTGTTGCCATTCCGACGGGACAGGCTATGCATTATGTAGTAGTAGGGCTTTCACCTTGAAAATGGCAGCAGTGCAACATTACTTTGAATTCCATGTTAAAAAGTGCATGTCCAACCTTAGAGCTGCATACACTTGGATTGGTGCAGCGCGACACCTTTATACCGTACAAGTAAAGAACACTGTAGTATTAAGCAAAACGTACCTTCATCTTTTTCACATGTCCACTGCGGTGGTTGTAACAGATTCAAAAAGGGAAACTAATCAGGGACGATGCGTTCAGCTCAAACTGGAACTTTACTAAAAAAACGATTATTCACGTAACACTATAAATCTGCACATTTGTATCATTTCTTTTTTTCTTTTTTGCATATAACCTTCGTAAATTCTGCTGTTGTTCTCCACACAAGCCGGCGCTACATCACTTTCATTCCATCAGCACCTCCAGTCAATTTGTGAGAACAGACAGCTGTCTATTGCTCCGGAGGAGGCAGAGTGAAAATATCGAACCGGCTCATTCCACGAAGAGACAACACCACCAACATAACAGTGATTCATCAGAAAAAGTGCTTGATGAGCAGAGTCTTCGCTCCGCTTTCAATTTTTCATCAAACATTTCAGGTGCAAGAAAAAAAAAAGAAAGAAAGTAATGCCCCCCATATGAGCCGGAGGTGTGCAGCTATCTGAATGGATGGTATTAATACTAATCCGTGTTGTCACTTGCTGCTGAAAGACAGAATTTTTAAAACATGTGATTGATTTTGTCGAAGTGTTTTCTAGAGGTCATATTGATTGGGATTGCAAAAGATAAAACTCTTGTTTTTAACTCTGCATGAACTGACTCGACCCAAAACATAATTATGGAATAAAAGGACACATCGCCAGTTGGGCACTGGGAGAACGTAAAACGAATTGCATCCAGTTTTGCATTATTTTGAAAGTGCGTGCTTCTTCTTTTTTATTAGAATTCAGCCACTTCATGTTTCCATATTTTACTTCCCTATTTGAAATAAATGGAAGCTGAAAACCCAGTTAGTGAATATGACTGATATTAGAGCAGTGAGCCTCATTAGGACCACAGGTGTGTAATACCCTCAGCCTCCCCTGTTGTTCCCCCCCTGATGTTTCCTGGCTTATTTTCCGTCATGACAGGAGCATATTGCTGTTGCGTTGAACTAACAGTCTTCTTGGTTAAAAACAATGCAAACCCAAATTCATCAACTCCTCAGAATAAAGCGCAGGGAGATAGGAGGAAGTCAACAGGGCTAGAAGTTCTTTGCATGTTTCCCCATAAATGAGACAGTTGCACAAATAATCCATCACGCAAACAAATACATACAAATGAATAAATAAAGACAGATTCCAGGAGTTGCCTCTTCCTTGTGTCACTGAAAAACAGTGGGCGCTCTCATTAGGCACAGGGACGACATCTAGTGATTCATTACCCGCTCCATGCAAAACCCTGCTATTAAAACTCTAAAAGCCATTAGAGAGATCCATAATGAACCCCACTAGCAGCAGGTGCACATGGGGGGTTGGCTCTTGGAGATGGCACAAACAACACTGCTACATGTCAGCTTGGGACTCTGTTGCCCATTAGCATCACCACCACAGCCATCACTACCATTCTGGTGCAGTTAATGCTGGGTGGTTTTAAGTAGATCTTGGCTGGTTTTTCGAGCCCAGCCTTGCTCCAAATTCCTTCATTTCGCATGCAGTGCAAGTCAGTAAAGTGCTGGTTGTTGGTCTGGCATGGAGGCGTTAGTCAAACGTAGTGTGACAGTATTGACTGTGGCCTGTTTACTGAAAGGAGTTCAGAACAGGATCAGCTAAACATATATTATGGTAGATCGATACTGGCTGAAGAACTGAGCAATGCGCTTGATATTAGTCTGGCTTCACTATCAGCCAGTGCTTGGCCACTTAAAACTTCTCTTCCTTTAGTTTTTTTTCCCTCCCCATCTCCACCACACAGACAAATAACTGCTTGAGGGGAGTTATTCTTCTGTGCTACCACAGATTGATTTGGTGTGAATCTGGTCTCGGGCTAAACAAGCAAACATCTCGAGACCAGCCATTAAAAAAAGAAAAAAAAAGAAAAAAACAGTGAATGTAAAACAGAGAGCAGAAGGGAGACAGAGAGAGAAAATGTGTACTTGTTCTCCAGGGTTTTGGCTCCCCATCATTATAACCTTAGTCATACTTCATACTTCCTTCCCTTTTATCTTTGACAAAATCCATCTGTTTCTCATCATGTGAAACCCCAATATAAATACAGCACCAGGTCTGTGCAGTGCACAGTGCACTATATAGAGCATATGTCATACCCAATGTGCACAACTACTAATATATTCCTTCAAAAGGTTTCAAGCTTGAAATGTATTCTGAATCAGATATTTCCATAAGATTAGATTATAAATTCTGGATTGTCTAAAATCCAAAAGTCTTCAAACTGAATGACTTACATACACCACATGGTTGTAGCCTAGAGAGGCTACAACCATGCCATGCCAGAACACCATGGTCATACTGACCTCCAGTGAGAGCAGGGTTCAAAACCAACTGACCCCTAAATTCCCCATCAAACACACAGCAAAACAAGTGTGTTCATGCATGGGTTACCATTCACCGTGCCTTTAGTCAATTCAACCTGCAAGATGCATGAGTGGATGACGGACAGATACATGTGGAGAGGGACCTGGAAAAGACTACGTCCTAGGCAGCTGTGATTGCCCCACCACAGTACACCTCATCCCTTCTTCCAGGGTATGCAACCATGAAGTCAATCAGCATGATACCAGGACATCAATCATTCAAAGTCCCTTTGGGGTGACCTGCTTGCTCCTGAAAAGGATACAGAGTCAAAGAGAAAAAAAGCAGTATATATTCCAAAAGGAGAACTGAGAATGCCATAGATTTTTTTCCTTGCTCATTTCTATTATATAGGCCGCACAATGCAATTCATGAAAGCATTACATTTATCCCGTATGTGTACCTTTTAATCTCATTGGTCCTCAAAGTGTAGTCTTTGATTAAAATGATACATTCTGTCCAGATCCTCATATCTTCCAATTTCACATAGCGCTAAAGGAGAGGAAATCAGTTTTTTTCACCTTTCTCGATTATCTTGCATACAGTTTTGCATCCTCCTCCAAACAAATCTCCTGCTCCAAAGGGTCCTGGCCCCATTAATAATTCCTTCTCTAATCTCTCCTTTCCATCTGACCAGGTCTTTTCTTCACAGCCCCTCTCCATTTCTCACCTGCCCAGAAACTCCATCAACACCTCCTTCTTTCCCTCTGTGTAGGGTTCACTGCTTTTGATGTCCCGTTGTTATCTTAAAATGAGTTTTAACAACTGTATAATCTGAAATAACATTGCCGTGGCCAATTCCTGAAAGGACAGAACGTGAATAAGAGGAGATGAGGAGAAGAAAGAGCATGTTCTGAGCTAATACATGTTCCTAGGATGTGTAATGTAATAATTTTTGTGAAAAGGAGCACTGGAGTATAAGGGGGGGAAAAAGATGATATGGATGGATGAGTAGGGGGAACAGATGAAGAGCGGGTAGAGTGAGAGGCAGTAATAAAAAAAAGTGAGAAAGGGAAGAGAGGAAAGTAGATGGAGCCAGGAAGAGGTTAGGCTAATTTAATCTATTCACAGACCCTGTGGTAGCTCCTCTTAGACCACTCTGACAGGTAGAAGGGATTATATAGACTGATCAAAATTATAATCTCAAACCCTTCTCACTTTTAATTGCCAAATGGCATGCTAGTGGTCACTTTTCTGAGTTCTTCCTGTCAGTTAATATTTGATAATAGTCAGTGATCCATTAATGGAAAGTGCTTTAATTGGCCTGACTCTGAGAACATGGTGCAACTGACTTGCCGACTCTTTACAGTATGAAAGAACCAACTTTAAAATATTCTATATATGAATTGTTGATACACCCAAAGTTTAAACTTATCTCTGTGAGCTTGCATGCTTGACTGGATGTTCCTCTGATGTTTAATTCATAATCATTATGCAACTCAGCACTGGGCCAGCCTCTGCTCGACCTCAGTAATCTTTGAGAATTTCATTATTACAGATAGTAATCTTCAGTACTGCAGAGGAAAAAGGACCACACTCTAATTCACTCTACCATGACTCATCATTACACTCTAGAACCTCGGCAAGTAGCTTCACCACCTCCTTGCTGTCCTCATCACTGCTAATTCCCATTTCCTTCTTTCCCTTTACCTAGCATTAAGCAGCATGCCCTCCTCCCTCTTCCCATTCAAAATCTGGGTGTTGGATGTCACTAACAGCACTTACTGGTCCAGCAATACAGCAAAGAAGCCTGAGCTGCTTAGCAGCCAGTCCCTGGTGTGGTCAGAGTAGGAGGCCAATTGTGGCCAACCCATTGATCGCAAGGAGTAATGGATCTGGAGTTGGCTGATAATGCATGATGTAATTGTCAGAGGAGTTTAATTATGTGCTTATTACACAAGGCACTGAGTATTCACGCTCCCTTTCCATTTACTGCACACTTCATGTGAAGGCCATATGGAAAATGTCAAAAGAAAATCTTGTGTTAGGTTTAAAAAAAGTTTAAGTTTTCTATATCTATATATACATATATAAATTAACTGTAACATTAATAATACTAACTAGCATTTGTAATGGTCATTTTATAGTTTTGTAGTTTTGATATTCCATATTCTTTACACACCACCACATCAAGATTACCCATGACATTGAGAATAGTGTCAGGGCATAGTGCAATCTTAAATTTCTATCATGACACGCAGCTCTTCTATCCCTTCATTCCCTCATCCCTCATCCCTCCAGGCCATGCTGAACCGTAATGGTGGCCTCATCGCATGTCTGAGTGCATACGCTAGACTGAGCAATGCTTTTCAATTACCTGAGCTGAGCCCCAGACAAAAATACATAGCATATATTTCTGAGGCAAAATGCTTAGGTCAGACGCACAGAGAAGTAAAATATACCTTCTGTCATTTAATTTGACAGTTGTCCTTTCCCAGCTATTGAATAGAGGTCGTCACATGTACAGCTTCTGTAGTGTAACTGTTTACAGTGCATGTGGATGTGTGCATCCCATGCAGATGTGTTTATAAATGAGCCTCTTTTTTGCTGTGACTTTGCTTTAAAACTGTATGAATCCATAAGGAAAATTCTAGTGACGTCAGTATGAGAAAAACTATCATCTGTCTGTTTGAGAAAACCTGATTCCCTAAGTCTCTGTATCCAATAAACAACATGTTAAAATTTTTACCTGATCATGGGGAACTTTTTTTGTATAACTTTCGAACCCTCTCAGGGCAAAGTGTACTGGTAGAAAGAAAGCACACCTTCTTTAAATCCTAAGGTTTTACATATCAGGGCATAATAAAAATAGTCTGTTACTTACAGAGAGAAGACATCAACAATAATCTTAAAGACACAATTGATGTTGCCCATAATTCTAGGAAGTGTTACAAGGCCCTTTCCAGACAATAATTCTATAGTGAGAAAAATATTTCACAGATGGAAAATGTTTGGTGCCAATTGTCCAAGGACTGGACCATGCACTGCTCAGAGAAACTGCAACAAACCCAAGAGCTTCATGTCAGACTCTACTGGCTTCCATTAGCATGTTAAAATTCATGACTGTGGTTACTATGTTTGATTACAGTTTTACACTAGACGCCCTTCCTAGTAAGTAAGTATGCCCTTCCTAACTAGATGCCCTTCCTAACAAAACCCCAAAGAGGACTTGTTTCTTCAGCTAGAACTGAATTGAATCAATGACTTTTGATATGCCAAACAATTGTGTAAACAACTGAGACACAGTTGTCAAAGTTCATTACAGTACAATTTAAAAGAAAACAACAACTATGGCTTGTTTGGGTGGTTTGCCAGCACAAAGGCTCTAAAAAGAAACATTGCAGCACAGCTTAGGTTTTCAAACTTACAAAGCAGACATCTATGGCAATGCCTTTTGGACACATGAGACAAAAGTGGCTCTTTGGATTATAACTGGCCATAATGCACAGTGGCATGTTTGGCAAAATCCAAACACAGCATATCAGCAAAAATGCTGCACACCAACTTTCAAGCACGGTGGCAGAAGGGTGATGATTTGAGCTTATTTTTAAGCCACATAACATGGGCAACTTGCAATGTCTGAGCAAACCTTGATCTCCAATTTATTCCAAAATAATATAGAGTCAAATATGAGGCCATCTGTGAAATAGTTCAAGCTTGGCCAAAACTGGGTCAGGACATTGATCCCAAGCAATGCAGCAAATCTAGAAACGAATGGCTGAAAAAAAGAATCACGTTGGTGCAATGGCCCGGTCAAATTCTGGATTTCAACTTGATTAAAATACTGTGTCAGGACCTTAAGACAGGTGTGCATAAATAAATGCTCATGTGAAAGGTTAAAAATGTGTGGTTAAGACATAAACATGGATTAAAATAAGAGCTGAAAAGTCAAGAGATAAAAAATAGTGCTGTCAGCGTTAATCACGTTAATATGACGTTAACGGCATAACCGCATTAACGAGGCAAATCCCCGTTAGCGAGTTAATGCGGAATAATACTCACTAAGGTTATTCATGCACTTCCTGACATCTATTAACATCTGTCATACCATACCTTACAAAGAGTTGCTGGTTATCATGGAAAATGAGTGTTGAGGTTGCGTTTCCTTGTTTAAGAAAGCACAATAAACCCTGCAGTCGAAGCTGTAAACAAGATTATGATTTGTATCTCTTTATTTTAATATACTGTGGCAGAATATAGGATCGCACAACTCCTTGACACCCACCAGGCCAGAAGGGGAAACACTCACAAACCTCAATGAACTGAAGTAACGCTGTAAAAGAAATTCCTCCACAATTTGACAGACTGATAAAGTTTTTCATGATAAAAAAGGAAATCTAAAAGCTATTAGAGGTACTGTTTTTTTCATGCTGCTTCTATATTTTGGCTTTGTTTTCATCAAACAAATAATGACAAACATACTACATCGTTATTTATCTCAGATTATTTTGATCCTATTTTAAGACCTGTTAACGAGAAGATCATTTGTTTTATTATGTAAAACCTTTGAATTTTCAGAGGGTGAGCTTTCTTTTTCATCATGACTATATGAGGAATGTCATAGTGCCCACGCTGGGTGGATTGAATTAAATTAGATGTTAATAGGTGATGTGAATTTAGAGGCTAACACATTCAAGATGTGCTTACGAGACTGTGAGACAGAAATGTTTAAAAAGAATACAAGAAAGATTAACAATAAAGAGAAAAACAGATAGTAAAGAACATTTAGGAGAAAAGGAAAATAAAAATACAACAAAAACTAAGCACAATCTTACTTTCACGTTAGGTTTCTGAGTAATTATCAACAGTAAATCCCCACAGAGCACGTGTCATCTAAATATACCCTGGCTGATTCATAATTGGTGAGACAGAAATGTGTCAGTACTGCACTTAGTCATGCTCAGCAATACTTAAGCCAGTTTTACCTGCGTTCAGATTGCTAAAGAATAATCAGGTTTTTGTAGAAAAAAAAATGAAGAAAAGGGTAAGCAGGACAAGTAGGAGAAGGGCTGTAAATCTCCTGGTGTCTGCCCATGTTGGGGGCTGCATTAATGAGCCTCAAGTAGGGACCAGAGGCTGAGGTTGGGCCTGTAATGGAGTCCGCCTGGAATAGATGGGGTTGTGTTTGTCTGCATTTGTTAGTGAGTGAGTCAGAATACATGGGGTTGTTTATAAGGGGTGAAACAGGACACCTCTGATCACTGCCTCTGACTGCTACAGTCCGCTCAATGCATCTGCTTCACTACACAACATCCAGCTGGGCTGGCATTGCTGTTTATGAAGTTGGCAGACACCCAGCTAAGCAGCTATGCATTTTCAGAGTTTCTGATATGGAATCGCTGGGGCTCTGACAAAAATAAACATCCAGCAGACTACACATACAAACTTTAGAGAATACAAATAGAGAACACAGCGAGGCATTTGCACCGGAACATAATATCTAGTTGCCTTAAAAGTGAACATTGGTTTGGAGGTTACATTCTAGCCCTATTTTGCAGCATTTAGCAATTAGGTGGAAACGCTCAGATCAAATATGGAACAACAAACACTGGCGGTTATCTTTTTATAATCTCATGTATGGAAATGAGTGTTTGATTTTCTCCTCATGCAAATGAGATTTTCAATTAACCAAAAAAAAAAAAAAAAAATCTGGGGCTTGGCAGAGCGTTGCACGCTTGTCTATTGTGTCCTCCCCACACAAAAATAAATTATGAATACCTAAATAGCATTTCACATTGGAGATAATTATAGTACGGGAGAGAGAGATTGAAAGGGGGAGAGACAGAGAGAGAGAGAGAGAGAGTATCATTCAACATGCAAATAAAACACACCACTTTGTTTTCTCTTGCGAAGATCAATCATAATTGGGCAGGTACACACAATCACAGGGGTAATTTGATGACCTATTTTATTTTTGGATCACACACCCCAAATCTCTCTGCTCCTCTCCCATGTGTACTGCTCCGTGTGTGCTCTGCATTCACAGACTTCAGCAAAAAGAATAAAAAGTCTGATTATCAAAGGCTCTCCATACAAACAGCACCGTGCAGAGCCAATTTCTTCAATACTACTTTTCCTCTTATTTTGATAAGAATAGCATCTCCATTCACATGTTGGCGTGTAGACTTCACATATGGAAGTCTACATG
Organism: Neolamprologus multifasciatus; assembly: GCF_963576455.1. NCBI lineage: Eukaryota > Metazoa > Chordata > Actinopteri > Cichliformes > Cichlidae > Neolamprologus > Neolamprologus multifasciatus. Next base: position 17,282,445 of record NC_140457.1, on the reverse strand, counting down.
TTTTACAAATGACAGAAAAGTAATTGAGTGGAGTTGCACTCTGATCTCTAGTCAGTTTGAAATCCTTATCACAGTGTCTGATTTCAAAAATATAGAGCAGCTCTGCTACAGCGCTGCTAATGAATGTTTTGCCGCTGTGGATTGTTGAATGATGCAGACACGTCTTTAGCATGAGCTGTGTACACATCCAGAGAACAGATGTACAGGGCATTGTTTAAATCCACAAGGAATATATTCTCACCCACCACCATCCCACTGAAAAACACACAAAAAGCAGTACATGATCCATGATTGCCAAGCCAATTAGACTGTACAAGAGTTGACATAAACATTATAGAGCCTTGGCTTTGTCCTCCCTTAGGGGTGACTGGTTGTCAGTTTAGCTTGCCCTTATATAAGTTGTCTCCCTTGCTAAATAAATACTAGCTTTGGGCTTTGTGAGCATTACAGACATTACTGTTTCTAATCTAATTTTGAGGTCAAAAAGAGAAATACGGGAGGAAATAACCCAAAGCCATGCATTGCAAGAAATTTAAGGTATTATGATGACTAAAAAGACCATCAATCATGGCTTGAATGTACTGTATGTCACTTTAAAGTGCAGCGCTTGCCTGTCAACACACCTGTGCGCATATCTCGTACATAGTGAGGAAGTTTCGGAGATGTGTCTCTGTGGCTTTAAAAGTGCTAAAAGCAAAAATCACTTGATGGAACAAGTGCTGAAGTCATGTCTATGTGTTGTTTGGCTTTACTGTGCTGTAGTACAGTTGTCCAATGACCACTTCAGTGAGCCAAACACTCGAGATATAAGTGCATGTGTGTATATACACTGTGTACTGCAAAACGGGAGTTCTGAGATTGATGTGAACACCTTTGAGAAATGCTGGATGTGTTTACCAGTGGATTTCCACTGTACCAGGGGCTAATTCTGTAGGCCTTTACACTCTCACAAGTATCAATCTTCGCTGACCTGGCCTAGAGCTGCATCCTCCCATAGGAGAAACTCTCTCCTTCTTCCTCCCTCTCTTTCTGTCTCACACCCTCTCCTTCTTCTAGCCTTCTCTCTTACCACCTTCGCCTCCTCCTCCTCCACTTTCTCATTTCCATTCTCCTTCTCGTCCCACCCCGATGTCCCGCCCGCCCTCCTCCTTTCCCCTTTCCCTCCATCTCTCTTCCTCTATCTGACCTCATCCCTTCACTAAATCTCTCTCCTGTCAAGCGAAGCACCGGGAACGCGGAAGTTGGGAACTTGTGAGGAGTGAGATCAATAAAGCAAGGACAGGCAGAACGATCCGCCCAGAGACAATGTGTTTTGTGCAGAGGATGGGCACCGCAGGCCATAAATCCTGCCATCTAGGCCGTCGGCTGGGCAGAGAGCGTCAGTCGTCATCATCGTCCTCGTCATCTGGAGAGAGCAAAGGAGTCACTGTAAACAGTTACGTCAGTCGTCCCATCACTGCCAGAGGAACAGATAAATTCCTATTAGCAGGAGTGATGAAAGACACTTTGATGCACGTTCATGACGGAGCCGTGTCAATGAATTATGAGTGTGTTGTGTCATATATGCCATGACAACATACTGTAGATCAACCAACCAACAGATGACAGATATGTTAATCAAAAGCTACAGTAATATACACACACACACACACACACACACACACACACACAAAGAAGCTGAAAAATCCTGGCCAGAGCAACTTTTTTGGAGGGGTGTGTTTTTAATGTGCGTGCGCGTGTTACCAAAACCCACACAAAATATTTTGTTTATATTCCATACATAAATAGTAGGCTGTTTGGTCCCGTCCCAGCAGTCTTCATATTTCCTGGTGACATTATCAGCTGTCTCCATCGTGTGCAGAGCGGGAAATAAATTGCATTTTTGCCGGTGGTTCTGTGGCTGCAGAAGGCAGGAGGAGCATTATAATATAAAACATGAATAAACAAAATCACTCATGAGCAAATGTGCAGGAGCATGGGGAGGTAATCTCCTTTAGGCATGGTCCTTGAAATTAACTCAAAGAATCTGCACATGAAACGTGTTAAGAAGATTAATCAAATATTTCTCCTCCCCTGTATCCCCCCCCACCCACCCTCTCACCGCACCCACCCTTCCACCGGCTCTCCTATTCCATTCAAAGCATTCAAAGTTGGTTTTTTTTCCCCTTTTTTATTCAAACATTATGGCAATTATTTATTATTTTGCTTACTTGAGGAAGGCTGCTTGGCCACAGGTGAACTGGAGTGAGGTAAAGGATAACGCTATGTGTGAAATTGTCATATCATCTATTTTCTAATGTGGCTTAGGCTGGGCATGAGTGTGCCAAATGTGAGAGATGTGCATGGCGGAGAAAGCCCTGTATGGTGAGCGCAGGACCAGTGGGCTTGAATAAGCCAGAAAGTAAGCGAAGTAGGTAGATAATACGTTTAAACTTTGAAAACTGTAATTGGAAAACTTGAAAAAGCACACAGAAGAGAGGGCAAGCAGTGGGTCAGAGAATGTTGGTTGACTTTCACCGCAGACAGTCAGGAGTAAGTTTTACAATGTTCTCAATGACATACAGAGGGAACCACCTTTTTCTCTCAGCATCTTAGAAGTTTAATTTCACAGAAAATACGATCTACTGTATGCATATGTGCGTATAATTCGGTAATCCTGACTTGAAAACCAACGGGCAGTGTTTTGAATCGCAAAGAAGTATTTTTGTGACAGCCTCTGTATCAACCACACCGGGCATGCCATAAAGCATCTGTGTCCCAATGGTGGAATTTGCTGGATAAACATCATTCCCTGGAAGTCGCACCTCCTCGTGTCATAAATCAATTACGTGACGTGACGCAAGCTTCGTTGGAGGCTACAGTTGAAGAATACAGGATCAGATGCCACTCACATCGTGTCCTTTATCAAAAATGGCTGTCAGACATAAGCGAAGGTAAATCACTCATCTGTCCATGTAATCATGCAAATGTGCATTATCTTTCATGTCCCACACACCTCTTGTCACTCATTTATGCATGTTTTCTCCATACCTCATCGGCCACATCATGTTAGACAAATGCTGTTCAAAAATTTACAATGTCTTTTTTTTCCGTTTTTACAACAGGATATAAAAAGAATCAAGACACCAGTATACTGTGACCATTTTCTAACAATAACCTAAAAGTGAAAGCATAAAAAAAACTATCATCAAAGATCAGCCAGTGTGACAAAACAAGCCTCTGTGGCCTTCGGTTTCATATAAAATCTAGTCAGAGTGACAGAATTTTAAGAGGCAAAGTCACACTCAGTCCTTGGAATATGTTATGCTATGGTTTCAGCAGAGAGTATGGTTATTGGTATGGATGTATGGGAGATGGAAGGAGCGGCTGAGCTTGTGAAAATCCCCAGTGACCAGAGGATGTCAACGGTTGATCAGGCTGCAGCTTGGTATGGTCCACGATGACTGATGAGTTGGCAGTGGACCTTGGAGGTTTGGGTGATAGCCTTTCGGTGTGTGATTCACGGGGAGCACCCTGTGCCCTGACATCCTCTTACGCTGTGATTGAGTTCACAATCGTACGCCTTTCCACCCAAGTATATATGGCTCCCAAAGAAATAAATGGAAACTGCAATACAGTAGCTGTAGGAGTCATATACCCACTGCATTGATGAGATCATCTGTACTAATATCGTTTAAAGTATATTTTATTCTGTGTTGTCTGCTTATAGTTATGCATAATTATGAATGCATCGTAACTGGGTAAGGCTGATTTTATCAACAGTAAGGTCAATGTTTCTTCTCCACCCTCAAGCTGGGATTGGACTGGATTTAATTTTGAAAGAGACTTTCTGCTGTTAGAGCCCAAGCACAAAGTGGTGTGAAAGTTCTCTTTGATCTGCAAGATCAGTAAATTAAATTTTTGAGGGGTCTGAGAACTCCAGCTAAAGTGTTTAAAGAAAATCATATTTCACTGGTAGTATGGATGTAGCAAAAACGGCCTAATAGAGGCCTCTAAAAAGGAAATCAAGCATTTGGAAAATAACCATTAAATGTTAAACATTAAAAAGGCAAAAGAAAATGTCATGTTAAAAACAGAAATCATAAATAAATAAATAACCATAGAATAGAGTCCAGATCTGAGAACATCTACATTAGTTTGATCATTACAGCTTATAAACAGTACCAGTGATACATTAAAAAGACAAATCATGCTAGCTATTAGGTGGATTTCTTAGTCAGCCATGCCCCTATGCTTTTAGTTACATCATCTTGAGCCAGTAATGGACAGATGCTCAAAGTGATATCAAGCTCTCAGCAAGACAAAGTGTAAAATATATATTTAGTCATTACCAGGTCTTAAAATTAAGTAAATACAACCTCAGATGAACAACACATGTTGTACTACAACATTATTATTATGTACTTAACAAAACCATTAAGAGAACTTGTGAACAGTATTATTTCACATACTGCAAAAGCATTATGTGAAACTTGGCTTAGCTTTTGTTAAATGAATAAGGGAACGGTGTAATATGTCTGGATTTTACTTTTTCTGGGTTTTTAGTTGATCTGAAGGTGCCTTTACTTAATTTAATGACCTGCTGGTTTACATTATATCCTGATGCACAAAACCAAAGCATGAGAGTGAAAGAGTGTACTTTCTTTTTACTGTGACTGAATAGCTCAGACAGCTCCTTTCTTAAATGAACATCAACTTTTACCTTTCAACAGTTTGTCCTTGTTTATCCTTTGAATCCTTTAAGCACTAGCAATAAACACTGATGTCAGTGATGTCAGCATCCTTGTAATCAATCTCATCATCTCCTCCGTCCACCACCTTCTCTCTGTCATGTTACCAATCAGTGAACTCCTTGAAACACTCAGGTCCCTCAAGTGCCTCAGCAGGCTGATTGTATCCTTCTTGCCAGACCTCTGGCAGAGCATTTGATATCATGTAAAAAGAGGATTTGCACAAATAACTCTATAATCTCCAACAGCCCGTAATGGGTGACGTAACTGTTGCTGTTAGTGAATAACAAGGCAATATGGAGGTGAGTCATTCCTCAGTGAGGATAGGGTCTTAGCCAAAGACTTTAAGCAGATAAACCTGTTTGAGCTAATGAATTGGCAGATTTTGAGATGTCATCCGAGATTTCTCGCACTCATGCAAATGGCAGCAGGACATGCTGAGGAAGGGCACTCGAACGCATCAGCATAAAACCGTTAGTCAATAAAGGAATTAGAGAATATGCCATTTTTACAGCTCATATGATGTTAAATCTTGTTACAGCAACTTTATTACAAACATAAGAGGCATACAATAAAGACAGCTAACAGTCTTTGATGTAATAAAGAGCTCCAGCTTGCACGACTAGCCGGTTGCTGTTACTAATATCAAAGCAACACTATCAGCACAGGAACATTTGTTTGTCACAACTGCGCCCTTATTAAGGGTGAAATTAACTGTGTTTAAAGTAAGTGAGAGCTGCAAGCTGAACTCCTCATAGTGCTAGAGCTGTGGACAGAGATAGGAATCAGTAGGAAAGGAACGAATGCTACGTCTGTCCAGGCCTCAGATGTTCAATGTGAGAGCCGCTCGTCTTATCAGGCCCCTGAAATGGCCCTCTAATTGGGGACATGTTTCGACCAAATGTGTATAAATTGGCTGTAATTGCTTTTGTATGCATGGAAATGCTAATTTTCCTCTATAATGGCTATCACGAGAAACATGCAAACTAGTTTACTGGGTTCCTATATCACGAACGAGAGAACAATAAATAGATGCAGAACATGTGCACAAGTCCCAATCTAAAGCGAATGAAAATTTGAAATGGAACTACTATATCTCATCCTTGAGTGCTACTAAAGGCAAAAAGGCAAAACATACACAACTGTGGCCTCCCCATCCCATGTTTTCTCTCCAGTGAGGGAAATGTGGACATTAAATGTGGCATCGGAGCACTTTTGCGAGGCAGTGCACCCACTTGAGATGCTGACTGCTTGTGATAACTCCTGGGTTCAATGTCCCATAGGCAGAGCTTTGAAATAATCCATTCTCCATACAGATTTCTCCCACTGAAGCTGCTTTATCCCATTATCACAGGCATTATACAAATGTATACTGCTGTAATCCACACACTTAGAGCCAGATGCTTTTGGAAAAAGCTGTGTGGTTGATGACAAACAGCTCCTTCTACAGTATAACACAAACAAAGTCGCTCTGAAATGAGTCAATACATGCAGTGGAGATGCTCTACGTTCACAAAAAAAAAAAAAATGTTTGCAATATGTGTTTGTTTTTGTGTGGATGTGCAAGGAGCAAATGCATGTTTGCAGCAAACTAATTTCTGAGGGAGATGTTGCATGTAGCAAACTTGGTCTCGGCCGTATGGGGGTGTTTAACATATCCAAGGTCTCCAGCAGAGACACACAGAGACACAAGCGGGTCATGGGGGATGCTGATAGCTCTGTGAACTCAGCAGGTGGTTGAGCGCAAGATGTGATAACTAGATGTTCTCAATGACAACAGTGGTGGAGCTGCTCTGTCCCTAATGTGCTGTATTTGCTTAATAACACAGCAGGCTGCAGAGGTCTGGGTGTGATGAGGAAGATCCCCACCACCACCACCAGTAAGAAACACGGAAGAATGCATGCAAACATCCCTGACATGCCCTTCAGGCCATGTGACCCATGAAGAGCAAATAAAAAAGACAGAAAGAAATACAGAAAAAATGTCAGACAGAAAGAAAGAAAACATCATTGAGAAGAACAAAACATTATAATAAGCATATTATATGTTCTTTTTTGCTCTATATTTGAAAATAAGCAGGTATCAGACACTCTTTTTGTTCAGGCAGCATCTTGCAGATATTATTGTTAAGGTGAAGCTTGCCAACTGATTTATGAGATTTATGCTTCATTGACTTGCGCAGTGCTCGGGGAGACATCATCCACTGGCAGATGTGCCCGCTCACCATTCTCTGCCACCACTATAATTGACATCTGCATGTAACAGAATGGCAGCAGCACCAGTCTGTGCCATGTTTCTGGGAAATAAGGCAGAGAATAAGCAGAGCACATCCTGAGAGGTTTGCATCAAATGTCTGTCTAATGCCTGTGAGTGCTCCGGCATTAATGGAACATATTATGCTTCAAATTGTGGAATCATATACAGCAGCTGTTGATCCAATTTGGATGTGGTGCTACAGCTAAAACAAGTCCCTCCAGGGAAGAATGTCTACTTTGTCTATATGGCAAGATTTGGATCTCTTCAGCTGCCATTCGGGGTGCGTTTCATGACTCTATGAAAAAAAATCCTCCATTATTTTAAAGAGGATAAAGACAAGCCTCTGCGGACAGAAATCCAGAACTAACTACAATGGAATGATCAATACAACAAAGCAATCTACAAAGACTTACAAGCCAACACAGCCCAGTGATTAAATCCATGCAAGTGTAGAATGTCATTGGTTAAAGTCACAAAGTTGGCCGATGTCTTAATTTTTATTGCTGGGTTTTTTCCACTTTTTACAGTAAATTGTATTTTACAGAGGATCAGATGTTCTTGTTTTTAAAAATATACACAGCAGAATTTCCACAAAGATATGATTTGTTTTTGTGCAGCTCCTAGTAATATAGTAATATATACTTTAAAAGCTGTTGCTGAAGATATAATGCTTTTTTTTTTTTTTCAAATCTTGAGTTATTGCATACACACCGGACAAAATTAACTTCTACCTTCAACTGGGATTAAGTACAGCAACCATAACTAATCAGATTTCAACAACGGAGAGAAATCTTCGAGATTTACTGTGGGCTCCCCTCCATTTGGGGTTAATGAGTGTCTTCCACAGCCTCCTCATAGCTATTTCATACCTTGGGGATTTGAATAATTCCCATTGATAGTTTCAAAATCTCAAATGAGACAGGATTAATCAAAAGCGGAGAAAGTAAAGCTGATGAGGCTGGAGCGGTGCGCGAGGATGAGGAAGTCAAAATCATGAGGAAGGTGACTGGTTATACACAGTGGGCAACACATTCATAATGTTTTAATGGCTGCTGGGGGTCTGTGACTAAAACTGTATAAGTAGCTTCACACAAAAGCCTAATGATATTTAGAGCTCAAAGTATGCTTCCCCATTTTAATCAAAAGACGTTTCCGCATGCTGTCGCTGTCATTTTTAATAAAAAGTGAAGACAGCCCGTAGAATCGCACCTTTTTTTCTCATGCACTAGTAAGTTTAGAATATGGGCTATTCATTATCATACTCCTTAATTGGCAATTGGCTATTCTACTCATAGTTTCATCTTTTTATTTCTTTTTTTTTTAAGGCAGAGGAAAAAAGGAGCGCTTTGTCAGACGAGCGAGACAAGCAGTTGCTTAGGTTCCGGTCTGAGCTACAGCTTGAAAAAAAAAAGTTTTCTTTTTAAATAGAAAGAAAAGCTCAGGCAAATCAAACTGTTAGACTTGCTTTATAAATATATTTTTAAAAAATGCACCAATATGACAAAAAGGTGCATTTGCAAGTATTTCACTTTAATCGCACTAAGGTCTGAGCTGTTCAGAACAAACACTGTCTGTATTCTCACTTCTATTCATTTGTCATAGACATGTCAATTTCTTTATTCTGCTGAAAAGCATGCAGCGCTCAAGCATTTGCAGGGTGGTAGCCCTATGTGATATGGGCAATGGTATTTAAGTGCCCTTGGATAAATCATTTACATCAATTCAGTTACTGATGAGGCATGAATACATATGGTGAATTTTGTTCAGACATGATTTATTTTAATTGTCACACTGGGACCCACTATTACACTGCTGCACAATGGGTCACTGCATTAGAAAATTAAAGCAGAAGCTCTAATTTGAAATCTATTTGTAAATTCTGGCCTGTGGAATAAAGATATGCTGAGTGCTTATAAATGCCATTCCCAACTGGAATGAACTTATTCCAAACTGGAAAAGAGTCACCTGGGTGCATGACTCCATCCCAGGTGCACTCTGCTGCCACTGTGCTCGGTCTGAGGGAACTCAAATTAAGCTGTAGCAATGGCACACGTCTTACATGAATGAGCATACATTTGTGGTGTCTGGGGTGCAGTGTGGGTTGTGAGGTCAGCACGTGTGTGGCCTGCCAGAGGCTACTTATGTTCAGGATTTCATGAGCTCTATTTCCATGGATCATTTAATATTTTCACTCATCTACTTTGGGTGATATATACGTGCAAGCTGCAGCAGTTGCTGTTGGCAGTGATCCTTATAGAACCTGGGACTTAAGCAATTAAAGTTCCCAAACTACTATGTAATCATATTACTTTGTGATGCTACACTTCTGTTGCAGTTTAATAAAGTATTATTTTTAAATTAATAAAGTTTTATCTCAGTTAATATTAAGAAATAGCTACCATCTAATCTGCTTATTGTTTGTTGTTGGCTCGCAACTACAACATAAAAAGTGGGAAAAAAATGATAACAGACTTTCCAACTTTAGTTTCAGACTGCTCCCAGAAGATGCACTCCCGGGTTTCATAGCTACTGGCAGACAGGGCGAGACCCCACAACCTTGTCTGACAGGTTGAGTGCATGGAATAGCTTATAAAATTGCTCTTTCACATGGCCTTTACTCCGTTGTTGTCAGCAGTGTCTTCCCTACTTTGATGCTTTAAACAGTTTGGGATTGTAGTTCCAGACGAACGATGTGCTAACTGTACCCAATTTAAAACAGAGGTCGCGATGGTGATGGTGTTCTGAAAAGTACAAGCATATGCATACACAAATATCCACTTATTAAAGGCGCATGAAATATGGATACGGGATATGGTTTGTAACTAAAAGACTAAATTAAGGTTTAATATTCAAGACACTTTATTGTCATTATGCAAGCATAACGAAATTATAGAAACTCTCACACATGCTGCGTAACATTTAAAGGTGTAGTAAAAAAAGAAAAAAGAATATTGTATTTATACATAAATATAGATTAGTGTGTAATTATGTCTTACAACAATGATGCATTCTCATAAACATATAATTAATTTCTTAAAATGCAATTTTATCCCATAATATTTAAATACATTCTGACTAATTGTTTTTCATATATGTGGCTAGAGACCAGCCACGTGCATGAAAGACCAAAGGTGGAGGAGAAGTGAAATCGTTCATGTGCTGTGGAGGGACATTTCAAGTCATGACAGCACCTTCAGATTCAAGATCATCACTCCCATATTTCACTGTCAGAAAAGGAATCCCCGTCACCAGAGAGACGAAATTGCGAGGAACAGAGACAACCCCACCAGCAGTCTTAACAAAATGTCATCTTCTTCCTCCTCACCTCAAGCCTCATCTCCTGTACTGAAATCAGAGCACTAACACACAAAAACATGCATAAATATAATAATTTGTTGCTGATTACAATTACTTATTGTTGGCAGAGCAGGCATGTTACCTTTCCATCTCTGGACACCTGACAAGCTGGCCAACGGAAGCGGCATCAAGACCACAAAGCTCCTTACCAAGTTCCACTCCAGATCTAGCACCCTGAGGTTGAACATTGAGTGGAAGGATGGAGGCAGAGCTCTACTGAGTGTCAGAAACACTACTGAGGATGAACAACAAAGATCCATAAATACATCAGAAAGATGATCATATGCTTAGTGAATACCTCAGGCAGCAGAAACCCAAGAAAGATAAGGAGCAAGAACTGAAACCAGCGTGGAAAGACAGGCAACTGCACAGCATGCGCCGCCAGCAGATAGAAAAGGTGGCTGATATCAAGTAAGTGGGAGTGAAAGACAGCACAGAGGCACTAATCACAGCAGCATAGGAACAAGCCCTGAGCTTAAGAGGCATGAGTCTACTACACCAGATGAGATTCCAGGTGCTGACTGTGCAGAGGTGCCCCAGATACAATCCAGCTCATAACAGCAGGGTGCAAGATGCTAACAGGCAGGGAACACTTGGTTGGAACACCAAAGCCAAGTGGCTGGTATATCTGTGCCCAGTGTGGCCTGGAAGGCCCGAGGTCAAAATGGGAGACGATTCCCGGGGTGGTGGAGACTGACCGAGCTAAGATCCTGTGGGACTTCCAGATACAGATGAACTAACTGGTGATAGCTAACCAACTGGACATGGTAGTGGTGAACAAGCAGAAAAAGAAGGCCATAGTGATAGATGCAGCCATGCCAAGTGATAGCAACACCAGGAAGAAGCTTTAGCAATACCAAGAGAAGGAACTAAAGAAAGTGTGGAAGGTGAAGGCAACATTGTTCCTTGTGGTAACTGGAGCACTCAGAGCAGTGACCCCCAAGCTAGATTGGGCATACGTATATAGCATATTAGGACTAAAAATGAGAATAGACATTATAGACAGATGTCACATGATGAGCATTTCATGAACCCAATAATTTGTAGACATAAATGTCTTGTTACAATCGCTATTGCTGCAGTTGTCAGTGCTGTTGGATTCAGATTGGATTCTGGCATAAACATGGCTGGTGGTGTTAAGAAACTTCCATTTCCAATAAGAATGGGAAATTATTCCTACAGTTTGCTTTCAGAAGCTCTGCACAGGCAATAAGGATTCTGGAGTTCATGTCCCCTGTAATGTCTCTTCCATTATTATTTATCAGTGTATCCATTTTCATCCGCTTATCCAATTCGGGGTCATGGTGTGGCTGGAGCCTATCCCAGCTGATAGGACGAGAGGCAGAATACACCCTGGACATGTTGCCAATCTGTCACAGGGCTAACACAGAGAGACAGACAACCATTAATTCTTGTATTCACACCTACAGCCGATTTAGAATCACCAGTTAACCTAACATGCATCTCTTTGGGCCTTCTTGCTGTGACACAGTTGTGCTAAACAATTATTATTTAATTTTGTTTTGTTTTTTTCAGTCAATGGTCAGTTTAATGACCAATAAAATAACTGATTCATTTGATCAGTCTACTGTCTAGTCAATTTTAAACAACAAGCATAGATATTTTAAGCAACTAGTTTTGAGCTATGGCTATAACTGAGCAAATTCTCACCAATCCAGTGCCATATTCTGTGTTTGCATCCACTATCATACTGCCATTGGGATCAAATCAGGTGAAGAAGTGCCCGACATAGATAGGATTTCTTGGAATGCTTGCGTGCTGTTTAGTGTATCAGTAACACAGTACCATATATAAATAAATAAATGAACAATTCTGAATTAATAACAGCAGGCCTTCCTGTCAAATCATTTTCAGTCTAATCAAATTTTCCATCATATTCTGAAAGCAAAATGAAGCAAGATGAGGCTTGTAGATTGAGTAGCTAAATGCTATAAAGGATACACATATAACAAACCCTCTGACACACTTAAAGCTCCAACAGAGCTACCTTTTTTAACATTCATAAAAACAATAACGAGACTTATTCAAAAGCATGTTTTATGTGCATAGTGAAAGGGTGATCATTTCCACACCACCTGCAAAGAGACTTTCCTTTATTCTGTGAGGACTTTGAATATCATTTTTATAATAGACCTATGCATCCTTTCTCTTCTAAAGCAAAAATCACTTGCTTCCGAATGTTTTTCTTTCCCCTTTTTTTTTTGCGATAATGATCATGCATAAGCGGAGTGAGCAGTGAGTCTGAAATAATGAGATCCCATTTCCCTTTCATTCTACCCTTGCCTTCCAATAGTAAAGTCAAGTTTAAGTAGAGAGAGAGGATGATAGATTAGTTGAGAGGGTTTTCTGACAAGAGAGGGAGATAGAGCGAAAAAAGAAACCAAGGAACAGCAGCTGTTCCATCAAACTTGGATAAAAGTGCTGCGTAATGCGCCCTGCTTTTGAAATGATGTACTATATCTAGATCCCCTATTGATATCAACAACAAAGGAGGAAGTCCAAATGAGATCATGACAATTGAAAAAATTCCCTGGAATGTCATTCAAATCTAAAAATAAAAGATAAGGCAAATCAATTATCCGGTTTGTGGCCTATAAAACAAACTGTACGAGAGCACGTGGAGCTCGAGAAACACAGCAATAAAGTGAGCGTGTCAGGGCTTCTGAGGAATAGTAGCGATGATGAGCATGAGTATTTGCGTAATCTTTCAAATGTCATTTCATCATATGTGCTTTGTCCCCTCAGAAAGTCAAAACTCACCAAATAAAATGTCAGGATTTACATATACAAACATGCCTACTGTGATGCTTAGGTTTCTCAATGTCAAACACTATCTTCTAATGAAACCTCTGCATTATCTGATTACATGAGTGCATGAAGGAGACTTATCTGGCTAAAAAATGGATTTTTCCTCATATTTCACGATTCTCATTTTGTTAAAAACAACAACAAAAAGTCTTTTAATGAGGCCTTTAACATTTGTTGTCATTAAACCAGTTAGACATACTGGCTTACAAACTAGGCTTGAGGTCCTACTGGATACATGTGAGGATGCAATTGTCCAACACAGTCAGACTGTGCGATATCTGGCCTTTAACCTTCTGGCTGTGAGTTTGTGTGAGTTGGAATTGCGCTTAAACACCGCAGCTAATACAGTAGTTACTACTTGCATGTTTGCTGCCTCCTGCATCTTCTATCCAAGCGGTTCCTTTACACTAAAACGTAGATCTTTCCAGTAGCGCGAACGTATCGGAAACCAGTTATTTCCACCTGCACGATGCATGTGAAAAAGTATAACTGAGAAAAAATTATTTCACATGCACTATTTTGTGTGTGAAAATGGGTCTGACTACATGCATTTCCATTAATAGTCTAAACTAAGACTGTTTTTTGCGTTATACTGGTACAGTCGCCTGTGTCCTCCGGAACTTAGCTTCCATCTGTCTCTTCCTCTTTTGTGCTCTCTTTCTCTCCCCCATCTGTGTGCAGGGTTTAAGTGAGAGTAACTAACCAGTGTCTTCCAGGAGCGGGTGTGGTCCAGGAAGGAACCAGACATGAGCATGTGCTTTCCGTCTCCGACTACTGGCAGTATTTAAACCCAGCACTCATCTTCACTTGCTGCCAGATTGTTAACCTACTACATGTGATTGCTCAGGCTGACTGCCAGTTAGCTTTATGTTCTACTTACCTGCAAGTCTTGTAATGATAGATTTGTATTTACCTGCTCATTTCCTCCTCCTAGAGAATCCTGTCTTGTGTGTCTGTTAGAATACCCTCCTGTGTTCCTACCTGACACACTTTCCCACACACTTTCTATAAACAAACTGGCTTCGGAGACTTGGTGATTAACAGCTGAAGCTACATCAAGGCAGGAGGATGAAAACCTGTTTTTGGAAGGAAAGTCTAATGTAATTTAACAACATTAACAGGTTTGGACATTCTGCCTTAGATGAAACTTCAGAGGACTTAGTTAATCGAATAATAACATTACTTACCTGAGTTCAGTAGAGAAAACTTGAGATGACTTTTTGTAACAAGTACTGACCTGTGTTGAACACAGAAAGTCTTTCATTTACTTCTGTTGTTGTAAAATTAGAGTTTGTTCATTAAACCTTGTGAAACTTCTCCGCATGTCTTGCGTTTGAGTCCTCTCAGTGAACTGTGACAAATAGCCTCGTGCAAATGTGAAAGGAGTAATAATCTTCTCGTGCTACATGGCAGGAATCAAAATATTAACAAGTAAACATCTGTTCATAGCAAAGCGGTATAACACAAAATGAATACTATACAGAAATACTGCACAGATTTAAAAAAAAAAAACATTGCTTGTGCGCATCATTGACATAACTGATGATCAATATCCATATGCCAGATTTTTGTTTAAACACTGAGAATTGGGGTGAAAAGGCATCTGCATGCTTCTTTTGAAATCAGCACTAAAACTTCACACATTTTCCTCTTCTTTCCTTTTTTGTTCGAATACAAAAAAAAGACTCAAAACTACATATCTCAAAATAAGGTTTGAATCATGTGAATAAATGTGTTTTGGATTTCTGTACTGCAGTGGGTCTCAGTGCTTTTCCACATTTCAGATCTTGTGACTGGTTCTCAGATGTGCTATCCAAGTCATGGATGAGCCAATATGGAAGTCAAATCGCCTGCCTGATAATCAGTAATCCACTATGGCCTGACCGCTGACCCTTGCTGACCTCCTTGGAATTAATTTTGCGCTTGAACCAAAAGCAGGTGCAAATTAATCAAACATATCAACAGAAAACAGAAGAGGAGCTAGAGAATGACAGAGAGATAGGAGCAAAAAAGGAAAAAACAGGCCAGCATTTGGGTTCTAGTGAAAGAAAGTATTTAGCCAAGGGAAAGATAGATGGTTACAATGACTTACTTTGATAGAACATCTGTAGGATAGCAGGAGAAAATGACGAGTGCCTTGTGAAAAGCTGTAATTTAATAGCCTAATTTCCTGCCCAGCTCGGCAGAAATATCTATCTGACACTGACAGCTGATGAAAATGCACCAGGATTTGATTTTCTCCCAAGTGGAGAACAAGTTCAGGCCTATCTCTCTCGGTCTGTAAAGTCCCGCAGGCGATAGTCTGCATGTGTGCGTCAGTGAGAAGAAAGAGACAAATTCTAGCTGTGGTTGCTTCCTCCGCGGGGCTAATAACAAATTTAGTGATAATCGTCATGTTTTAATTGATGTTTCCGCTCTACTGACTGAAACCACCGGTGGATTACATCAGGGCATAAAACATACGAGTACTTTTGTATCTGCGTGGCTCACCATTTCCTTTTTTGCATTGGTTTGCTTCCAATCTGTCCAGTGCTCAAGGCTTTAATGCACGGCACAGGCGGTCCACCTCTGGGACAGCACAACCTGCTCATAGTCACCGCATAAAGTAGGTGGTATATGCTGTCCCATCTCCCCACCGCCACTGCTGGAGTGGGTAAAAAGTAGCAATATACAAACAGCAAGCTGCTCGATTGCCCAGCAGCCCCCCTAGTGTGGTGTGCTACAGAGAGGACTAATGTATTTATAACCCCTCTCATATGTGCTCTGGGAACAAATTAGAGACAAATGAGGCAGGATTCCTTTGCTCGCCCTGGAATGACATGAAATTAGGGCAGCAATGTTTTCAACTGCAACATATCAAAGCAGCAAACTAATGCAACTTTAAATATGCCTGCAGACGTGTCTATACAATATTCTGTGCCATATTTTACACTCAAAGTATAGCGCAATTACAGTGTGAATCACAAACCTTGCTGAAGTGCCTATTTAGTGATCTAGTGAAAAGGGTACTCACGAACACAAGGACACAGCTGCAGAAAGCAACAGTATCATGGTTAAATAACCTGTATGTATATAGTCGAACTATATCAGAAAATTAGAGTTACAGTACAAAAACAGGTTGTTCAAGTGTCTTAAAGGACAAAAGAAGACACAAGCTGATGAAAAACTAAACACCAAGATGAATGTATAACCATAGTTATTTAGTTGCACTGGTAATTCATACTGGCACTTGGTTTGTCTGCTCTGTATTTCAGCTTGGGCATCTGATACCTCTCTTACAACAGTATTTAGGCATCAGTTCTCATCACTGTTGCAACATCTGGAAAGGGATTTAATGTTGTGCAAAAGAAAAAAAAATCCATCCAAATTGGATTGATGTTTAACAGCATCCAATACAGATACTCGGTAGCATCCTCAGTGAGGACCGGACCTCCATCCAATTAAAGTACTGGACTGGTTCATTCCGATGTTTTCAAGATTTCTCTGAGGGGATTTGTTTCCAGGCAACATTATAAAGTGAGCTTCTATCTGAATTCAAATTGTCTTTTTCAAAACTTAATCAGGTAGTTTTGGTTCATAAATCTAACCAAAGCAGAGAATAAAAAGTAAACCTGTTCAGTTTGGTGGCATTATTATTACAATTTCTATTTAAATTCATACTTTTGGAAATAATTTTAATTTCTGTACATTTCTTACGCTATATTTCTCTAATGTCTGTCTTTGTTGTAGTTTTATATTTATAGTTTACTGTGGTTTTATGCAGTTGAATGTTGTAAATCTTGTCTGTGCAACAACAGAAAATGGTTGGAAACGAGCAAAAGATATTCACTCTATGTACTGCACATCATTCTGAACTGCGTTGTCCCTTTTAAATTAAAAAAAAAGGGAAATATGCCATCACCACCTCTGCCTTTGTTACTCTGTCCTTTTTTAAAACAGAAGCAAAAGTCATGATTTGTCTTTTCTAGCTAGCAAACACAGCAAACAGTGTTAGCTTATGGCTAATACTGAATGTGTAATCTGTAATTAATAATTTAAATTGTAGTTTTTGGTGTTTTAGGGGACGTTCAACTCAGCTTTTGACTCATTCCAGTATTTCTTCATCCTACCACTCTATTGCCATCTGTTTTATAGAAAGCCACTAAAGCATAAATCATTTCCAAAGACATTGCAACACATTTCTGTTGTTGAGTTAGTTGTAGTCATTTTTAAAAGTACTACTATTATTCTCCACTAATACTGCTATTACAGAATGTAGTTATTTAGATCACAATCCTAGTACAGCAGACACCAAATATCATATAAAATGTGGCAAAAACTGTTATATCTGGACATACTATAGGCTAGAACGACACAATGGTGATAAATCTTTTGACACGGATGCTGTTATATGAAGAAAAAAAAACACAGACCTCTTCAGAGTGACAGAGAATGTCACATT
Source organism: Neolamprologus multifasciatus (assembly GCF_963576455.1). NCBI lineage: Eukaryota > Metazoa > Chordata > Actinopteri > Cichliformes > Cichlidae > Neolamprologus > Neolamprologus multifasciatus. Next base: position 17,264,831 of record NC_140457.1, on the reverse strand, counting down.
TTCCATAGTTCACTTCGAGATACACAATGTCTGCTCAGCAACAAACAACAAACTCTCTATATATGTAAATCAGATCAATAGGATATCCATACAAACGGCCTGCAGCTGTGTGTTGCCATCAAGCAGCTCACCTAATGTAATAAGGAACATCAATAGTTGATTTTCAAACCTAGTGGTGCAGAGAAAGAAAACGAGGATGATGAGATTAGCACAGCTTGGCTCCAAAGTTGAGCTCCATTTTATAAACAGTCACAATTAACACAGATTGTCATTATACAGCGGACAATGGGATGAGTTGGGGAGAACAGATTAATAACTTCACAGTGTGAGTCAAAATGCACTGCACAGCAAAGACACACTCATGCTTGTATCTCAGAGTCACACTGATATTTGGACATTAGGATATGATAATTACTTGTGATAAACTGAAAGGCTCGCGTGCTTATTCCGACGCTGATGCGCTGAGGTTTACACGTCCGTGGCATGTTGTTTTTCAAAAGCAGCATTATGCGGTTTGACAATTACAGGCACTATATGATAACACATTAGCAGGTGTGTTCTCTGGCAAAAATACCTCCATTAATGGTACATCCTGAGATATTTTCCCAGAGGTGGATTAGGCACGTTCTTAACTAATTATGGATTCGCTATGAAAATTTAGATGCTTATGTTGTCACGTGTACGTTAGCTGACACACAATTAACTGACTATTATTTAGCTTATTTCTAGTTGTAGCAAAGATATTTTTGATATGTTTTTTCTATATTTGTAGGTATGCTTTTACTGCATTGGTAGTGTATTTCAGATCACCGATATGCTGAAAAATGAGCCTCTTGCTAATCAGAGGGTACTTTTCTGCATTCATAAATTCCATCAGTTTTATCAGTATCCTCAAACCCAACCATGACAGAGCCTCCACTGGGTTTTACAGATGGCTGTAGACACATACTGTTGTAACCTCACCTCACCTCCTCCTTGCATACAAATTTTATCTGGCCATACCTCTTTTCTCCTTTACCCTTTCTTACAAATGACTTCTTGATAGCCAAAATTAAGCTGAGATCATTTCCGATGATCTTTCCTCAATCACTTGTCCAGTATCTTTAGTTTTTGAAGGACACACTGCACGTCATGCAAACCTTTTGTTTAGGATTCTTTTTTTAAAGTTTTTTCACAGATATCGGGTGAAAGTGTCCCTTCAGCATCCCTAGTACTCTTCTATATGTATGCTTTTGCATCAAGGTAACAGGAATCATCGGCATAACTTTGTGTTGAACATTGGGGGGGTCAAGAGCTCTGTCTAAATAAATATATAAAGCTGGGTAAATTCCCAGATGATTAAACATGCAACTATTTTGCTGGAAATACCTGAAATGAGTAAATAAAATCAACAGCCTATTTATGCAAGATAATTCATCATTTTATTGGGGGGGGGGTTATATTGGTTGGGTCCGATTATTGGGGGGGGGGGGTCATAACCCCCCTAACCCCAATGGAAATTACGCCCCTGACAGGAATACCTGAGACACCAGCATCATCTTTAGAGAAACAAAATTTAACATTCTGAGAGGAAAACAAGCTAAAAATACTGGATTGGTGTAAATTTGTAGCATTAAGAAGATCTTAATAAGCTGTGATCTTTTTGCTATGATTATTTCTTCTACATTAAGTTTAAGACATGAAATGTAACCCCGATATGTCGTGTCAAAATAAGAAAAGCTTCACATATAACATGGAATTATTCTACTGCTCGTTTTGTAATCTTGCTTTACTTTCACTTCATACATCAGCTCTTCCACAAGGTCAGACAAAGTGAGGCCATTAGAGTGTACTGTGTACTTATAAACATCCCTTTTTGCACAGCCAGGGGCTGTGTACTGAGTGTTTTACTAGAGAAATGTGTCTGAGGAAAAATGAAGTCTTATGCCTTCTTTCTCCCTCTCACTTGCATTGGATTAGTCATTGCTTGGTGAATCCGGCATTTGTCACTGACACAGTAAGAGCCTATCGCTTCATCGCTGGGTTAATAAAAGGAGAAAAAAAAACACTACTTTGGTGTCCTCAGGCCAGCAGAATGTCAATTCATCTACAATCAGCAAGTGGAAAACCACCTCCGGTTTGTTTTTTTCTTCCTGTTTTTAATCTTAGTTCATAAACCTTCCGCTTCCACTGCAGTCAGCTGCATACATAAAAATAACTTACGATGAAAACATGTGTATTTCACGACAGAAAGAGAAAAGAAGACCAATAGAGCTGGAGAATAAAACTTAATTTAAAAGTAAATATGTGTTTATATAGCTGTGAGTAAGTGGCCTTGCATGTTACAGAAGCTATGTCTGCTTTAATTGTGTTTGGTAATGTGTTTTTCAAGTGCCGTTATTGCTATTCATGGTATTCAAGCAGGAGCAAATGGCTTCTGCTGCCCAAGAACACATAATTGAGGAGCCAGAGGAAGAGTATGGCAGCAAAGAAATAAAACAGAGCTTGAAGAAAACAGCCAGAAAAATTACGGATAGAGAGAGAAAAGAGGAAGACGAATATGCTTGGAAAGTGTTCAACCACACGCCTCCAATTCATAATTAACTTTTTAGAGCCTTCACAAAGCTTCGGGCCTGAGGCTCGTGCCAGCAGAATTATTCCTTTTCACTGGCAGATGTGACTCTGTGGTGTTTCATTATGTTTATTTACATGTTTTCTCAGTGACGGCCGTGCATGAGGTAGTCTGAGGAAGCACGTGTTGCCAGCGGATCGACAAGCACACACTTTGTCTGCAGGAAAGATACAACAGTCACAGATAGGAGAGCACTATGACTTAATGATTGGTAAATGGGTTACAGCTTGCCTGGACATTAAAAACATATTACTTTCTTCATTTTTATCTTTGTCTTTCTCCTGCACCTTACTTTAAAATCATTTCCTCAGCATGTGGGAATGTTATTAGGCAGTCCCTTCTAATTTTAGTCGTAACACCTAAGGCAGCCACCAGGTGAGTAGGATTGTGACTATTAAAATGCTAATTGCGCAAATTAGACAATTGTGTGTCTCTCAGCAAGTCAGGAAATCGTTGCCTACTTTTCTGTGTAGTTAGTAAATCATTGTCAGGATGGGTCGGTTAACAGTGTTGATTCATTGCAAGGTTTGAACGTAACACTAGCTTAATGAAGAGAAAGAGGTGAGTCATGCACCAACAGCTTGGAGACACTTTAAGTAATGATATGAAAGGTATTCCTTGTTTTTCACAATAAAAAACTGAGAAATTAAATCTTTCAAGTCCACTGATGTCCCCCATGTCCTAAGGGTCTCTGTTCTAATCACTGACCAGCGGAGGCTGAGTGGTTGGCACATGGCCCTTGTTAATCCTTTCCTTTTCTGTGCAATAAATTATGCATCAGAAAAAGCTTTTTCCACCTCAGTGAATGTGTCCCTTAATCCCTGGCTCCTAAAACCAGTTTAATCTGAACTAAGTCATTAAAACAGTAAAGGGATATCACAAAGGACTTTCAAGCCAATTGGCTTAACGGTAACGTGATTAGATCATTGATCTCTCGGCAAAGCCTTGGGCTTCCAGGTGCGAAATGACTATTTAATGAAATCAGAGAAATCTCGTTACTAGAAAATTACTGATCAAAGTTAAGACCAGGTGACTGGGGTGGCATTGGTATCCATGTATCTGGGCAAAGGTATTTATTCTCTAGATCCCCTCTTGACATTACCAAGAACGTATGGGGCCAGAATGAGAGATTGCGTTCCTAATCCTTTACCAGTCATTATCCATACCTCTGTGCATCTTTAACAGGGATTGCAGCGTTGGGCTGTGATAGTGATCACCACTGCGCAACGCCCCACCCCCGAAAGCACAGAAAAGAGGAAGCCTAATGTCATTACTACCTGATTAATGAGTATTGCAGCTTACCACCTCCTTTTAGTTGTGTTATATACTGTATACATGTGTAGAAATTCTTAAAATTCCAGTTATCTCACCTAAACATGCCAGTGGCAAGGACATATACAGCACCGCACCTAAAATGTATCCTTACCGGCACCTAACCTAACTAAATCTAAAATCACATAGTGGTTTTTGATTGTCCTATCCTTTTGCTAACAATAAATAATTATATCACAGAAGACCTCTTTTCCAATTAATGAGAAGAGATGAAATATCACTTAATTTCAAATTTAATTATGAGCCATAACATTTCCTTCATTGGACCGCCTGCTATTAGTGTGCAGTTTTCAGCCTCTGATGAATGTACTGTGTATTAAAACTATGAACATTTACAGTTCCCCGGACTGCAGATGAAATTTCCCATGATAGTGGCATTCTGTGGGAGGCAAAAGAAAAAAAAAGAAAAACGCATAAACATACACAACCAAGTCCTGACATATGCAGATTGGGGTATCATCAGGACTACACAAGATAAAAAGGTTAATAAACAGTGGGTAATGAAAATTAATGACACAAATCATACACAGTCCCTGACACACTTTTGCCTGTTTAATTGCAATGGCTGAGAAGCACTCATTTTAATTACCTATATTGCAGCATTGATGTCCTTCAATGTCAAGCTTCAGTGTCAAGTTCTTTCTGTGCGTATCACTACTGATGAGCATTTAAAGCTATTATCATAAGCATGACAAAGGTATTGACTTCTATCCTCAGATGAGTTTTGCTTATGCAATGAGAAGTGCCATTAATTGAGGTAATGAAGCTTACATACTGCCTCTCACCATCATTTTTTGTCTCAATCATATAGTGATGATGTTGCATTAAGAGGATGGGCTGGAGCCCTCGCTGAGGGCACAAGTAATGTATGCTTGCCATTTAGCTCCACTTTACATTGCAGTCCACCAGCTTTTTGTAAACTTAGTTATTGAAGAGAATTAAAAAAGTTTAACTTTGGTGGCTCATCTTTTTTTCTTGGCCTTGGCTCATGTACCAGTATGTAAAAGATTTAGCACAGGCTGACACACATGCACCTTATTCAGCAAGGTTACGAAGTGTCAATCAGAGATCAATAAAACAGACAAATGTGTTTTAAAATTCATTAGCATCCACAAAATCGTTGAAATGGGTTAACTTAATGCAAGTCATTTTGTTGCCTTTACGCAACGAGTTATATCTAAGCAGCATGTGAAAATACAAAAATGGCTTCTTCCTGATTTTGCGCTTTTTTGTAAAATTGAAAAAAAGAAAAAAACAGGAGGTCTGTTACTGGCTTCACTTTAGTGATGAATTTTGAGTAATGCAAATATGATAAATTATCCAACACACAGCATTTCGCTAATTAATTATAATTAATCATGTTCAAGTTTTCAGAGGTGCAGTCAGTGATAATATTGTCTGGTTGATGTATTGCACATATGAAACCCAGTTTGCGGACCAACCAGAAGCTTGCAATGTGTTTGTGTGCGCGCGCTTCATTGAATGTATCCTCCTCATTTGACTCCCCAGATGGAATTTCATTTTAATTGACAGTTACCCGCATCCATTCGTCAAGATGACAAGCCTGGGGAGGGAGGGGTTGTTGAGGTGCACCCTGAATGTACTGCAGTGAGGTATATAGGTGGAAGTGTTTCATTTGTGTGTTTCCGTCTGTCTTTTAATGTGCTTGTATGTCTTTCTCAAGGCTTTTTGACGGGCTCCAGATAGGTCAATCTTGGCATCAAAATGCAGCGTTCGGTGTTTGTTAGAGTGTGTACGTGGATATGTGCACTTGTTTGTGCGTGCGGGGTGCAGAGTCTGCCGATCCATTGATCTCAAGGTTTTGCTGTGAAGTCTGGCCTTTGTCTGCCAGATCTACCTCTCTTGCCGTCTTTCCTTTCGCTGTCATTCCCTGACACATGGCTCTGACAGATCCTGAATGTTGCACCGGTGGGAAAATAACACATATCTCTGACCTCTTGAACTCTTTCTTCTCTGAAAGCCCTAGAGAAAGAATGGTTTAGCTGCCCACGCCTCTCTAAATGTCTACCAAGGGAGATGGCTATTGAGACGAGAGGGGGTAGAGAGACATTTCAAGACAGGTATAGATCTACAGCTGGTGTCAGGTATGGGTATCGTGCAAAACAGCCAAAGATTTATAGCATGTGCGCTTCATGTATTGTGCATGGACTGCAGAGAGCCCAGAAAAATAGACAGTGTTGTCAGCAGTTCTCTGCCTGGCTTTTCCTATGAGCTCTGTTCAGTGTTAAATCACGTACTCCATGCAAAGCTGGTCAATTCTTTTCCGGGCTGTTGCTTTCAGTGTTTACTGTATCACGCTTAAGATCCCAAATCAAATTGATGTGCAGAACACCTTTACTATGTGTACAAGCCAAGAGCAAGAGATTGAGTTAAATGGAAATGCTTACTTAACATAAATGCCCTGCGATGATGGGATGTCAAATATCAGGCTCTCGTGAGGCCCGCTCAGTTTTCTGCTCACACAGTGTGCGACAAATAGCCGTAAACACTCTACACCAGGCGATCCGAAAGCTGAAAGGGGGTTTGTGGGGAAACTCGGAGGGTGGGGGAGTGGTGAGGGGGGTTATGAGCGGTCACATAATGTTGTCTTTGGATCAGCCCAAAGAAGCAATGTCACTGATCATTCATTGAGTCAGTGTTGTATACATTAGGGAGGAAGGGGAGGGGATTGGTGGAGGCCTCTCCACAGCAACAGAGGACAGCCTATGGAAAATGGCCCAGCCAGCTAGCCAAGACGGTGATGTCATAAGAGTGTAACATGCATTTCCACGCACTGTCTCCTTTACCGCATTTGTGTGTGTGTGTTTCAGGTGGGGATGAAATTAACACACAAACACACACCCCACATGCTGAATCCCCTTCGGGCGATCCTCAGCTGTACTACACAGGGATGCTACGTCTTGAATGATTCTCTCATGTATATTGAATGAACTGCACAACAAGATCATGTTCATGGGTGATTTATCTTGCGCAGGTATAATAATGTCAATCTATTGATTAATCAAGCAGTGATTGAGGACCATGCGCTCTACTGATGATTAATATTGATAACCACGTGCCGCCCACTTGACAATGCAGATTTAATCACACCTATCCTCACTTCAAAATATAAACGGAGTGTGTGTTTTACAGTGTCTTACCATGTGTAACTGGTGACCTGAGGGATTACACCCCCTCACACGCATACACACCAGAGTACTCAGAGAAGCGTATTGTGTCACTGTGGGCAGCCTCTTAAAGAAGTTTGAAAATGTGTGAAGCTTGCTCTTTATTCTCTGCTTTATAATCCTCTTTGGTTGCACAATGGTGCCTCATTCAACAATAGTAAAAGCACTGAAAGAGGACAACTGCAAGCGTGGCCGCAACGTCTGGCCACTGATTTCATGCCCAGGAAGAAAAAAAGCATGTATGTACATGTACGTGCATATTATAAAGAGGAGCGTGGACATGCCAGTCTGCAGGAGGTCATTATGCCATTTGCTTCTTCCTTTGTACTTACCAGAAAAATATATACTTGTCAAACTACTGGTAATGTGTTAATCTAGTGTGAAGCAGGGACTGAATGGCCGCATGCATGATAGGCTTGCGTTTAATAACAATATATCTCTTAAAGCTTCTAGTCCCTGTGTTGTCACAGCTGCCAAACTTGGCATGGGATGGGCAACAAAAAGTAGGCACGAAGGCATGTGAAACTAGATTCTGTGATGGGGGGAGGAGAAAGCGGCTGAACATATTCAGTTTTGTCAGGCTTTAAATGTATCCACTTTTTTTTTTTTTTTTAGGATTTTAAGGGCCAAAATGTTCAAGAAAACGAATTTACTCATTTTACTTAATAAGGTTTTAATGTGGAATTTTCAAGTATAAAACTGCTTAAGACTATAAATCTGACACCACTCAAATTTAGGATAAGTCCCCTATTAGTAAGAGAAGGATTTTTATTTCTTTACACCTTGCAGCAGCCGTAACACAGTCCCTTTTCTTCTGGCGCTCGGCCGTAGGCAGAGAGTGGTGGCAGAGCTGATTTGCCGTGATGCATTACGCTGACAGATAGCTGACAAACAGCTGAACTCAATGCCATCGTTACCGCGGCCATCTCCACTCCACACTGCCCGACTATTTGATGTTGTGCGGTGATTTGCTGGCTCTACACGGGATGACAACTATGCTTCATCCCTCACTTTCATTGTCACATAAAGGCGCCGTCTATGGTGGTAGATGCTGCATTTTACTGGTTAGGCTTTGTCATCATTACGATGTCACGGACAAGATAACCAGAAGAGGGGCGGGTTAGTGGGGAAGACAGTCACAGGGTTGAAACTGTGTAACCATACCTATGTCAGGAGTCACCGAGGTCCACAAGAACCAGCTCATCTATCCATTCATCTTCATATGCCTGTGTCCCAAATGGCACTTGAGGGCCTGGTAACCCAAAGGGGAAATACCCAAGCATCTGTTACATAGCAGATGTGTTCACTGAGAACCAGCTATGAGGATCTGTTTCTGTTATACAACAATGTGAACCTAACTAGTAAATGAAACTGTTCTGTCGATTTGTGTTTGCTGTAAACCTAGGAGTAATTCTGAAAGATATAAAAAGATTAAAGTCGAATAAGCTCTCTAAGCTACAAGGAGTCTTTGATCTAGAAAATGATTTGTATGCTCTGTGATCACACAGCAAACACCATGGGGTGTTTGGGGATTTGCAAGTTTCCAAGTGTCTGTGTATATTTGTGTCTGTTTGTGTGCAAGCGTGCATGTTTAAAAGCGTCTACTTTTTTTTCTATGCTATGCACCTGAAATAGAGACTTCACCTGTGGATGAACCTGAGCTAAGCTCTGTTTTCTTTTTCTTTTTTTTTTCAGGTTGTGTGGGTGAGACAGCATCTTACATATTTCCCTGATGGTGGTAGAGGATGCTTTAGGTCCTGCAGCAGTCTGCTCTGCTACTGGGATAACAAGTAGGGCTCTGATCTCATCGCGCCGCGGCTCACTTTGCCGGGAAGGAGCAGGATGATGTAATGCTGTTTCCGCAGCGGCAGTGCGCACTGATCAGATGCTCTATGGATCAGAAAGGCTGAGGAACCAACCAATGTAATAATAATAACTGAACTATGATTTGGTGAGGCTTCATCATCTTTATAAAAAGAATAATTATGGTAAAAGTCATCACTTCTTTTTTGAATTGTGCAAATACATACCATACACGCACCATACATGTTTACTATAGATCACGTCTTACCTAATGGCAGCTAATTTGGTCGTTCCGGTTCCACAGGATGTGTTTAAGGGCATGTTTAAATACCAGAGAGACTTTATGTAACATCCTCACTTGATAAATCACAAAGAGGCACCCTATAGTACGGTTCTGAAAATGCACCTCATTCAGCGGATGCAAAGCCATCTGTAATTAAGAAGGATGTGTTGGACAGCTTTATGGCAAATCATATATTCCATCCAGTTCACCTTCTACTGAAATATAAAAATTACCAAATTAATTGATGCCCACCCCCCACCCCCACCCAGCAACCTACAAAGGAACCCATACATCTACATTACCGTCATCTTTCCCCTTGCCACAGTACAAGACAGTCACCTCTAGAGAATCATATGACTCAAGTCCTGCATAATACTGGGGTGAGAATATTATAGTGTAGATTTTATGCTAGATAATTAAAGGGATCACTGTTTTATGTCCTAAGCAGGGATGGACCTTCGCTGATTCACAACCCAACACACTAAAATGAAAATAGCCATGTTCTTACTATTGGCTTCTTTGGATTAATTGCCCTTTGTGTCTAGTTTATTTTTTCTAAGTGCTCAATACATGATACATTGGGTAGAGCGTTCTTCTTTGAGATGTTAAAGGGCTTTTGATGCACTGAAGCAAACCACCTTTCAAACCCTGATGATGAGTGAGACTGCATCACCTGCATCTACCCTCTTACCTCATCTCCGTTTCACATGTTTTTTTGGCGTGGGCTTGCAATATTAGTGAATTTAGTGCCTGAAGCCACAGCCGAGCCCTTGTCCTGAGTGAGCGCCTCGGAGGTGAAGCATGTGTCAGGAGCCCGAGATGAAGCCAGAGAACAGGAGATGAGTCAGATGAACACTTGTCAGGTGATGTCATCTCCAGTGAGCATTGATGACTGGCCCCAGCTGTTTTGGTGCACTGAAGCACAGGCTGCAGCACCTGTCTGAGGCAGTTTTAGCTCACACACAACTGCAGCACAGAATGGGGCTGCTCCTCACTGGGCTTTTGTAACTCTCCAGTGACGGAGCCAGCAGAGTTCAAATGGGGCAATCAGTACATCTCCATCAGAATGTGGTTTCGTATTACCAGCACTGCTGACAACAAGATAAGAAGAATATCATTCAATTTAGCACAAAGTCTTCATTATTACGAGCTGCAACAGCATAACTGCTTTTCAGTTGATTGTATGTGTGTCAAGAACATCTTACAGGTGTGCAGTTGAGACAGAAAAGAAAGCTGACCAATGGTTACACAAGTTACTTGTGCATCAATACAACAGAATACTGACCCTAATAACAGATATTGTTATATCTTTAAATAAAAGCATGTGTTCAAATGCCAAAGGCCCAGAGGAAATGAATAACAAAAACAATCAGGATCTACTTTTGGCTAAATTACTGTTTTAGTTACAAATCAGCAAGTTAACATGGGTCACAGCTGGTGTAATCCCATCATTAGATGCCCCAGCTTGTTTATCTGTGTGTAACTGAAGTTCAGTGACACAGGTGTTAAGGACTCTGTAATGTGACCAATATTTCTGATGACATTCATTTGTGACACACTCAGTTATGGGTCATCTCCATTATATAAGGTGTAGTCATTAAGTGCAACATCCACATCATGCGGTCTCTCAGCACACGTCAGCAAACAAAAAGCACAGCAGGTCAACTTGTCATGCATGTTTATTTTGTAAAAGCTCTACATGCTGTGAACAAAAGAAAAAAATAGAAAATTATAAGCACTGTGTGATGATTGAATCAGCTGAACTGAACTACACCTATTCAGAAACGGCACAGATGAACCCTAACACACACACACACACACACACACACACACACACACACACACACACAAGTCAGTACAATGCACAAGACAGCAACAGCAAGACAGAAAATCTTCTTGCATAGTAAATCAAGAACAGTTTTGCTATAATAGCTTCACTTTGTAATAGCTATTTCAGTGGAATAACTCTGATTTAATCTAGCTAGCAATCAATATTTCTGACTGTTATGATTGATGGGTATTAAGTAAGACTATTAGGCAAATAAAAAAAAAAAAGGTTCAAGTCTGGATTCCACTGACATCCCCTTATTCAAAGCACTAATGTAAAAGGGAATAATCTGTCAGCTAATTTACAAACAGGTTTAGAGCTGTGGACATATTTTCTTAATGAATATGTGAATTACTTTTGCATTGATTTCTATTGTGTGGGAAAATGGGAAATGTGTTAAGAAATGTCTGCACAGGCGCCTGCAGACCGGGTTCATTGATGTTTCACTTGGAGACTGCGAGAAATATTGCATATGCTGAAACCAGCAAGTTGAGTATTTAAAGGCTCTGGTGAATCAAGGTTACAGTAGTGACCCTTTTAGTAGTAGCCTGTCATACATTTAGCAGAGCAGGGGATGATTTCAAACTGTCCTCCATCACATTATGACAGATCTTAATTGACTACCGATACGGCTTTGCTGAGTTGACAGAAAAATCGGATTTTAATCTAATTACTGCAATATGCCCGACTTGCTGCTAGCAACACTCTGGCATATTAAAACATTTGCATTGGAGAGATGGGCCAGAAAGCTTGTGAACAGCTAAATGCTACACGTAATACAGTATCTGAGGTTCACAAATTGATTCATTAGGACTTTTATGTGACATTATAGACACCATGACCATTTAATGTATAATTTTCAATAGGCTTTTCTTATTTTACAGCTTTCTTGTACTTATTCTCTTCACACATGGTTCAAACTATATCCCTGTGCCTGGAAGATCATTTTAACCACATACAAAGCACTGGCGATTGAGACAAGTTTGAAAGTTTAAAGCCTTGAACTTCAGTTTCCCTCTCACCATGCTTTCCTCCAGCAGTAGCTCAAACAATGCACTCCTTTCGTTTTTGCTTCTCCTACCACGCCGAGACAATTTTCAGTCAGTCTTCCCAGGTTTATCACTGAACCACATCATTAAGAGGTGCCCCATGGATCCCTGTCTAAACTGCACGTCGCCTCACTACCACTAGCTCCCTGGATAAAAAGCCCAAGGCTGAGCAAGCTGACATTCTCCTGCACAAACGTAATGATGGCACAGAGGATGGTGGTCCAGAATACTCTCGATAGTCTTGGGGGAGAAGACAGAGAAGGAAGAATGATGATAGATTGCATGGAGAGTAGACTGAGTGGATGGATCAGGCCTCTCATACCCAAAGAGCACCATCTGCTGTTAGTTCAGGTGACTCATTCAACTGCGCCAACATGTGCTTGTAAAGGAACACGCTGAGAGTGCCTCAGACTGCCGTCAGGCAAACCAGTGATGGGCATCATAACAGAAAGGTGGAGGTGGGGGCAGTGCACAGTGAAAAGTGAAAGGCTGCGTGTGTATATATATATAACTCCTTTAAACGTCAGCTGTTTACCAAAATTATTGAAAGAAATGTTCTGTATAGAGTTATGTTTGACAGAGCTGAGATTTTAATAATAAAAGCAAAAATAAAGCTGCTTTGATGCACTGCAACATTAATATCCTCCATAAGTTTTCAGGATGAACTCTTGACATTTCCCCTAGTGTAAAAAAAAAGGTTCTATACAAATTCTTTCCAAGCAGCATGTGCTTGCCTTATACCAGCAATATTTCATCTGTGGAACCCCATGTGTACTACTAGAGTGAAATAACAGAATAGCTAAGGGGCGAGAAGCCAGTATAGTGCTGGTATCAAATGACCGAGCCTGGCCCTCTTAAAACAATGAGCTGTTTATGGTCAGTTTTAACAAGCGAAAGCACTTCTGACTGCTGCCTTCTTCTGAAAGACTGTACTGCTTAGAGCATCGAAGAAGAAATAATAGCACGAGATGTCACTGGAAAGACCTACAAGCACATGAATCACCCAATGCTGCTTGTTGGTTGTCTTTTTTAAATATATGGAGCTAACAACTACCGTGACACTACAGCACTAAATTTTCATAACCATCCCTTAAAAAAAGAACTGCCTATTTTTATTTCTTTACAAAAAAATTGTGTATCCCAGGAGAGCCCACAATTACATATTGTATTTCAAGGATGTAAGGTCAGCATCAAAGTCAGGGTCCTGTCATCTTCGATTTCATTTCAGGGGTTCCAGAGGAGTCTTATTGTCAATAAGGAGCAGATGTATTGACACCTGTGACACCGTGCTGCTTTGCTACAGACTCCTACGCTCTAACTCTGCCCACTGGAGAGAATCGGCCGTCTCTAGGAGTGACGAGGCATGCCAATACTAAAAAGGTCACAATTTATGAAAGGCCATGACATCAAAGCACTGATCAATGCCTTTCATAGGCCACAAACTGAGCACAGAGATTGATTCCATAGGTGATATTGTTACTAGAGATCTGCAGACATGCTGGAAGTGTCAAGAGGGGACCTGTGCTCAAGTTCAAAACAGGCAATTCTATAGGATTTGCGTCAGCCAAACTAGGTGGTTGGACAGTGATGGGGGGGACCCCGCTGACCCCACGGGGTAATGTACGCTTGTCAGTCTGAGACAGGTGTAGACTACTGGGAGGGTGAATGATATATTATAGTGAAGAGACACATTGCTGGGCAGCAGCAATCAAACAGCCTCTCTCAGCTAAGACCATTTTATTATGGACAGTGATGATGGTGCTGCACAAGAAAGGATGTACAGATGGATGTACGGTATTCAGATGAGATGGTCCAGACAGGCTCACTGAAGGGGGAAGTGGAGTATATTAGTGCACATCAATGCCAGGAGAGCTTACAGTGTAGATTTACACAGTGTGTTATACACATAGCAAAGTGACAAAAAAGACTGGGATCACTACAAGCAACAGAAAACACATTATATTAATAAAACATGAAGATTCATGATATATATATTTTTTAAAAACTAGCTGTTTATCTAGCACTTAATATATAATTTTTAAGCTTGACCTGGATAATGAATGCACAAAGGCTGCTCGCAGTTTTCTTGTTGTGTTTTGTCGCATTGCTTTGGGTGTATTATTTTTCATTTTATCTGGAGGAATCAATTCCCAAAATAAAAGCCCACACACGGACATTACTGCATATGTCAGAGGATCAGAGAATGACACTCGAGTCTGCATGCATACACACATCTTAGTGTGTCCAGCGTCACTGAATTTATGCAAAAAAACATAAAAACAGACATACCAAAATAATGTCTGGAATGGACAGGAAGACTGTAGGGCATGATGAATAAATAATAACATCCAAAAGCAAGTATTCCTTTGTATTGGGTTGTATTTGTCAGTGCTGGCAGAAGCACAAGGATGTGGGTGCAGGGCTAGCTAGTAAGCAAATAAATAAGTAACGTGTTCAAAAAGCAAGCTGTTGTTAAGTCTGTGTGACATACAAGTCATATAACACATAGAAGATACTCAGCACTGCACACGGTCTGCACAAGGTCTGTGATTTATCACTTTCTTTTAAATTCCAGAACTCTGTTTGGCTTTCTTTCATGGTTTTGCAGCACTTGGTGCAAAAAGCAAAAGAATTCATGTAACTGCTTTGACAGCTAACACTTTCAGCCATCAGCAAGATCATTTTTGATAAATTACAGTGTGGCTATAAATAATTAAACAAGGCTGATGATGTGGAATAAATCCAATTTACCATGCAGAAGATAATCAATACATTAACCTGGAAAGCCATGGTAAAGCACCTTTGCTCGACAGTACAGTATGTGCTTGTTGACTTTAATTGCCGGAGTGTTGGATGCTGAAGCCGTGGGCAGATAATTGATAGTGGCCATTAGCAAATGATTAGGTGCACAGAGATGAACTCTCCTGCATTGATTTTGTTGGCTTACATTTCTGAGTTTTGCAGGAGAATAAATAAATTCACCTGTGAATCTATAATGCATGACTTTATATTCATAATTTCCACAAGAGAGGATCCTTGGCTCCCTGCTTTCCATCGTGTACACAGAGAAGCTGGCAGCTTGTTGAAGTCAGGCATCCACAGAGTCTGTTCTGTGCCAAATCATAACTGTTTATTCAGCCAAATACAGCATTATAAAATGTTTTGCTGTGAAGATTTATAATGAGACTGAGACTGTGAAGTGAAACCGCAGGCTTCCCTTCATACTGCTTTCTAGACATGCTGAAGCCACCAACATATCAAAGACTTTCTTTATCTTTTCAAACCTATTGTCATTTGTGCCATTTAAACCAAGTCTAATTTGTTTACTTTAAGTGCATTGGAAGTCCTAACTTTTCAACAAAAACAGCCACCTAGTATGCTTTTCTTCCCACTGAGAGGCAGCACACTGCCAAGTACGCCGGAGTACATCATCTTTTAAATATTGCTTTTCGTGCCTTCTTTCTGTCAGCCACAGGAGGAATATATCCAAGCAGGACTGGATGTCTGAAAAGTACAGGGTAAGATGCTGAAGGTGACAGAATTGCTGGGTGTTCACCTTGGAAATTTAAGCATTAAAGTCACCAGTGAGCTTTGTTTCAGTTGTTTGTCTGTGTTCTTGAGCGCACGGACAAGCAGTAATCAAATAGAAGGGAACTGAATGTTCGGTGGCCTAAAATCTGATTTAGCTGCTTGCAGCTTTGACCCCCTGACCTTTGACCCATTCTAGCCTGACTTACAAGGGTACCGACTCATTTATTTACTTTGTCAAGACATAAGCCAGATGGGCAAATTTCAGTCTGAGGGCAAAAAAACCCTTTAAAAGTCAAAACCCAAATAAAAGCCAGATTAAAATATAAACAGCTGAGGCCATCCAATGTATGGCTGAGTAATAATCCGTATTGATTCACGAGAAACATCTTCACCTATTAAAGCAGTCATTTTGTTGATTTCCACTGAGCCCGATCAATCAGATCAATTATTTAGACAATAACTTTTGGTGGCAGCAAATGCTTGTCAATAAGTATTGTCCGGCAGGGGAGACCAAGCCTGTGGAGGCTAATATACATATCAATACAGGAGCTGTTTCTCTTGCTTGTTCACAAAGCATCTGTCATTAACAGAAGATCATCCTGAGGTAAAGGGTGAAAAGATGAGGGCAGCACCTGACCAGACAGACTTTAATGATCTAAAAGAAAATAACTGTTGGCTACATTTCTCTCTCTCCATCTTTCCTTCTTCCCACCTTTCCTCGCTGTCTCTTTATAGCCTTATTTTTTGTTTTTTGCTAGTTTCTAACCAAGTCTCTAGAGGATTATGCAACGGTGGCTTACCACATATGTTATTCCAGGACTATACTTGTGTAGCTCCACTTACTTGTTACACAAACCTCTCAAGGCACACCTAACATTAAAAACTAGTTTTTGTAGTTAACCGTGCTTCCCTACAAGCAATTCATCTCCAGCTTTCTTGTTCTCCTGCTGAGCCCTCGCTGCTTCCCGAACAGGCAGCCTACAGCATACCAACATGTGCTGCTCAACTGCTGCTCAGTCGGGTTCCTGCTCCTTTCCCTCCAGCTCTCTCTTAAAATAGACCCATTTCTGGGCCTCCAAACGTTTGGCTGCTTCCTTCCTCTCATCTTGTCCACGCCTGTTTAAGGGTTACAGCTGCTCTCTTGCTGACCACAGTTTCCATTGCTCATCACTGTTTAACTCCCAAGCCCCTTCTGGAGTCCATTACCAAGGCCAGCTTCCCCAGATTTATTACCACTATGACCTGCAGCAGCCAAAACACCAGCAGCATGAATGCACTGAGTATTCAATGGGCTGTTCTGAGTATGCTAAGGCCCAGTACAAGTCCGATTCGTGAAAGAAATGAGGCCTTTGTTTATCGAAAAATATTTCAAAGATACCCTCTGTGAAATGTCTAGACACTTTTTGCCTCTGTAGAGCGCAGATGTTTTGAAGAAAAAAAAAGGGGGGGGGGGATGCAACATGGAGGAGCTGCAGTAAAGATGTCTTTGATTGAAGCTCGTAGAGAGTGGGTGATGGGATCATTGCCATTTATTTCTTTTAACTTCATCCACGGCTATTTCCATCTCCATTTAAGAGCCACATTGTTTGAAACTCACACCAGTCACAAATGGAAAGAAAGTGTGCTCCGAACATAACCCCAAACATTCCCCAATTCAGTTTGAAGTTTCACAGAGTTTGCACATCAGTGAGTATTATTAAAATGACAAGAATTCAGACCATGTTCCAACATTGCAAAGAGCTCATCAGCGCTTTTAGTGTTTTCTGTCAGCTTAGTTTTTAGCATTCAGGCCATAAAAACAAATCTATCCTCCGCTGTTAATGCATACTGGATGAGGTGCAGCTGATGGTCAATAGATTTGCCATCCCGACCTACAACGCTGTCTGTTTGTTTCCATTACGGAGCAATTTTTATCATGCATAATGCATCGCTTAACTCACTCTGTCATTAATTCATCAAAAAAAGTGAAAGACGGAGCGGGTGAGAGAAAGCAACAGGGAAAGAGACGAAAAGAAAAGAAGGAACAGATTCATGCGGCTTAATTATGCATCCTTGAGGAGAGACAATAAGTCTTCAGATGCATAGCTACAGTATTTTGGTTTCACATGATAGGCTTATTAATCACAGTAATGAATCATGAGATGGTTTGCAGAACAGTGGAAACAGGGGTAAACAAATGCAGATGATAAGCCGAGGATAAGGCCTCCCTCGCAGACTAATTGCAAGAAGAAGGAAAAAAAGAAAAAGTTGGAGACACCGGCGTGACTTTACATCTCACACTAAAAACCTACCCTTTTAATCTATTTTGTTTGCACCACCTTTTTCTCTTTGTTTACTTGTTTGTTTGCTCACTTATTCATTTGATGGCTTGCTTTATAATATCGTAAGAAACTAGTTGTACGTCTAAGTAATTACACTGTAATTGATGAGATAATAGACTTGTAAATTATGCAGTAGCGTGTCGCCAGCAGAGTAGAAAGAGTGGAGTGTGTTGTATAATTACAAACTCCAGCTGCCACGCTCCTGTACAGGAGTCATAAATTAAGCACACAAAATTTGAATAACTGTGCAGCAGTTTTTGCACTGTACCTTACAAGCAACATATCCCATGTGTTTTCTATATGTAGCAGTGTCTTTTACTCACCTTTACAAGGTGCAGAACCGCGTCGAGGTTGGTTGATGGAGCATGTGGTTATCATGGGTTAGGAGTTCAATTCCCAGTGGGGTCACAAATATGCACTCGCACTGCTGTAAGGTTTCTCTGGGCAAAGCAATCTAAAAACAGCATGGAGGCCCAGTTTACTGCTTCACCGACTGCAGGGGCTTTGTCTTTAAAATCTCCAGCATGTTCAGACAGTGGCTGTATTTGTACACAAACACTACATGTTTTTATTGATTAGTTGTCATATCTTACCATTAGATCCCTCTTATTCGGTTTTCCATGGTGGCCCTGAGAGGTGAAATGTTCTGCAACTTAAAAAAACAACAGCAAAAAGCTGCAAAAGTGCTTAAAACACAGTGGAAGTGTTTATGGGGAGACAGTAACATTCCAAACTCACTAAAACCGCCAGATAGAACCATTTTGACCCTATCGTTCAACAACAGACATCATTTCTGGAATATTTTAAGTTGTAAATTTTTATTTCATTTATTAATAATTTTGGACAAAAAGTGTTTTTGCAAAAGTTTTACATCATTTTACTACAGACTGTAAATCTGAGGAGGAAAAGGAAGAACATCATGGAAGTAAAAAATTCTTTTTGGATAACGTGTGCTCTGGATTTCACTCTGTATTTGCTCAGCTTAGTTCTCCACACTCTGGTGGTGCCATGGTTAGCACTGTTGCTTCACAGCAAGAAGTCCTGCATTCAAATCCCCCAACAGGCTGGGCCTTTCTCAGGTTCTCTCCTGGTACTCCTGCTTCCTCGGCAGTCCACAGATATGTAGTTAATTTTTAATTGCTAAATTGCTCATAGGTGTGAATGTGAATGGGATTGGTTCTCTGTATGCAATAGACTGTCGACCTGTCTGGGGTATACCCAGCCTTGTCAAAATGTTTGTAAATTATTATGTTGCTAGGTAACCCATGGTGCTGCAGTAGTGGTTTTACATTAATTTCTATGGGGTCAAAATGACGTCCTCGTGATTCGAAGGTAAAAGTGGTCTTTTTAGTTATGGATCCCACACACCCCAAAATTCAGTATTTGATGAATAATCCAATTTTAGTAAAAGTCAGGGAATTTGAGGTGATGGGGTTTTAAATTAACCAAGTTACACATTTTAAAATGCCGAAATGGTTCTAGTGTGTCTCAATGCAGTCCTTCAGCAGTTCCTTCTGTGACTTTGGCAACTGTTCATCAAGTCCCCAAAAATGCATCCATTATGTTTTATTTTTTCTACTTCCATTTTGTGTGTGTGTTTCATTCAGCACTGTTTTTTTTTCAACTTCTGTTGTGTTTTTCTTTTTCTATTTCTGTTGTGTTGTTTTCAGTTTTCATTGTGTTTTGTGCGCTTTTGCAGGATTTTAAGAACACTTAAGAAAACTTAAGAAAACAGAAGTTTCCTTCTGTTTTCTTAAGTTGTTGTGCATTCAACTTCTCAGAGACTGTACTTTTGCAATATGTCTGAATAAATATGGGGCAAAAAAAGTGTGAATTTTCACCCCAAAGCGGCCGTAGCTTTCAGCCCTACTGACTGCCCAAGTTGGACAAGTGGTTGAGAAATTGGAAGGACTGACAGACGCCACCAAATTATTAAAGGAATTACTGTGGTTTCTAGACGCAACCCAATCCCGAATCGCTTTTTTTTCTTCACAGTGCGATGTACATTTGCAAGACTGCTCCCAGGAGAAGAACCAGGCACACTGTTTGTATATACAATATTAAAAGACCAGAGCGGCTGGTGGCACCGAAAGGGGAGGTACGATTATAACCCTTGCATCAGAAGAGTCATCAGTGGAGGCTTGTAGAGCTCTCCTGCTATCTGTTACTTGTACTGTCCCAGTCCTCCTCTGCGCTCCTGTACGTAATTATGGTGGTTAATCTTCTGGTTCTCCCCTGTCTCCTGCCCACTCACTGCCTTCCTTATTAGCACCTCCTTGCCCACTCTCCAATTTTTCCTCTCGTGGTAGCAGAGTAGTCCAATCAGAGTTGCCATTGTTTATTGTGATAAGTTGGGATAATGAACAAATGACCTGTCACCTGGAGCACTTAGAGCCTGGTGTTAAACTCGGGTTATAAAAACCTCTTCCAGCTCTATTGATTTACTGGCAACATTTGATTGTACCCAGGGGCATGGGGCCTGTAAGGCTGCACAGAGCTCTTACTGTTTTACAGTCCTTATTACACCAAACAAATAAATCTCCTGACCATTAATTCACTGCCTGTGCCCTCACTCTCCAGACTGATAGCCCTAAAATCAGAGCAGATTCAGCTTGCGTGGCAGACCCAGCCAGATAACTAGGTAGTTAGAGGTAATGTTTCTTTTCCATGTGCCTCATTCTATATTGGATTAGCAGACCGCAGACAAGTTTGAGTGTTCTCGGAAGACTTTATGATTATTCTGGACAAATACATAAGGAAATCATTTGAATGGGCTATCCTGTTGTTGCAAACAACGGTCATTATTTCAATATCCTGTGAGGCTCTTTTATGATGCCCCTACGGTGCTTTTTTAGCCGCGTATCCCCTATATAGAGAGCAGGAACTTGGCATCTGATAGTTAACAGAAGTCAACTGCAGGGAACTGTCACTGCTCTCAGACAACAGAAGGAAACTGTAAACACTCAGGGAGCCCAACAAAGCCAACTGAGAAGAGTGTTACTAATAGCTAAATCAGCGATACTTTCAGCCTGGATAGTAATTGGAGGATGAGGCAATCTTCTTGTAAAACATAAATAAAGGGCTGTCCAATGAAATCCACTCCACCAATTAATGATTTTAAGCTTAGAGTTTGCTGGGGTATATCAGTTCATAAGGCTCTTGCCTCATTTCTTTCTAAGAAATGATGCAGAATGCAGTGTTTATTTATGGGAACAGTGCACCTTTAAACTCTTGTGCTATTTCTCCATCATGCATTTGCATGTAGACAGTGCTATATACCTCAACACAACCTCTCAGGACTTTAACATGAGAGTATACAGTACCATGACAAAAAGATGAATCAACTGCCTGCAACACGAGAAGATGAAAGATTGCCTGATTAGTACATGCCAGCGTGTTTACCATAGTTTGAATCACTACCATAGCCACTGATTGTAGACTTATGCAATATAGGTTCAAGTATACTTTCCATCCTGCCCACTGGTTTCTCTGAGGCATAATTGCCAACATATGTGTAACAGGCACACAAGCTATGCTTCACTAACACAATGGATGCAGTCACACACTCGCAGAGAATCCTCAGAGTGATGTCACCTTCAAACGACAGACGATAAGATGCCACAACCATTCTACCGTCAGTGACTGGCTCAGATTAAACAGCTTGGTTAGCGCGCACACACAAACACTTGTGTAAACACATTTGCACACATGTATGCATTAACTCCAGCGGTGTGCAGTTTTTTTGAAAAGTGCCCCTACACTCAGAAGTCATCATTCGGTTCTGATGTTTTCATCATCCGGGAGCCATGCCGAAGGAAAAATACGCCTGCTTATCACGCAGGACTCACCGGCTGCAGCATAAAGGAAGCTTTGAACACTTAAGCTCTACAGGAAATACATAGGCTTCAGAAAGTGGAAGGAAAAATGAGATGCTGGCTCACAGATACTCAAACGTTAGGATACATTCCTTTCCTTCGTAGCCGGCAAAGCATGTAAATATATATCCGAGTGTAGTTAAGATCAACATCCAATGCAGACATTTAGCAATGGCACAGTCCATCCAAACCTTTGAGGAAAAATTATCTCTTTCCTTTTTCACTACACGCAACTAGGGATAGCTACCATTATGATTAGTAGGGACATTCGAGTTACTGAATAAAAGATAAAGATCGCAAGATAGTTCTGCGGCTAATCTGCCAAATATTCTGCTAATCTTGCACGCCAAGCTGAATAATGAACACATACATTAATCACAGAGGCAGGGATCACAGAGGGTACACAGCCGATCACTTTCCATGCTTTAAGTGCATGTGGCTTGCCTGTTATCAGTATGATATGTAATGAGTCAATTTAGGTGAGTGTACATTAAGCAAGTGATGCATGTGTGTTTAATTATGACCACAGTGACTGGGAGCATACAGCACTGTTGAATAAACCAGCAATGATACTTCCAATTACACTCACCTGGCAAGTGCAGGGCTTGTACATCCATTTATTTATTTATTTATGTTTTATGTGAAAGTAAATGTTTGCGGGCTCATGTATGTGCACGTTAATGTACTGTAGCTGTCAAATCTCATTACTAATACACAACAATGTCATCCACAATTGATAAAATTAGGCATTACTCTGTTGTCATGGTACCCAAAAGCAACAACTGAAAATAAGATATCTACATCCAAGATCTGTTTTCATATATTTCCTTTTTATCGTGGTGCCCCTTCCCCCTTATTAGCCCC
The DNA here is from genome assembly GCF_963576455.1 of Neolamprologus multifasciatus. Lineage (NCBI taxonomy): Eukaryota > Metazoa > Chordata > Actinopteri > Cichliformes > Cichlidae > Neolamprologus > Neolamprologus multifasciatus. The sequence continues at coordinate 17,242,146 of NC_140457.1, read as the reverse complement.
CATTTCATTCTATGTCCTTCTAGGAGTAGAGCCCCCGCTTTACCTTTCAACCACAACATGCTACCTGTCACACACACACACACATATGCACACAAACATCCCTGTGCGTGCTGCAAGAGGCAAGTGACATCTGTTCTCTCTCTGGTGGGCTCCTCATGTCCTCGACCTCATCCACAGCATTTCACAGCACCTGGGAGGAAGGGGAGGCTGTATGACAAGGGGACGTAGTGGAGGAAAAGGGGATGAAAGGGCAGTTGTGTATAAGTGTGCCTTAGTAATGGCGAGGTGGGTGGGGTCATACCAAAAGACCAGTCAACCAAAGCAACATTTGAAACTGCCACCACGTCTCCTCCCTCCATCACTAACTTTTTCCCTGCATGACCTTGACCTGAGTTTGATGCTTTATGACAACACAGGGTCTCGTTGACTCCAGCTGTTTCTGCACAATGGGTCAGACGCACAGAGTGAGCTTTGGGAAATCAAAAGGTGCTGCAGCATTATGCTGCATAGGGCACTTGAACATTGAAAAGCAGTTCAGTGATCTGAGTGCTTGATACCATGTAGTAAAAAGGAAAAAGCTCTGCAGACTAGTTGGAGAAGTGTAGCATGAAAAGACAAGCCAGAGACATCAGCGCTGGGAACATAAACACACACTTCCAAACAACAACACTAGTTTTACCCTTGAGCGGCCCAGCTCCTCGAGTCATACTTAGCAGAAAGCAGTTACAGTACCATCATGGCATTCCACTTAAGCCAATGCAGAATAGCCTTAAGCTGCAGTTCTAGTAATAGCTAGTAGATGCAGGCTCCACTACAGAAGAACTGGAGAAATAAAAAGTACATTGCAGTCTCAAACCTATGGTCTGAAAAGCCATTTTATATTCACAGAATGTATTCTGGGGGCAGTGTTGATGATTACAGTCATCTCTGAGCATCGACAGAGTTATTTTTGTCAGCCTTTTCACATTTTATCCTCTGTGGCTCAGTTTTTCACTGTAGTAACTATTTTTGTGTCACCAAAAAAGACCAGAGCCAAATTAGTTTGTTGATGCACACAAGCAACTCTCAATGGCTATTCTTCAGCACAGCAGCCCACACACGATCATAGTGACAAACGTGAAAAAAAGTATAACTATCTCCTTAAGATGTACTTGATAGCACTAAACCTGAATTTCAGGTGAGGGATTTAACCCTGTATTATAGTTATGATACTATAATGCATTTATAATATTTAAAAAAAAATAGTAAGAAAGAATGAAGACTAAAGATTAAGCATTTTTCTAATCTGCAAACACTGTCATTGTATATTTGCTAATGTATCCTCCTCTATTCCATATGTCATATTTTCTTAAAGTGCCTAAGGCAGAGCCTTGTCTGTTTAGCACATTGACTCATCAGGGTCATGTGTTAGTTGGCTTAGCCTCAGCTTCCTAACAGCTTTTTCAAATCATTAAGTAATGGAATGGGTGCCATTCAAATATAAATGCGTCCACAAGCCAGGATCCTTTCATCTTTTAAGCTATAAATACTATTGAATTTTCCTTTGAGCCAGTATACCTATCAAAGCTATTTCAAACATCTGTTATCCACCTACAAAATGTAGGACACTGGTCCAAATGCTGTAGCTGCACATGGTGTTTAGGAATGCCTGGGACACAGAGCATTTATGCTTACTTTTTCTTAATTTGTTAATTGATTATCGCCTAATCTTTCAGGGATCCTGGCTCAGAGCCCTGCGACTGAGAGCGCTGTGCACTGTGAGTTTTAAGCTAGTTCAAACACAACCAGAAACACACAAACAAACATCCAGTGAGATAAGCAAACCACCAGATGTAAGTCTCCTGATACTTGCTGATTACTGTGAGAGCAGCCACCACTGACCTTGGCACAAATATCCGTAGCAAGCTCCTTCCTGCTCAATCCATCGCTCTCCCTCTCTCTATTTCGCTGGAGTGGCCCCTGGCCCGCAGCTTATTGGGGGGCCTGGAGCCAGTTTCCCATCTCAGACAGGCACTAATCTGAGAGGCAAATGATAAGGCTGAGGTTTACAGGAGGGGCTTTGCACACTCACCAAAATTTGCATTTAAAGGCCCTCAAGTAATCTTTAGGCTTATTTAAATCTCAGCAAGACACAAGCAGAAGTGATGGAGGGGGGAAATTCTGCAGATCCACCTCCTCTGCTTCTTTCCCATGGTAGGCCAAATCCCAACCATAAATGAGCAAGGAAGCAGATAGCTTCGGAGTTCTCACAGCAAGCCATCTCTGTATTATCAATGCCACTTAACTGCCTGAGAATGATTTTTGTTCTCGGCACCCAAATAAAATCACCGCGTGGGACAAAAGTTTCAAACGTCGCTACAACAAGCAGTTTGTGAAAAAAAGGCCTTTTTGCCAAGAAGACATGAAGTTTATATTATTTTTCAGGATTTGTTTTTACACAAGTAGATTTGGTTGTGTGTGTTTTTATAATATAAAATAAACAACTGGATGTGTTTCAAGGCCCTGCAAAGACTGCCGTTTTATGGCCACGTAAGCACTATTATTGTCATGCAGTTTCTTATTTTTGTCTTATTATTTTAAAGTCACGCACAAGCTCATCATTGCTTATCTGTTCTTGTTTTTCACCAGTCACAGTCATTCGCTCAATGAAAAGCCATAAATAGAAACACAATAATAAAAAACACCAAACAGTCGTTGGCGCACTGCTACAATATATTCTGCCCCACTTTTTTGTTTAAGCGTGTGCATATTTACTAGCTTTTGAAGCTATGGTGCATACGGTATTGTTGAGAGCAAATCCACTTGTTTGCAGTATGTCAGTATGTATACCACAACATCACAATGCTTCTGCTCAGAGATGGCTGAGCTGTGTGGGTTTTTTTTTTTAAATGCGCCACTGTACGTTGCATCCTACACATCCAGAAGGTATTCGAAAAATAATCCCCACCTTTTCAACTGAACGTATGTAATTTGGTTTGACAAACACCAACCCCACGGGGACATCTTCTTCATTAATACTTGACAATGTGCCTTGCGTCTCAGGCCCGAGGAGATGTAGCGGTGTGACGGACGAGAGCATTAAAGTGACCCAGATTCTGCCTTTCTTTCTTTACTTGCAAGCTTTTAACACTCAGCATAGCGCCTGTGATACAAAATTCAGCTGAGCCACAAAGATGGATGTTAACAGCTATTACAATAGGCCCCACAGACAACATGGAATCTGATGAGGCTCTCAAACTATAATATGCACTAAAATATTCACGGGGACTGAGGGGCGTTCAAACAAAGTTGTTCACCTTACGATAACCTTCAGCACATTAATAATGATTTATCCTGGTTTATTCGTTTCAGAGCCGACGTTCATTTAGGTTGAAGCTGACCCCACAATCAGTACCTGTTGTTTTATTGGTTTATTATTAAATAAATAGATTGCATTTTGCAAAATGTCCAGCGTAGTTGGTTCGCTAAACTCATTACTAAGAAGAAGAAATCAGTGCAATTGTGTCTTCCTCAAAAAACGTCATCTAATGACAGGAAAGTTTCTAGCTTTTCTCAGTTTATGTGCCTTATGATTTATCTCTGCAAAAAACCCACGCAATTGAGTTTCAAACAGACAGGAGATCAAATTAAACTCCCTGGAAATTCTAAACCCACTATCATATTTAGCATTCTGCCACATTTTCTCTTATGCACAACCATCTTCACAGTCTGAAGACAGGTCATGCATGCATATAAAAGCTGTTGCCCTGGGCAAAGATTTAAACCAGCCCGGATGAGTCTCAAGGCTCGGTGTAGCAAACAAGAAACCCCCTGGATGCCATTCTTGCTCTGAGAAATATGAGGCGAAGCAAGAAAAGAGGTCTGGACAGATCCCGTCCACCGCCCCCCCTCCACCTCTTCTCTGAAACTAACCGTTAGCTTGGCTTCCCAGTCACACTGTGGAGACCCTGCTCACTCTTCCATGCCGCAGCGACTTCCTGCTGGCTCAAAACAATGCAGACTCCATTTGGGCTGCCGTAATGGCTGACTGCTTGACATAACCCTTGTCAGTGAGAGCCGAGATAGGTGACACTTGACAGATGTGTAATTGCTAGAAAAGCTCACTGACAGGTGGATGAGCTTAAAGACACCTGATATGCTTCTGAGGCTGTTGACGCAGGGGATTACACCTTTAAGCAGCATCAGCTTCCCCGGTTGTTGTTGCTTTGTTCAGTTTCTCCCGAGAGAAGGGAAAAAAACATCTACGAGCAACATATTTTAAGTGAAACCGGTTGGATTGATTTGAGCTTAGATATGAGCTAAGTGTGTTAGCGGGTAAAGTCAAGTCCCATGCAATAACCAACGTTTAATAAATGCCAGTGTGCATTTGCTGCGAGGTAACATGTTGTTTTGAAATCATTTGAGCAGACTTGGAAGGCCCGTGCAGAAGCGAGATAGCTTCCCCTCTCGGGTCAATTCAGGTGAGGTGTTACCAGAAATCGGAGATAACACTCTACCCCTATAAAAGACAGGAAGAGAGATAAACATTCACTCCTTGATTAGGAGCTGGGGTGTGGGCTGCCATGTGGGAGGCGGCACAATCATATGGGTGGAACAGTAAGATGTGGATGGGGGGGGGGGGGGTGCGAACGTGTGCGGGGTGGGTTGTGTTTTATGTGTGGGACTATAATGCAAATCAATGATCTCCTTCAGTGCAGAGCAGAACAGCACAATGCCTGCACACCTGTCCATCATTCAACATCTCCTGTTCCACCTCTTCAAGCTGGGTAAAAAAAAGGGAAAAAAATCACTTTAGCTCACAGTCAAGGGGTTGAAAGCAGGGGAGGGGAGCGACGGAGGTGTGCTTAGAGGCCCAGACATTCACTTTTCTTTTCCTTGCCGACAAGACCATGTTATTAGAACTGCGGCTGCTGAATTGGGAGGAGGGAGACTGATGCTTTTGGGTGTGACCTCAATTGCACTGGCATACTATCTGAACCAAAGTCTCATTTCACCAAGAAAGACAGGGGAAGAGAAAAGAGAAATTGACAATATCTTCTGTATCATTATGCACAGGCAGTTTGTAGAGATTTAGTGATGTTATAGAGGGTGGTGGCTCCAGCTTCACCTAAGAAGATCAGCTCAGTTCATTGGGGGTATTTTCCCTTATAACTAGGGTAGCTTTCATCTTGCCTGCCAAAAGGCGTAGCAGTGAAGAAGAGCACCAAAAGGGAGCTATCACATCCCCTATTTCCTGGCCTCAGACAAAGGCATCCAGGCAGGCAGCCTACTGAAGATGATGTATTTCTGATCAAAGAGCCTGGAGTTGTCAGCAGCCTGGGCCAGCGCAGCAACCTGATTGCTCCTGGATAGATTTGTCCCTTTGATCAGAGCAGACTCTGACTGCAGGCACTGTTTATGCAAAGAAAAGATGGCAGAGCAAAATCTACCCACTGTTATGTGGAAACAGACACTGTGCTGGGGGAAGGACTTTCGCTTCAGGCTCACACAATAATACAGGCTCATATCTGTTATAATTACCACTAATGAGATAACATTGCAAAAGCCTTTTACTGCAACTTGTTGCTATGACGCTTTGCGCTGACAGCGAGAAGTCTTACTCTAATATTACTCTTGATGAGCTGATAAAATCCTGTGTCTAATTACAACCACATACATCAGATATACAATTGAGATTATGTAATGTGCTTAAAAAGCTGGTATTTCTACAAAATGATCAGTTAGTCACACTATGCAAACATCGTACCCATAATTTAAATAACTGCTAGCTATGAATTTATGTGGACATAAAAAGGCACATAATATTGTAGTAGTAAATTGATGTAAATTCTCGTGGCTAGAGTTAAGAGTTGTTCTTTTAATGGGCTACAAAGAAATATTAATGCCGTGAGTCTGAGGGATTGTACCTACAAATCCCACTGAGACAGCTGTCTTGTACCCAGCTACGTGGTTTCAAGCTGCAAAATGTCAAACATACTTGAAGTTGAAACCCTCGACGAGGGTTGTAGTAGAGCGGGAGACACAACATGAAACATCAGGAGATTTTGGCTGCAAGACTTAAGATGTCCAGATGGGTCTTCCCAGTTCACTGCATGCTCCAAAGGCAGACACAGACACGCACAAACTTTGCAATGATTTCACTGAAATGAATGAAAAACAAGTCATTGTCGAAGTATGAAAGGAGGAATTGTTTACATTCTTAAAAATGCAGTTTCTACATAAATACATATTTATACTTGTCAACATTTTCTTTTAGAAAGAAAGAACAGTAAAAAAAATGTTTGTTTTTTTTCAATTCAACATTGTCTTGTTTTTCTCTCCACTCTGCTTATCAGAAAGCTTGAGGTCATAACTTTCAGGGACATCAGCCTTTCTCGTTTTTCTGTCATGTTAAATATTAGAAAGGTACAGCTCAGCACACCACCTGCAGAGATATGTCAAAGCCAAGGTTAATTTATGGATGCAAATACTTCACCCAGAGTTTGGCATTTCTTTTATTCCCTTTTTTTCTCTCTTTAATTTGTTGTATGGGAGGCAGGGGCTATTTACCAGGGTTTCATGCACACAAGTACACACAGTTTAAGACATTGGAAAGAGGGCTGAGTGGTTATGTAAGCTGTGATTAACATATCTGACGGCTGCATTTGGGTCAAACAGTGATGGGTAATTCAGGTCATTTCTGACAGCTGATGAAAACAGTAATCATCATGGCGGCGGTGGGCATAATTATGTATTTATGAGTGGAAGAGGACCTTGGGGGTAGAGCGAGCAAGCGGAGATGAGCACATACACAGAAGTGTCTGAATGCTGTCTTGCTACAGTAATGACAGCTCATTTCCCTGTGTGGATGTTTTTCTTAGCTCAGTGCCAAGCTTTTGTTAGTCCCACCAGCTTACTGTACCTGCCAGCCAAGCCTTTCATGGACCATGCAGGAGGGTTAAGTGTTGTATTATTGAGGGATAAATGCTCGAAGGAAAAGGAAAGCGTACAGGTCTTGCCCAGAGGGCCCTCTATGGCAGCTTGTATGCTTTGTGAAAAAGTCTGCAAGGATTTAGGCGGATTTAAAGATGCATCTTGAATTACAGGTCTATGCATGAATACATGTATATCCTGTGTGGATCTTATGATCCGCATGCAGAATAAATTCATATTTAATAGTTGTGAGTAAACGTATATCTGCAGATATTTTTTATGCATGTACATCCTAGTATCTTTAACTTCTTTGTAGTACTCAAAAACACAGGGCACAAGCCCTAGAGAAAACAGACAGGGAGCTGGGAAGGGATGGGAGAAGACAGATGCAAATAGCTCTGGAGTTAAATCAAAGCCATCTTCAAATCAAACCCCCCACCAATGCTCTCTGTCAATCCACTGTGGCATTTGTGATATGGGCAACACTTTCAATCTATGGCTGCCTCCTCCATTGGCCATGTAAAGTTTAATGAGCACCTTTTGTGGAGTGATATGAATAATGTATACATTATAGAGCTTTAAAGTGCCTATGGTGCATCTGTCTTCGGCGTGGATGGAAACCACAGGAAAGACCGGTGAAAATTAAAAAGCCTGAGGGCAAAGCGGGGTAAAGAAGAGAGAAAAGATAGAAAAAGGCGGGTAAAAAAAAGTTGAAGGCAGTCCCATTAATGCGAATGCGCCAGCGTGCCACTTCCCGTGCAGAATAGAAGTCATCAGGACAAGCACACAGCTCGCCACCCAACCCCCACTTCCTCAATCTATCTCTCGTCTGTTGCTCATCTGTGTCAACCTGCTCTTCACATCAAGGGCTGAACACGCAGTGGCATGGAGGGGAGGGAGAACGCTTTCTTGGAAATTCTGGAGAGCACAGCAGGTGATGGGAGGAAAACACAAGTCAGTATAAAGCAGACAATCCTGTGCCTGCACTCCTGCAGATAGCATTGATCTGTGATGTAAAAGGAGATGGATGTGCACTGTACTCTGAATGAAAAGCTCACCAGTGTAAAGAAGAAAAGTATTAAGAAGGACTCAAACAAAGCACTTTAAAGAGAAAAACATATAGGTGCGGTGGAAAGTATAAACTTCAAAGTTTACTGAAGCTGCGGAGAAAATGGATTATTATTTCAAAGAATTCCAAACCAGTTTCTAAGAAGCAGTTATATATATATATATATATATATACATATATATATATATATATATATTTTTTTTTTTTTTTTTTTTTTTTAAAGAATCTTTTCAATCTTTGGCAAGGATAAAAGGACAGTTAACTGTTACATGCACTTCAAGCAATTATTTCCCCTGTGAAAACCTTACAGAATGTGAAGTACCTAAGCCTTTAACCTCTAAGAGCATTATAGCAGTAGCTCATCTTTTCTAACTTGCTCCATCCTCTGTATATCGTGACTGCCTTGTCCAAGACACCCTGAGCCCTGATCTCATGCACAAAATTAGAAATAACCTGCACGCTGGCTGCTCCTCGTCCAAATACCCCCACCACACCCCTACCACCACCCACCATTCAAAAGATTGGTGGGCCTCTATCTTCTTAGAGATCTGCTTCCCTGTTGAATAAGCAATGATGCATCCCCACTTCACTTGTCCACGCCAGGCTGGCCTCAGCCACCTATCCCTCCCTTACCCTTTCCCCCCTTCTGTCACCTCTTCCCCTAACCTCCGTTTCCATCTCCACAGATTGCCCTCCCACCCACGCTCCCGCCCCAACCCTCCCCCTCCTCCTCCTCTCTCAGCCCTAGCAAGCTCTCAGCAGACACAGACACAGAAAAGCAGCAGCGGCAGCGGCTTAGTGGCCTTGTGATGGATGCATTTTCATAGGCCAATCTCTGTTATCTTGAAGAAACAGGTCTCAGCCTCCATTCTCTCAGGGCTTTACAGTTTTCTCTCTGCCACTCACCCCACCCGCTCCTTTCGTATTTTTCACCTCCTCCCTCCATCCTTTAGCGCTCCTCCACCATTTTCCGAAGGTCACTCATTAATACTCCTCAGCATCGATGGTGACCCTGTGACCCTGAGCTTGAAAGCTTGGCTCTCCCATATTGAGCAACCAAGCCCTTGTCTCACAGTTCTCACCCGGGCCTGGACCCCCACCCCAAGGTCAAGGACTGGCTGACATAGGGCCCCAAAACAATAGGAGGCCCTTCCTCTCCGCCTCCCCGTTGATGCCCTGTGGGTTGTCCTGTTTTAGATTGATTGGCTATGCAGCAATACCCCCAAGTCAATTAATTTAATTCATTTTATGCAAATGCACCAAACCAGAAAATGTATCCATGGATTTTATTTTATTTTTTACATGTAATTATTTTATCAATCTCAATTCAGACACAAGCAAATATTGCCTTTTTTTCTAGCTCTTATTCCGATGTTGCAGTTTATTATCTTAAAATTTACTCATAAAGAAAATTGAATCCTACTCAGTTCCCCAGATTGTTTAATCATCTTACCCTATTTCTGTTTCAGTGTGATCTGTTTATTTATTTGTAAATAACTGACAGCAGGGAAGGTGCAAATGAAATGCAAAGCTTGTGACGGACAATGCGCTCCTCTACATTGAGTGGCGATAAAATAAAAATAAATTATACTCTTACAATAATAAATCAAATGGATGAACGTCTTTGCTTCTATCTCACAATGTAGCAACCTTCACCCCAAATAGAAACTGTGGTGTTAAAAAAAAAAATCCCCTTACAATAAGCTCCTTCTTTTTCTGCTCACTCTGCTGTTTTCAGTCACCTCATTTCCCGAGTTTCACTGGGCCTCGATGTATCATATATCTCTCTGTTTTTCCTGCGTGGCTCTTTTTGGGCCTAGGGTCAGGGGGTGAAATAAAGCAGACCCCCATTTTGAAGCTGACAGGGTCTCCAAAGCCTGAACCTGGGGGCAGCCCTCAGAGCTCCGGCCTGACAGAGGCCGCGTCCAACAAAGGTGCAGTTTGTTACGAGTTTCTAAGGGGAAAAAAAAGAGAGACACAACTGCGAGGGTTATTTGGTGTTCCTTTGACCCTTTAAGCCCCCTGAGATGAAAAGGCTTTCAATTTTTACCAAGGAGGACCACTTCAGCACAGAACAGCAGCTTCAAAGCTCAGCAGAAATTTTAATCAGAGACAAATTACTGTATATTGTGTGGTGTACAGTGCTCAACTGCCATAGTTTGAAGGGGCAAGGGGGTGAAAATAGTGTAGCAATACAGAGATGGGAAATGGACTAAGGTACTGGCTAAAGCCTGCATAGTCATGTTTTAAGCCATGAAAATCCACTGTATGTTTATGCCAGCCTTATTAAAAGCATTATGCAGAGTCTGGATTACTCATTACATGGTATCTGTAACCATGTATGAGCTATGAGTTGATCAAAAATAAGTTTACTGGCTGTTTACCGACCCCCAATCATTCAAATAAATTGAGAGAAATTCAAGACTGTTGTTACTTTTAGAGTCAACAGAGTCAGTTGAACATAGTTGTAAAGACTTGGAGACTTTTGTAGTTTTAAAAGAGCTGTAAAAACCCAACGGCCCTAAAAAAGTAGGAAAAAAAGCAAAAATAACCAGAAGTTTACACAGTTTGGTATAACATTTGGTCAGTGGAAGACTAGCACAAAGGAAACCACTGCTCTTTGAAAGAATACGTTGTAGAACATCCCAAGCTGGCAACAAGCCCATCAGGATGGAACAATGCAAAGTTAAACAAAGTTCAACTTTCGGGCATCAAAGCAAGGTGGAGAGAGCATCGGGGAGCATGTGGCTGCTTTGTTACCTCAGGGCGATGAATTCTTTACTATCACTGAAGAGACAGAAAATTCAGAATAACTCATTATTCAGATTTATATAAGCAAATTTTAGAAAAGAAGGTCAGAATAATCCTAAAAATAAAATAAGTAAAATGACCAAAGACTAAAAAATTTAAAAATAAGTAATTTTTGGCTTTGGAATGAATAAGTCTGAATCCTGACCTCAAATCACCCGAGATCGTATGGCACGACCTAAGGACGGCTGTTTAATCACAGCATCCTAGGGATTATGTATGAAAGGGTTTTTTTTTAGGGAATCGGCCAATTTACTCCTCATTCTTTTGTAAAGCTACTTTAATACATGGGGAGGAATAATTATTGGAGTCCCTGATGAATTTGTAAGTTTATTTATTTATTTATAAAGAAATGAACAGCCTCTAATTTTTATGGCAGTTTATGATAACCAAAAAAAAAAAGCATAACATAGAATTTATAAATTGACTTAAAAGAAATACGTATTTCATTTCCTACAACTGAGCCAGAATGTTTGCTCTGCAGATTGGCTGTGTGTCCATGTGGCACATATATTACAATCAATCGAACATTTACAGATACTCATGATCTCAAGTTTCTCTGTGTATAAAGCTCATCTGTCCACAGAATCTACTTCTTCCATCCTCTCCACCACTATAGGTAAGACCAAACATATGTCAAGATATGTCATGGACAAGACTTTAGAGATGCACAAGGCTGGAATGGGCTACAGGGCCATCAGTAAGATGCTTGATAAGAAGCTGGTGTAACTATTTGGAAATGGAAGAAATATAAAATGACCATCAGTTTCCCTCAATCTGGAGCTGCATACAAGCTCTCACCTCAGGGTGTGACGATGATCAGGAGAAAGGTGGTGGATCAGCCCAAAGCTACACAGGAGGAGCTTGTTAATGATCTGAAGGCAGCTGAGACCACAGTCATCAAGAACACCACTGGCGACACACTACACCTTAATGGACTCAAATCCCACAGCACCCGCAAAGTCCCCCTGCTCAAGAAGCCGCACGTACAAACCATTCTTAAGTCTGCCAATGAACCAGACCAAAATCCAATAGAAAATCTGTGGAGGGAGCTGAAGCTTTGAGTTGCTGAAGATTGGGTCCTCCCAAGCAGCAGCCAATGAACCTGAAGGATTTGGAGAGTTTTTGTAGAGTGCAGTGGGCCAGAATCTGAAAACCTCCTGAGATGGGTGCAAACTATAAGAAATGTCTTAGTGCTGTGCTTGCAAACAAGGGTTTCTCCACCAATTACTGAGTTATGTTTTGCTTGGAGTCAAGAATGATCAAGTAGTTATTTCACTCAATGATATGCAAATCAATTTATACCGTTTATGTAATGTGCTTTTTTCTGGATTTTTGGTTGATATGCTGTCTCTCTCCATTAACATGAAACTGCCATAAACATTAGAAACTGTTCATTTCTTTGGAAGTTAGCAAACTTACAAAAACAGCAGAGGATTAAATTATTTCCCTCACTGTAAATGTCTGAGGCGCTTCAGCGAATTCCTAGTTTATCTACTTTATCCTAGTCTGCAGTGGGAGATGTGAAAGGAAGAACTGGTTGTATGTTGGATTAGACAGACTGAATTTTTCTATAGCTGCAAATTCTGATGATGATTATCAAAAATGATGACAGCTTTATCATATTCAATAAAGAAATCCTGGAAGTTCCAAAGGGCTTAAAAACAATTTCTTGCAGCTGCAGTTGTGAAAAGTAGGGAATGTAAAAGGTAAATGAGCTTGCAGATATCTGCCATCTTAAATCATGCAAGCAAATATTAATACAACCACTCTGATTAAAGAAGCATTTTGCCTTGTAAAAAATACTTGCAACAGCAGGGTAAGAGAAAAAGGCTGCGAGTGTAACACACTTTATGCCATTTACTAAACATTTTATCAAATTTTACAGAGCCTGCTTAATATTTAAAGCCTTGGTCATACAGCCTAATGGTCCAGGGCAGAAATAAGCTATTCAGGGGTCAATTGTTTTATTAAGATTAATGAGGGGTGTAAAAGGGTACGTCATATCTGCGCTGCTTTCCCGCTTTCTCTGAGCACTAGTGAGGCATATTAAAAGGAGCAAGTAAGCTTTGCCACTTAGCTTATCTGCGTAAGTGGCTTATGGATGTATTTATCCTGGACACTCAAGGTACATTTTTTCATCAATTTATTTTTCATCAACTGATGAACTCACTTCCCCAACAGGATATATCAATGAATGCTTTAATTCTTTGCTTTAATGCTTTCGTTCAAGTACATTAGATCAGCACAGTAGAAAATAAATGATTATATATACATAACATTTTTTCAGCAGCCTCTAACAGCATCTGTGGGCTGCTATGAATATGGACAAGGACTGATGATCATAAAAATCAGCACTAAATGTTTCAAATTTTAATAGTTTCACTTTTCTAAACTTGAAATTAAAAGCAGGACAGCTATTTCTCATTCAGTCATAGCATTTTACCATTATAATACTATTCATTAAAGAGTACTTGCAGCCAAACATTTATCTCCTTACAATAAGAATTCAATAGCAAGCCTGGAAATAAAGCTCTTAATATGGTTTGCTGATGACCAACGGCCAACCAGCAGATCAAACTGTCATGACTCTGACAGACTGATTCATCCTTTGACAAAAAATGTCTATGCTGATGCATCAGAAAGAGGAACAGATGGAACCGGTAAGTGGGTGGTGACAACTGAGAGCTAGTAGGCGTTCATCTCTGCAGACATTTACACTCCATCAGCCATAACCCCCAAACCACACTGATGTCATTGTTGTAATTGCTCTGACACTTCGAAGCTGGCACTAATCCTGTTTGGACAGTGACTTAAACTGTATGGAAAGCAGGGACACACTGACTATGTCCATCGGTACATCTGTCCCTACTGGCCAGGAAAACATCTGCTGCTTGTAAATGAGCAGAGCTAATTATAGCACAAGTTTTAAGATACGTCTGTAAAAATCCCCTTTTTAATGTTATATGATTCAAATCCTTGCTTAAGCCCACAAAAAGAGAAGTGCCAAAAGGGAACGTTTTTAAAGTGGCAAAGTCTGTTTTGCCCACTGATCTAATGTGAAGTGACGCTAAAAATGTTTTCAGTTGAAGCAAACTGACAGGACTTCTTGGGAGAATAGTTTTTAATGTTTCCGACAAAATATGTAGTAACGGTTGCAGAAAACATGCATGGTTTACAGACTATAGTGACTTTGGGTGTTCATCAAAAGTGTGACTTTGATACAATATCTGCCTACATATTCTGAACAATACCATAACAAGCCACTATAATGTCTGTGTTCTGCCATCAATTAGTTCATTAATGTTTATGCATTAGATTTTCATGTAGAGTCCCTGATCTCATAATTGTCAGGTTGAAATCTACATAGCATAGTTTTCTAGAGGAAGCTAGACCAGTTAAATGCAACAAATGAAATTAGTCATGAAAAAGTATACAGTACTGCACTCAAAACTTCCTTGATATCGCTGTGGTTGCTAGCAGATTACTGAGGTCACCTGAAGTGTGTATGGAAGATATTGACTGTAAACACTTGCTAGGTACTAAGTATTAGTTAATAAGTGGTTCTGAATATTGTAAAAATGCAATAAAAACCAGAGAAGCCTTCAAAGTAATTGACTAAATGAGCAGTTCTCTTTTAATGTTGTCGGTTTCCAGTTTGGATCACACGTTTTCAAATTGCTCAGCACGTTGTATCTTCCATGCAAACTATAGGCAACCAATCTCCTAGCAATGAAAATAGTCACAATCACCCTCTTTGTTGCCAGTTTCTCCTACTGACTGCCGTCAACGTCCAGTAACCATTGTTTTTTTTTTTGCCAGATAGTTGCGCACCAGCTTCTAGGTTTGTGTGGCTGGGGCTTGTTTGATTTCATTGTTGACTTTGGTAGGTTCTTAAGTTTAAAACTGAAGGACGCTCAGTTGGTTTATTTTCTTTATACCAGTGAATGCCAGACTTTCAGAAGCTTGCAACCTATAGTTAATGGTAGTGGGAAGGTTGAATTTGCATGTAGAGATGCCACAGGCAAGTTAGCTAAAATGATAAAGTCAAATTATAAAGTTATCACTGCCATCACATTCACTAGCCTGAGTTCCTTGTGTAGATCAGCATGTCCCTAAATGCTACGTCTATTAGCTTCCTCGGTCTGTGTAGGTTTATAACTTCTTTTACAAAGTAGCTTTAAGATGTCTGTGACTATTTGTCACAGGCAACATGATATTATATACATTTTATCTTTCTGCTGGGGATGGTCTCCAAGAGCATTTGTATTTACAGGGATGTATTCTTTCTGTGCTATCATGTGCTGATGCAGTTCAAGAAATGGCTGCATACTTCTACTGGAATACAGTCACTTTTTAAGTTACATTGATATTCTGTGAAAATATTAATGATTGTATGAAAGCTGTCAGGACACCTGACAGTCAAAAAAAAAGGAAAAAAGGGGGAATAAAGGGTTAATAAGAAGTCTGAGTCATGCTGCTGGAATAGGTTTAAGGTACATTCTTGTTTAGTAGAAAGCTTAAACAACAAAGATGTCACATGACAGCAGGTCCGGAGGGGTCACTTCATTTCCACTGGACTGACTTCTCTTTCTCTAGGCAGAGCATGATATAACCAATGTTTTTGAGGGCCATCTTCAGCCGCCATCTTCACAACACGGAAGCCTTTCATGTGTCCATTTCTCTCCTCACCTCAGCCCTTTAATCCTCCCCAGCACGCCTGCATGCATCCTGACACGTTGACAAGCTGGGAGCGAAGCTGGGAGCTGAGCAGTGTTGTGGTTGACCTGGGAGGCCAGGACAGAGCGGTTTGGTTCACAAAGTGAGAGGTAGACAACAAAGTGCAGCGAACTAAAATGCTCCAAGCCAACCTTTAGCCTTGGTCAGCATCTGCAAGTAGTTGAGGTAGCAGGGGAAAAAAAACAGCGGAAATAGACCTGTTAACTTGACCCTAGGCTGTCCAGACCATTATAGCGCTCAACAGACGAGTCTAAGATTAAACCACAACTGTGGATATCAAAACTAAATTTATATTTTCTCCTCCTAGATCAGCATCAAGTAACGTTTTTATGTATTAATAACTTTATTTGTTATTTATTTAATTACAGGTTGAAGTTTTACCAGATATGGGTCTTGGAGTTCTGGCTCCAGGACTCTTTGAAGGACTTAATCAATGTAAAAACGGAATATTTCCCATCAAATCTAAAATAACACATACCAAGAGAATTTCCTGTCATGTGTTGATGATTTCACAAAGTACCACAAACAAAGCCAAATCCAAATCCAGCACCAAAGACCTTGTATAATAACAGTAGTTTTGTACTACAATTTTTATTTACATTTGCATACTTGGCATTTTCTTGTTACTGGAAAAGAAAGCAGATGTAAAACATTATAATTGAGAAATAAAAAGCAATCCAGCCCCCAAAGAAGAGGGATTCAATTCACCCTTTTTTATTTTTGGAAAGGTCAAAGGTCCTTACTCCATTGGAAACTGTAACATAACACTTTAAATCTCATCCTGACACAATGTCCTGAATATTTGCAGTAAGCAAAAGTAAGAAATGTAAAGTAAGAACCACTCTCCAGTTTAGGACTTGTATAGATTAGTATTCTAGGGCTATGCACGGTGCTTGTCTGTAACACCAGTCCTGACTGCTGTTTATTACAGATGCTTGGCTTTGGAAACATTAAAAACAATAAACTCTATCGGGGTTTGGGATAATATGCAAATGATCGATATTTCTAATTGCAGAGAGGAATGATTGTCATAATTATGGTGACTCTCTAATGAGTCCACCTGTTGGAATCATGCAGAAAACAATTTTCCACTTGAAGAAACATAGCGTATGTAAACTCTCGTGAAATGTAAAACCAATGGAAGGTCTGTCATGCTCTGGCAGCTGCAGCCTACAATTATGCAGCATCCAGTGATAACGTGAATACCAATCTGACAAAACAGTGCCTTTTCCTCTTTTCTTCCAAACAAGAGAAGTTACACATCGCTCACTAAAACCAGGCACCAAATTCTATTCTGCTACTATGAATTTATTGAAATTTGAAACTCCAGTTCAAACTGAAGCATCCCTGCTGAAGTAGCTGATGCTGCATTTATTAGATGTGTTTGGAGGGCTGTGGGGAATATAAAAACCCAGTGAAGTTTGAATGTTATAGAGTCTGTGGGGCATCATTTCCAGGAAAACAAAATATTATACACCTACTGTAATCCCACTGCTTACTTCAAAGACATGTCCTGAAATTCAGGAGGACAGTTATTGATCCAATTCCTCGATGAATCGGGAATTGATAACCGGACACTTCAGAATGCACTTTTATGTCTTCTCACTTTGAAGCTCTCCACTCCCATGTTTCCAGGGGATGTGATTCTACACAAGAGTCTTTTTAATGTTTGAAAACTACACTCCTCCTTGACTTTACCAGCATTTGGAAGCCTTGTCTGTGCGCATTCACACAAGGCTTAGTGGGAACCCTTGTTTTAAATGTATTGTGATTGTAAGTTTGTGCTGGACGCGACAAAGGACACCTTCATTTCATTTCAGATGAAGCCGAACAGGTTTCAGGGCAAGATCAGGTCAGGTGTTGTGAAAAGAGACCCCGGGCTTCCTCCTCTCCTCCTTTTATTGTCCTGGACTCCCTGCCAAACCATCATTCTCAATATCCCACAGGGGCCTCTCTAACCCCCAACATCTGTCCCATTTTACCACACCGATGGTAGAGAGCTGGCTAGTATGACAGGCGCACCACAGCACTGGTGCAGGATTTAGAAACTGCTTCCAGACTTCTCAAAGTGCTGTCATCTGTAATTTTGTGCATTTACTTGTTCAATTTATTTGTCTGCAATTTTCCTCAACTAATCGCAGGTGTGTTTGCATCTCTGCAAGACTATTTATGAGGACAAAACACACACAAAATTAAGAGCTAAAGAGAGGTGTTTAGATTACCAAATCTGTTTTTAATCCATCTTGTCCATTATGAATCGCTGCTTTTGGTTTA
Source organism: Neolamprologus multifasciatus (assembly GCF_963576455.1). Taxonomy (NCBI): domain Eukaryota; kingdom Metazoa; phylum Chordata; class Actinopteri; order Cichliformes; family Cichlidae; genus Neolamprologus; species Neolamprologus multifasciatus. Next base: position 17,224,343 of record NC_140457.1, on the reverse strand, counting down.
AATATGACAAACTTTTCACAATAATTGTAAGGAGAAAAAAAACGTAGGTTAATTTATATATCTGTACTGCTTTGACTAGTTGAGAAAATTGGCCATAAAGAGATTTGCACTAGACAAGCAACACTGCCATGTAAGAGATCATAAACTTGTGTAAGTCAAAAACAGGATGCTATATTTTTTGTGAAGAATGTTTGGGGAAGGCAAGAACCTTATAATTGTATTACAAGTTTTTCCTTTGGGAGAAAGTACCTTTTCCCCACATGTGTAGTGATAAAATATAGGTCTCCCCTCTCTGGCAAGAAAGGTACATCTGCCCTCTAACTAGACAAGTGGGAGCAGTATAGGACAGAGAGAGAAAGAAAGAAAGAAAGAAAGAAAGAAAGAAAGAAAAAGAAGGAAAGATGAACATATATAAAGGATAGCCGAGATAGACAGGAAAAGTGAGTGTAAGGGAGGAAGAGTGGGAATCCAAACCACTGCCTGTACAGTTAGTGGGTTTGGGGTGATTGCTTGAGGGACAGGAGGGAGCTCCATTTACATTGTAGCTGCAGAATAAAAAGCAGCTTTGGCTTGTCAGTTTTCTGACTAGCGTCATGAACTTGGAGATGCCCATGGCTGCACTTTCTACTTCAGCGCAGTTCAATACCTGCCATACTTACCCTTCTCGTAGTCAAAGAGAAAAATACACAGACACATACACACACACCGGGTCCCTCTGGTGTGTTTGTGTTTCTGTTTGTGAGCATTTGTTCCGAATCAGGCACCTGGCATCTTTTGGGAGAGCAGACTTCACCAATGAGGCCCCCTGGACTGTCATATGTCTGGATGCAGACCAATACCCATCACGCCAAGCTGATCAAAAGCAAAGGAAAGTACGAACCTTGAACTTCCCAGTCGAATATGCATCCCTGTTGCCTATTATATTCACACACAAAATCACAGCATGCAACCATATGAATATCCGTGTGTTCATCACATATACCAGAAAGCTATTTTTTTTTCTCCCCTTGTTTTCGGTTAGAATTGAAATTCGCCGCACGTTAAATTGGACCCTCTCTCTCTAGACTGCTGTAATACCCCATAGTAGGTATAATCAAAGTAATTACAACGACACACAGGTGTTCTACGCCGCACGCCACTGAACACAGCACACGTCAGTGGCAGTGGATGAAGTAAACATCACAAGAAAAAAAAGAGGAACCCGCTAAACTAATTCAAAGTGTCATTACAGCTACCTTATCAACAGGCAGTAAGTGGACAATCAAATGGCGTTTTCTTTTATTTGGTGCTTAACATGGACATTTTATACAGTGTCTGTTCACATAGCTTTGCTTCTACTTTTTGACAATTTTGATCCTCTAAGGCTGGTAAAGTGAGAATAACAGAGGAAAAATGTTTTATTGATACGTACGTGAACTTTTATTGCAACAAAAATGAAAACATGCAAATAAAACATATGGTCACATGAACAAACCCTCCGTTTGAATCCTCCAAATCTCATCTGGTGAAAAAGATGGGGGGGAAGGGAAAGAGAGAATGCAAGGGGGTCAAAGAAGAGAGAGTTAGGAAAGAGAGAGAGAGCAAGAGGAGAGCGAAGGTGCAATTACCAAGAGTGTAGTCTGAGGGATCAACTTCACTTCAAAGAGGCTGGGGCCCATGTCCCATGCTCCACACAGCCACAAGTACCAGTGTAGTGAGAGTAGGTAAACATGAGCAGATCACAAGACTGTTAATAGCAGTCAGATCTGAAGAGGTCTCCACCTTTTGCCTTCCCTGCCTGTCTCTTAGATTCTCCAACAAGCCCTTGCCTGGAAGGAACAGACTCAGCCCGCAATCTCAGCTACTTAGTCTCTGTGCATGTGTGTGCGTAGGAGCATTATCCCAACAGCTTTTTCATATAATTGAACCGCAAAAGCCCACAACTTCATGCTGGAACCTTTTAAATCTTCACAGCATGCTACACCAACAGCTGCCATGCAAACCTCTGAAATATGCGCAATGGTAAATACGTGACAGCACATCATGAAAAAAATGGTGATACTGCAAACTGTTATATATGTATCTTGTCTTTGTTCGATTGTTTGTTTCACTAGCAGCAGTTATAGAGTGCAGTACATCTATCTGCGTGTGTGCACTGCTGCTAAATTATTACAGTATTCACACAGAAAGTCCTGCAGCGGTGAAATATAGCCGTTCCAGTATGCAGTGAACTCAATGAGTGGATTTTCATTCATCTTTTTGTGACAACAAAAAAGATACTCTGTGTCTGGAGCCTCGCTCCCTGAAACATGCTGTACCAATTGCGGGCAATGTCGACTGTATGAAAAGTGCACTTAATGCCCACTAATCTGCCATCACTGGATAAATACGATAACGATAGCGATTCCCGAGGAGTTATCGCTGGCCTGACTGCTAAACAGGATTAAATGTTCTGCATTATGCAATGTAGAGAGTGTACAGGAATATTTAGGGATGCAGCACACTATTCACTTCTCTTGACTGGTCTAGTCTTCATTTCCATGTGTAACTACGTTTGCATAAACCACAAAGAGGCTATTTTGGATCACCTGCTGGGTAAAAGCCCCCACTTCTGGACAACCGAGCACCTGCCCCCCTCACTAGCTCCCAATGTATCTCACCTTAAACGTTGACTTTTCCCATTGGAGATTAATGAAGTAGTATATTAACATATAGGATGTATTTCAAAGCAGATCTTGGACTATCATATCCTCTGCTGATTCTGTGTCAGTGCTGTGTCTGATGCATTGAATTAGAGCACATTGACAGCGCTGCTTTTTTCACACCAACATTTGTGGGGAATCAACTGGAAAGGCTGACATCTGTTGGCGGGGATTTGCAACTGCATTTAAGAGGATCTCGGCTGACCAGCGGGGAGATGGATACAGTGTTATTGCACTGAGGTATGAAACAGATTCGGTGCCCTAGAAGAATAGAGCAGAAAACACTTAAAGGAGACACATAGGGCCAAACTCCCACGTCATGAACCAAGATGAAAAGATGCCTCCAGGCTAACCTCACAGCTGAAGCGGAATCACCCTGAGTGCTTTTAGTGTGCTTTTCTCCTCAGATGTCATTTGTTAAGAGACTAAACCCCTTCATGCTTGTGTGAAACTTAATTCCCTGCCCTGTCCTTGAGCGCTAAACTCTCACCCTCTCCCTGACAGCTGGGAGTGACCCTTCTCTTTAAAAAATAAAATAAAATAAAAGCCTTCCTCTCCTTTCTTGCCACACCAGATGTTACTTTTCATCTGTGATTTATCACACGGTTTGGATAAGGGTAAACAAATACTTACCATAGTTATAATTGCAAACACTGCTCCTCTGGTGGGCTTATCACAGGTCATAGATTACAAAGTTACCAGATAGGAGGGGGGAGTGAAACAGGAGGGGGGGGGAGAGACAAAACGGCAACTTTTTTCTCTAGGCTGTCAAATCAGCTTGAGCATAATCATGCCTTAAATGATTATGTGCACATATACAAACAAACACACGCATAACCCTGAGCCCCGACCTGTAGGAATGCATGCACTCCGTGGAGCACGATTAGCTGGCCGGCCTCTTCGCTCCTCCAACACAGGAACCTCATTGTGATAAAGCCCAGTCAATGTTTGCCGACACACGTTATCTCCTGTCCCCTTTCCCTGGGCCTCCAGTTGGATCGAGCTGCCACGGCTCTTTACAACGATTTAGGGAATCATTTGTTTTTCAAGGAGCTGTTTACACAATGGCCACCTACCACACAGGGGACAGTGGGAATGGGACAGGTGGGGGAGTCATTTGAAATATAAATCACAACGGTACCCGTTGTTATCGGCACCAACTCCGCTTTTTTTTTTCTTTCCTTCTTTCCAATCTTTTTCCATTCCTTAGTGTGGGATAAGGCGATAAGAAGCGAGATGAGGTTTTGTCATCAGCTGCCAATGTATGTGACAAGTGCATGTGGGGAGAAAACAGGGAAAGGAAACACTTATCTTCTGTATGTGCTCGTGTGCATGCATGTGCATGTGGAGAAGGAGGAGGTGATAAAAGAGAATATTCCTCAAGGAGGATCAATAGTTGTTATTCAGACCTGCATGGGTCCCTCCATAGGAAGCACTGACACTGTCCTAAGAGTCTGCCAGCTGTATTGATTTTAATTTATTTTTAACTTAGTGATGGATATGGGACATGTCATGAGAGAGAGGCATTGGTCAAATAATTACCAACATCTATTCATTAATTGGAAGGGGAAAGAGATAGAACACTCAATATTCATTAAGGCCTGCAAAGACTTTGTAAATGTACTGTCTGACACAAGGATGTCACAGAAAAATGTCGATCACCTAATCACGCAATGCAAATTTGTCCCTGTGAACCAAAGTGCCCAAAACACACCGGCATATTTAACCTGAAAGTACCCTTTACATCCCCTCCTCTTTCTTCCCAGAGAGGAAAATATATCAGCTTTAAGCAGATTTTGGATTGTAGCAGAGCTGTAATGTATTCCCATGTTCTTACACTAAGTACAATAAATAATGCACATATTATTGACATTAAACATACACTGAATAAGAAAAATGGCCCTGCTTTGTTATTGACCATGCACTAAAAGAATTAAACAAGTAATAATAAAATATATCAGCTAGCCCACAATGGATGAACATGGTCAAATGATGACTTACGAAGTGTAGCAAAGCTTTTTTGTCAGCAAGTATTAAAAGCAGCTCCTGACAGAAACAGATTCCTTGTGAGCTCGGTAAACGTATCATTAATTCTCAAAGAATACGGTTCAGAAAACAAAAAAAAAATAATAACAATAATAATGAGCAGCAATTAAAACACTAGTATAATTAACCGAGTGAACAAAAAGTGATCGGATGTCAATGTTCTGTATTTCAACCTTGGAAGTTTCAGCCCTCCACAGAATATGAATCTTTCTATTCAGCAGATGGAAGGTGCGGCTGTTGTTGCTGTAACAGAATCAGCATTCTTGTCATACATATGCTGCATAAATATATTATCAAAAAACCTTGTAACCTGCAATAATTCGCTTGATTGGCTCACTGAGTGCAAGTTCCTTTGGTGTGCTTTAAGTCAAACTGACCAAAGTGGCCTATGGGCTCTTGCAGACAGGCCCATGGTTATTGAGTACAATCACAACACTAATTATCCTGCATGCACGCTACTGCAGGGCTTTGCCCTTTGAGAGAAGCAATCAAACTACTGACGAAAGGCTGAATAATCACACTGCACTGAATATGCTGGGCATAGCATGTGTGTCTTTTTGTGTATACTGAACAGCTCGCATTATTTGTCAGAGTTCATCAGAACCTTACGAATTTAACACTGCAGCATCCTTCTCATATATATAACAAATATGGTCATAAACACTGAGTTAAGTTCATGTTCGTTTTTGTTTGTATTTATTTGGGGGGTTAAGACGAGAAAGAAAAAAAATCATTGACCTCCGTGAGCTCTTATCTCGCCTCGTGTTGCATCATAAGCAGTGTTACAGCCTCCTTTTTCCAGCCCAAGCTAGGCCAAGGTCATGGTTAAGTTATTATTACGGTATGATGCACTCAGCGAAGATAAGCAATAAAGAGGTCTGTGCTAAGCCATAAAACTGTCAAAATACGTCACCAAAAATGTCTAATGCGAAAGAAAGAAGAAAAAAAAAATCTCACTCACTATTTCTCCAATCTTCTTTCTAAGCAATCACGGCCTCAGCTCGGAACAGGCTGAATATTGCAAAAGATGAATATATGTTTAATACTGGTTCTACTACAGTGCCATGCACAATAATGATCAGTTGTTTGGTCTCTGACTAAAAGGCTCACTTTCCCTGAGAGCGTCACATTATACAAGCCTTTACTCGCCCCACACATCCAACATAGACAATGCACTCATTTAATCCCTGGTTGTTTACTGCAGCTCTTCTTTTTCTGTGCAATATTGCTCTAATCTACCAAGCTGGAGAAAGTCAGATTCTTTCTGTAGGATAACATTTCTTTTTCAGTGTGTGCATCTACTGTGAAAATAAGCCCACGCTTTTGAAACGTGAAGCTTCGGAAAAGTATATCAAAAATGACTGTGATGCCCGTCACAAAGAGTGAGAATAAGACAGACAGAGAGCGAGAGGAAAATGTAAGGAAATGTGCTGTAATGTGATCTTCTGGAGTAATAAGGTGTTTCTCGCTGCTATTCATTAAATGTTACCACAAAAGGTCTTTTCCACACTCGAAATTCTAACATTACTCGTAGTAAATGTGCCATTAGACTTCACTGGCACCTGCCGTGGTCTCATTTCAAGGTGATTAAGATACTTATCAAATTTATTTTGCAGGAAAAAAAAAAACATCAGTAAGAAGAATGTGAATTTTTTCTTTTCACCCCCCCCCCCGTGGTTCCTACGGAGACAAGATTTTGACACATTTCCACACTCGGTTTGAAAGTACTATTTGAAGATGACGGTAAATCACACTCCACCACAGGAGCAATGAAGCAAACTGCACTGGTCCAATTTTTAAGCCTGGCTACCCCTTCACCCCCCCCCCTCCCCTCCCTGTGCACCCCAATCCACTAGTCCAATGGAGGGAGGCAGCCTAAATGCACCATCAGCATTGAGGTTTGGCTGAGCTGCTACAAGGGTATTATGTTCCAAATTCTCTCCAGCTGGAGTGAAGGGAGGCTCGCCCATCTCCTTTTTTTAACCCATTCCCAATCCTCAAAAAAATCCTGGCTTTTTTTTACACTCGCCATTCATCCAGTTCCTGTCTTTCTCCATCTCCATAATTCAATGTTTAAACAATCGGCACCCTAGAAGGAGCGTCAAAAATTTCAGGGGCATCGGAGAAGGCCATGTCGCTGTGGTCGGGAGAGTGATGGACAGAAAAAAAAATGAGACACAGAAAGAGAGTGAGAGAGGGGGGTTTAGAGGAAGAGAATTGAAGAGAGAGAGAGAAAGAGGAAAAAGAAGAGGGCTGCTGAGGCAGGTGCAAACCGTCCACATACAAGGTGGCGATTAGGGTGAAAGTGGCCCTGTGTGAGGCATGAGGAACATCTGTGCCTATTACTGAAGCACACAAAAGACGAGGGGTGGGGGTGGGGTGGCGGGGCCTTGTGTGTGGGGGGGTGCAGGGGAAAAGACTATGGTCTCCAACACAAGCAGGGCCTCACCAAACACCACAGGCTGAATTGCATGGTCCAATTTGAGGCTTTCAGCACTGCTTTTCATTAGCATTTGAAAACACGAGGCAGGAGCTTACTCAGTGAGTAACTCACGGGTTGAAGCAGGAGAGTGACTTAAGAGGTAGGAAGAAGTGGAAGCCCCCACCCTCCCCCTAACCCCGGCGCCCAGTCTGAGACAGATTTCTGTTGAATGGAACATGTTGTGGAGTCACCTACATTAATGCTGCTAAAAATTACGGCTGATTATGCAAAAGTCAGGCTGAAAATAATGAAAGAACTGAACTGAGAAATTGAATTAAGCAATTCCTACAATTTCAGCTGACATAACTGGTGCTGTTTAAATATGATAAAGAAATTGCATTCTCAGAAAGTGGACTATATTCAGAGGGGCTTTTCAGACTTACATGACACTATCATATGCTTAGCTGTCAAAACTGCATACTTTCAGCATCTAACCATGAAAGAATTCGCTCTTCAGAGAGAAACGCAAAGCCTGTGATGCACTGCATCCATATGCATCGTTGCATACAATATCTCAGCATGGCAAATGAACGTTCAATTTGACTTAACATTTGGAATAACTGCATTTCAAAGTGTGTCAACCTGGTTCAAAAACACAGCTAATGGATGGCAAAAGCATGAAAAATAAAACACTCGTTCTGGTGAGCGCTGCATCAAACTTGTATAGCGGATTGCACTCTTTTTCAGAATTGAGAACACTTGGGAGGGAGATGTATTACTTATTTAAATGCCACAAGGCATATATCTGTTTGCTTAAATATTCCAATTTATTCTAAGACAGTAAGTGCCTTGCTGGGGTGAATTATAGATGGTAAATCAAGATGCTGAGTTATCAGTTATGACACCATAAGGCTCTGCCTTAGTCAATATGTCTCTATTTGAGTTGGGTATAATCTAAACAGGGCGAAGTGATGAACAGGCAAGTACATACGCAATTCTGATGTGAGGAATGTAACTTGTGTACAGACAACATGACCCATAGTGTGAAGGCGATACTATGAAAACAGAATCCCAAATTTTCAATCAGCATTTTAAATGCCCAGTAGGGCCTACTTTAAAAAAAAAAGAAGACAGGCAATAAAAACTGTATCTGCAGCTGATTGTAACCACATCCTATTCTGCTTTACTTTTCCTGGACAGTCAATTTTATTTATATAGCACCAAATCAAAAGAACAGTTTCCTCCAGGCGCTTTATAATGTAAGGTAAAGACCATACAACAATACATGAAAAGCAACAACAAAAAAAAAAACCAAAAGTCATATGAACTCATTTGAGCAAGCACCTTGGTGACCGTGGGAAGGAAAAACTCCCTTTTAACAGGAAGAAACCTCCAGCAAAACCAGGCTCAGGGAGGGGCGGCCATCTGCTGCAACCAGTGGGGGGTGAAGGGAGGAAGACAGAACAAAAAACATGCTGTTGTAGAAAGCCAGTGATTAATAATAACTAATGATTAATTGCAGAGTTCTGCATAAACACATAGAGACTCAAAAGGGTGAGTGAAAAAGAAACACTCATGGGAAGCCCTCAGCAGCTTGGACGTACTGCAGCATAACTAAAGGACAATTTAGGATCATCTGACCCAGCCTTAAATATAAAGTTTATCAAAAATCAAAGTTTTAAACTGAATCTTAAAAGTAGAGAGAATGTCGCTCTCCAGAATCCAAACTGGCAGCTGGTTCCACAGAAGAGGGGCCTGAAAGCTGAAGGCTCTGCCTCCCATTCTTTTTATAAATACCCTAGGAACAACAAGTAAGCCTGCAGTGTGAGAGCAAAGTGCTCTAATGGAGTGATACAGTACTGTCTTTGCCACACATATGTAAGAACAAATATGAAGCTTTTTACAGCTCAAAGCCAGGTAATCTCTGCTGAGAGGAGAAAGAAAAAAGGTGTTCAATATATTTTACCGTTAAAAAAAATGCTGTTAGCCTAAGGTATCAATTTAAGCACCTAAATATTAATTTTTGTTCTAGGTCACTACTCACATAGTGTATACTTTTGCACTATTTATAAAATTCCATTTAAATTTTGAAACATTAACTAGTACACTCGAAGACCAGCCTATTACCTGATTAACTAAAATAAAAAACGACTTCATCCCTACATTTTTGGGGGGATGAGGTAAATGGGAAATCTTTTAAAAGCAATAAAAGCATTATAAAGCAGCTATACCGAGTTATTATGCACAACGTTACACAGTTACACAAATTCCACTATTTCTGACCCTCAAATAACACCTCGGGTTTTATTGCTGATGGATGAGAATGCAGCTGAAATTAGCAGGAAGAGCCTTTTATTTTTCTTATATGCATTTGCTTGATCTTGAACTAAATGTGTAAAGACATTACAATACATTATGCATGTTGCAGAAGTAATTTGATGCTATCTGATGAAATTCTGCATCAGCAAACATTAAAGAAGGCAGGGTCAAAAGGCTGCTCTGATTAGTATGAGTGGTCTCGAGTATGACCACTCACACTGAAGCAAAGATCAACAAGGAGGCATGCTTCTTCAGATGCCATTATGCAGTGCGTATTAGACTATTTGTGAAATTACACCATGACAATAGCAAAACATTAAAGGAGCTTTAATGTTTTTTCATCGCTGGAGTACCTGCTTTCAAAGCGATTCAGGATTTCAGGGCACATAAATGTTTGATATGCTGCCGGAGTGATGCACATGTGCTTTCTGAAGGTCATCAGATCTAATTGTCAGATGGACCGAGTTGCCACAACAAATCCCCCCAGGGCTCAAAAGAAGCCAGATATGAGGATATTGCGGAGCATGTTTCCATGTTTACTGAAAATAAAGCAAAGAGGGCATTTGGGTCAGAAACTCTGAGGAAAAGTCACTAGAATTCACACATGGCAACACGTATATTGACAAACGAGTCACTTTCTGCCTTAAACATCTGTGAAGATATGTATGCATTAACACTTCTGTCAGTGGAATTCATATGCACGTCTCCACTTGCAGAAGGGTAGCAGTTACTCGCAACCTTGCATAATGAATGTGATATCTGACATCTCCGGCAGTACAGCAAAGTGAGCACTATTTCATTTATTCATTCATTTATTATAACATATGATGTAAATGCTCAGTGGTACACATTTAATATGATGTGATTGTACTATTGACACCCAACAGACCAGCGGTGGAGGCTGATTTGTTTAATATTGAGTTAGGAGAATTCTATTGACTTTACTTTTTTACTCATCTGCTCACAAGATGAAAACATATCTTCCTACCCAGAAGCTCTGACCTAATATCCCTCTCTAATGTTTTTCAGAAGGACACGCTGTTTTGTGCGTGTGTGCGTGTGTGTGTGTCTGTTTTGTCCATTCAGAACTTATATCGATATAAGCCAGGCTTAATCCTTTCACTCTGATGGCTCCAATGACAGCAGCACACCATTAGATAAGAGGTCATTGAACTGCAGCAGCCACCTCTTCATTCAGAATAAATGGGGTGCACCAAGAGTGCACCTTACTATGTGCCACATTGCTCTAGTTATAATGAAAATGTAATGCATTTTGGTTTCCAGCCGCCATCACCGCTGCAGTATTGACAGAACAGATACTGCAGATATTACTCAAATAACTTGCCCAATGTTTTTTCTAGAAATTATGCACATACAAAAGACAAATTTCAGTATTTGGTATGAGCGAACTTACTCTCTGGCCGCCTCTGTTTGTGAGTACACTGCTTATATATACACTTTATATTCAATTTTTCAATTCAATTTTATTTCTATTGCAGCAATTCACAACAACAGTCCACTCAGTGCCCCTTATATTGTAAGGTACAGTCCCCAAAATAATAGAGAGAAAACCACAAGAATCACACAATCCCCTGGGAGCAAGAACTCGATGGTAGGAAGGCAGAACTCTTTTCTTGGTCAGAGGTCTCTTATTATAAGTATTTTACATTAACAATGTGGAGATACTTTAGTTACCTACCTACAATGTCTAAATCAATAATAAGATGGTCAAGCTAAGAATATTGTGGAGGAAAGACAATCAGGGGCAAATTAGGAGCGAAAAGTCTTTTCAAATCTGCACAACTCTTGTGCGCGACCTATTTCGATCTCAAAATGGTGACCGTTACTGAAGCTTGAGGGGTTTTTACACCAAATAGGTGTACCACCTGAATGTCCATCAGTTGTGAGGCAGGCACCTATCAAAACGCATCAGACTAATGTACTTTCCTATATCTTGGCACAGCATGACCATATGGAACTGCACACATTTCCGTTTGCTTGACTAACCAGTCAGATTAAAAGAAGTGAGTAGTGTGAGGAGAAAATTCCTTCAACATCTCATATCCACAGGGATGTAGCTTTTTCTTTCTTTCTTTTTTTTTGTGCTCTGTCTGTCTCCTATCTCTCTGAGGGACATGAAAAACCAAAGACCAAAGAAAACACTGATTGAGGCACAGCTGAAACATGCTAATGCCCTGATTTTGTTTTCATTGGAGGGCTCCCTGGCTGTGGCATATCATTTGATTTTTGCATGCATCGAACCGCTCCGTGTGAACTGTCACAACATGTGTTTCTGTCTGTTGATGCCTCACCAAGCACCTCTCTTTGAGCAATCACCTGGGGACAATGCTGGATGTTTGTTTTGGCAGAAATCCCATTATGCATTCATGTTCATTTCCTTTGGTCCGAGCGGTGGCCCTGCATGTCATTGTAAACTAACTAAAAATACAATATGCATGTACTACAGGCCTAGACTCAAGACTCAAAGACCCCCACCGTCTTTCGCTTAAAAAACCCAAAGCAATTTGCAGCAAACTAATTATGATCCAATTTTGTTAGCTTTCTCTCATTGTCTTAGGTATTTGCTACCCCGTCCTGTAGTCTTGATGGTTTAAGACCTGGCCTATTAAAACAACCAACACTTTTAATGACAGCATGTTAACGTAGCACAAAGAGAACATCCTCCTTTGCCTTTTCTTCATTTAAATTCAATTATTACCGAGAACGGTTAGACATCACGGAAATAATCATAATGAGGGGTGTGCAGAGGATGAAGGTGTGCAATAGTCGCATGGTGACATCTTTTGTTCTGTTTTTTTGGATTGGCAAGATAATAGCGAGGGCTGCCAGGAGGGGGGCCAGGAAAAGTGGAGCTCACCACGCAGGTTATCTTTCATGCTGTACAGGATAATCACTGAGTGGTGAAAACCGGGCAGCAGCAGAGACCTATCTTCGTGGAGATCAAGGTCAAAACAACTCAAAGGAAGGTGGAAATTCAGTTTCAAAAACACTCACAGCTGCTTGCAACATATTGATCTAGAGCCTCTTCCCTCTACCACCAAAGTCATTTCTCTGATAGACTCTGGTAGAAATACATTATTTTCTTGTCATAGCCACCACAATGGATCACTGTTAAGAGTATACGGCACTTATAGAGAGAGGATAGGGAGGAATGTTAAGAGCTTGGTTGGCTTTATTTGAAATAACAATTCACTGAGTGACCTATGCTTCCCATCAGTCCCGCGCTAGGTTCCCATTTCACAATCTAAAATTTCCATCAATCACAAAGCGGGACCACAACATTAAGAGGATCAAGAGCTGGATACGTGACAAAATTAAAACGCCAGATGATCTCAACAAAACCACAATTTGTCAGGTGTGGAATTGCTATAATCAGGGTTTGGGGATAGGTAAATGTTACATGCACAGTCATCTTGCCTTTAAAAATGCATAGCTGGTTTATACGTGGAATCACTCTGCAGAAACTTTACTCAGACAGATCAATAACAACGCCTAGCACTGAGACCTCTAAAGCATTGCAGTGAGCTCAGCCACTGATGTATCTGAGCCAAGTGGCCTTTGCAACAAAGGAATAGCAACTCCCTCTTATTCCTTTGATTTATGCCCTTGGAAGTTGGTACACATTCCCACCAAAGTCTAACTATTTGATTGAAGTATCTGATGTTAAGCAAAATTGTCCTTAATTCACAAAGAGTTAGAGATCAAAGCATATGAAACAGGCTTAAGAGAATGATTATTTTGCATTTGATTTTAATTCCTTTAAAGTGATAAAACTCACTTCAATGCTTATTCAACAGTGATGGACGTCAAGCATGTTTATAGGGCTCCGCAGTGAATCAACACTGTGTTATTTTACTGTCTTAAAATCATTTATTGTTCCTCTGTGCTTTATTCCTCTAAAGCTGACTGACTGTTGTATGTTGTTCAGATGTTGTCTCTCTGAAGTCCTCCACCTCTCCTCCTTTGTTCTGAGCACAAATCCTTTTTTTATTATCCAGGCAACAGAGTAAGGTCTCGACCCCACTTCCCTATTGGTGTTTCCTCCATGTTTGATTCCCGTCTCCCTCTTTGTGGATTATTGTAATACTCGATGCATTTGCTTTGATGTAATAACTATGTGCAACTTGCAGTCAGAGCTGAATTTGATGGTGCAATGACCTGATAGACAAGACACAGCATGTGCCTAGTGTATTTATGTTTCCTGTCTTTTTGTTGTTGCTAGGTTATTTTTTCCCTTTCTTTCCCCTTAAATTTAAGGCGTAACTTAAATACTATACTAATACTTAACTTTGCAATTTGCAGCATTTAGTTCAAATTTATTGCAATTGGCTTAAATATTTTGAGGACCCACTTAGCAATGCACAATACACTTGCATTATCTGCTCAAGTGGACGGTTTTAATGAATTTGTTGAAGTTATCTTAGAAAAACATTACTGCCATGAGTGAGTACCTCGTCCTGCTAATTAATAAATGTTAATTAGATGAAGGCAAATCAAATTATCTAACTGTGAGATAATTACTTACAAAAGTACAATGAACACAATTTCAAAAGACTGTAAACAATTAGTGACGTCATGCTACTATGACAATACAAACCAGCCCTTCCTTTATCATCCTGTTGAATGTATATATATATATATATATATTTACACATATATATGAACTCATCGAACACTTTATTAGATACACCTGTTTGTCATAAAGATTTAACAAGGTGCTGAAAACATTACTTAGAGATTTTAGTTCATATTGATACAGTGTCTCCAGATGTGTCAGCTGCACATCCACCAAGCAAATCCCTTGTTCCACCACATCCCAAAGGTGCTGTATGGGATTGAAAGCTGATGACTGTAGAGGCCATTTGAGTACAGTTAACTCAATGTCATATTCAAGAAATGAATTTGAATTGATTTGAGTTTTGTTATCCTGCTGGAAGCAGTCATCGGACATTGGGTACACTATGGTCATAAAGGGATGGACGTGTTCAGCAACAGGTAGGCTTTGGTGTTTATATGACACTCAGCCAGTACTAAGGAGCCCAAAGTGTGGCAAGAAATTATCGCTCACAGCCTTGCACCATCAACAACAGCCTAAACTGTTGATACAAGGCAGCCAGGGTCCATCCTTTCAAGCACACACATTCTGTACATATAGATATATACATGAAAACCTGATGATTTCTAAGGGGGGTTTTTTTGTTTATCTTTTCTCTCTTGTTATATTTGCATGTTCAAAATAAAATTCGATCTATTCTTTCACATTGTTTACACCAGATTTTGACCCTACCATCCAAATGTCACAGAAGAAATAAAGACATATCATACGAGAGAACTGTCAGCTGACAGGAGTGGCACCAGGTGCTGGTTTTCTGCTGCTGTGGCCCATCGGCACCAAGGTTGGATGTGTTGTGTATTCAAAGATGCTCATCTGGAGTGATTATTTGAGTTACGGTTGCCTTCCTATCCTTTGACATCTGAAATTAACAACATGTTTTTAAACAGATAGCTGCCCTAGTATTATAATATATTTTGGAGGCAGTTATATTTTATAGTGTGTTAATGAATGCAGCTTATTAACCAACCATGTTCCTGTTAACGGATAACTTAGCGCTCCATCCTTTCATATATAAGAGAACTTTGGGTTTTACAAACTAACATGGCAGCAGCAAAAATGCTAACATCAGAACCTCAAAACCACTGGGTGAGTCATGCTAGCTATGTCCATGTTTCATATGCAATTCCTACTGATTGGTAAACGCAATATTTTTGTTAACGCCCGTGCTGAAAATGTACACTTCAAACAAATCTTGACCGCTCCGATAGAAATATTGTTTCTGACCTTAAATTTAAGTCAGCCAACAGGCCACATCATGCAAACTTGGTGGTTGCCAAGACCAGACTCTTCTGAGATGAGAACCATGGAAGAAACACAACACATTTTCACTGATTTGCTTAATATTAATGAAACATACCAGTGTTTAAATGTGACAAAATTACTTTATCAAAATTTAGACAATTTGAGAAGAATACAGTTTTTCCTGTTTTGTTTTGTTTTTTGTTTGTTTGTTTGATTTTAGGAAGGAGATGCAGGAGATCTAATGACAGTGATGCAAGCAATCACTGTGAGCTTTTGTCCATTGCTTCACAAACACACATACACTTACCGACACACACCGGCAAGCAGCTTTCTTCGCCAGAATAATTGCGTGCCACACCTGACTGTCAAGCTATGTCGACGTCTCGTTAGGGCTTGCATTGGCTCTGTCTTAGTTGGTAGCTTCGGGAAAGGTCAGAGTGGCAGTGTCTGCGCTGTCACACTAAGTGCAGACTGGAAAGACACAAGGGGCTCTGCCCTGAGTGCCTGGCAGATCCTGGGGCGGCTGGGAGGGGTCCATTCTTTTTTTGTTTTTTCCTACAGACAATTTAAAGAGGATTGAATCTGTTGGTTACAACTTGTTGTAAACAATATGGCAAAAACCTGTCATTTTAAAAATGTGTGGGCACAAGGGTCAAACAAACTTTGAATATGTCTAATGTGAATTGGAATTGTTATTGTACTCATCATGTGCATGATTGTCTTTTGGGGCTTTCAATGGTTTCTTTGAACTGTTTTTTTTTTCAGGATGAAATGATTGTACAACATATGTCTTATGACTTTAACAAATAAGAACTCAAGAATCAAGTTTGAATTTATTTAAGATTTATTCACAGGGTAAAGGGTATACATACACCCCCACTAACCTCCCTTTCCGAGTTGCACCTTGATGAGAAACCTTTGCCATAATTAAGGTTCTAGCATAATTCTAGATGGCTAGTTGATCACTGTTCTTAACAGAAATTGTAGAGTTCGTTTAAATTTGTTGGTTTCTTAGCATGGACCAACTTTCTCACTTTTCAATAGAATAAGAAGGCCATTCCAGAAGCTTAATGTTAGCCTGCTTTATCCATTCCACAACCAGTTTTTATGGGTGTTTAGGATAGTTCTCTTGTTCTCTTGTTGAAACATCCAAAGGTTTCAGTCATAAAGCATTTGATTTCAGGTGAAGTTGCAGAACTGAGAGGACGCCTTCCTTCTTTATTATTCCATCTACATATACAATGCACTAGCAAAACAACGCCAGAGCAGGGTACATCCACCACCATGCTTGACAGCTGTTAAAGTGTTCTTAGGTATGAAAGCCTCATTTTTGTGTTGTCCTTTTCAGGTTAAAAGACATTGCTGAACCATCAGCATCACTTAAAAAGATTTAAGTGAGCCTATGCATATATTTGAGTATGTATGTACACTTCTGGCTTTTGACTTTATGCTTTAAGATAAGATAAGATAAGATAAGATAAGATAAGATAAGACTTTATTGATCCCACAATGGGGAAATTTTTTAAAGATGTATGCTGTACAATTCTTTTGTACAGCATACAAATATGCTGCATAGTGGTAAAATGATCAAACCAAAATAACCAGTAAGTATTAAACTAGCACCCTCTCGTAATAAACTGGGACTAAGAATGGGCTCAGCTTACTTCATACTGCCGTACCTTTAAGTCCTATTTAAAAAATTGTGTCCCTTGCACACTTAAAGTGCTGCACACTGTCTACAGCAAATCAGACTTGCATTAGGAGTCCTGAATGTGTTTTCAGTTTGAATATGATTAAAAACAAAAGTGGATGAAGGCTGA
This sequence comes from Neolamprologus multifasciatus, assembly GCF_963576455.1. Classification (NCBI taxonomy): domain Eukaryota; kingdom Metazoa; phylum Chordata; class Actinopteri; order Cichliformes; family Cichlidae; genus Neolamprologus; species Neolamprologus multifasciatus. Next base: position 17,207,177 of record NC_140457.1, on the reverse strand, counting down.
CAGGTGGAGAGACACCAACAGGAAACCTCACTGATGTCTTGACTAATGAATCCCTCTGATACGTGTCTGAACTCTTTTTGTCTTAACGGAGACAAAAAGCTAGACCCAATTTATTTCCCTCAATTGCTAGCCTTTCATTTTCTTGACTGGCGCCTGTGTGCTTATCAACTGCAGAACTATTAGCCGTATCAAATCAATGTGTTCATTGCTCTCTCTTGCCTCCATTCCTCTCATCTTTTTCTCCTCCCATCCTTTCCTCCCTGTCCCCTCCTCTCACTCACTCTTTTTCTGCCAGACAGGTCAGATATTAGAAACCTGTATTATCAGGTCCTCCCAGGATGCTGGTGGAAAAGTTGATTTGCAACGCCCGATTGAATCTAGTTATCCTTCATCCCTTTCCAACCCCCAGCAAGCTGCCCCAGCAGACAGGAGCCCAATGGCCTATCTACACTGAGATGCCAAGGAATAAAAATATCTATCTATAGAAAGAGGGGGAGGAAAGCAGGGAGAGAGGAGACAGAGAGAGAAATGAAGAGAGGGACTGAGTGTCGGGCCACATGTCACAGATTTGGACAGCTCATGGGGGGGGCTGATGTAGTCCTTGCCTCTTCCCATTCCAGCTCCAGTTCCATCCCCTTTGTAAACCTTTATCTACTAGCATTATACAGCCATTTATCAGTCAGCAAACAAAACATGTCACACCCCTCATCCTCAGTCCCACCAGCTCACGCCACACACACAGACACAGACACACAGTGTAAAGCAAACCTTTCAGACAAAGTTAGTTGAACGCCTGAAACCAGGCAAGCAGAGCAAAGGTCACAGAGGCCATCCATTAAACAATTGTAACTTGCGCTAATTGAACCCAGCAAGTGATAAAGGAAAATGGAGAAAAGAAATACTTATCTGTTGACTGGGCTGCCACGACTGAGTGGCCATCAGTGGCACAAAGAGAGCTATTGTGGCTTTATCTTGGTAAATAGAGGGAAAAGTGAGCATTGCCTGCAGAAGCAGGGATGAAGGAAAGACAGGGGAGCTGGAGAAGAAAAAGAGGGAAAAAGATAGAAGTGGGTACGCTGACTGATGAGGAGAGTGAGGAACTGTGGCTGGTGAAGTAAAAGGCAAAGGATACACAGAGTGGCAGGAGAGGGCAATAGCTCCAGAAATGTTGCCTTCATTAAGAGGCAGTAGGATGGCGAATGTGGGGTGGGGGTGCCCGATTTGTGAATGCAATTACTGTAGACCTCCCAAGTCCCACTACTGAATTGAATCAGCACAGTGGTGGCAACTCAAGTGCCTAATTTCATTCTGTATGCCGTCCATTCAGGAGACAAAACGGACAATTAGAGTAATGACGATGGCAGGTGTCCTCACATAAAGAGGTGTCACCGAAAAACTTCTTTGCAAGAGTGATGACTATGACAAGCAAAACATGGAGTCGCAAAGAAGTAACTAGTTTAGTGATCTGTACACAGCTACAGCAACACAGCCAAAGATGTAAAAGGACAGCTGTCAATGGAGAAGCAGATGTCACCGGGCCAGGAATCCGTTATTTGGACAGGGCATAGTGAAGTCTCGTCTTTTGACTTTAATCTCAAACAGAGTTGCTCCCTTTAACAAATTCTCCCCCGAGGGACCTCTTTAAGATATTGGCACGGGTCTACCTGCAATTAAAGCCACCAAAACAAACTCCATTACCACCAGCGTGTCTTTCGGTTTTCCTGCAGATGCCTGCCGACATCCGAGCCAAACGATGTTTGACTTTTAGGGCTTGGAAACTTTTAATGGAGTTCATTTTGCAATCAACCTGGCTGGGGAGCCAAGTGAACTCTGACTTTGTCATATTGATCCGGCCCAAAGTGTTTACTGGCTGAGGTCACCAGAAGCCCTTCTGCAGCCTGCAAAGGGGTCAATAATGTCAATACAGTAAATTAGGTAATTCTGCTGTAAAACATCCCAGGATGGTCAATTTCCATTTTAGAGAACTTTATATGTGTGACATGCAATTACGTCCACACGTCAACATGTCAAGTTGTAACACACTTCCAGAAGACAGAGAGAGATTGAATCTGGACCATGCAGAAGGATGTATATCTAAAGGGACCGATCTATAAATAAACAAATCGCCTTTTGTCAAGTCCAATGATATATCACTCCCCTATAGAAAACAGAGGATTAGTGGCATTTAACCCTTTAGACAGACTAGGGTCAGCTGGAGTTGAAAGCAAATGAAGTGTACTTATGCAGAATTTATAGCTGATGTCTCAAAGACCTTCAAACAGAAATCGGTTCAAATAGTTCAAAGTCATGTTGTTATACTGTCAGCTGGGCACACTTGATTATTGGAAGCCTGTAAACATACAAACAAAATACAAATGGAAGAAATGGGTGCAAATTCCTTTTGCACATCCAAGAAACACACGATGCACCGTCTGAAGGTCCTCTTCCTGGGAAATTTAACCATAAGGCACTTTATTTCCTGCACTCTGGTGCATTTTTATTCACCCATTTGTGCCTTTTCTGGACTAATTTATTGAGAAAGTGCTTTTATTTATGTGAAGGAAACACAAAAATCAAGAACAGAGTGACAATTGGAGGCTACCAGATATTCTATATTTAACCTCCTGTGGCTGACTTTTCACATTTTCTACTATTCATGATTTTGTTCTTTATTTGAGAAAGACTCCATTTTAAATATGCATGTGGCATTTACATCAATAATAAATGAACCCAGTATGTTTAAGAATGTCATAAAGCTCTGAACTCTAATAACTTATTTGTTTAATAAAAACATTGTGTATATGTTTAAAACATGTTGTACATTTAACATTTCCGTCATGATTAATTAGTCAGTAAACCTGTTATTGAAATGATCGCAAAACAATCCCAAATCATCACTCCTCCATCACTGTGCTTAACATTTGATATGATGTGCTTGCTGCAATGTTCTTTTAGAGAGAAGAGCCTTCTCCGGGCAAACCTTCCATCTGACCTTTAGGTGGCTGGGAGGCCACACTTGGAAAGATTGTGGCATCATGTTAACGCACACCCAAATGCTCCTGACTAGCAAAACTTCTGCTTTTATAGAGCTGCTCACACTTGCCACTGATCAATTAATCAAGTGTATTTGATTAATACACTTGACTAATCAAATACACTTGACTGCTCTTAACTGCTGTGGAAGCAATGAAGCTGAAACCTTTCTTAATTGCACATATAAAAAAGAACCACAAATGAAGAAAAAAAATACCAACAAAACATTATGAAGCAGGTTTACTTTATTAACACAAACTGGGTTTCAATTGGGTTGAAATAGGTAGCTGGATATAATGTATATTCCCATATTCTTGCTACATAGCAGTTTAAAAGAAACAAGAGCTGCAGACTTGAATAAAGTTGTGCTGGGGTTCAAAGGTCACAAGCGTATTCCACACATATCGAGTACAAAACAAGTTGCTGTACAATGAGTGTGAGTTCCTTTGTTTCTAATGGGATTTTCAGCTTCACAATACTATTGTAGGTGAAGGTGAAGGAACTTTGCAGAGCTTAGAGTTTAAAAATCAAAAGTATAGTTAACTTTTCAAGCACATTCACAGTCCAGTTTCGCGTGACATTCCACACAGTCTCAAAGTGTGCAGAAAGGGTTTTTATACAGACCTTTGCACACCTGAATGGATAACTTGACTTTCATCTCCAACACATGAATGCAGCAAGCATGAATTAGCCTAAAGGGCCCATTTAAATTAACATCTCCAGGCCATCGTTTTTGTTTAATATTTTAAGTCTGTGCTTAAGCTGTGTGCTTCTCTCACTAAGGTCTCAGAGGCAGTTATACAACACTTTTCATGGTTGTAGCAGCTTATGTTCCAATCCACAAGGCCACGTAAATCAAAAAAAAACAGTCTAATAGTTATTATAACTCCCGTTAATGTGCTATAGAGTGAAGAGCAGGCAGTATTGTACTTAACTCAGTCAGTTTGTTGTGTTTTGTTTCGCTGTGCTGTAAAAGTGCAGGGAAGGCCTCTTAGTCTTAGAAAGTAAATGATTGAAACATCAGTCATGTGCTGTAAGGTCATTGAAAAGTCATCATTTGTGCTTGGGAACAAAGAGAAACAACAATAGCAAACACACACTCCGGGGAGCACACAGCATAATGTAGGCACTCGAAGGCATACAAAGAGGTGAAGAGCAAGAAACACTGAAAATAATTTACATCAAAAATCTACATGAAATTACACAACAAAAATACAATAATCACCATAAAGAACAGGAAATAACTTCTGTTTACTATTTTATACATAAAAATTAGAGTGAGTGATTCGTGGCATTGTTTTTGTCATCCAGGAACTAGATTGATCTGTATTACATCTGTCCCATTTTTCTCCACCTCCCTTCAAAATTGTGCTGCAACTGTGAGAAAAATAAAGACAGAAATAAAACAAAAGTGCCACAATTTTCTGAAAGCCAGCAGTGGATGTTGGCGAAGCTAACAGTTGTATGGCTTGTATAATCATAGGAAATGGTGGGAAGGTGGACATAAGCATCAAGCTTCTGTAAAACACTGGAGACTGACATCGCACCAGGCACTCTGAAATGGAAGTCCTGGTAGGGCCTATTGGCTGATACCACAGGGGAAATAAACTGTCTAAAATAGGCACAAGAGCAGGAAATGGATTTTATTGGAGAACTAATCAAGGGGGGGCGTTTTAGTGGGGCACAATTTAGATTTTGATTGGATTCCTACTGAAGTTTAGGTTATCAATGCATCTCATACTAGGGGCTGTAATTTGATCTTTCAAGTCCACGCAGTGGGCATGATGTATGTCCTAGTGCATGGCCCATGACTGCTGTGCATGTGTCTGTTACAGCTCCATGTGTGTGGGTGGATGCCAACAGGTATGTAGGTTATGATTATACTGACTATTGTGGCTCAAGACTGAATATTTACAGTCTGATAGCATGTAAAACAGCCCAGCAATTATTCATATTCTTAATCTGGAAAAATATTATTAAGCAAGTCCCTTGAATTGAACAGTTGAGAAAAGTGGAGACAGTGAAACAAGTATTCTGGTGAAACCCGTATGCTGATTTTCAACTTTGCTGCCATCATCATTCCTATAACCACTTGAGGGCTTTGCTACCTGAACATGAACAGATGCTGCGTTTGAAAGCTGCTGTGATTCTTTACAGAAAGGTCTTGTTTTGAAGTTCAGTTTTAGATTATCAGATTAGTCCCCCAATTAAACGATATCTGTAGGAAGGAGGGGAAAAAATAATTTTACGGTTGCCTGACATGTACAAAAGAACAAGAAAGTGTAGAGTACAAACGGCAATTAATGAGCTCACACTGACACGTTTAAAGATCAGCAGAACCATTTTGCTTTCCATAATAATTAAACCAGAAAGACTTTTATCGAGTCTGTCTTTTAATCAGGATTCCTTATTGCTGACTTTAATCAATGAAGATTCACCGCAGCTCAGGGGAAAAAGTGATTTTATTGACTGACTCGCTTATAATTGTAAAATTAAAAATGTAGCATTTTTTATTAAATAAGAAACACACACTGGAATTTTTTTTTTCTCCTAATAATGTGTGAAAGTGGATTTTGATGTAAGCGTTTGTTTCTCTATGATTTGTTACTGAGGCTCCAAAAACATGTCATTTTCCTGTGTAGCCCTAAGGTGAAAAGGTTTCTGTTATGGGTATGACTGATAAAAACACTGCAGGCATATAGTAAAAGAGAATCATACAGCATATAGCACCTTAAGCTACTTTCTGTGGATCCAATTCACAACTGAAAGAGAATCCTCAAAATGTCTAAATGGTTGCAACTTCAATGGCATGCTGGATTTTTAATTTCCTTATTGTGTTGTGTTTCTTCACTCTGCACTCTAATTGTCAGAAACTATAAAAGCTTCAAATATCTGTTTGTCGGTATAGCAGCTCGAATTGTCCATGTTGGAAAAGTAGCGATAATTTAATCTGAAATTGCATAAATATGAATCCATGCCAGACTGATGAGCCAGTGTTACACCAGTATGAATACATATATATGTAAACAGTAAAACTTCTACACACTTTGCAAAGCTGTCTAGTGGGTCAGATTAGACCTGTGGTAGGCCACAGTTGGTTCATTTTTTAAAAAAAAAATCACATTCAAAATGACTTTTTGTCAACAATCTATTCAGAATAGCTCATTTTGCCTTAGTAGTTCTCTTTCAGCCTTGTGAAGGATACATATAACAGTCAAAATCCAGCACAGCTTGGCAGTTGGAGACAATAATTAAAAACTGAATAAGCAATGAATTGGCAGTTACCAAACAATGTAAATGCACATCTGTGAACAGTGTGTAGTGAGTTCACTTTCATTTGAATATTGGCTTTCCTTTTTAGTTGTTCCATACCGTCAGGTGTTATGAAAAGTGTTTTTTTTTTTTTATTGAATTCGACATCTGGTGTGGTGACTAGCAATATCTGAACCCAATTTAGGTTGTAATAATGTTGGCAAGCAAACAGCATTCAGTTCAGGTTTTGTCCAAAGAAGTGCGTTTCGCCAAACTGTTGGTGGACTGGCCTGTTACACAGCGTGCGCTAAATCCACCTTGCAGGAAGTCTTTATAATAATAGTTGGTGGTTTAGAAATTCTGAAAATAAAGTGATGATCTTTAGTATTGTCCAAAAGTCTTGAGCTACCCCTCATTTATTTCTATTTTACTACAAAAATGGGAAGTATAGCGATGTATTGAAACATTTGCAAACATACATTGAAATGCAGTATATAATGCAAAGGCAGAGCTTCTTCAAGAACATCGCAAAGCTCTTAGGATGTTGGCTGACCTGTTACCACTGATTTTCAGTCTAGTTCTTGTGTAATTTGGCATACAGCAGCCTTTTCTCTGTTTCTCTTCCTTAAGAATGGCTTCTTGACAGCAACCCATTTCTAATGAGGCTTTCTAATGAGGCAGTAAATGGATCAACTTAAAGGCCATATGCATCTTTCAGGTCCTTTGTCTGGTCTTTGCTATGTTTTTTTCTTATTTCTTAAGGTTGTGTTTTCAGACACTCTTCATCTGCCATCTAAAGATGCCACTGCCACTTCTTCTTTTGTTCTCCACTTTTCCAGCTTCCTCAGATTCTTTTAAGGGCACACTGCACACCACTTTAAGATATGCCATATTTGAAGTAAACTGGTCATTGGGTATCACCTTGTTGTTGTAAAAATACTGTGTGTTGGGTTTTTGGGGTTTTTTTTCTTTTATGACAGTCTAATAGTAACAAAGTGCCTAAAGATGCTATTTAAATTTGGTTCTTACTGCTAAGCCGTCTGTTATGTGTAGACAAACACTGATTCATCCATTGAGTTAGGTGCCTTTTTCATGCTTGAGTGACTCATAGGTCAGTTTAAATGGCAGTTTTACTCTGGAAATGGCCAGGTGCAAGGATGGATTGGAAATTAGTGAAAAAGCAGCTAGTGTCCTACAGAAAGCCTGGGAGTATTACTCATGACCAAGAAAGTATGGATCCTGGGAAGAAGAAATGAGGGGTGGCTCAAGACTTTTTCCCATGACTGTAAATCTAAAGTAAACTTTGCTTGTGGAGATTTTGTGTTGTGCAGTTTTCTTTAAGATGCTAACATTTTTCTTTTCACACTGAAAAATACTCATAATATCCGGTTATGATGAGATAAAGACCAGAGGCCTTTAAAAAAAACATGCAACATTCTAATCCCGTTTAAGTTGCAGCCAACACAGACCAGAGCCAAAATATCATCAAAACCAGGCAGCTTTGATGCCCGGGCCAAGACTTTAAAGACAGAGGAATGTGGAAGTGGGGGCTAGTGCCAGGTGTACAGTATAATTAGGCCTGAGTCAAATTATAAAGCAGCATATAAAATATGATGTTACTGATCAGCAACATATTTGAAATATGTTAGTGTTACTAAGCTAGCAGATGTTCAAGAAAGGAGTGAGAGAAACCATATCAGCTAACAATAAAGTACGAAGGGCCAAACAACTTGTCTGCTCATTAAATGCATGGCACTTCAGTGATCCATGTGCGTAAGAAACAAGTGTTCCATGGAAGTCGTCAACACTTCAGACCAGTATCAACTGGATAATGACTTGTATATTTCAAAAGGAGGAGACTTGTGAAGCAGGCGTCAAGTCTTCAAAAGCTCAAACTGACCCAAACTGCTTTTCATGGCTTGACAGCTCACTCAGTGTCCACACATTTCCATGCAACTATTCCCATGTGCGGTGCATTTGTGAGATTAAAAGCACTTCAACGCAACATGCAATGTTTGCATGTGAATAGGAGCCATACAGGATCTGTCACATCAGTTATCTTTTGTATAAAACTGTGGCGTTCCTCTTGTCAGCTGCAAATAAGCCCATTGTATCCCGCTGATAAAAGGCAATCAAACAAAGTATATAATTGTGAAGTCAAGCATTAATTGCCTGTATAACTACCGCCTAATGCTGAAATAATTAAGAATGTCTCTTACTGGGGACTGGCAATGCAATTATCACCTTGATGACTGTGCCATACAAAGACATTCAGAGGAGAGACGGAAAATGAGCGAGAGGCAAATAACTAAATTGACGAAGATAATACAATTAGAACATGGCTGAGGGGGGAAAGAAACAAAGGGGAGACAGCCTCAAGGCTTTTTTCCAGCAGGGTTGCCATGTCTACACACTTCATTTGCATCCTTATAATGTCACAATTATGCTTAATAAGCTTCCAGAGCTCTTCAAAAAGCTTGTGGAGCCCTTACATAACTGTTTTAATATTTTTTTATTTCCAACAGTACGTTTAAAATCTGCAAAACAACTGCTGCTTTGGAGTTTGTCTTCCTGCACCCAGCATTCGAGCTAATTCAAAGTCAACTATAAAAATAATTCAGAGTTAAGTGTCAAACAATGCTTCACTGTACTACTTAAACCTTCATCTTTCTGATTTAATGCATTACGACTGCAACCCGTTTGCTCGAAGGTGTGACATAATGTCCACTAAAGCAGGTGCCATTATTAACTACACCTGCACCACAGGTACTACACCTAGTGATATACATTAGTGGACACGCGACCATCTATAGGAAAATGGGCCATGTTCTTTTCCACATCTTGCATTATTAAAGGTGCAGATCAAATGAAACATTCAACAGATGATATGCTGCTTTAATATTCATAGAAATGAACTTTATATTAGCGAACACATTTTTATGGGAAGTAGACTGGAGGCCACTGATTAAATTTCATTGTTTGATCACTATGCAAGGACATTAAGGGGTATTACAAGGACTAGCCAGTGCCCCCTTTAGCAAACATTTAGGGCCAGTGTGCAAGGCTGCATGACTTGAGCAGGGCACATCATGAGATTACAATACTTAGATACGTTTCAAAAATGGAAAACACAGCATTTTAATGCAGTGCCTCAGACATTTCTGCATGAATAAAAGCAGGAGGTGCGGTGGAAATATGTAAGTCACAGCATGTCTGAAAAAGCAATAATACATATTCATGTATTTACAAGCAAAGATATCACCTAAGGCAATCATGATTCTGTAAATATGAATAAATCAGATAGGCCCCTGTAGTGTTGTTTCTTTACTTTCATATGCTAGGCTGACTCTGGCGTTGCTTTGTTTTATTTTGGTTGGCGGTGTTTACATAAGAATATTAAAGAGTTAATTAAGTTTAAACTATAAACAAACAGGAACCATTACCCAACTATCAGGAGAGATCGCTCAGATACTGATATGTTTTGGAAGTTGGATGAGATGCAGACTAGCTGCTCTATCTGTCAAGACTACTTTTCAAGCACACACATCCCTCCCTTACACACACACACACACACACACTGGCCAGAAAGATCAAGAGGGGTATAGGGGTCCCTGCTGCGACTCTTAACAAGATGGCATTCTCCAAGGTCGCAGAGGTTGCCAGAGTTCGTGTCTACTTTTAAGGGACGTGAAACTCTACTCAAGGTTTTCTAACAGTTATCTAATTGGATTAGGCCTCAAAGAGAGGCCCCTTTTTCATCCTCTGCTTTTGTGCATTCACCTCAGTGTCGAATGGAGCTTAGAGAGCTCCAGACACTGAGAACGAGAGGCCATGGATTAGGTGAAGCATCCTGACCAATTAAGACGAGGCCAGGTGTCGTGCTGATTGCGGGAAAATTGAGACGTCAGCCGCGATGTGTCTAATTCCCCATTCACTGTCCCACAACCACTCATTTGCTTCTCAATCACACACTGCTTTCCCCTTTCCCCTCCCCTTTTTCCTTTCCTTTCTTCCTTAAAGGTAACCTGAGCTGTCTTTTCTTGACCCTTCCCTTCCGTAGAGAACTAATCAGACCCACCTGGAGCTCCCCAGGGTTCTGTTAGCTGCTGGCTCAGCTAGCAACAGCTGATCCTAAAAGGATTCTCTGGCACCCTACGCACACTGACTCAAAATCAGTTGGGGAGATTTTTCTGACTGACTGAACACAATAAACCTTGAGAAGACTCAAAACTAACTTGCATCAAAAGCAGGGAGTGCGGGTGCATGCTGTATGGGTTTGCATATGCACCCAGAGTCTCTACGTTTTTTTTTTTCTTGTTTGTTTTTTTAATGCACTACACTTGTCATTACGAGACCCTGCTAGATGTCAAACAGAATACATAGAGACATAGAGTCTGCTACATCCCTCTGGGCCACACAGAAATGAATCTAAATACATAATGTCAAGAGTTTGTATGTATGAATAATATACTGACTAAAATAATTTAAATGAAAACCTAATTTTTTCCCATATAGCAGCTTCTGGAAGGAAATGACTGGCTTCAAACTGAGTCTGTCTTCATTCTTCCAATAGGTTCTGCAGGAGGTCTTCCTACTACCAGCATTAATAATAATACATTAAACAAGTAATGGGAGAAACACCCTTCAATTGTTATTACTGTTGATGTTGCAGAGTTTGTCCACCAGTGGGCACTCTGTAACCTCCCTGTAACCTCCCACAGCAATCAGCTGGTCTCTTAGCTGATTGTGAGTAAGAGCTTAAACAAGTAATCCGCTGCTTGTTATAACATTAAAACCAGACAATCATAAGACTGCGTGTGCACATAACAAACGTCGGGGAAATGTGTTTATTTTTGTGTCTGAAAGGACAAAAACTATCAATGGACATTTCAAATTTTTGAATCACTAAATATCGAATTGAATGAACAAGTACAAGCATGATAAGAAAAAAAACTGATTAACCAAGTGAGTGAGTTTCCATGTTTTTGAGTCTATTTTTAATATCTTAAAATTAACAGTTGATCACATGGCATTGTTTGAAATCCACACAGACACTGTTTTTGTGTCAGTGTTTTGGTTTTCTGGTTGGGAACTTTACTGTTTCGCTTTACTCAAATTGCTCCAGTGTTGTGTTAAATTCCACCTACCACATAAGGATGGCAATGACAGGGTAAATATGTTACAGCCATGTAGAAAGGTATTGCAAGATAGGATAGCCTACATCACTAAATCTGTGTAACCAACAATAAAAACTTAAAAAACACAAAAAGCAGGAATTATGTATTTATGTTTTATGATCGTTATTCAGTTTTCATGGCATGTCAGTTCAATTAATTGTCACTGACTCTGTCACTGACTTAACCCCACTGCTTGCCATTTTCCTCATGAGAATTCCTTCTGCTTCACCACAAGCTAACTTTCACTCTACTCTCATTCATTTGACAAGTGCCACTGAAATGATGGGAATCCGTTTAGAGTGGCTGCATGTTTTCATAAAAATGTTGATCTTATCAAAAGTGTATTGCAAGAGCATGTAATACAATATACTGTTGTATCCCTATTTTGCCCCAACCTTATTGCTCAGCATTAAAAAGCGTAACACACACACATATATGAGACTGAAGTAACAAATTATTCAGAATATAGGTTTATTGGTGTATTGGATGCCAAAACACTAAAAACTATTTTGTTTTGATGACAGAGGCAAGAACAAAGTCAAAGGGACAGTGATTATTTAACATATATTTGCAAGATACCCAGATTTCATATGAATACTATGTATACCATGAATATTATACGTATAACATGAGATATGTTGTTTTAGGTCTAGAAAACTTGCTAAAAGGTTTTTCAGACTTGATTAGTGATAACGCTGACCAAGTGAAATGACTAAAAACATAAGGGTTTGCACATCATACAAAAATATGCAGCTCTCTATACAGGAAACACAATTAAAACTGCAAACAGTTTATCGTTTCATCATGAATATGCAGCACTGCACAGAGATATGTATATTAATCACTGTGGCTCTTTGCTTTTGCTTTGCACATTTTGTTACGCTGCTCTTTCTATGACGGAAAAGACCAACATCATAGTCAAATAACTGCCAGATGCAAACAACCTCATTTCCTATAATGCAACTCAGATTCCTTTAACTATTTATCAAAAGAAGCAATAATAGCAGTTTTTTTTTCCATATTATTTGGAGCATTAAATTATTTTAATATAGCCCAAGGCCAACTGAAATGGAAACAGGAACATGCAGATTCAGTCCATTATGCATTGTTAAATGTTGATCTATGGTTTAATATTTGCTTCCCAACAGCAATGACAATCTGTTATTACCTTGACAGAGGGCCATAATGTGCGTTGACATGCTGGTGATTATTTAAATAAGCTGCAACAATAAATACGACTCTACATGAGCTGGAGATGGAGCCTCACAGCGAGAATGTGCAGACAGGAAAGTGAAATCTAAGTGTGGAGCTGAGGTAATCAGAGTCTGAGGGTAGAAAATATCAATCAGGTAAATCAAGCAGAGAACAAAATAAAACTTCATTGTTACACTAGGATTAGACTCCAAAACAAAGCTCAAGTACAGTGTGGCAGGAAACTACTGATGAATGATTTAAGACTTTCATGTGTTAAAGCGAGCAAAAAATTGATTGTCTTTGTTGTCAACATGGAAATGACTAGTCCTATATGGCTAAGGCCTAAGGCACTGGTGAAACCACTAAGGCTCTTCAAACACTGCTTAATCTCCACAGCTGTGCCACAGTCTCCTTCTCCATGTGCAGAAGTTTGCTTTAAACAGTTACAGAAAAATATGAACACATCAGACTGTTGCTGGAAGTTTCACTGTGAAGCAGGTTGGGGCAGCTGGCATCAACATCCATGAGGGACGCACACATTTCAATTCAAGTGAGGATGCTAAAGCATTCCTTTGACAAAGACAAACTAAGTAGCAAAGCATCAGCTAAAATCAACATAAAAGCTTCCTGCCAAACACCAACTGTTATGAAAGGCAGAGGATAGCGAGCATACTGGCATCCGCAGCAATTAGAAGAGAGGGGTTAGTGAGGACTCCGCCTGTCCCAGACTCACGCCTGCTCCCGCACCTGTTTCTGCTCCCGGTCCAAAAGCGAAGAGAGGGAGAGGGAAAGAAAGAGGGGCTGGTTACTTTGTCGCTGTGCCATCTTAGCCCAGCATCGTCTAATGAGATTAGATGGCTCACTAATGAGCTCTACAGTGAGGAGAGTCAACTGTGAAGTGAAGGTCAGAAATGTCATCACTCAAATGTGCTGTTGGACTTCAGGAGTCATTAACTAATAACAAACAAATGATTTAAAAGAACTGGCTATGGTGTTTCCATCGGTCCATCAAGAATTTCTCTCTCCACTTTGTGAATGGAAACGATCTGGGAAACAAAGTCAGCTCGATTTTTCTTCCCAAATTGTTTTCTATAGGAAACCACACGTGTAAAGAAAAAAAAAAACGCAGTTTGCGCAGTTGCACAGTAATTTATGTTTTCTGCAGATTGAGATCAAATCACACACATAAGCACATTGTATTCATTATAGTCCTTTGAGAGGGTACATAATCTGCTGAGAAAGACCTCAACCTTGTCCAATAACTTTTCTCTGTGTGATCTTTACCAGATGCCTCAGTGGTGAGGTAAGCATCAAAGCAGAAAACGAGCCTTTTTGCTGGCACCTTTAATAATGTGCTGACATAAAGTCATACATCTTTAACCAGGTAACAGAAGGCTGCAAAATAATGATCCATATTTGCTGTTGAGACAAGTATTAATCTCCAGTCTACTTTTGCCCTTTTTCTCTGTGACTTTGTTAAGCAAGGGTTAAAACAGATTGACCTCCCTTCAAATAAAATTAATTGTTTTTTTCCATTCGTTTTATTTCCCGCAGGTAAAAGATGCATTGCTAGTAGAATTTCTTACCCGTTTGTCAGCATTTCCTGTTATTGACTCCCTAATAAATGTTAGCTTTTTTTTCCTACCCCGGAAGGATTTCTTATTATATGTAATACCCTGTTAGTCAATGGTAAAATTTATTTTATTAATACCAGGCAGATATAATCAACATGCAATCTGCTTAAGTGCACAAAACTATAATTTTTGTTAGCACTGCATATTTGCTGAGCCAGAGTGTATTAACACAAGGAGGCCTTGTGTGGCCTGCCTTGTCTTTGAGTCCAACCTGAGAGATCCTTGTCACCACTATCTCCTGTAATCTGTTTTAATACTGTTTATGTCCATTGGAATTGAAGGTGTGGTGTGGAATGACTAATGCTCGGGTCATAATTTAGTCATAACAGCCTGTACACTATAAGGGCCTTCACTGGATGCTCACTTCATGAGCAAACTGCATGAATAGTGGTCCATTCACCCCTCACCTTTAAGAGCCCTGATGGCAAGCACCATCCACATGCAGCCCCTCTATCAAGCACACGCCATTCTTCAGAGACAACAATAAAGATATGATGTGAATATGTGTGCGTGTGTGTGTGTGAAGATGATCTCACTGACCCACAAGCTGAAGGAGAAAGAAGAAGAGAGCGCTCGAGGTGATGACTTCTCCACTCACTTAAGGAACTTTGACTTATGAGGTGCACTGCATTTAGCCAAGCTAATGCAAGTGAAGGCTGTGCCATTAACCTCAGGAAAAGAGGCAGTCCTAGGCAGTATGATGCATTCAGATTGGCAGAGGACAATATTTCACTATGACAGGCATTACCAATGAATAATTAAGTGTTTAATATAATGATCTTGAGAGAGAGAAAGCGCGAGAGTAAAAAAGAAAGAAAGAGAGAGAAAAGAGAAAATGTCAATTCCACAATTCATTGCCCTTAAAACCTATCTAGCATTATTACCCAGCAGCAGTGCATGGGGGAGAGGGCTTTTGTTGAAACAAATAGGTTTTTGATGGCTCCGCCAGAGTAGTAACGGTTATTAGGTTTGAGAACTCTTTCATGATGGAAGTGGTATCCTGCAGAGCGGAGATCATGAAATTTTAAGTGGGGAATTTACAGCAGAAAGACTGCGGGACAGTGAGGCCGTCTGGGCCATGCCTGGGGACACATGTGTTTTGGTGAAGCATTATGCTGGTCTAATGTCACTGCAAATAAATAGTTAACAAGCCAGAGATACTTGCGTGTGTTTGAACTACAGCCTGGCTCGCAAACACATCTTCCTTCCTTATTTTTCACCAGAAGAATTTGGGTTTGGAAATAAAGTGACAAGTCGGTTGGGAGAAATGAAAAACATCTACTGCAGGGCTGAATGTTACTCTTACAAAGCCGTGCCTAGTTCAAAGCATATAGGATGGACTGCGTACAATCAAATTCCAATAATATCAAGCTTAAAAAGATGCTGACATAAAGCAAAAGTACTGAGGCTACTGCAGTGCAACTGCCAACATCCCAATATTGTGCAGATTTTGTATTCAGTGTTTAATATAACAGCTTCAGAAGGAAAAACATTGAAAAGAATATAAAACTTTAAAACTTAAAAGTATAAGTATCACCAGATATTTATAACAGATAAAGTTAATAGACTATAATTTCCTTGTAGTTTTTATTCATTTTTTATCTAACGTGATCAATTCACTAGTCCCACCACTCGTGCCTCATGTGTCACTACACTGAGTTCCCGATTCCTGCCGAGCAGAGAAAGAGCGACCGTGACCATCTTCAGCATCACTATCTAGCCTCCTTATCTTGTGTGAAAAAATAAAACTTTACTGACTTTTTGTCACGGGATAAAAACAACAGGGGATTTTTGGTATTTTCGCTCAGTGTGAAAAGCACACAGTGGGTGGTCTATATTTACTCATGTAGTTTAAACCAAGCAGGGAGGCTAATGAAAACTCAGTCTCATAATGTAGTGTTAACACATTTCATTTAATTTCCACAGCTTTTTCCCACCTTTTATTATAACCAGGCCTGCTGTTCCAAATAAATATGTGAAATAGTTTCAATATTTGTTTTCTGTGTTTGTTTTTATGCAATGGCCTTGTACAAATGAAAGCTATTTTTATATCTTAAAGATTGTTAGCAGTTTTTCTCTGTAGCATCAAAATTGTAAGAGAAAATGAATATTTTTAAAGCATTTCATAGGCATGGCCAGAATTTTCAAATTATTATTTTTTTAAAGTTTGTGAAAGCAAACTATATGTTTTATATATTTGCTCTCTTTATTACCAGCACCTAGTAGTATGTAATATGCCACTACTACCTTAAATTGACAGCATCTACACCAAATCAATATGATAACACTTTGATAATTACCGCAGTGGCCAGGTAACAAGTGGGAAGGACAGCAACTCGTCCACAGAGCAAGTTCAGCAGATGCTGAGGTCCATGGTGCACAGAGGTCGCCAACTTCTTGCAAAGTCAATAGCTACAGACCTCCAAACTTTATATAGCCTTTGGATTAGGCCAAGAACAGTGGATAGACAGATTCATGAAATAAGTTTCTATGGCTGAGCTGCTGCATCCAAGCTTTTCATCACCAAACGCAACGCAAGGCATTGGATGCGGTGGTGTAAAGCACCCCACCACCGGACTCTAGAGCATTGGAGAAGTGATCTCTGGAGTGATGAATCGTGATTCTCCACTTTGCAATCCGAGTCTGGGTTTGGCCTTTGCCAGGAGAACAGTACTTGTCTGACTGCATAGTGCAAAATGTAAGATTTGGTAGATGGCGAATTATGTTGCGGAGGTTGTTTTTCAGGAGTTGGGCTCAGCTCAGTTCCAGAGAAAGGAACTCCTAATGCTTCAGCACACCAAGGCATTTTCCACAATTTGCTCCCAGCTTTGGGAGCAGTTTGGGGATGGCCTCTTCCACCATGACTGAACACCAGTATACAAAGCAAGGTCCATAAAGATGTTGCTAATTCATCCCAACACCTATGGACACTGGACACTGCGAGCCAGGCCTTCTCATCCAGAAGACTTGAATCTGTTCTAGCTGCAAGGGGTGGGCTGATATCATATTACACCCTAAGGATTAAGAATGGGATGTCACTCAAGTTCATATGCATGTGAAGCTAGACGAGTGAATATGTTTGCCCATGTAGTGTTGTATAGTGTGTGGTCTGCCAAAAAAATAAATAAATGGCAATGAACTCCAGTGCAAACTACTAGTGCTGCATAAAGCTAGCATATCACATTTCTAACACAACTTTACACAGTCATTTGAGAGTGGGTGGGATGGAGGGAGTCTTCTGAGAATAGTCAAGTAGTTAACAATGAACATCAATCAATGCTACTTTCAGCTGCTTCCTTATTCACAAGGGGTTGCTGCAGAAAGAAGCTTTACAGGTTTGATTTAGCAGATTCTTTTGCCAAATGCCCTTCCTGATGCAGTCCCCGAGGGATCTGGGTGTCCTTCCAGAACTGAACCAGGGGTCTTTCACTGGATGGGCAAACAATCTATAGTAAACCACAATAATATAGCTTCACTTAAATGTCTAGTATTGCATTAAAATTTGAATGAGTTTGCAGCAAAAAAATTACAACACTACACTACATATTACACTGACACTACGATGCTAAACAATGTTATGCTATGCTATACTATACTGTAATGTTAGTAGACATAGAAAGTCTTATTACAATGTGGTTAATGACAAACATAGGAGTTTGATTCCTGACAAAACACTGTGTATTGAATTCTTGGGCAAAAATAGGCATACTTTTATATATCCTTGTCTTTAGAGCAAACCTGAGTTTTCCTAAGTATCTTCTTGGGTTTTCAAGAGGCACACAATCTATCTTTTTCCATTTCCAATATGATGCAGTACCGATCCACTGCCAGAGTTAAATGAATTATTTGTATTCCCCACTATGAGGAAGAGGATGGGAATCATTCTTATTTGTAAGGAATCATCAACCTCAAATTAAACACGGCTTTCCTGACTTTCCAAAATGAAATCCCTCTGTTGTATCGCTGACTTCACTATCCTCTACCTCTCAATGAATACAGATAATATTAAGTAGCCAAAATTCTCAATCAATGTTGTCCTCTAAAATTGAGCCAAGGACTAAACTCGCACATTAGCATGATTCACAGTCTACCCACGCCTTCCAAACATAGTCTTACATCTCCAAATGTCCAACAGAGAGTCAATTTCACTCCTCACACTGGTGGCCTTTGGCATCATATATATGTGGTCCTTGTTGCCTGTATGACAGATTCCCATGCATATTCATACCTACATATGGCCCATCGGAATGAAGTCTGTCTACTTTCTGCAGACTATAAAGCACATGAGGAACTTCATTACTGGGAGTTCTCAATTGGGTCCAGTTAAACCCTGATGATTTCCTTTTCTGTATGTGTGTGTGTGTGTGGAGAAGTGTGTGAAGGGACTGTTGGTGGTGGAATAATTTTTAGTTAGTTGAATTTGAGCTTGTGTGGGTGGAGGATGGATCCATGTGAGTTTTGCTGTGGGTTGCAGGGGAGAGTGGGAATGTGTTTGAAAAAAACAGGGGGGTATATAAGCGTGTGCGTGTTTTCACGCATCTGTCGTGGAAATGATGGCGGCGGTGTGAAGCGTGCATGTGAACGGTGGGGGTTGAACATGTCTGCATTTGTGCGTGTGCTTGCGTCTTTGAGCGGTGTGTGTGTGTGGGAGTGTGTTTGTGTGTGTGTTGTGGCACACGCTCACAGCCTTCTCTTGTTTGTGAGGTGAGAAGAGAGAAAAGTGGAGTCCCTCAGCATGCCTCCACCTCCTCTTGCTCCATCTGCCCATTTCGCTCAGTTCTCCATAAATTAAAAACGCCCTACATCTGCTTTGGGGTACATTGTTAGTTGTGTGCATTCGGTGGTTCCTCTGTTTATGAAAAATTAAACACTTTTTCTGCATTCAATTATTTCCCCACTCCCAAGAGCCACACTGCTGCATGACAGAGGCCCATGCTTCACCCCAACATGTTAAGAAGACGACCAGGGCTTCCACCTACAGGAGGGATGAACATCTCAAGTAAAGTGGAAAAAATTAACATCTGTTCATGGTAATGGTAAGCACGTGTGGAGTCTGGAAATGCCACTCATCGCTGGTATGATTATCTGCATTCACAGCAGCAATGTGCTATATCAAAATAGCAGTTTGATAAACACTGACACCAAAATTGCATGTGCTGTACAACGTGCTATTCATATTAGTATACTGAAACTAACAGAGTAAAATGGCAGGAAAATTATAATGTTAACTCCATGCAAATACACGGAGTGTTCTGCACAACAGCAAACCAATGCTAAAAAAACAAAAAGTTCCCCTCCAACTGTCAATTAAATACTCGTACACTGAAAAAAATCCCAAATGTGCACTCGTTTCTTTCCCTAAATGGATACTCAGATAATAGGGCTGGCCCGGTGAAATATGCTTTCCAGTAAGCCAGAGCATCTGTATGCAAGAAGACTTGTATCTGGAGATGAATGGACATTTTAAGGGACACTGTAGCTAATTGGGACAAAAGGGACCACAGGATGGCCCCTAGAGCAGCCAGGCTTGAGTGGAATAATGAGTCTAATCAGAGGTTGTGGTCACAGTGTTGCCCCATACAGCACACCCAGGCCACTGGGGAGGACCTGTGTTTGTCTTTGACATTAACATGCACGGCTCCAGGGCAGTCATATTTGGCCATGGTTTGGTAACTGTGAGCCTTGTAGCAGAACAGGTGTTGCAGGCCGATGAGGCCATCAATCTCTAGCACGCCTGTCTCTGTAGGATTCAGGGTTAATTATCATCAAATAAGCCATTAAAGAGAAGGATGGAAGCACAAAGTATGAGGGGATGCTAACCTTGGCAAGAGGGGGACAGCTGGGTTGCGGAGTTAGGTTAAGTTGGCTTTTGATTGTGTTGCTAAGGTAACTAATTTCTGGAAAGACTACTTTTGTAGCAGTGCCAAGTTCTTAGAGGCGACAAGCCAATTTCAGGCCAGTGAGTGTCTAAATTGGGCTTCACTGTTTAGAACATAGCATAAAAAAAGTTTACTACTATATAGTCTACCAGAAAGCATTAGTTTGGCCATTTACTAGAATAAATTACAGTCACATTAAATAGATAAATGTAAAATTTACAGTGTAACTGTAACTACAACTAATGTTTTTGTAAAATCTAGTGTGGTGCAGTTTTACTTTAATCTTGTGCATGTATCTAATTCGTAACAATTACCTTGTAACTGTGACTGAAGCTCCTGTTGCAACCAATTTCAGGTACAGCACAGATGCCTTTGTACAGTGCCGCGACATACTGTGAACTATTTTGACCACTATGCTCAGGTGATCAAGGAGGAACATGTATTCAGGTAAAAAGTGACAGGAAGGTGAGGGACTATGTTAGAATTATATAGATTCATATCTATATAAAACACCCTCATAAAGCACACCTTTTTACTGCAGTGCACCTTTCGACTTAACAGCATCTATCTTAGTGTGGACTACTTCATAAAGCATAAATGGAAAAATGCCATTTGGGTTACTTTTCATGCTCTTAACATATTAATCGGCATTACAGTGAATGTCAGATCATACAGTAAATTGTATCCGGTGGATTCAGTGACATCTGACCTATTGAAAATTTTACAGTGTGCTTATACCTTCATTTATCTACTCAATGTGTCCATGAATATTAAAGGCTGACAATTAAACCCCAGCTGACCTGCGGGATAGGGCGAGACCAGCGCTGTCAAAGTGAGGCAGCATAAATGCACCCGCACAATCACACTCATCTAAATCGCACAAAGGCGAGCAGCCCTTCCCCCCACGCCCCCAGACTCCCATGTCACCCGTACACAAGACTGCACATAGGCATACAAGCTCTGTCACGGTGTCACACGGTCACAGTGACATGGCTCATGTATGACAGGCACGTCACGCATGTGTCATGTGTATGGCGGGGAGCATCAGTTGAGTTGGTCTGTGTATGTAAATGTTTGGGCAGGGTCAAAGTTAATGCATGTCTCCACC
Source organism: Neolamprologus multifasciatus (assembly GCF_963576455.1). Lineage (NCBI taxonomy): Eukaryota > Metazoa > Chordata > Actinopteri > Cichliformes > Cichlidae > Neolamprologus > Neolamprologus multifasciatus. Next base: position 17,185,900 of record NC_140457.1, on the reverse strand, counting down.
TTGGTTTGGTGATGCAGAACAGGATGTGAACAAGCCACGCTGCATAAAAAACACTGTGCTGTACCTTAAACAGGTTTCCATAATTAGAAAGACATTTTAGACTCATTTGCAAAAAAACAAAAACAAAAAAAAACTACAAACTGAATTATTTTAGATGTGTTATAAGACTTTATGGCTTCATAGGCACCATTTTGCCTCTCACTGATTACCTCACCATTACTTTTGGCTACGTCTCGCTGATACATAATGTATTTATCGAATAATTGGGAGTTGGCTGAAGCCAAAAACAGAACTAAAAGGAGAATATTAAGACTAACAACTCAATATTGTGCCTGAATGCCTCTGCCTGTGAGGACACAAACAAAGCACCAGGGCAGCTGCTGCTGCTCTGCAAACACTACACCTTCTACGCAGACAGTGTCAGACTTGCGCTCACCAGGTGGTCAGAAACAGAGCTCCAGATGAATGCTAATATTGCTCTACAGCTGTTAGATGTGCAAACAATTTGCTAAAAAAAATTCTCATATTAAAATAAACTTTAATATTAATTTAATTGTCAACGTCTTGGGGCTTCTACGCTGAGTTTAATGTTTCATTTCTGTTTATTATTGTATGTTTTCTACCCAGTTTGTTTTTTGCTTTTTATCATAACAAGTTTATTCTCAGTTTTAGCTCTATCGCCTTTCGTAATTAATTTTTAGAGCTAATTATTTAGAGTTAATCCCTGAGTTTCAGTTTTCCTGCCCTCCTGTGTTCCCTCTGTAAAGTCTCCATTTCTGTGTTACGTCTTGTTTTGTTACTTCCTGTTTTGTGTGCTATGTTTCCAGTTTCGTTTCCCTCATCTCATCTTTTTAGATTAGATTAAGCTGAGTTTTGTTACCCTGGTGTTTCCAATATCTATGACTACCTTGAGTGTCTATTTATAGCATCGACCCACCCTTTATCCAGTACAGGTAATATGCTCCCAATATGCTCTCTGTCAGTCACCAGATTTAGTTTGCTGTTTCAAGTGCATCTTTGGCATTGTTTTTTCATGGGAAAAAATAATGCAGGATTAAGGCTCATTGAGTTATTGTTGAGAGGCAAAAGAAAAAAATATAATATGGTTCATTTTCATTTATTGAGTATTATAGCACAAACTCATAAAAACACATTTCATCACTAGCAAACGCACAGAGTCCAACCAATGTTTCCCTGATGTCAAACTCTCAGGCTGCATTTACTGTAATGCTGTATTTAATCCACACTAACTGCATTGCATATTCCCTGAGATATTTATATGTACAGCCTCGTGTAATCACATTATGCTAGAATGATCAGATTGATTTAAGATGACTCTCTGGAAAGTGCCTCCACTGTCACCTTATTTTCCTCTCCAACCTTGTATTGGTGCATTTGTCCTCTGAATATGTTTTTTTAAACAGTCAGTCTGGTTTTTAATGACGTAAATAATGTAGTAATTCTGTTGAAACTAAGCAGAAGAAGGTTCTCCTACTTCCACATCCAGCACGAGCCACTGTGTCTATAGGTCAGATTACTTTTTCATATGGTATGAAATATAAATGAACTAAAGCTTTTTCTACCCCCCTAATCACTTTCTTATTTTTTATCACTGTGGCCATGAAGGTGGAGGGGGAATGACTTCCCATTCTAATCATATTATCATACCCTCAGGTTAGAACTTCCATTTTGCATACTAGAAGAAAATGGCATTGAAGGAGAGCCTTGATATGTGGAAAAGGTGCTCCATTTTTTTTTCGTGCCATAGCGGAGCATTGTGCCTGAATGTAAAGCCATCAATAAAAGAAAAGGCAAAGTAAGACAAGACTGATACGAACTTGCTCAAACTTTTTCTTGTCTGTCAACAGTCTTTTCTAAACTTCAGCGTGTGATTCTATTTCAGCTTTATTACCTTAAAGCATCCATGATGCAGCAATTTAGTCCAAAACATCTTCTCTAAATTGTTTCACACATCGCCATACCCATAGTCAACTCTTTTCAGACCCGCATTCCAGTTTCCATTTCTGGAAAATGTCTGGTTAGGGATCTATCATTACAGCAATCACTCTCACTGTTGTATTATTTTTTCTCAAACACACATCACATCTGAGGGCCCGCAGACCGTCCCAGGGCCAGCATTTCCAGGCACCCTATTATTCTTCCACAAACGGTGAATCTCCACAGGCAATTTGCATCTAGCTGTGGTGCGTGTTTGCCATGGGAATAGGTATCAGACACCTGACAGTGGGACACGAGGGTGGGTTTTTGTTGCCATTTTTTTTTCCCCTTCGACAGCTACCAAGCAGCCAGGCATATCAAAGAAGAAGAGCGAAAAAGTCTCCTTGTGGAGTAAGAGGAATTTACATTGTAAAAAAAAAAAAGAAGAAGAAAAAAAAGGGAAATGTATTATGGTTGTCAGGCTTCAGGGACTAATGTAACAGTCCTCCTCGATGCCTCCATCATCACTGACATCTGGAACAGTAATCATACCTTAAATGAAATCACTGCAATGGTGTCAGCTTTTTGGATTTATCATTTTCACTAAACACTGTTATACTACTTTCATTTTCTATCAGGTGCTGGGGATCATTCGGCGAAATAGTAAAAGGAGTAAGCATTCTTCAGTGGCAGGAAAAGCAAACTTTCAAATGAAACATTCTTCAAGAGAGAAAAGAGAGAAACTTCTTTTTCTTTTTCATGTTTTCTGTGCACATAAAAAGTCACATACTGTGGCAGTTAGGGTGTCTGCATTTATCTACCCATTCTCCTCTCATTATCCTTCCCTTTTTTCCCCTTTTTTACAGTCTGTTAAAAGCAGCTGTGTGACGTGAGATTTGAGTTACAAGCAGTTTTGATCGGCCCATTTTCTAAATACACCCCCAGAGGAATGCTTCAAATGTGTGATTTCAGGTCCTGGGGGAAATAACAGCAGTTGCGAACCACATATTGACAATGTTCCTCGCCCAGGTGTTTTCACTGTCAGATCAGGATCTGCTGGAAAGCACAAGGAGAGAATCGTGTTAGAAGGTCACAGAATCTAAAAAAAAAAAAATCACAAAACCTGTGAAGGAAAAATAGCTTTGTGGTTTTAAAAATATATGAGTGCTTTGAAAACAATAAGTGCATCCTAACTCAATCATTTAATGCACACTGAGGTAGCTGTGCAGACTGTGGACTGTATACAGTTCTGGGTAATTTATTCAGATTTATTTATACTGCCAATATTTCATACTGTATATATTATTGACTCTTTTCGAATGTCTTAAGTAAATTCAGTCCGCTCCTACCTCTGAGGCTTCATTAATCTGCAGTTGCATCCATCCTTGTATATCCGACTGTTCATTAACCGAACCTTTTTCCAGAGAATATTCAATCGTAATGTGAGTCAGGTCAGGCAGGACTACAAAGCCACGAATTGTGATTCTAATCATGTCCAAGAGGACAACATGCACCCATACACATTTAATTGGCCTATATACTGATGTTGAGCAGGTGCTGATAACATCCCACATGCACTATTTTCCACAAGTGGGTGGCTCCTCCATCTTTGCCTTCCATGTGTGCCCGAGAGAAGAGGGCACACATGGAAGGGAAGAGTGGAGAGGGTAAGTAAATGGATATTCTGCTTTACATTTTCTTTGAGTAATTTCTCCCTGTATGTTTGAAGCTTTTCAGAGGCCCTGTTAAAAGAACCCCAAACCCGCCCCCATCCCTACTCCACGCCTGCACACTATTATATAAAAAACATTATTAATATTCACCAGAATTTACTAAGGAGAGCAAGAGAGGAGTGCTGCAATATCCAGATGGATGCCCCTTAAATCTGTGTTCAATTACTCTCCACTAACTTACATCTTCCAGTTGAATCCTGATTAGCTGATCTGGCAATTTGCTCAGCCTGGCTGGAGAGCACTTGGTTCCCCTCCTGAGTGCAACCTCGCTGCTTTTGAGTATTGTGCACCTTTGATCAGTGCCCCCTTATTACCTATAAAAGCCAATACCATTAAATTTAGCACTGCCTCATCTCCTTGTCCGTAGAGCTTTCCTCTCTTCTTCCAAAGATCATAGGCTCGTGTAAAGGAAAAGAAAAATTCTAGTGTGATCTATAAATGTAAGGCTGAAGATAATATCTTTTAGTTAATATATTTCAAATCTCTCCAGTGTGAATATGAACCTGTGGCCTGGCTCCCATCTCTGCAACTAGCTGCTACCCTCTTGTGGCCAACCAGGACACAGAGATGCGCTTACTAAGGTCAAGGTGCTCATTTTCCTCCTACTTGCATGTTTTTAAAGCAACATGAAGAACAGAAATGCATACAATGCAACAACACCCTACAGATATTCCTCTTTAGTGCTGGTAGCATGCCCCCCTCCTCTCCTCTTGTACCTCTATACAAAGTGGATCTCAGGGGTGAAACCTGCCCATTAACATATAGAGTTTTTATTCAAATCCCATTCACTTTGCCATCCATTTAGAAGAACGATGCCAGGAGGTTACAGCGATGCCGTTGCGGGAGGACCTGATTGAGCTTCCATTTTAGCATTTGATTTGATTGTGAGGCAAACAGTAACATGATGGATAAGATCTCATTACAACAGGAATGTGAAAGTTTAATTTCCTGTACATGTTCCGTCTTTATTAATGTCACAGGCTGCGGGTCTTCAATTGCAGCGCAAGCCGCGGCGCTCTGGCTCCAGCTTGACATAAATGAGGCAGAGGGATTACATTTGGCACCATCCACTTGAGCCAGTTTTAATTTAGGTTTAACACCGCATCTCTCCGAGCGAAATTAAGTTTGTGTGAAAAATAAATAAATAAATAATTTAGTGCCATTTTAATCAAACTGCGTTCTTGTTACGAGTCGCCTCTTGATGTCTTCGCTGGTTTCGAAACAGTAGCCTTGTTGCATGTGAAGAATGAAGCTGCAGAAAATGGTGACTATCGCACCCTCACTTATCTGGTTCAGGGGGGAAAACAGAGAGAGGGGGAGGACAAACTTCAATAATAAACCTGTCAACACTCCAATTTGAATACCCAGGAGTCACAACTATCTCAACTCTCCTCCGCTGGCAATCATCATGATCACGGACCCTCTTGAGAGACAGCATCTCATCTATCAGTCAGTCTCACACACACACACACACATACAAACACACAGCTCCTCATCACACCATCTCTATTTGTCCCATTATATCCTTAACACAGTGTAAAATACCTCTGCTTCTCCAATAAGGGAATGGTTGAGAGGCAAGGGCCAGTAAAGTCTGTGTGTGCCTGTGGTTATGTGTGTGGCATCAGGGGCTTCATTGCAAGCATGGGCTACTGCCTGTGCCTGCTGCTGAGGTTCTGAGACAGCCCTGCTTGTTTGTTTCCCCTTGCTGTAATCCTCAGCTCCTCAGAGGTCTGACGTGCAGCGCACAGCCTTAGCTGTGTTACCCGCAGGCCTCTGGGAGATAGAGCACCGCAGCATATGCTGGGAAAAGGGAAGAAGATAGATACAAGAGACCTACACCCACTGCACCTGATCATTACCATGCCAAATTTATATTGATTGCTGTAGCTTGAGAGCTAAACTGTGACTTATTCCCCTGATGCAGTCCCTGTGTGGAGTCTGTGGTGAAGGGCTGTTGGTAATCCAGAGAAACCATGACACATGCACCATGTTTGGCCACAGATATGGCAGCACACATTATACTATGGCAGGGAACATTTATGGGAAGCTGGCCGTGTCTTGCAGCAGTGATTTTTATTGATGACTGCACAGCTCTTGGATTTTATCCACATCCATATCAACTACATCCAAATCTGAATACATTGACTCTCAGCGGGGTGGCGGTGGGCCCAAAGGGAACGGGAGGAGAGTGGACAAGTAGTGGGTACTTAAACATATTCACCATTTTCCCTGCCTTTGCTTTGCTGGATAAACTTGTATATTTGTGGTGTCTCTTCCCGCAGGCACCTTTCATCACGCATATGCATATGTGCCTGCCCTTGACATTATCATCAGCAGATTTGTGCAAAGGGCCCTGAGGTAAGGTTGAAATACTGCTGAGGCTTCTGAGGAGAGTGGCCTGCTTTAGAGAGGCTGTCCGTGGGCTAAATACGCACCAAGAGACGGAGTCAGAGGAAGGGAAAAAGCTCAGTAACTGAACCTAGCAGAGCGCCCCTCTGGGGACAGCAGTAATTAAACAGTGATTAAATTAAGGGGCAATGCGGGCAAAATGCTGGCTGATTGACACTCTGCTGGTTCCTCTCTCTCGCCGTCTCTCAGTCGCGCTCTCTCTTGCTCTCTCTGCGGGTTCAGCTCTGTCGTGGAGCATTGCTTTCTATTGACCTCCAATTACTCACCCACTCTGAATTCTTCAAGGTCCAATTTTCGAAAACTATTTTCTTAACTGTGTTAAGAGCATGGATCACTGCACATTTGTTTCTGAAGACTGAGCAGCAGGACTGAAATACAGAAAAGTTGGAGGGGGTGTAAAAAAGAGACACTTGAATGTATAGTTTCTTTGTGCTTCCAATGCTATCAATGTTTGCACTCACAAACTGCAATCACTCTACCATTGCGCCCGCTATCAGTTTTTACTGCAGATAGATTCACAAAAGTACAATCACAAGAAGCTGGTAGTGATTTAGAAACTGTACTCATGCAGAATCAAAAGTGAGTTTCCCTTTCTCGAGCCTGTAGTCGGGCAGCTTTAGGAGTGCCCCATCAAATACTCTCCTAAGGGGGGAAATACTATAAATTACCTTTGGCGACTCCTTAAAACCCAAAGCAAATAGAGCGACAGAAGAGCCGAGCAACAGCAATAAAACCAGCTTTAACAAAACAATCAGAAAAAGGCAAGATGCTGAAATTGCCTTCCTCCAAATCTGAAATTCTCCACACGTTCACGGCTTACCCTTCCTGCCACACTGCCCCAAGTCTCCAGGCCCTTGTATAGATTTTTATAAACCTGGTCTTGTGCTTATGAAAATAGTACTGAGGGTCCTTAAACAATCTGTTAAATCTTCTGATAGTGAAGAAGGTCCTTAGGTCTCTAATACAAATTCAAATAGCGGTATGGAGATGGATTAAGGGGAAGACAAAGAACAGGGGCCCACTTTAGAGGATGAGATCAAGATGACAGGTATTGATTAAGTGCTCAATGAGAGCACGCCTATGAAAGGCCAGCCACCACACAGCTCATGAAAGAATCATACACAAGGTGCTCGGCAAACATACATGCGTGGCATGTAGGTGTGTGCACATTCAGGCTAAATTGTAGAGAACCTGCCTGGTTTTCTCTGATTAAAAAGTCATTAAAAATTGATATCAAACTTTTCTCGTGTAGTTGAAATCCTACTAGTACCTATATATCTCGTTAACTATTCAACAAAGACACAGCAGGTAGATTGGGGCACTGTTGTGGATGTGGTTTTGCCCACAAAAACATTTTTTTTAAATCCTTATGTCAGAATCCACTACTCCTTGGGTTGAAAAGTGCAGCTCGACACCACACATTCCTTTACTTTGGCACTGTTATTGGAGGGAAAACAGGAAGGATATTCTCAAAGATTACACGTGAATCTAATTTCTTGGTGAAACAGTCGAACTGGAGGACTTAGCCCTTTTCAGAGTTTTTTGATGATGTAGCGCGAAGACAGCCGTAATCACAACAGCACTGCCAGCCTGACCCACCTCATCATCCTTGACATTTAGCACAGCGCTGTTTCTCTCGCTCTTCCCTTCTTCACTGTAAACAAATGGTTTAACCCTGATTTGTGTAAGTGTAACCGGAGGACATGCAGTGACACCAAGTGTGGAAACCCTCTGAGAGTAGAGGGAGTAGAAAATAGAAGGAGAAAGGCAGGGAAGTGAGTACTGGGAAGAGCGAAGCAAAAGAAGCAAAACAGACACTAAAGCCTAACTAAAATAGAGAAAGTGAGAGAGAGCCGCCATGGTGAGCAACTTCGCCAAGACTGCCACCACCTAAGAGGGGGGTATCTGAGATTAATCTCTATGGAAAGCTGTTGGGTCTCTGCAGACAATGCTCTGATGGAAACGAGGCAATAAATGCCTCTTAAAGCCATCATAAATGCAGCTTCCTGCTTAACAGTCACTACTCAGACCTGCGTCCAACCTCATTATCCTTCGTCTGGGCCGGCTGGTTTGCATGCCAACTTACAGGCAGGATAACTAAAACCCCTTTCACTTAAGCCTCAGCGGAATATGTGGTTTACTTATGAGACTTGAAAACAAACTCATCAAATCAAAGGATGTTTTTCCATAATTTAGAGGGGGGAAAAAATCTACGCATGACATGCGAGGTGTGCCTAAATCAACATCTCCAGTTAAATTAAGTATATCATATAGAATTCACAGAAATGTTACCTACATACAGTATTTCCTTATATACAGTTTTAAATCCATTGACAAATGACACATTTGACTTGATTACCTCTTGACATTTCCCTCTGTGAATGAAGGCGGCAGTAGATAAGGCAATCATGGCACCTACACAGTGTAAATATAAAAATATGCTCATTTGTCTGGTCTCTAGATAAAGACATAAGGTCACATAAATGGGCAACTCTCAGCACACAGCACCTCCCACCCTGCCCGCTTCCCCTGCCTGTCTGTCTGTAGTGGCTGACGGTACAGCAGCGTGCCCTTCATTATCACTGGGTAATGCTCATCACAACGGCCGTGGCTTTTCTCCATAAAAACCCCCAAGTCTCACTCACAATGAGAAATAGGGGAGATAAGGTGCAGGAGACCATTTCTTTTGACATTCACGATGGCAAACTCATCAGTCATGCTGTCAAAGGCACTGGTCTTGGCTAGTTTGGGATTTATGAGAAATAATGATGGGTTGAAAATAGCTGGTAAGGGCTTTGCTTCTACCTTTTGGTTTGGGAGTGTTGTGTATTGAGGCACGCTCTGCATAAAACCCAATTTCTTTTGTCAGTGACCCTTGCACTGATTTCACATCCAATCTCGCCATGTTCGGGAGGTTTGGCTGGTCCTGTTTGAGCTGGCACTGACATTTCCGACTCACAAGATAAAAGAGGGAAGCAGGGCAGCAATAGTTGATTCTTTCCCCTTAAAAGACAGCACATTGCCACAGGAGCATTACGTGTACCACTCCCTCTGATTCACTGAGCATTATTCAAGTATTCAAGGCCTCAGTGCTATTAATTGGACTTAAAGTCGTCTTCAGAAAGCTAAACAGCTCTGACTGAAGAATATTCACACAGAACTCTCTTCATCTGCCCATACCTGAAAACAGGGACAATAACAAACAGTAATAGCATGTGTCAAACACTTAGATTTTCTATTTAAACTAGTGACAGGCAGTGACAGATGCTCCCATTCCAATTCTCTGTAAACATTCTGGGACACAATATATCATTCAGTTACTGTGACGCACCTCAAGGTCTATTAAACTTAACATAAATTATTCATTTCAAAGTCATTTGAAAGTGGATTTGAACAATGTTGAAAGGGCAGCATTGTTGAATTCTATAGAACAATTGCACAACTATAGATTATAGTCAGTAGGACTTTTAATGGAATCCCTATGGGAACACACGGAAGGGATGTCCTCAAGCACCAAATTATTAGTCAATTTCAGATTATCAGATTTATTAATTACTATTCTTAATATATCTTATGAGAGTGCCAGGAGATATAGCCTAACCACCTAAAGGCTTTAACTGAAATGGTCGACATAAATTTATATTAAACATATTAATGAAACGCTAGATTGGCTGGTGTTTAGCTCGCCTTTTACTTGACAGTTCAGGGACCTGGTAAAATTGCTCAAAACGTAACATTGCTTATAACCCAAGTGTTGCAAAATTGTAGGACAAGAGAGTTTGGGGCAATTTTGATTCAAGTGTGCGAATGAGACCTCTTAGAGCTCAAGGGTGCTTGGATCTGTGTGGAAATTAAGCCGTGAGATTGTAGCTAAGGGGACGCTGGATTGACAGCGACATTAGCCCCGCGGCACCCCTGCCGTAGCGCGCCATAGTCACGTAAAATAGATGGACAGGAATAGCAAATTAAATCTTCTTAATAGTAGCAAAGGATGTACAGTCAGGTTAGACTGAACTGTAGGACTGTACAAGTGTGGAGATGAGGGCTGGTGTTTTTAGTGGGATGAAATGAAGTGGCTCTGAAGTGTTTTGGTTAATAAGCCTACTCCAACCAACTTCATACAGAAGACCCTGCTATCTTTATATCAATTTGAAATTAGCTCCTTCACAATGTTTCATGGCCTCTTTCTTGAAACACGTTCATAGGTCATTTCAGTCGTTGCCATTAATTTGAGTATATTTATTAAATTCATTACACTGCAGACTAAAAGAGTTACTCAGTAACAACAGAGTGAGAAAACACTCGTAGCCGCAGCTCGCACAGCACTGAGCAGCTGGCGGCGGCTTTGTTGATGCGTTTCTCACAAGTTGTTTTTTCCCCTTTCCAGGTTCAGTGACACCGCATTGCTTTGCCACAAAGACCAACCTTAATGTAGACAAAGCCAAGTCGGCAAATCTTTGCACAGCATGCACGCACACACTTCTAAAAGCGGGACGTACACAGAGGGAGCAAAGCGTTTTTCAATGCATTTAGATGAGACCTTTGACAAAGGTCCCTAATGCAGATATCAATGAACCAAGGGACTGTGCTATCGGAGCGAAATTGGCTGACGGAGGGATGTCACCCTTGTGCATGAAAAATGATGGATCCCATTTGTAAACTTCTCTCTTCTCTTCCCTCCTGCCCATCCTCTCCCCCTCTAGCCTCGAACACGGACACATGCGCAACACATACGATTCCTTCCTCCACCATCAACCCGATTCTCCAACACTGGTTATTGAACAAGGAAGCCAACCTGTGACTTTGCTGGCAAATAGCAAGCGGTCGGGTAAAATTGGCACTTTAGCGACCATTTCATCTGACTGTCAGGGAGCCCAAAAAGGACCTGTGAGATTTCAGTGATGACAGGATAGATTAACATCACAGACTTTGTTTTTTCATCTTCCTTTCATTTCCTATACTATTCTCTGAGGAGATCAGCAAAATGAAACCAATATCTATGAAACCACAAACAAATAACCAGAGCTTTCCAAATATTAGATTTTGTTTGCTGGATTGGACAATCAACTGTTTCTTTCCACTCGCTTCATGGTCAGTGTTGACTTGAGAGAGAAAAGAAACACCCTAATCCACCTAATAAACAGGAAATGAACAGCTCGGCCTACATGGCAACATGCACTCCTGTATACCCTGAAATAAAATCGATTTCGCATATAAAATTCCATACATTTTGAAAGTGTAGGGCTAGGCTCTGAATGCAAACATCAAATGATTCAACACATGTCTGCACAATAACCTATAATTTACAGAGCTTGAAAAAATCATGCTCAGCATATAAAGTGTGATAAGCAACGTAATATGCATACTGAGCATTTCTAAGGAAACAATGATATATTGCTAGTTATCCTAGAATGAATTACTGCATTCTTAAGCAGCATGTTGAGTCAAAGGTGGGGAGGTTAATATAGGCAAACAGGCATCTCTGCAGGAAAATGAAAACTTCCCAGTGGAATGTGATGGCCAACCTAAATGCTGACATTGTGGTTTCAGTGATGGAGTGACTTTGAGAGGGTTTGCGGTCTGCCAGTGTTCAAAGCTTTGCCTTGAGGGTAAGGGGTAAATTTGCTAAGTTAATCACATAATGAGGCCAATTAAACATCGGAGAACCCAGGTGAAATGGGAGCTGCCACTGAGCCTCCACTAAATGAGGCTCTGCGGCTCAGCCAATTCCCTCTCTGGACCGATGCTGGACAACCCATTTTCAGCTCCAATAATCTTCTATAAAATTCAGCAACATTTATAGGCTTTATCCTATTGATGCACAGGCATATACATCTTACAGACCAGAAAAAAGAAAAACGTTGTCATCTCTTTACTTTGTTCATATTGATATCATATTTTGATTGGTACATATTTTCATTGCTTTTCATTCAAAACTCTATAAATTTATAAGAGCCTATAAGAAAACACATACATACATATATATATATGTGTGTGTATATATATATATATATATATATATATATATATATATATATATATATATATATATTTATATATACATACACACACGCGCACGCGTTTGCATACATGTTTTTGTCTGCTAGAGTGGGATTTTCGCAGCATATTCTGCACCAAATCTCTGTGCGTTAGTCATTTGTTTGAAGCCAGCTCGCCTCCTGCAACCACTTTTCCGAAAATACGCGCTTCTTATGCGGTTCGGACTCCTTCTGACATTTCTTTGGAAGTGGAGGAACACCAAAGTAATTGCTTAAAGGAGCTTGCTTCTTCAACATCTTTAAGAGTTCTAAACAAATGTCTGTCCTACTCCAGAAAATCTTATGTACGCAAAGAGCGTTGCACATTCTTATCTGGTGGCGTCTTTTATTTTGACAGCGAATGCGCACCTGTGGACCACTTATGTGCACCCCTGTACATGTGCATACATATATATATATATATATATATATATATATATATAGAGAGAGAGAGAGAGAGAGAGAGAGAGAGAGAGATACTTATATACATACATATATTATGCTATTTTGATCATTCCTGTCTGCGTTAGTACAGTATGTGTTACACAGTCTGATAAAAAATAAAAAACCTAAACACTTAGATTCATGCTAAGGTTACACATACATAATTGACTGCTGACAACATAAGATTCGAAACCTTGGTTTAAAAGAGTTTTCAAGATAAACCAAATACTTCTCAAAAAGTGATCTAGGCTAAGTTTAAATGATTTAGTTGTTTCTACACAAATCTAAAAGCACCCCAAAGTTCAGAAGGAGTTTCAGGCACTCTGTTACTCGAACTTTGAACAACACCAAACCTTATTCACCCCCAATTAATGCTAGAATTTATTAAATATCTCCTGACATTACACCTCTTTATCACATGAAAGCATTTTGGAGACATAGACCATAGTACCCCTTAATTATAATTGCTGGGGTGCGTTGTTGACCAAAGCATCTGAGTATTCGAGAGCCCTTGGAGGGTCTAGAAGAGGATAAATCACTCCAGCAGCACTTACGCTTATCTGAGTGCTTCCAACATACCTGTATTTCTACAAGCGCAGCAGGCTTAGGGTCAGAGAATGTAAGGGCTACACACTGAACAAGATGAATTGTGGTAAAACAGTAAATCCTCGTGGCATCCTCCAGTACATACGAGTACCTAGAGCTCAATAATCTTGGCATATAGCCCCCTTTCAAACCAATTCCATTTCCCATATGATGTGAAAGGCTGGAACATTATAACACTTTGGCTTATGATACAGAAATCCCAGCTTTACCTGTGCTCATCAAATGAGAGGTCTGTGGGTGTGTTGGTTAATTTTGAATGCCAACCCAAACCAGCCAAGGATGAAATATCTTGCTTGCAAGCTGTAGGGCTCATATAAATGAAAAGCTGTATCACTGTCACGGACACAACACAAGGCAATAAGAAACTGCAGAGAGAGCAGTTCATTAAAACGTGAATACATGGGGACATATATGGACACTGATGAAAGAATATTTCATCACCATCAGGGGTTTATAAAAAGGCCCACCACTCTGCCCACCACGATCCAATAATCTGGATGTAGAGGATTTACACAGAGTAAGATGGACAAGGGAAATTAAGGCAGGCACATTTTACCAGATCATATTGCCATGATTTGTTAATAAAATGCAAAGCGACAGGCTAGATGTGAGACAGCGACTAAAGCGCGGCGGTGATTTAGACTTAATCCGTCATTATCCCGCCTTTGAAGTGACCTCACTGTGCATGTTCCCACTGTGACCCAGAAGCATACTCACAGCTTCTTCATTAGCTGGGATGAAACAGAGCCAGTTCATAGACGACTTTGATGTCCCGTCCTCCTCACACAGACCAGTAGACATGCTGACACACGCGCATAAATGACACCTACATGCACGCACTCACATCACAGATATTCTTATCGCTGACTACACTGAGCCATGAAAAAAACATGGTTTTAATCAATTATGGCTCTCACCTTTGGGGCAGCACATTCATTACATATGATAGGAGCAGCTAAGGGACAATATTCCGAATGTGTGCTTAGATTGAAATGAAAGAAATTGTATGGTTAGAGGGTAGACAAAGACTGCAATTTCACTCAGCTGAACATCGTTGGCTTGGATTTACATATGTGCACACAAAAGGCCTGCACTGAATGTGATTTCACTGATATAATTTATGTGTACCCAGCGATTTATCATCCTTAGATCACAGCATGGAAATCAAGCAGACGACCTAAAGAGATCCACACATCTGTTCTTAAAGTTTATCATGGAAATTTAAAAAAAAAAAAATCAACTAGACACAGTTTGTCAATATGCAAACCACTGACCAGTACAAGGCAAGTGGGTATGACATTATATATAAGCTTAAAGACAGATCATATGGATTCCCATACACAAGTGTGTGTGTGTAGGTAAGAGTGCACTTAGTTTTTCACAGGACTCTATTCAGGCCTGTGAAAAACTAAGTACACCCTTACTGCTTCCATGGGAATTAATAGGGTAACAGCAGACAGGTGCTGCTAATCACATCCAGTTGATTAAATGATCATTGGCAAGTGTGACCACCTCCATGAAGGCAGATGTTCTGGCATTTTTACTGCTCTGGAGCATTCAGATAAGTGTTAACACAAAGCCACACTCTTCCCAGGAGTCAATGTCCCAGCAAATTCACTCCAAGGTCAGAGTGTGCAAAGAAAAGGAAAAGCAAAGAGATACCTCTCAGTCACTAATGGCCTCAGATGGCATGTTAAATGTTAAAGTTCATGACAGCACAATTAGAAAAAGACTGAACAAGAGAAACTCGTCTGGAAGCTTCGCCATGAGAAAGCCTTTTCTTTCTAAAACAAGCATGGCTCATGTTAGGTTTGTAATGTTGCATCTGAATAAACCCACGAAATGTCCTTTGGACAGATGACACCAACGTGGAGATGCTGTGCCATAATGTATAGCACCACATTTGGAGAAAAACAGATGCATCAAATCGGCATAAACGCCTCATACCAACTGTCAAGCAAGGTGGTGGAGAGGTGGTCACTGAGTCTAACACATCAAGCAGGGTGGTGGAGAATGGCCAAAAAAGTAAATAATAAAGGTGTTGCAATGGCCCAGTCAAAGTTCAGACCTCAAACTGACCTCAACTGATCTTGGCATAAACAAATGTCCACAAACATCAATGAACTAAGGCTACGTTATAAAGAATAGTAAGCTAAAATTCCCCCACAACCACGTGGGAGACTGATAGTCATACAGAAAATGTTTGCTTCAAGTTGTTTCTATTAAAATAGATTTTACAAGCTACTGCATAGTGCATGTATACTATATACTGAAGTTTTTATATACCAACAACCGTGCTAAAACAAATCTATGTGTGTATCTGACTGTGAGGGTCTACCAGTAACAAAAAAGGTGTGAGCACCCATGCAGTTAGCTGCACGACACACGTTTTCTGCACAGTGTATTGGTAGAGTTCTTTCCCCAGGCAATGGCCCGTCAGGCCAGACAAGGAGGCCGGGTGTTAAAGTGCTAGCCGGGTACACAGAGTAACAACAAAGCCATCTGCCCTGGGAATGCACACATCCATCTTACTAAAGACAGCCAGTGAAGGAAAAGACAAAGGGGGGAAGAGAAAGGAGAGAGAGAAGCAATGGAAAAGAAGCAGTAGGGAAACTAGAAAAAAATAGAAATGTAAAAACAAATTTGTAAACATATGTATGGGCACGCTGCTGGTGGTGGCAGGGAGCTGCAAAAAGGTGAATGAGCAGACTACTGGTGTGAAAGAGTCCCGGGAACTATACACTTGTTTTCGCCTTTCTGCACAGATTAGATCTTTTCGTTTTTCAGCTTGCCTGATTGCACAGCTGCTGAAAGCCGCTTCCCTCGTTCACTATAGACGGTAAAAGCCAGTGGCATATGATTGGCTATAAACTAAACCTTGCGCTGAATGTATATGCCTGCAACAAAGTAACAGATGAGAGCATATGGTATGAGAGTATGTCTGGAAGTGGGGCATGCCAGAGCTGATGGAGGGACCAAGTTAGTAAGTGAAAGGATGAGAAAAATTAAGCCAATTTTAGACCAGAAATAAACATATTTATATCCTGACACACACAAAAAACAATAATCTTTATCAGGGATGTGGCCTCTTTTATGTAAAGTGGAACAGGCTGCTAGGTGGACTGTTTAAGTGCGCCAGGAATAGCAATTCAAGTCACTGAACAGGATTGTTTTTCTATGATGTTGCTGTCTGTTGGAACATTTTTAATTCAGTTACATAACAAATAACAGGACTTGCGTTGGAGACTCTCCAGTGAATTTTCTTTTATTTATTTGTTAGCAGGTATCTGCGTCTGTAAGATGCACCCATACAGTCTATGAATGCATCTTGCCAACCTAACTTGCTTTGACAGTGACTCACAATAGCTGTAAACACTGAACGTCATGATCATAAAAATACAGGTAATTTTTTTTAACGAAGCTCTACAATTCACGAATCTGTTTGCAAAGCATAATGTCATCCTCATTTATTTTATTAAGCATGACATCAGGTGAGAGGACAGCAGTAAGTCCCAGCTCCCACTGTCATCCCTGTTTCATAGCCATCTGGATGTGACTCAAAACACTGCCGTCAGCATTCCGGGCTCAGTGATATCATCACAACATTTTCCATTTGTTTTTTTATTTTTTATTTTTAGAGCATTTCCTCATCCCTGTGTAGTCTGAATATATATCCCACTTATATAGTGCTCTTAAACTCGCTCGCTTTCTCTCTGACTCTATATTATCTTATCAGACTGAGAGCTTTCAGTTGTGTTACCAGCCATTAGCTTTAGACAGTGGGTAGCTACAGAACAGAGTGAGGGAAAAGTGGCCTCCTGGTGGCTCTGGGTGATGTCAGTTGTAAAAAGGCCTTTTTATAACACCAACTATCCATGCAGGTTTCAAGGCACATGGTGCCTCTGTATAAAATGACCTTCAGCAATTTTCAAATACATTTCTGATACAAATGCTAATAGATTTTGTGTTACTAGGAAAAAGGCACTCAGTAATATACCTTATCATACAAAACTGTTGTACAAGTAGCACAACTACCATATGCTACATTTACACTGTTTCCAAATAAGTTAATTTAGCTGGGTAAAGATTAAAAAAGCAACACGTGCAGTATTGTCTAAATGTCTTGAACCATCCCTCACTTCTTTATATTTTATATCCAAGGCGCCAAACTTTCTTGTAATTCTTGTGAAAAGTAATGATGAGTATTAAAGCTTTTTCAAAGTCTTTAAAAGCCTTTCTGTGGACATGCTATGGCTGCTTTTTCACTCATTTTCAGTTCAATCCTTGTACCTGACCATTTTCAAAGGAATGTTTTTGTGTTTTTTATGCCACATACTTTAGCACTGACCTATATCAGTCAAGCGTAAAAAGACATCTAACTCAAGAGATGAACCTCAAGCAAAAGCATATAATAATTAGTCAAAAACGTGGCATATCTCAGCATGGTGTGCAGTGTGTTCTTAAAAAAGTTTGAGGAAATTGGACAAGTGGAGGACAAATGAAAGTTTTTGCATCTACTGTTTGCAAAGGCCTACATAGAAGCCCTCTGACGGTAGAAAAACAGGGAGAAAAGGCTAAGGTAAACCAAATTACAGAAAAACTGGAGTGAAAAATCAGTTGCAAAGGTATCATGTAGTGATGAATCCAAATTGGAAATCTTTGGTCATTAAGGAGGCCAGTGTTGGGGGGAGGGTTGTCAAGACTGGATTCGAATTATGAAGACAGAAAAGTACCATCAGCTTTTTATCCACCCTGCAACATCATCTGGAACATGTCTGATTTAAGCATGACACCGATTTCAAACACACTGTCAGTACAGTAAGTATATTAGGTTTGAAAAACACACAATGAAACTCAATCAGTCATGGACTTGCCTCCCCAGAACTCAGACTTCAACATTATTGAAGCAGTTTGGGATTATCTTGACAGAGAACCGAACAAAAGGCCTGGAAAACTATTCCTGAAGACTACTCAAAGAAATTACAAGAAAGTTGAGATAAAGAATACCCAATACTGACTTTCAAGCTCATTAGATTGTACAAACTCTTTCTTTCCTTATATACTGACTTTCCATGTATGTTTGCACATGTTTCAATAAATCACTGGAAATAGTTCCCATTTCCAAGCAAAACATAAACAAATGAAGCATGGCTCAAGAATTTTGCAGAGTATTACATTGTGTTTGTAGATGCATCATCTGTTTCGCTGAGTTCTATAGATTAAATGCAAACACAAATCTATAATTTATAATCACTGCAATTATATAACAACTAGAAAACCGAATCGGTATATACCCATTACTTCCAGACAGCATTGCGGACCCCTGACTGAAACCAACCTGAAACATTCAAAGCAAGCGTCAAGCATCGGTTAAAAGCAGAATGTGTGATTTACAGAAACATCACACTGAGAACAATTGTTCAGCTCTGTGAGTCAGTCAGAGTGCCCGCCGCGCACGATGACTGACGTGTTATTGGCAGATGGCTAGACTCCTGCACTCCATGGGAGGCTTCCAAACAAACAGCTCCTGGTTACACTTAGGTGATTTTCACATCAATATCGATCAATTATTCACATATTTGTGCTATCTGAAGAAAAGCAGCTGCACTCCCTTTCATATGTGCTAGACCAGTATTCATTTTGTAGGAGGTGAAAGGAAGGAGCACCGCTATTCCCTCGCATTTTATCCCACATTTATAGTGAACTAAATTTCGCAACATCACAGCATGATATAGAACTGTGATTAAGTGGGTCAGTGACTCTTACTGTCAGCATTACGGCCATTAGCTTTTATGGAAGAATACATCAAGTGCAATAGTTCTGTATTTGAGGTAACATGCAGAGAAGTCTGCTTTATCCATTTTTGAAATGTCTTTTGACATAAAACTGAGGTCAACCCTTAAACTTTTCTCAATGCAGTGAGCATTTGAAGTGAATATATAACAGCAATACTGTGTGGGTGTCTAAGCTATAGTACATGTTGGAGAGGAAGATGTGGCTGTAGCAAAGTGCTGTAGTTACACAAGCAACTGTGCTTTGTGGATTTGGCAGTACTTGAGGGTGATCTAGTTTATTATTCCTTGTTTAGTCAGCCTCTCTGGACTTTTTCCTTGAAGTGCTTTATATGAAGTATAAAGTAAAGCACTATGACACTATTTAAAATGAGGTTTGCTTTAGTACATACCATCACACACTTTCCCTCCCTCGTGTTACAGAGAAATATTAAAGCTGTGCCCCAAGGTCAACAGCAATAGCCCTCATTCTACCCATCACTGTGCCCTTGTGTTATTCATGGCCAGCACTATGAGAGGCAATGATTCTTTTTTTTTTCTTTTTTTTGGGCCACTCCAATATCATTAAGTTATTAGTTGATTTCAGTGGATTTAATCAGCATAGTAATTCCTCTCCATGGGAAGATAAGTCCCTCTCAAGAGCAGTTACGCCGTCCACTATGCCCGCTGATTAGACACAAGCCCCCAAAATAATTCATCAGAAAACTGCAAAAAATAATTTATCAAAAGTGCTTCTCGCAAAGCCCGCTCAGGACCTTTGCTTCTTAATAATTAAACTCTGCAATTAGGCGTCTTACCATGCACCCAGTGTGAGGCTCCATGTAATATTCATAACCATACATAATTATGCAATATATTCACTGGAATAAGAGGCCATATATTCACGCCGGGGCTGTCAGGAGAAAAGACATTTTTATTTGGTTTATAACACTGTTTCATCTTATACATGAGCAGCTGGCTTCTTGAGACAGAAGAGAATGAGGACGTCTGGTCCTTAGCAGTGTGACACTGTATTCTATGATTCTGAGAAACAGAGAGAGGGTTGCAAAGAGAGGAGGAGAGAGAGAAAAGGAACTGAGGTTTTCTTCCTTTTTTTTGTGGGCATGCTCCAATGCCACAAATATCAAAGTCTGTTAACTGGACACAACAAAGACATACCTGAGTGGTATCATACACTGACCACAGTCAATGCAAGATACGGAAAGAGAGGCTTTAAATTAAAATGGAGTGGAGACAGGGTGCTGTCTCAGGATCCACTGTATGATAAATTATACATAATGCAGTATGGTAAGAAAAAAACTGTAAAAAAAGAATAGTCCCAAACCTCTTGATCATGCCTGAAGCAAATAAGCAACAGCAGCGGTCTGCAGTGGACATACTGTGGACAAGGTTGGCTTTCATCTTGAGACACAGTTCAAAGCTATGGGGCTACGCACAGAACAAACTAGCAATCAAAGCTCATGTGTAACTGGGCAGTGGTGCACTTCACAGAGCCTGTCGTCTCAAGTGTTGCAAAGATCACACACAGATGCCTCTTTCACATCACAATGGCTGATTTCTAACACACAGCCTTTGGTCCTTCTTATTCTTCACCGTGGTAAATTATAGAGAAAAAAAAAACATACTGCTATTGAGACGCACTGAAGGCCACTCACCACATGTATATGCTGAATAAGAAGAAAAGCATATGTTTTCTTCCAACTTTGAAGAAAGGCTGCTTTTTGTCATTGGAAGTGGAGACAGTCTGATATTTGATTTAATAAAAACTGAAAGATAATAAAAAGCAAATGAAGAATATGCTATATATTCTGTAGTAAACGGGATTAACAGCCATTGAACATGAGATTATTTACTGCCAAAGCTATAATCAGACTCTTTGTACGGGGATTTCATAATCATTTCCCACCAGGTGATTGTAACGTGCACAAATTGTTATAATTTGTACATGCTGCATGATTAATGAACACTGCTGTGCTTTATATGCAGCTCGACTACACAACAATATGTTTTGTGCATTTGAGCTAAAAGTTCAATCGATGAAATAATTTATAGTGTTTGTATAGAGCATACCTCTGGAGTGAATCTCATGCAGATCTAAACAACTAATGTTGAAGTTTCAATTTTCTTCCTGTAAAAAGAGTTTGAAAAAGAAAAACACAAAAACTGGTAACCATGCAAGATTTTGAAGTCTTACTTCACGTGCTAATAAACAAAGCTTGTGTGTGTGTGTGTGTGTGTGTGTGTGTGTGTGTGTGTGTGTGCCACAGTTTTATTCTTTTCCAGAAAACAATGACCTTTTCAAATATGACACAGTTTTACTGTGGGCATAATACAGATGTGATTAACATAAATAAGAGTTAAAGTCAAATAGGCGTAAAGGTCGTCACTCAGGACTAGTCTCGGGTCCACGAGGTGATTTACAACAACTTAATTTGACTGTGTGGAGTAATTTATCTGTGACAGAGCAAGCCGTGGAACTGTGCATGCCGCGCGCACATGCAGGCAACAATATGCCATGACTGCACACATCTTATATCTACCCAATCAGTCAAGATGCTTTACAACTTCTGTCAGAGGGCCTAACAGTTCTCATAAATTATAAAGCCATTGTACATGGTGCCAATAACTTTTGAAGGAGAATCTCCACCAAACTGAAGCCAGTTTCTCTTCCTATTATATGTGGACATCAAGACGCAATTCTCCTGAGATGTAAAAAAAAAATGTGGAAAAAAGCAGGCCAAATGCTTTGATGGTAGATTTGCTCTTAGAAAACTGTGCCAAAAAAACCTTCTAGGATAAAAACTCGTTCACATATTGACATTTTGATGCAAAGCAGGTGGCAGGTAGGTATGATTCTGTTAGAGATAACTTGCATTTCCTATCACATCCCTATTCCCTCCGCTGACTCTCCAGTTATGCTGTGCATCTGTGTCATCTGCAGATCCACTGTGACAGCTGGAGAATATGAGGTATGAATGATGCAGAACAATTCATAAACAGCAACAACAACGCAATGTGATAGGGACAGAAAAATGTGGATGTGGGTCTCAAGTCGGCAAGCAATAACGTGCTGTGATTTATTTCGAATGCCCCCTGTAGTGCCCACTGATATTCTGCAGGGAAATCACTCACTGAAGTGTACGGGGCTGCCTTGCATCCTCTGCTACTATCAATATGAAGATAATTGAAAGAGAATACATGTATGTACACAAAAACCATGTGCAGCTGTATAAGAGAAACATTTAATCTAACCTCCTGTCTGTTAGATAACTCTGTGCATATGTGAGTGTATATGGATGGCAGATGAGGGAGATAGGAGGCCCGCTGTTAGCGCTGGATGCAGTGATTTCCTGGACACCGACAGAGCGAACCTCAAACTGAAGGGCGGACAGAGATAACCACCTGCAGGGATTCGCATCCTGTTTTATTTAGTCACCTTCGGAATTTCCTCCAGGGACAGAAGACGATATTGTGAAACCAGTGAATGGTCCTAAAAATCAAAGCCAATGTTCTGTAGGCAATTATAACAAAATTGCTTGAACCAACTGCAAGGCACATTCCCCAAGAAAGGAGAATGTCATTATTTTGGTTGAGGTTCAGCTAGGTTACTCTCACCTCCATAAAAACATTTTTTTCATAATTCTTTCAGATATGTTCTTTTTTTAATAATTATATAAAGGCCAGCTCATGTAAAGCCACTTAAAACTGCAATTAATTATTTTTTTCCCTAATGGTAACATAAGTATGTATGACTCTTATTCTGTCTGAATGGTTCAAGATTGCAAACAACATGGGAAATATAAAGAGTGGTGAACAATGCCAGCCCTCAGCATGGCACACCTTGATGTGCAGGTGCCTTTAATACTAGAATAAGTCATCTTAGATTAGGGAGTCAAAAAGAAAAAAAACTCAACCACATGCTCTCCATAAAGCACGCTATAAAGCTCTCCCAGATGTTGAGAGGTGGTTGCGGTTCCAGCGACATGCAATGTCAGGGAGGAACTGGTAATGCCGAGTGTATTAGCGGTCTCTTTATGGGTGCATTAGGTGCTGTGGAGAGGAACATGGGGGCTGCCACTGATCTCCTACCAGGCTTTATGCTTTGATGAACATACCCTTGAAAAACAGGGACATCTGCGACCGTATTCTGCCGAGCTTGGAAGACGCCTCCCTCTCTTTAGCCTCCTGGAAAACATAAATCAGCTTCTCATATCATCATCTAGTCATATTCAATGCATATGAAGCTCTAATCAGTTAATCTGTCAGCTTTCTCCCCTTTCGGTGATATATCAGATTTGTAATACTCTCCCACATATGCAGTAAATCTCTGACAAAGCCCGTGTTTTTTGAAATTCAGCGATGGGGCTGCGTGAAGTGAAGAAGTTCACTTGAAAACAGATACCAGGGAGAGTGGAGCACTGAAAGCTTCAGCGCGCTCCCATGTGTCATCTCTCTCCCTACCACTAAACAGTGGCCTAGACAGGAAGCCAGAATAAATTTCCCCAGTTCATTGTCCCCGCTGAGGACTAGCAGAACATCTCAGTCTGATTAATGGCTGTACACTGTCTAATGAACAGTAATTGAATGGTATAATACTGCAGGTCCTTAAAAGCCCAGAGGAGTCGTCTTCCTCCGCTTAGCTCTCTGGAAAAGCAAGGCGGTGACATTGTCTAGAGTTGATTATAGTTGACCTTGCATGTGGAGACTAAGGTCCTCGAAATGGCTAACCTAAGCTTCATGGAAGAGCAGCAGGAAAACAGATGAAAGACAAATGCAACGGAGAAAGAAGAGGAATGGATCAATGGTGTGGTCGATATTGATTTGATTTTTTTTATCACAAAATTCTTAAGGAGAGGAAGGCAATTGATCAAGCATACCTAGTTTCATTGGCATTTCCAACAATATTAATTAAGAAAAAATGCTTAGCCGACTGGCTGATAAATCAGCCGATACTGTTAAATCAAAACAAATGATAATTGTGAACACAATATTACACTGGTGAGTACAAATCTACCCTTGTCCACATTTCCTCAAAGTGTATGACATCTACAATACAGACAGAGTAGGCCGTCATGAAATCAATCAGATCCTTAACAGAGTGCACTCTAAAGGAAAAGCCAACCTGCAGAGAGCCCAACAAAAGTCAGTGGAGTGAGTGTAAGAGCAGCTTTGATAAATGTGCATCAAGCTCCAGCCCGCCATCCTTTGCTTCCTAACACCAAGATAGCCTGTGTTCACTCTCAGCGGACATCTCCACTTGGCAGAGACGCTGAATCTCGTTATTCTTTCCTTGGCCTGGACCACACAGGTCAATACCACATGTACACCACCACCTCACCGCTGTACTGTCTGCAAATGTATTCACTATTTAAATGCACTGCAATAAATCATTTAAAGCTTCAACTGAAAATGTAATCATGTAATTGAATTTGGTCATCAATATCGAGCATATACATGCACGTATACAGAGTACACGGGGCATTTCACGAGCATATATGAGCACCGGAGTGGGATGAAATCTGTCTGGACTCAGCTGAAAGTATGAGTCATAGCAGTGCAGTTATCCCTCATTATTATTCACAGCCCTCTAAATGATGAGGTTGCTGACAACGAGACAGCGACAGCTTGTTTGGCCTCAGTGGGAAAAAACAAGTATGAGTATGCATGAAGGATTATTAGACGCTAGGTAAGGTAAGTCTTACCTGCAGAGTTATTATTTCTGGCTTGACAAAGGCATTTAACTATAATGTAAGTACAGTGCTGATAAAACATTAATGAACATAAACAAATCAAAGTTTGGTAAGGCAGCCGGTCTGATTAAAAGTGCTGACACACTTTTACTGCAAACTAGAGTTATTTTTGCTTAGGATTTGTTCTTTCAACTAAAATTCCATCTTATGCCACTTTCCATTCGCTGACAGATCAAAAGCTACTTGGCAAGATGATTATTGCAAACATAGCTGAGTCCATACAAGGATTATCATTATTATTATTTCCCATTATCTAATGGTCACTCCACCCAATCCATAGTAAATCTGAATCAGCAAAATTCATGTATGACTAAAAGTGATAAGTAATGAATTAAGCTATTGATGAGGTCTTTAGCCAGGGTCATAACCGACCCCCAGAAGTCAATAATTATCCCACGAAGAATATCTTTATTGCAAAAGTGCATACGGCAGCAAAATCATCACCACACCAAAACATTCCCCTACGGTGTAATTGCCACTGCTTAAAATTATAGTTTTCATTAAAACGAAATGTTCTAGGTTATTGATTGCTTAAATAAGACTCAATATCTTCTCATTTCAAAGCCGAATGAAATTGCATGGAATAGTAATATCACCCAACTATTGTGTGCATTTATCACAGTTACACGGCTTCATATCGCTGTCCCTTGAGGATTATTAGAGCAAAATAAGTTTATTTAAATGAGCGTAATTTCGGGGGGACCACAGATCCATGCAACAACATCTGTATACACAGCTCACTCCCCACTTCATCAATGTTAATGCGCACAATAACCAGAGTAAAGGACAGACATCAAATACAACTGCATATTATTATGGGCCTCTTTTTCAACCATTGAAACTCCATGATTTGCAGTATCTGGGGCGACAGCTTGGCTCTAAACGCGTCCTACAAAAACTTGTAACTGAGACACAGGTAATTTAAATCCTTTGTAGTACTAGTAATGTGTTCTGTACCTTTTAATGTTCCCCTCTGCCCCTTAGAAAGATTGTGTTAGTAAATAGCAAATACACCAAAATAACCATGGAGACAGAAAAAAATGTTACACGTGCAATAAGTGAAAGTATAGTTGCTGAAAGCGGGTCTATGTGACCCTATTACAATTATGGAAATGATCATTACCATAATTGCTGGTTAGACCATTTTTTATGTGACCTAATCCAAAAGGAAATGAGAAAATTGGACATAATAATAAAGTAAAAATGAACTGAATGTGAAATACTAACTGCATTAAACTAATAATAAGTGTACTTACATTTTTCCCAGAATCTGTGGTGGAAGACCTTTGCATACTCAAGTCATCTGAATCACGGAGGGAGGCCTTGCAGGAACTCGCACAACGATTCCCATCTTCATACTCCTCTTCAACTATCTTGGCCTCAACCTGCAGGGAGGGGAAAAAACACACAAGATCCCCTTTGGCTTACACTGTACTGTAGTGCTGTATTGATTTTACAATATTTATATATTTATGTAGCTTGTTCTGCTGAGCATTCATGAGCCCTTATTCTGAGCAGAAAATGGTATTATACTGTACTAGAAGTATATTCGCAATTCTGTTTGATGTTGGGAAACATACAGAAAGGTAAAGCTTAATAGGAAGAACACCGATGGGGGGGGGGGAGAGAGGTTACTAAAGCTGCAGGCACGTCTTTCATCTAACCCTTTCATTTTACATCAAATGCAAACAGCTTGTTGTGATGATCAACTTGTATACTTTAGTGTGTCTCCAACGACAAGCTGTAAAAATTATAATAACTGACATATAAAGCGTAATAAAATCCGCATGGAGCCAAGGAGCTTTACATGTTTCTCCATGTTCACATGGGTTATGTTTTTCTCTGGCTATGCTGTGTTTTCACACTCAAATCACTTCTTATTTCCTGTCTGATATCAGGCCAAGCTGTTAAATAACTGCGCGCTTTAAGGACCTCATCAGACTGTAGCGCTACAGTATGGGATTATGTTTTACCTGATCAATTGGCAGATCCACCTTCAACTGGCGGTCTTCCTGCACCTCTGCTGCTCCTGCCATCTCACTCCTTTTGTTTTGTGCATTGAACACGCTGCCCTCTGAGAAAAGTGATTAATCACAATTACCTCATCTGCTGGCAGTCGCCATCTCATTCTTCTACACACTTGCTTTCTCTCTCCTCTCTACTCCTGTTCAACTTCACAAGAGATCAATGTTGCTGTCAAGCCATTTATTTATTTATAGTGGTCCCCCAGACTTAAGGGCCACAGAAAGCCACAGCTGCCCTGCCACAAATATGGCCAGCCGCCGTGAACTTTTGGTCCAGGGTTACATCCTGACAGTGACAGGCTGCTCTTGATGCATGTGGGGACGTGCCTCATACAGCAACGTCACCCTTGTAAACAAATTCCTTTTCGTCTGCAGCTGCTAGATCTGATACGGTGTGGAATGTGAATAATGAAACATGCGCTTGAACTTAAATCTACTTCAATTGCCCTAAGTAATTTAATTTAAATAATAAATAACCACACATGCAAGATTTATCATCGAAAACACGAAAAGACGATGTAAACAAAATATGCATCTGCGTCATGTGTTAAGTGAAAAGAGACATTTACACAACCACAAAAAAGCCTAGAATTACTTTTTTGTCTAGAAATCTATAAAAAGTCTTAAATCTCTGACCTCATTCCAGATTAATCTTGTGAACACTGCACAGAGCTGTTGTCTGTATGAAGGGTTTTAAGAGCTGATTTAATTATAAAGAAGACATAAAACTTTGCTTTTTAACTTTAGGGACTTTGCTAATGTGGTTACAGATACAGTATAAGCAGAAATGTGTCCTGAGAACTGAGTATCTCAGTCACAGCATATGAAATCATGGCAGGATTCAAACAGTAGCAATTAGCCTGCGAATGCTACCATACCAGTATGTGTTTTTCAAGTGAAGCAATCGTACTACTGCGCACAGATGGCACAACAACAACTGCATAAGTAGATACAGACAGTGTTATTATTATTGATATACTGAGTATCACATTTAAAGCACACAAATAATATTTGTCTTTACTTTTGTCAGTGTTGCTTAAGATTAATAACTCATTACCATCTTGATTCCCGCATCCAGAGAAAATAAGAGCATTTTTGTCTCCCCCTAGATAGTTAACCAGGCTTTCAGGATACGTATTCAACAAAATGGCCTGATTGAATTCATCTATGATTTAAGCCCCCTTGATAGTGTTTGAAGTCTTTTTCTTTATTAATATTCACAGAAAAGAGCAGTGTTCCTTTGAAACGGCGCACAGCTCTGTTCTGTTTGGACTTAAAAAGAACAAGCTGAGATTCCAAAGAAATCTCCTTCACCTGCCAGATGGCAGATTTTCTGCATGATCAGCACAGACTAGGAGTTACATCTCTTTACTTACACACACAGAAGACTTACAAATGTACAGTTGCAAACACAAAGATGCTTTACCCAAAGCGCATAGATGGTCTTCAAAATCCAACAGGTTTCTTTCTGTCATCATAGCAAAGAAGAAAGTGTCGAAGAACAACAACAACAACAAAAAAGAAAGAAAACAAAAACTCTGCGGACAGAGGGGCTAAAGAGCAAGACAGTAAAGACAATATTTCTATAGTGCTCTGCTTACCCACTGGGGGGAAGAGAACTGGGTTCTTGGACACCTGCCCTTGTTGTTTGGTTCTCTCTGCCTTGGCTGTGAGTTTCTTTGTCTGGCCCCTGGCTGTGTGCTCAAGGTCTTCTCCAGAGCTTGTCTGAGCAAACCACATGGAGGTACAAAAGAGAGGAGAGCAGAGAGGCCCGGATTAAGGTATATGTCCTCACATTCGGTCTGTGATTCATCATTGACTTATTGCTCGTTTTGTAAAGAGGAAGAAGTAAAACAAGAAAACAAGACAGGAAAGCTTGTTTCTCCTCTCTTTTCAGCAGCTTTTTTACATTTTCCATTGACCTCAATTTTTCATGAGCTGATATGTTTTGTAACTCCCCGCTGACTCCTACTGTATTGAATTCATCTGGTTCCAATACATCCCATGCACAACCTATCAATCACTAGGGAGCGTGGCAAACTAATCATTTATTGATGAAATAGGGCAGCCATGAATTTCTAACTGCATTTGTCTTATTTATCAAGCCAGATCAAACAATGAAAATCCAAACAAGCTTAAAGGGAAAGGGAGGGAGTCGTAGGGAATAACTTATTCTTCAGCAGCAGACAGAAGAAGGTTATTGATGGGGAGGGGAGGAAAAAAAAAGGTTTGGGACTCAGTTGCATGGTGGGAGAGCAAAGGAGTGAGAGAGGAAGAGAAGAGAGAGAGAGCAGTGGGGAGAGTTCAGTGATGTTCAGACAGCAGGGTACACATCTGAATTAATGCTTCCACAAAAGGCAATTTTCTCCTCGCAGGCTCCTCATCCCCTCCGCAGGTAGCAAGGTGAGGTATGTCTCCCTTACAGAGAATGAGAGACACAGACATAGAGATCGAGAGAGAGAGCTGACTTAATGTGTCTTTTCAGCTAGAGTGCTCTTTACTGCAGGATCCCTGGGCTGGCTCGGGGGATAGTGTAGTGATCTCGGGCTTCCACCAGAATACACTTCTGGCAGTGGTGTTTGCAAGCTCACTAACATGGAGTCCGGGGAATAGCGGCGTTGTTTCTGCACTTGTTTGCTTACTTTAATGCAGAGGCAAAGTCTGTTGATATTCTTTTGAATTTATACAGCCGTTAGTGGGCTGAGGGAGAAAAAAAAAAGTAAAAGAACAAAAGAAGTGTGAAGTTTGCCTGCTATATTCAGAGGAGGAGAGTTGAAAGAGAGTTCATGTTCTAGCACGGCGGTGTCCGCGGCCGCATGAGATCAAAGACAAAGGAGCAGTGGCACCGTCGCGGCGATAAGCTGCTAATTCAGCTCCTGTAACCTCGGTTCATCTGCGAGTGATGTGAAACAACTTTGCGATAAAGTTTTAAATCAAACTCTATCTGGCCCATCAAAAATTGAGCAGCTTGTTTTCTTGCTTGTGGTGAGATGTAAATAGATGGTATTTAAATAAACCGAGCTCAATCCAAAGCTGTCTCGCTCAGGGAGAGTGGCAAGCAGGGCATAGGGGAGGAGAAAGCAGAGGACGAGGGGTGCTGAAGGAGCCGGAAGATTACAAAAACAAGCAGCAGCAGAAGTAGAAACACGGCAGTGGAAAAGCTGAGGTCATACAGTATAGCCTCTCGGTCTGCATTACATATCTACAGTACCAGGTCCTGCGGGAGCAGACAACTGTGTGTGTCATCAGGCTCCAGAGACAGAGAGAGAGAGAGAAAGACAAAGAGAGTGCTAGAGTTAGTGTGAAGGGGGCTCAGGAGGGCTGGACAGCAAGTAATCTGTGGCTCTCTCGTGTGGCCAAAAACTGGAGTCAACAAGAGGACACGGTGATATGATAGCCAGGGGAAAAAAGGGGGTCCTAAACAATTGGACTGACCAGCCTCCAGCCATACTGACTGTGATATCAGTCTGAGCCACTCCCAGGGCCGAGTCCTCAGTGAGTAGACACACTGGCAGCAGCGAGGGGGTAAAGTCTTCCTCGGGGCATTGCTATTTCCCCTAACCAATGAGCTCATACATGGGAAACAGAGGAAACGAGGAGAAGCAAATCATCAATGATGTCAGAAAGCACAGATATTAAAGGTTTAGTCAGCCTTTCTGGGCTTTTTTTTTTTTTTTACACGGGGCTCTTAATGTGAAGCACATATAAAGCACTGCTTAACTGCCATAATAACGATTGCCATAATAACTAAGTGTACTGCACGATGCACGCCGTTGTTCTCTTTTTCGCTTTGTCTCTTTGTATTCCTCTCTCCCCTATTAATCTTCTCTTTATGCTATGTCTACCTCAAAAGTTTCTACCTCATCATGTCTGTAAAACACTTAACTCAGCATATACAGCATGCTTGCTTCCAATGGGAACACGGTGTACTGGAGAGTTTCATTATTACACTCTGCAGAGCTGTCAGTTTAGTCGGTGGTTGCTCCACACCAGATGTCCCGTCCAGCAGTGCAGAAACGGGTCCACCGCCGGTGCGGACAGGACAGACACGGCTCCCGTGCAGAGCAAGGTTACATTTTACACAACCTCAGTGGGCATATTTAAAGGGTCTTTTTTTACGGGCGTTTCAAATCAGACTGCTGTTGTTTTGTGAGGTCAAACTGAAATTAATGATGGACACGACCCTATAAATGTATGTGTAATCAGTAAGCTAAACAGCTGACAGATCAAGACAGATTGGGTAATTTTTTGTCACTTGCATATCTCCCCCTCTGAAAGGCCCTTATTAACTGGTCAGATCATGTTTACAAATTCATGAGGGATGAGACACAGAGGCGAGGAAAGTAAAATGCGGCAGCCTCATGTCTAGTGAATGACTAACACTACACTGAAACGAAGGATGCAAAATACAGGCATAGCTCTGTCTCTGTCTCCACCTCATGGTACTAAGTGAAATGGCAAAAGTTGTGGTTGTTGTGTCTTATTAGCTAATGTATCAGATAAGCAAAATTGCTTAACAATGTCATTTTCATCTACTGCTTTATGGCTGCATAGCTGTTAATATAATGAAGAGATCTTTTATATATAACTAATAAATATTCAAATTATTTCTAAATTCAAAGGCAATCCAATGCAGATAAAGCTGGAGATAAAGCAAGGGACATTTTTCTATATCTAACAAAAATTGACATCTGCCAGAACACTGTCATCTTTCATGGTTATAAAAATCACATGTCAGGCACATTTGTCACAGTGGGGCCCATCTCTATCTAGACCTGCTGAGTGGGCATGTTCTCATCTTCATCACGTGATTTGGTGTTCACCTCGGGCCCACAGCAGCGCAATCCCCGTATGGGTTCGCAGCATTTCACTGTCAACTTAATCACAATACAAATAGTCCCAGCTCTTGTTTGAATAAGAGATTTTTTTTCTTTTAGTTTGCTGTAAACGAAGTCCCCCTTGTGCATATGATCTGTCTATGAGGCTCACTGCACTTGATCAAGTGGGCCAGCCTGTCTCTGTGGGAATTACCCATCAAACTGGAAAGCAACGGTAACTCAATGCCTCCTGCAGACAGTGATTGATGATAGTGGTGTTTCATAACGAATTGCGCCCCCACAACAAGTCTCACACGTGGGAAATGTTAATTGAAATGCTGTGTGTGCAAAGATACGCTTTTCAACTGTGAGTCTAACAAAGTGCTACAACAATGACCCGGAGGGAGTTCAGGGGAAAAAGGGTACCAATTTAGCACGTTAGGAGAACGTGAAGGACCAGATGGCAAAGTGCATCAACACTCACCACATTCTTTGCACATCTTTTGATTTTTGTACTGGGCAGGATGCCTTGGCTGCAGGGAAGAAAAGGAAAAACAATACTGACAAACACATTTCTGCTTTCTTTATCGAAATAAAATCAAATCCAGTGTTTATTCTGGACATATAGAAAAAGCCATGAAAGAT
This sequence comes from Neolamprologus multifasciatus, assembly GCF_963576455.1. Taxonomy (NCBI): domain Eukaryota; kingdom Metazoa; phylum Chordata; class Actinopteri; order Cichliformes; family Cichlidae; genus Neolamprologus; species Neolamprologus multifasciatus. The sequence continues at coordinate 17,153,701 of NC_140457.1, read as the reverse complement.
CACATCTCGTACCCTTCAGTCATGTTATTTTCCCTAAGCAAATCACTCCTGGGGACACAGTGGTAATATGGGAGAGCCTTAAACTTTTCTGAACCGACTGCAACATAGTAGTGGTTGTTCTCCAGTTCAGTGGGACCGGAGACAGGGTGTCCGTTTAATGTGGAAAGCCTGAAAGCTCAAATAAAGAAAAACAACTCACTGCAGTAATGTTTAGTGATAGTTTCAGCTACGTCTTTGCCTGAATAAATTCTATTGAATACATCACAACCACACATGGTCTCAATCTCTAATTAATTGCAAAAGTCCCTCTACTCTCCTTCCCAAGTATCATTTTTCTGCATTTAAATTGACTGTAAAGTGTCCACTAATCACATTACCTTCTAAATTAGAAGGCAAGAGGAAAACAACCTTCACTGATACTCCAGTTAACTAGTTTAAAAATGATGTATGACTAAATGTCCTGACATTACCTGAAAACAGCACCCGTGCGAAGACGCACTTTCTCTGTCACCATAGCTAAAACGTTTTCCCAGCTTCTAAGGGTATACTTTGGGATCCGTATTCGAGCCGGAGGAACCAGCACTTCTCCGTTGGTGAAGACGCTACGAAACAAAACAGGACACACAAAGATCCATGAATAAATAAATGGAATTGTTTCTTGCATTGCACAGCACGGCAGAGAACATTATTCTTTTAACACCGTGGAAAAATATGTATGCAGTTTAAAATCAATACTCACTTTATTGTGCAAGACTCATCAGCAGTTCTCTTCCAGCGGGCAGAAACTACTATCCTGCTGTGAACAACAGGTTGGATCTGAAAATTTCATAAAGGAGGAACTGAGTGGGGTTTTTTTCAGCACGTCACTCAAAATCTAATCTTATGTGTCTCGACAGGACCTTCATGAGCAACTTAGGTTTTAAGGATGGCATCAGCATTCAAGCAGAATGGTTAAACTTAAAACAAGGACACATGAAAATGCTTCACTATAACTGACCACACACACAAAACATTGCTCCTACCTGTTCTTTTTTCTTATTCTGTGGCTTCTTGGCTGCGATTTCACAATAACTTGAAGGCAGTAAAAGATCAAATTAGCTTTAGGTACAAGGAAACGTATGCAAGGATGTGGGTGTAAGGCATCTTTAGATCTGATAAAACTAATTGAAATCAAATAGTTATATATGTAAAAGTATGCTCAAGATCAGTGCTCTGCTGACTAGACTAAAATACTGGGTCCAAAAGATTACATTTAAAGACAGATTAGACTTTATTTAAGATAAGCTGACATATTCAGAGCGTTTTAATGAATATTAAGTACCAGACTAGTCAAATCCCCTTGCCAACAAATGAAGCTAAAGAAAAAACCTGTAGATTCCAGTATATACAAGTAAACTCAGACAGGACACCCCTAAAACATGACACTTACTTCAGTTTCTTGAACGCCTCATTCCCGGCCGCGACATACTCACTCCCGTGCTGAAGGTCATCCAGATGGTGAACTTGGTGGCCTTGTGTGGCGGTGTAGAGCCTCCTCACAGCGCCAAAAGGTGCTTCAATCCCTTTGGTCAGAGATGTCAAAAAGTTGTCAAAGTATGGCACGTGCCGCGGATTCACAACTACTTTCCTGCCGGGAAAATAGGCATCCCCGTTCCTGTAGACGACGATTATTTTTGTCGGTGGAAAGTCACTTCTCACTGATATGCTGGGCATACTTGTGTTAGCTAATGGGAACGATTTCAAACAACAAACAGCGGTGGCCCTTGGTGTCAGAAGTTAATGTGTCAGCTCTGTTCGCCTCCGGAGACGTAACTGGAGACAGCTTCTCAGTTCTTCCACATGAGAGGTGTAGTATTAAGATACGTATGCACGTCTCTGTCGTGTCTTCTATTGTGTAGCTAAGGTTAATTTAGTGTTCGATACCAAACTTCTGGTGCTACCAAGGCAACCAGTGGGGTGACCCCAGTGGGTTTTACATATTTAGCTAAACTGCTCATAGGTCTGTATTAAAAAAACAAACTCATTTTTAATTTTCATTACCAGCTGGCTGATTCAATCTCATGGTATTTAACGAGAAACTAATTGACAGAACACAGCGGTGAATTTCATTGCTTAATAAATTTATTAGGCCACTACCCAATGTAAAGTAAGCTGTAACAAAGCATATGTCGTTTAGTTTTTATTATTGTTAGTATCTTCATTTTTTAGATCCCAAATTGCTGTTATTTACTTCCATTCCTGAACAGACAGAAATGTTATGGTGAATCCAATTCAGTACTTTTTAGCTTTAAACGTGTTTTCAACACATTTCTATTTTTCCCCCTTTTTTCTTACGTTTATGGTATATTGTAAATGGGAGTAACTGCGGGTTCAGAATCTTGCCCAAGGATACTTTGGCATGCATAATAACTTTTTTAAGCACTGTACATTCTTTTGGAATGCAGTTTTTTCCCAGGTTTAATCCGCTAATATAAAAACACATTTACTGTTTGACTTCAATCTTCTCTCAGTGTTTATTTATATACACTCATAACATATGTAAATGTTGAAAATAATGAAATCTACACATATTCTGTCTGACAAAGCCAACTGAAGTTTAACACAAGGCTACTATACATCTTTCCTCATGATCCATGCCATATGGTTTACCATTTATGCCCTCCTCCAAAATCTATTGTAAGTGTATAACGGTGATAATAAATATAATAGAAAGCCAAAGAAGTGTATTCTTTTTTGAAGAAAAAAGGTATCCCATTCAAATTTTTGACAGACTCCTATTGTATATTACAACTGTAGCAGAGTGACTGCAGCCCCTTCACTTTTAGACAGAGCTGTCCAAACTGTTTACTACAAAGGTAACCAGAGACTGCTGCAACAGTGGCACTTAATTGGTTTATGGCGGACAACTCCTGGTCAATTAAATACATAATTCATCTCAGCATTAATTATTCATTTCTTAAGGGACTGGTGTTCTGCTTTATTAGGAGAAATGCATCATGCATATTCAAATTCCTCTTCTTAGAGGGATGCAATAGGATATCATCTCAGCTGGGACACCCATCCTAAAACAATAGCTGCCAGGGCCGCAAGACATCTCCTATTAGTCACACAACCAAACCGTTGGAGGATTTTCAAAGATGAAAATGTCAAACTAATCTAAGGTATGTAATATTTTGTTTCTGTCATTCAGCAAACAATCGGCTGTCATATTATTGTCATGTGTAATCTGTTATTTTTATTTTAAACTTTAGGTGGTAAATTATTTTTATATAAAAAAAACTGACAGCATTAATTTAACACTACAAATCAAGAATATGTCAATGTGCTTAGTATGTGATCACGTTTTAGTCATTGCATCAAATGGTTTTCAGAATTTTATGAAAAGTCATAAAAGTCTCCAGCAATTAGTTCTTATCAGTTCTTAGCCAGGATACATGTCGTAGTGTAACTGTGATTCAAATTGTGCTTAGCCAAAGTGTGATATGTCATGTCAGGAATCAAGGGGAAGCAGTGGGTGAGTTTCCTTTGGCGCTCTTAAAGGTCAGTGCCATCTATTTTAAAACTCCCATTTATTACAGCACACTAAGGTGCAGAGTGAATGTTATAAAGATGTAAGGTGACTCCGGTGTAATTGCATTGCTCGCTGGATAATACATGAGAACCTTACCGTGTTCACTCGTTAGGATGTTTGCATACTTCAGAAGGACATTGTCGCAACGATTTGACTTTGATATGATTCATGTTTAATATATTTAGCACATATACCAATTACTGCTTGGTATTTATGCAGTGCTATAGAACAGCCTAAAATCAACCTAATAGACGAACAACTGTAAACATTAAAATTAATGAATTTCCTGGCTTCTGTACATTTAGCATGACAGTTATTGTTTTTTGTAACACCTGTGCTCTCCTTAACATAACAGATAAAATGTGGAGCAGCCACTGACTTCAGTCCCCTGTAAGGGATTTTTGCTGTAAGATGAGCTTTCGCCCACTGGGTGGCGATGGTCCAAGTGGAAATTACAACAGAAAAGTAATTATTTTGTTATTTTACAATAATATAAAATGGGTCACTTTAATGATTAAAACATAATCTAAGCCATATAAGTATTTTGAGACATGCATGTATACATGTTTATGGTTGCCAGTCTATTGCAGGGCTAACTCACAGAGACAAACAGCTGTTCACACTCACATCTGACCAATTTAGAACCAGCAGTTAAACTAGCATGCACGTCGTTGGACTGTGGGAGGAAGCCTGGACACCAAGAGCCCAACTTCTGCACACAGAAGCCAGCCAGTGGATTCAAATCGAGAACCTTGTTTATGTGAGGTAGTAGTGTAGCTTCTCCTCCTGCAGCTTTGTGCTGCATCATTTATCGTATATTTCTTCCATAAGTTTGCTTTAACTGCTGTAGTAAATAAGCACAACTAGTTCAAGAGCAAAAAATAATGTGCAAAAAATTATTTTTAAACTATGTATGTATGTTTATTGCACAGCACATGAATGTGGAATGCATGCTGTATTCTGTTCCTCTGATTAAATGCACTCAACTGGAATGTCTTTTAATTGTATTTTTTTTTCTACACAATCCACAGCTCTCTATATTTGCTTATTTACACTGTTTGTCTATGGTACTGCTACAAATATTGCTCAGTGGATATTCTGAATTAAATAAAAACTCAGTTCCTGGCATGCTTTTGGAAACACTAATTTATTTCAGTATGTATCAAGGACGTAAAAAAAAAAATATTACAAACATTTGGATATTTTGTATGTTCAGAAAATAAATAGCTTATTAGTTCATAAGCAAAAAGGAAGTTGAAAGTATACTACTTTGCACAACTTGCGTATCATTTCGTATTCATATTTACAGATAGAGGATACAGCAAAATAATAAGATTACAGTTTTTGCTCCATTACATTTGTCCAGTCTGCAGGCTGTTTAGCATATACTGGCCTCAGATGTTGTCCTTGTCAAATTCACAAACAAAATACATTGTCGGATGGCACGCCACATCAGTCCACTCCCCAGAGGTCACCATCTCAGCACAGTCCTCATCATCATAGGCATTGTTGGGTTCTCCTTTTCTCCATTTGCTGAAAGTGGTCATGGGAGAGTGATCTACGTAGGTGAAAACACCTTCGTGCTCGAGGTCATGAATGCCAATGTAAACTCTGCTCAGGCCAGCATCGGCTATGTACGCTGCGATGGCTGCGTTTGCTCCCTCATCCTTCGGCATGACCAGGTGCCCTCCCCTCGTCTGGCAGTAGCCCTCAGCCTCGGTGTAGCGCTTCGCTTCCTTCACCAACAGATAGACCTTACTGTCTGTTTCCTTAATGCCAGCAACAGCTGCAGGGGAGGGCAGTGCTGAAAAATGAGCACTTGTATTTCTATAAATTTCACATTGACATGCCCGCATTTTCAATTCTATAGGACAGGAAATCAGCAAAATACCAAAACTGATATAGTTTTTTTTTTTTTTTTTTTAAATACAAAAGCATTTTTAAAGACTGCAAATCTTTTACCATTTTTAATGAATTTTAGTTCTGAGGAAAGCTGAGCCACAAGAATGTCCATTTCTCCAATCATCCTTCTAATTGGCGCACACTCACAGGGAACCCCTGATAAGGCAAAAATGTGTGGGACTATCACAAAGTTGACTTTATTCATTTACAGATGTGTCTGTCTAATCCTGCTGCCATCTGTTTGACAAACAAAATAAGATGGTTTTAGAACCCACCTGGCTCTCCGTCTGGGCCCCTTGGACCAGCGTCACCTGGATCTCCCTTGGATCCTGCATCAGAGATGTAAATATTTATCAATCATATAAACACACTAAACAAATAATTGATGTGTTCCTGAAAAAGTGTGCAGACAGTACATCTCTGCTTCTTATAGCACCTTTCATTCCACTTGGGCCAACTTTTCCATAACGTCCCATAATGCCTTTGTGTCCTTTGACCCCAGGTGGACCTAAAAAGAATGCAACATGAGTAAATTGTTCATATGAAGATAGAGACATACTGTATATCTTATAGTCAAGACAAACTTAAAACAGCACAAATGAAAGCAAAATTATATATATTAAACAATAAATCTTTACTTTCACTAAAGGTTCATTAATTAAAATGATGAATATGCTTCAGAGAACACCCTTCACTCCTCATTAAGGTCTTCCATAAACACTTGTCCACAGCTCTGGATTCCACAAACCATTTCTCATTTGACCTCTTACCGTAATATAAACACTTGACCATTTCTGGATGGCCTGGTAGTGATGTAACGGCACATTATCAGCCCGAGAAATGTGATCTTTACCCCAGTTTTTCTTGTATTAGTGGTAGTAATGAGAAAATGAGGAGATCTATAAATGTCGGCATGTAGAAAATATTCTCTCTTTAAAGATTTGCATTTTAGGGGAATGTACTTTTGCTCACAAAACAAACAAACACACTGTGTAGTTTATTTTTTTTGGTGCAAGTGCATAAAATATACCAATCTCCCCTGGCGGACCAACTCTTCCTGGTCTCCCAGGTGCTCCCTTTTGTCCTTTTTCTCCGGGTTCTCCTTTTACAGCAGAAGAAAAACAATTATTATATCAGATAGAGTCTATTCTTGGTTTTTAAGGTGTCTGGTATGCATTTTGTAAGAAAGAACAAAGAGCTACATGCCTTTGAGTCCAGGGACAAGGATCTGAACAGTGCAAGACTCCTCTGGCAAGTGTTGTCCATATGATGTCTGCATTGGTAATAAACTCATCACTACAGACATTAGTATCATTGGCAGTAACAGTTTCTCACCGGTCATTCTTCTACATGGGATGATTAGGGGGCTATGCTGGAGAAACAAAACAATTTAAGGAAATGCTAATATAAAAAAATCATTCATAAAAAGCAAGGCTTTGTTTATATGTTTCTGTATATTTCAGAATTAAAATAGTGGAATTAGAAGTGAGAATTTCCTTCCACTGAAAATAAATAAAAAAGAGACTCCAAAGCCGCATTTAGAACTACATTTGCATAAACCAAGTACACACACACAGCTTTTTAGTAACTCCAAGAAAGCGTTTTTACTTGAAAACTATACAGTATTTCAAAATCGGAAACGCCTACCTTTAGAAGTATTTTCCAGACAAAAGTAAAAAAGTAATGCCAATGTCCAAAGATTTGCAGGAGCTTTGAGTGCTGGTGGTCCTACAAGAGCATTTCATGTTCCTCTACACAGGCACCACAGAATGTGTGTGATAGGACTTTTGTAAACAGTTCACAGATAAACTCCAAAGCATTTGGGCTCCCCACAGATAATTAGCTGGGAAAGCGGTCAAGAGATTGACAGCAGAGAGGCCTGATAAATATACTGACTCAACTTTTTAGTGCTATCAGATAATTGGGAGAGTTAAATATATAATGCATTTTACAGAGCTAGCATGCACATTGATTTAGTAACAAGGTAGCATCTATTATTTTAGCAAGTCGCTGTAGTATTTTGGTTTGTATGACAAACCAGTAGTGGTGATTATCATTACATATGCTGTGGTCCATATGAAAATGTTACAAGGAGAGTTGTTTTTTATGTTATGTCTATCATATGATGTTATTTATTTAACATTAAGGATTTAAATCAAAGGTGTAAAACATAAGGCTCGGGGGGCACATTTGGCCCAGGAAAGACTCCAATCTGGCCTGCTAGAGAGCTTTGGAAAATGTGAGAGAGGGCATCGATTTCTACGTTTTTACTGTTTTGTCATTGCTTTTACAGTTTTTCCTACTGATAAAGAGCTCTCCCATTGCTATTCATACTATACCAGAGTCATTAAATAATTGATGAAAAAAACTGTTAAAACACAGAAGAGTGCCTGATTTTTCACTAGCTGCTGTAAATTTCTATGTTTTGCAGTGAGTCCACAGAGGAAAAACTATTTTGTGAATTTCTGTGAATTACTCTTCTGTTGTTGTAATTACTACCATAATTTTTTCTGTAACATTATACATGTCTTTATTTGTGTGGACAGATTTCTTTCATTTACTACAGCAATATCTCTTTATCCTGTAGCAAAATTGAGACAGCCGTTAAATGTTTAATGTATGTGGCCCATGATGCAAAATGAGTTTGAACTTAATTCAAACTCATTTTGAGTTTGAATCAACTCTAAATTAAATTGTTTAAATAACTTAAATCATTTCATAAAATAACAACGAGAAAGTATCAAAATAAAAACACTATTTTTTAACACAGAAAACGTTGAGTCCTCACCTTCTACAAAAACAACCTTCCTTTGGCTTCAGTGGAGGATTTCACTTTATGTCATGCATTCTTTCTATAAGTATACCAAGTTCCATTCACTACACATTCCCTACAAGCATGTGGGTTTGAAATTATTGTGTGTTTGTGTTTTGCTTAACTCTGTGCTCCTTGGTGTCCCAGTGTGCACTGGGATTCTCCCCATCATGAACCTTCTAGTGCATCCCTTCCATGTGAACTGTAATTACATGGGATATGGTTGCTTATATGCCATATGAGCACATGGGGGAGACATTGTCCAGCAGGCAAAGCAATAAAGAACCGTGTTCTGGATCTTTAATATAAAAGCTAACCAGACCATTTATTTTTTTAGTCTGCTAAACAATATAAAATTGCGTTAAATCCCACATGATCAAATTCATTAACTGTCTTAACTCCAAAGTGGTTGGGTACAAAAAAGGTAATAGTTTTGTAGATTGGTGTTGGTCTGGGGGCTTAAAAAATAAAAGCTACATTTTAGTGCTTGCTGTCAACTACTGTCCGTAATCAGATATGATCCAGTACTGGCGTATCAGATGTCCTAATTAGATTTACAAACCGAGTGGCAGCCTGTGTTTCAGTTGTGGATTGGATGTCTCCTTCAAAAATCTCCCCCAAAAGTTTCAGATTACCTGCCACTCAAATATTCATGAAGCTCAGGCAACATTTGCAGTCTTTTCTTCGCAGCCACGTGCTCTCTGCTAATCCTCTGTTATTTTTATATGGATGACAGACCAAACAAATAGCCCATCAATTAGTGAAATAAAATACCTACATTCAGACACTCAAACATTGCATATTTAAAATTCTCCAAACCCATGTGGTGATGTAACATGTTGAAACTTGTGATTGTTTATACTGAACTATTTTTAATGAGATTCACATGCATTAATACATTGATGGAAAACAATTCGAATATAAAAAGTATTAAGTGATATAACTGAAATTATTCACACTCACGATCGCCGACCTGAGCTGTTTTTGTTTAGTTTTTTACAATATGAGTGGCTTTTTAATGTTTAGTTATCAGTATAAACCATAAGCCAAAAATGAAAACGTCACAGGATCTTACGAGGGACACTTTAACGCACCTTTCGCGGTGCGGGTGACGTCACCGGTGTTCACCGGAGCTCGAGCGTAGCCTGTCACCCAGACAGCCCGCTGCTAACTCATCCGTCCTGTCTGCTGCAGGAAGAAACACCGACAAAGCTGGAAAGCTGGACCAGTGCTACACACATACAACCGAATGAGGAGCATAAAACGTCTTACTGTCACCGTGAACGTAAATTCAACTGCTTGAAGGATTTCACTTGTAAGTGTGTTGTTGTTTTTTTGTCTACCTGTTACGCTTTTTAAATTTTTATTCCAAATAGCTAACGTTACAAGTATTTTGAAGTACTTTGTCTGATTTAAGAGCAATTTGGGAACTGAGTTTTCTGTGGGCTTCTGTTTAAACCTGTACTTTTGACTTACTTCCACTGGTGTACTGTTTGGTGTCTTGGTGCAGTAGTCGTGACTTATTATAAGGTGCTTAGTTCCATAAGTTTCTTTGAAAAAGTTATTTGGGGTTAATCGTAATTATGAAAACCTCATTTTAAGGTTGTCTCGAGTAATCACAACAGCCGACAGTTTAGCCCACATCTCGTTTCTGCTTGATTGCTATCAGGAAATTCTGTCCTAGATATTTCTCCTCTGCATAATTTAGCCGTGGTGCGTTTAAAGTGTCCTCACGGGATTAACAAACGTAAACCAGGATTCTTTATTCTTATGCATTTATTTATTTTATTTTACAATTTATTTCTCTGACATGTCACTTTTCATTCAAATTTAGGCACACCACTTAAACTAAATGCTTTCTTGGCATGCACTTCTGAAAGTGTACCCTGTGTTGTGTGTGCATCTTTCATCCTGTTGCTCTGTAGCCATCGTCCAATGCTTTTTCCATGCCTCCCTTCCCTGAGAGAGAACCGGAAACAGGAGGCAGGAAACACGAGGGGTGTTTCACCGTGTACTGCTTTGACTCTCAAGCAGTGTACATTTGTGTGGGAGTGTATATATATTTGTGTGTGTGTTTTCATATTTCCTCCTCTCCGTACTTTCTGGCTCTCTGTTTCACTGGATATGTGACACCCTCCTGATTTGCATTGTCTGAAACCTACTCACTGACTTTTATTTGTGAGGTTTACATCTCACTTCAGGCGTCTCACCTCTCTGTCTGGATTAGGGTCAGATACTAAGAGGATTTGAGGCTGCAGAGTCAAAGTTACTCATAAGGGGCTGGTCTCAGTTTTGTTGTACGCAGCCAAGGATGCAGACAGTTTGGAGGGCTCTTCTAAAAGAGCCCAATATAACGCCCTGTATAATGAATGGAACTTGGCTTATAGAATGCTCTGGCAAAGTACGGTTAATTTTATTGTGGTTTTCCAGTATGCAAAGTCTTTCCGCTATAGCAAAATGTGTGTAGCCATTTCAGCTTTCCGTGTTCATGAACCATTCAAGTGACTGAATTTCATGTGTGAACAAACTGTAAATTAACTTGAAAGGAACTGTGGGATAGTTATGTGGTTATCGGTTATCTAACAAAAACAATCTTTAGGATTCCCTCTAGCCTTGATCTCACACTTGAAGGTTAGAGATAATAGACCGGGAATGTCATTGTGCGTTTTTCTCCTGCTTATGTTAGAATGTGATTTTCTATTTATCTATCAATTTATCTAATAAGATAGATATTTAAGATACAACTAGGATATTAAGATAGATCTATCTACCCATCCTAGTACCTGACCTGCTACCTGACTTTAATGGTGCAGAGTCTTTGCTGTTATGAATTCCGATGGTTACATTTAGGAGTTTGATGGAACGTTTATCCTTTGATATATGAACTCTTTCCTTTGCTTGTCTGAGGGCCTACTTTGAGCAAAGACATCTACTGTAGAAAGTTGAGTATTCCTCTATAAATATAAATAGATAGGCCACATAACAATAAACTGAGATAACAGCATGTGTTTTTCTTCAATGCCTTTCATTATCTGTGGCAGCAGATTGTTTAAAAATGTAGAATATGCACTTTATTATACATAGCCAGACCGTGGATGTATGTGTATTTTAATGGCCTTAGCAGTTTAGCCATGTGTGTTTCCTCAACCAGTGTAGTTGTGTTTAGAAATCGACCTCATGCACTTTCCAGACGTAGACGTACTGACCTGATGGGAAATGCGTTTGGTAATAAAGGAGTAAAACTGTGATCTTTGGTCCTTCATTGCTATTATCATGTGAGAAGTGGTAACTAAACTGACATAAAGAAATCACTTGTTTCAGTAGTTGTTATCTGGGACGTAGAAGCAATGAAAGTGTCTGAAATGTTAACATTATCTCATGAAAAGGATTTAATAATATATGAAGTGTGCTCATTTTTCTTATTGTAAGTCTAAACAGAAAAAGAAAAAGAGATACCTAAGTTGGATCAGTCCTAATGCTGAGTGCATTCACCTGCTGAACTTTTAGTTGTCGTTGAAGCTGTATCAGCAGTTTCTGTAAGACGTCCTCTGTTGACATTTCACCTCAATCCCTGAAGCTTATTGGATACTCAAGCATAACATCAGCACTTTTGCTTTGAGGAGCTCTTCAGTTGTAGGATTAACTCAGGTGAGTTAATCCTACAACTAAAAAGAAACTTTACTTGACAGATTCAGACACATGTTATCCACTCAGTGATCATATGAATCTTTAAAGAATTACAAAATTACCTTACTCAGCCTCACACATAAAGCTGTGCATTTGGTAAAACTAACAGTGTTTAAAATAACCAATAAATAGAAAAATTAAGTACTGTACTTTATACCTCACAAACCATTAACCAGTGGTTGTAGCGTACCATATTTAGCTTCTTAACTTGGCGTACCACTGAACCCTAGCAGCACACTTGCAAAGTGGATTGTTTCTCTTGTCAGATTTGTGGGGTCATTCGGGGGAGTGTTGTCTTCACTAAGATTGCAGCAGACAACTCCTTAGAAATCCTCTCTCAAAGGACCAGTTGGTGGAATAACCGAGTAATGAAGACCATGAAATGGTCAGATCCCAGTCATGCAATGCAAATAGGTAGAGAATGCCAGCAGATCAGTTTGATCATGAATTCTTGTATTTATTTATTTCTATTTAGGTGAGATTTCACCATAGTTGGTAGGCCTAGCTGCTGGCTACTTTAATATTGTCTTCCAAGTGTGAAGGAATAGCAAAATGTTATAGTTCCCAAGGCTTTTTACAAGCTGCAGGGTGTAATGAAGACTTTGGCAAATACCATGCAAATACAGAATAGATGGTAAACAAAAATGTGGTGGCGGTTATGAGAAGTTCTGACGTCAAATTTACGATAGTGATATCAACTTCCGTTTTGCAGTTGTGGAGAGTAGGTGTAATACATAGTAAGTGGCCATAAACCTAGAAGCAGACTCTGTTTGCTTAAAGTAAAATGCAAAACAGTGCTTTACATATTTATTTTAATTTACGTCTGTGTTCCTCTTTTTGTCTGTCCCTTTTGCAGAGTTGTGTGCCTGTGCTGACTGGAGGTAAATCATGGAGGATGGGAAGCCAGTGTGGGCGCCCCACCCCACTGACGGGTTCCAGCTGGGCACGATCACTGACATAGGAGCCGACACACTCACCATAGAACCGCTGAACCAAAAGGGCAAGGTGGGTTATCACACAAGTAAAGTAAAACACACGTGTACACACACACACACACACACAACATTACTTTTAACATAAAAAATAATTCCAAATGACTATTTTTATTTGGAATTTGAAAGTAGTGTGTTGAATAAAACGTTCAATAATTTTATTAAGCGTGATTTCAGGTAGAAAGGCGTTAGCACAACAATGTGTACAATGTGAGAAACATGAGAGACCACATGTACAGAGACATGAATAAATAAAGGGCAGCAGCAGGTGTGCTGATAGTGTTGCCAGGAGGGAGGGCTGCTCATTAGGAGGTAAAGGCCACCTGTTACACCTGAGCCATCATGTATCCCCAGCAAGCAGGCCTCTACTGCTTACGACAGACCTGTACAGTAGCAGCTGCTTTTGCCTTTGTTTTCAGGTACTGGATAGCGAAGTCATGCTATAAAACATAGTTTGTTGTGGCAGGCAAATGCCTGTCAAACCGCAGATATCATGGCAAGGTAACAAGTTAGTCAACAAGCTCCCTCAAGATAATTTGCATATTTGCAAAAATAAAAACGTTATTATGAATTATAATGTTAGCTCTGTTCTGTGTCCTATGCTCACGCTGTGACAATATGACTGTCATCATACATAACCCCAAGACCCAAAATTAGCTAAATTCAACCATCATTCCTTTATAACTTTACTATGAAATGTAGTCATCATCAATGTTAGAGTTCATGTAATATCAGCTATTATGCATGGTGGTTGTACAGGGAAAACATTATATGCATTGGTGTGCATCTATGGCATATAAGAATCTACATTGAGAATTTATTTGTATTTTTATTTTCTTGAGATAAAACATGTTAATTTCACATGCTAAAGATACAAAAAATGTTTAAAATGGTAAATGGCCTCCACCCATTCACACACACATTCACACACTGGTGATGGCAAGCTACATTGTAGCCACAGCTGCCCTGGGGCGCACTGACAGAGGCGAGGCTGCCGGACACTGGCGCCACCGGGCCCTCTGACCACCACCAGTAGGCAACGGGTGAAGTGTCTTGCCCAAGGACACAATAACCTCGAACCGCCAACCTTCCGATTACAAGGCCCCGATCGCATTAGAAGTGTCCTGAGGCTCTGGATATTGCAGTTGCCTCAGATTATGTCCATGTCCTGCACTGATTATGCAGGACATTGCCATTGGAGGCAATAACATTAGCTAAAAAATATTGTTGACTAGAAGGTCAAAACTTTGTATGACAATCATCAGTTTATGCCTTCTTGCAAAGCTTAAACTCTCATTCACTGAACAAATGAAAGGGCAGTTGAGTGTGTTTTTTTTCAGTGCTCTGTTGAACTCATTAGTGCCTCAGCTTTCTGCAAGACCCTCAGTCTGGATGCCTGCTTTCCTCTCTGTCAGTTTACTGGTTGGACATTTCTCGCATGATTGTTATTGTGGACGACCAGTTTGTGCCAAGACCTGTTAGCAGGCACACAAAGCATATTCTCGTTACGCTTCCAGTCAGTTTTTGGCAAGAAACCATGCGTCAAAGCACAAGATGGATCAGTCTCACACAGATAAGCAGTTGTTTATAGTCAGTGTGTAGCAAACATTAAATATATATAAAAGAAACAGATACTTTTAATATATACTGTATATAGCAACTCACTGTTGATGTTAGTGTCGTTCTTGCATCACTGAATGATGGTGCCAAGTTGTCTGGTTACTGCAAGATCAGCAAATAACCTTACCAACATCCCTACCAGCTGTAACCCACCCACTTACTCAGTCAGGTGTTCAGATCCTGTTCTCTCCCACCAAATTATTCATTATCCTGCCATGTCTCCCCTTGTTTCTCTCACAGCCGACTTGTTCCATTGAGTTTATTTCCATGAACTCAGACTCATAAACAATAGAGTGAGAATATCAGTAACTAATTTAGCCTGGGAACATGTCACACTGAACATCGTTACTGTGATCTTTAAGCATGGTAAACTTTTCATGTTTATTCACTCTTGCTTAACTGTTTATAATGCTTGAGAACTCTAATAAACATTTGTTTTGTGTCATAAGCTCTGTAAACTGCAAGGAGTAAGCAACAATTAATCTAGTGTATAATGTTAGTCGGAAAAAGCAAAGACAGTGCCACATGTAGCACACCTGTCTATCCTGGAAATGATATTATGTAAAAGTGAAACTGTTCACGTTTTAGACTTTTCTCGCTCCGATGAACCAAGTCTTCCCTGCTGAGGATGATGTCAACAAGCATGTAGATGACAACTGTGAGTCTTCACACAAACAATATTTGTTCAACATATTGTTATCAATAAAATGTTAATCATGTGTAACCCGTCTGTTTGCAGGTTCCTTAATGTACTTGAATGAAGCCACTCTCCTCAACAATGTTAGAGTGCGGTACAGTAAAGACCACATCTATGTATGTTGTTATTACCATCCACATTAAGCTGCCTTAGCACAAGTAATAATACGCCTGTCCTTTATGCGGCATATGCTTCATCATGAGGAGATAGAGTAACAGGGTTGAGTGTAAAAAAAACAAAGGATCAATTTTCTTGTTTCCCAGTGGGGAAAAGTACCAGCTTGTAAAGAGTGAAGGGAAGCTAGTAGTCATGGTCAGACTGGCAAGCCCAGTTCTGACTTCAGTCACTTAGATAATAAGGGACAGCTGGTAGATGAGAAAATTAGAATGGATTATCTCAGCAGCATTCAGTGGGGTGTTTTTCACTTCTTCTTCCTTTAATTGATTATTAAGACATGTTTATTTGTAATATCTAGCAATTCACTCAAATGCAGAGACCCTAATCATGCTTTTATTTATTTCTTCCACAGACGTATGTGGCAAATATCTTGATAGCTGTTAACCCATACTTTGACATTCCAAAACTGTACAGCCCAGATGCCATCAAGTCATACCAAGGGAAGTCACTGGGCATCCTGCCACCTCATGTCTATGCTATAGGTGAGAGCTCACACCTGCTCAGTGTTAAAAAGGGGGGTTCAATATATAAGCAACTGAAAGGCACATGTATAATGTATTATAATCATGAAGTGTATTCAAACTTGCCGTCTTTTGGAAGTAACACTTTTGTTACATGATTCATTTAAGCTTAAAAGCTACACTTTAAAAGATTGTCTGTCATCATGCCCTGATTTTCCCATTACATTACTGTGTTTGGTGTTATGTTTTATTTTAGCGGACAAAGCCTACAGGGACATGAAGGTTTTGAAGATGAGCCAATCCATCATAGTTTCAGGTGAATCTGGTGCAGGAAAGACTGAAAACACCAAATTTGTTCTCAGGTAAGAATCCGTATGAATTATTTTACATTCTAGCCCCAGTTTTTCCTTCACATTTGATCTTTTCCTTTCTAATTCATGCGAATACAACATTTAAGAATGACTTTGGTTCAAATCTGTTCATACTCCCAATTGCTTCTGTATTGAATTCAAAGAGAGCCATTGATATCTATCAAATCAAAAACCATGCAGACACTGTTAAAAAGCCTATTGTATTAATAAATGATAATTTCACTATTTAACAAAGAACTATCTAAAGTTTAATTAACTATCAAGTTCCCATTTAATGTTGATGGATTCTAGAACGTTATTTTTAATGGATTTTAAACTTTTCAGATATCTGACCACATCATATGGAAGCGGTCAAGACATTGATGAGAGAATTGTTGAAGGTACTATATTAAAAGAATTCAACACTTATTCGTAATGTATTAAAGTTTTAATAGAGAAGGTGATCTTGAGTGTATTTTTTTTGCATATGTCAGCAAATCCCCTTCTTGAGGCCTTTGGAAATGCAAAAACAGTCCGAAACAATAACAGCAGTCGCTTTGGGAAGTTTGTAGAAATCCACTTCAACAGCAAGGTAAGCAAGGTAAACAGATTAAGCTCTAGTTTGTTCTGTTTGTTTGTGTTTCGTCAGTTTTAAAATTTGCACTGAAGACTTGATTTTTTCCCTTGTGCTACCAGAATGCAGTTGTGGGTGGATTCGTCTCACATTACTTGTTGGAGAAGTCAAGGATTTGCATGCAAAGTAATGAAGAGAGGAACTACCACATCTTCTACAGACTATGTGCGGGAGCATCTGAAGACCTAAAGAAGAAATTACACCTTGACTCTCCAGACAGTTTCAGGGTCAGTGGGTGCAGAGGTTTTATTAATTTGCCAACTGCCAACTGAGTTTTTTATTATTATTAATGAGCTATATTGACACTACAAACATCTTTTTGGTATTTTTCTATTGGTTAGCATTTCTGTGGAGGCCCACTAGATGTCACATGAGGTTATCTTTAGCGATGTAATTGTCTTAAATCCAAGACATCCTCCCAAGTGTGATCAAAAGCCCTTCAGTAACATAATAGTTCACAATTGAATTTTGGCTCTTTAGGATGCAATTATCAGCTCAGTAGGGGAGAGAGTTAGAGAGTATTAAAGTGTTTACCATGGCTTTTATTTTCCTCTAAATACTCTACAAAACAATGGTTAACAGAACAACAAGCATTTCAAGCTGTTCCCTCAGATGTTTATCATCGTATCAAGTCCCTGAGGCGACACCCACATCAACAGAGGCAATTACTTCATGCAATCCACTACTAGTCAGCTGTGGAGCAATATTTGGAGACAGCAGAGTAGATTTTTTCAGTGATGAAAATCAATATAAACATCCTCAGTAGATTTGCCACCATGAATAAATTGAATTTATTAAAATACTAAACATATTAAAATGTTTCTAAGTGTTTTTTTTTTTTTTCTCTCTTGCAGTACCTGAACCGAGGATGCACCAGATATTTTGCCAGTAAGGACTCCGACAAACAAATCATGCAGAATCGTAAGAGTCCTGAGGTAATGTCGTGTCCTGACTTAATCCTTCTGGTCCAAAATATGAAATAATAATTAAACTTTGGGTATTAATCTGAATTCTGTTTTAACACTTACATTACCTTTGTAAGAAGAAACAAAGAACACTTTAGAGTTCTTTCTTACGTAGAATGAAAAATAGATATGTTGATAGATATCTTATAGATATGTTGTTCCCAACAGTGAGGAAAGTTCAAAACAAATCCCAGATTGTAGCTAAGAAAGTATGTTGCCAAACTGAGTTGATATGCAGGAACTGCTTGATACCAATATTTTATGCCAAGATATGTGAATTTAGTAAATTATAAATAACACAAAAAAATAATGCATTGTTCAGTAGACGTCTAATATGGAACGATTAGAAGTTGGTCCCTTAGGGACTAATTATTATGTTCATTTTACTTCTTGTTTTTTTTATAAATATCTTCTATGAAAGTTTCATTCAAAATGAAAGAGTAATGAAGAAAAGCTTAATTAGAACATGTATACTTTGGTTTTAAATGATAGTTACTTAATGTGACAAAGTATTTAAATTTATGATTTAAAATAGGTTCTTTGCACGTTGTATGTAGTCGCAACATTAGTTCATCCCTTGGGTTTAGATGCCTTTTTAATGCTTGAATGATTCATACGTCAGACTTGCACTAAATGTCATAGGTGTGTTTGTTTATATGCTTGCAGATGTTTTTCCTCACTAAATTTTACTTATTTAATGATGAAAGGCAAGTGAGCTCTGTGGATGTAAGGAAAAGTGTGCATCACTAATAAATGTGTGCTGCTAATTAAATAATTGTGTATTTGTTTGTTCCCACCACATTTTTGTTATATATAGGACAATAAGGTGATGTTTCTTTCTGTGTGTTACTTTCTGTGCTTCCTGCTCTTTTTCCTATGAGTTTCCTAAACTGAAGACTGACACGCTCTGGTTTTACATGCTGCTGTTTGTAGTTCAAACAGGAAACATGAGCGCTTGCTTCCTCTTCTCTGCGTGTGCATGCCTGGTTTGGATTTGCTTTGGTGCAGATGGTGTTTAAATAGAAATATAAAAAGAATCAACTTCTGCCAGTTATACAGTGCAGTGGAGCATAATTAGAGTATTTATTTTTCCAAAGAAGTACAATTAAGATTTAGATTTAGAGCATAACTCTACACGCCTTGTTATAGTAACTATTACTATATAATTAATCTCCAATTTAGTTTCCTGATGATTTCTAATAGGTTCTATTTCACTGATTAGATTATTTCACTGTATTCCTGGCCTTTCTGCTTTATTCAGCTGTTACGACAGCTGAGCAGCCCTAGTTTTAAGGATTTCCTGCTTGCTGTGTGCTGCTGGTGAAGGTTCTTTTAACCTGCTGTTGTAAAATGTTTTGGTTTGTTCAGTTTTACCTCATACGTGTGGCTTTTCTATTTAGTTGGAGATGTTGGGTCCAGTTCAGTTCTAAATCAGATTTACTCATTATACAACATCAAGTTAATGAATCTTCTAGAACATAGATACCATTTACAAATGATTATATCATGATGCTTGAGTAAATCTTGATTTGAGCTGACTTTTTAAACACTTCCTGTCACTTTGTGGTTTCTAACTTCCGTGTCTTTTGCAGCATGTAAAGACAGGCGCACTAAAGGACCCTCTTCTGGATGACCACGGTGACTTTAACAGGATGTGTGAGGCCATGAAAAAGATTGGTCTGAACGACACAGAGAAGCTGGACCTGTTCAGGGTTGTCGCCGGTGTCCTGCATCTGGGCAACATTGATTTTGAGGAAACAGGCAGCTCTTCGGGTTAGATAAACATTATCTGTGCAATACCTTGCAACACATTTAGAATAATATGAGGTCATTTTCAAGAACTTTGACTTTCTGTGTGGGGTAGGGATTTTTTTTTTTTTGCCGTATCTTGGGTTTTTTTATGCTTATCTTCTCAGAAGCAGTTAGTCATTTCTGAGACCAGCATCGTCCATTTTTACCTTGTTTTTCTGTTTTCTCTACTTCACAGGATTTTTTTACATTTCAAAATATGCCATTAAACTTAATAAGCTGCCCATAGTAATAAGCAAAACAAATCAATATCTATTTACTTTTTTATTGAATCTTAGCACATGGAATCCAATATGGAGTTTTAAGAAGAGTGTCACCACAGATAAATCTGAAGTGGTGATGAAAAAGAGCATCTGTTACCCGAGTAAACATGAGCTCTTGTTCCATTTATTTTTCTTCCTCGTTCTTTCTCATTCTGTGTCTATAATCAAAATCTCTGTGAGTGTACTTTCAAACTCCTCTGGGTGCCCAGTTTCTCTCTCACTTCAGTACAGTTCTCGCTCACACAAACACCTTGTTAGAACACTTATTCATGCTCGGTGCTGCTATAAATCAAATTCCCCAAAAAGTTAGGACACTGTAAAATATAAATGAGAACAGAATGATTTGCTAATTTATTGCTATTTACTGTATCATGAAAACATGAATTTGATAGAAGCAACAAATATCAGAAAAGTTGGTATAGCTCCATGCTTACCACTGTGTAGCATCCCCTCTTCTTTTAACAACAGTCTGTAAATGTCTGAAAACGGACGGTTGTTGTTGGTTGTCTGATATTGGGTACCAGCTGTTTAACAGTCCCGAGTTTTCACTGTCATTTCTTCCATTTAATGATGCATCAAATGTTTTTAGTTGGTGAAAGGTCTGGACTAC
Source organism: Neolamprologus multifasciatus (assembly GCF_963576455.1). NCBI lineage: Eukaryota > Metazoa > Chordata > Actinopteri > Cichliformes > Cichlidae > Neolamprologus > Neolamprologus multifasciatus. The sequence goes on along the minus strand of NC_140457.1, from coordinate 17,133,151 downwards.
AGGTGGGTCAGTTCAGCATCCAGACTCTTCTACTATGAAGCCTTGCTGATGTAATAGAATTGCTTTGTGGTTTTGCATTGTCTTGCTGAAATATGCAAGGCCTCTGAAAAACATGTCTTGATGGGAGCATATGTTGCTCTAAAACTTTATATACCTTTCAGCATTGATGGTATCTTTCCAGGTTTGCAGACTGCTAATTCAATCAAAGATGCAGGCTTTAAAACTTGATAACAAGGTGGATAATCCTCGTCCTCTTGAAGATGCGGAGTCTATATTTTCCAAAAAGAATTTCACATTTCAATTCGTCTGAGCACAGAAGAGTTTTCCACTTTGCCTCAGTTCATTGTACATGAGTTTTGACGCAGAGAAAATGGCAGCGTCTCTGGATCGTGTTCAAATATGGCTTCTTCTTTGCGTGATAGAGCTTTAACCTGCAGTTTCAGTGAACTGTATTCACAGACAGTTAATTATGGTGTTCCTGAGCCTGTGATTTCCACAACAGAATCCTGTTTTTTTTTTTAATACAGTGCTGCAAGAAGGCTCAAAGATCATAGGCATCCAATGTTGACTTTCAGCCTTGTCTCTTACACACAGAGCTTTCTCCAGATTCTCTGAATCTTTTCATGATACAGATAATGAGATATTTAAAGTCTTTGAAATTTTATGTGTGGGAAAAGTATTCCAAAAATGTGCCATAATTTGTAGGCAGTTTTTTATGTATTGATGAACCTCTAACTTTTTTCCATTTTTTTTATATCCTTTTGTTATCTTGTCACAATTTTTTGAGATGTTTTGCTGGCATCGATATCAAAATGAGCAAATATTTTTCTTAAAATGCTAGATTTTCTCAATTCAAACATTTATGTTCCATTGTCAGTAAAATAAGGTCTTATGAGATTTGCTTGTAAGATGCATTTTGTTTTTACTTACACTTTGAACAGCATCACAATTTTTTAAAATTAGATTTTACTTACACATTTCTTATAGTATGACTTGATTAAGTTTGTTTGGCAAAGGAAAATTCAGAAAAATGAGTCTTACTATTCCAGTTAGCAGATTATAACGACGTAGAGAAGAAGAGTCTTGCACATACAGAACGACAATTTGCTATAAAAAGTCCTTTGTAATGCTTATGTGTGTTGCTATTTGTCTTAGGTGGCTGTGTCATGAAGAATCAGTCCAATGACTCTCTTCAGTACTGTGCTGATTTGTTGGGCCTGGATCAGGATGACCTACGCGTCAGCCTCACAACAAGGGTGATGCTCACTACAGCAGGGGGCACCAAAGGAACAGTTATCAAGTAAGAGGAACGGCACAGTTTTGATCGTCTTTTTTTGAGTGGTTTTGTTTAGAGACAAAGTTCATTTTATTAGGAAGCCGTAGTCGTTTCAAACAGTCTGAAGTCACTGAACTGACTGAAGAAATATACTGCAGATAAAATATCTGTAGTCAGGGAATACTATTAGACAAAAATTCAAATAAGACCCGGGCAGTGGTAAGATGGGCTTTGCTCTACTTATCCTGACAGTGAACAAAATCGAATTAATATAACTAACTCAGTTACAGCCTTGTCTATTTAAGTACACCAGTTGCACAAATCTATATTAATACTTTTTGTATAGTAGTATTTTAACTAGTCAAGCTTTGTTATTGTGATTTTTTTTTTTGTCGGGTTAAATAGAGCATGTTCAGACTAGAATATGGCATTGGCAGTGCTCTTGTGTCATTTTTGTGATGATGTGGTGTTGGAGTGATGGGGCCAGGTTTGGTAAATTAATATTTTAGGAGGGCCAGATGCTGGCCTGGCCTGGAAGTGTTTTCTCCACATAAATAATGCAGCCTGTATCTGAGGAGGCAGGGAGGGGAGCATGGCTGCAGTACAGTACAAGCCCGGGTGTCAAGGGAGCAGGTGGAGATAAGAGGGGGGGTTGGTTTTGTCATTAAGCCTCAGACAAATCCACCCTGACCCTGTAAGGCTAAGGATAACAGAGGGGGCGTTGAATGCATTGGTGTGTATGAAACATTGCAAGAGATAAAAAACGCCAGTCACTGAGATAAACTGTAAAGATCTCATGTGTTTTCCCTGCAGTCTATTACTGCTGTTACTGTTTGTAACGGATAAGGGCTTTTTGGATTGGGTTGGGTGTGTTGAATATCAAAAGAAAATAGAGGTAAAGATATGGCAAGAGCGAAACCTTTTTATTTGAAATTCATCTGCTTTCCAGCTGGGACTGCCGAGTTGAACTCTTAGCCACTGTGGAGCTGCACTTTGTCATCAGTCCCCTCTTTAAATATTTAAAAATAAAGTTTAAGTTCAAGGTTCAGATTTTAATTTGAATATCTTGTCTTTGGCACAGAATTCCACATTTTTAAGAATAACCTGGAACAAAAGGTGGAAAGATACTGGGCAGCAAAAAGTGTCACATCGACGCAACAAAACTTTTGGTTTAATTCTAAAAAGTAAAAGAGGGAGGTTTAATAAGACACAGGCATGTCCCAGTTTCGGACTCTGTCAATGCCCCACTTTGTGTCTCTCTCCAGGGTGCCTCTAAAGGTGGAGCAAGCAAACAATGCCCGCGATGCCCTGGCCAAGGCTGTGTACAGCCGCCTCTTCGATCACGTGGTCAAACGAGTGAACCAGTGCTTCCCCTTCGAGACCTCCTCCAACTTTATTGGAGTGTTGGACATTGCTGGGTTTGGTAATAATATAGAGAAAAAGATCTAAATTTACTGTATAATTTCTTTTTTCTACTGGCTTTAACATTTCATCCACTAACATAAAAACATTTCATTTTCTTAAATAATTGAAATGTGTGTTTTCTGTTTATTTCTTCTTAGAGTATTTTGAGCATAACAGCTTTGAGCAGTTCTGTATCAATTACTGCAATGAGAAACTGCAACAGTTCTTCAACGAACGTATTCTCAAGGAGGTGGGTGAGCCCTGGGTGAATTGAGTTGATTTTGGGGCAGTTTACTTCTTTATCCTGGGAAACCTGCCACATCATGTCACTGATAAGCCACACTTACTGACTCTTTCATGAGGCAGGTGGAAGTTGTTGGCATGCTAAGCTTTTCTTTTGTTTCTTTCTCTGTTTTCTCACTTTTATCTTCACCCCCATCCGCCTCATATTCATTAGAATACTAATTTCTCAAGGGACACGATAACACATGCTTCTCTCCTGTGATCTCTTAACGTTATTCTCTTCCAAGGTCTCCAATTAGTGTGCCACAATTCTGGCTTTAGCCTCTTTCTCGTTATCTGAATCACATATTGTTGGTTTGATGTTTCTATTTGTTTTTCGGTTTTTGTTTCTTTTTTGGAGATGGATATTGTTATGGATATTGGATATTGTAAGGCCACTCAGAATAATCTGAATTAACTTTTACAAACTTTTAGAGTAAGTCTTGTTTTCAGTGTTGATTTTTGGTATTTGATCATGTTTTTACAGGAGCAAGAGCTCTATCAAAAGGAAGGGCTGGGTGTGAATGAGGTGCATTATGTTGACAACCAGGACTGCATAGGTGAGTCTGTGCCAGCTTCTTTGCTTTGACCACATCTCCTCCTGAAGCTGATAAAATGGCTGATTTCAGCTTTTTCCAAATAATCAAAAGGGAACTTTGTCCTGTGATGAAGCATTTGTAAAAGCACCACCCATAATGTGCTAATATCTTTTGGAAGAATGGTGTTTAATCCCTCCAGAGACTTTATGTTGCTTTGCTTTTTTTCTTTAATTTGTTACCTGGTATCTGTCCGTACCTTGGATGGTTCTCGTGAGTGAAAACGGGTCGATAGACTGACACTCTGGGGCATCATAACCATGAAGTGTCGCCTTTGAGAGCTTGCACTGCAAAATAGCAAATGTACAGAGATTGTTGTGACTCTCTGTAGAGTTCACACACTACAAATGCACCGAGGTAACATCAGTAACATCAGTTCACCCACATGACATTAATTTGGGCCATTCCTCTAGGCTTCGCGTCACAGCAGTGAAAATACACCTGTCAGGGGGACAAAAATACCGACTTCTCATTATCCTCGGAGCTGGCACATCCCTGTGTCTGAAGGGAGCAAGCGCGATGAGTATTTGTGGGTTTCACGGCCCTATTGTGCTATGAGAATACGGCGAAATGATACCCCCCCCCCCCCCCCCTTGTTGTCATTGCCTATGTCCTCGAATGAATCCTCGAATTAATGGGATGAAGTAGTCAGTGTATCAAGGTGAAGCAGTTTGATTTGTATTTCAAAGGCTGTGATTATTCAGGTGTGAGGTTAACTGACAGCCATGAATAACATTTATGACTTGCAAATGACCGTTTGGGTTGGCCATTAATTCACTCATCAATCTTCAGGATTTATGCACAGGTGCTTGTTCATGCAAAAGAAGATTTTCGGAGGTCCTTGGCCATTAGATTATTTTCCAAGCGCAGGATGTCAGATGAATAATTCAGTTATTTGGCTAAATGAGCATCCTGACGAACATTTTGTGCTCTGAATATTCATATTCCAGATATGATAAGCAGTGGAAATTTCCAATAAATCTATATCGAGGAACAGAATGTTTTGTGATTTCTTTCCAACTTGTTTCATTATTGCTTTTTTGATTTCCACATTATTCTGCGTGAATGCTCTTTGTTGTTTCTAAAAATGTTTTTAAATATTTTAAACTTTAAGGATGAATGGATATCACTTGCTTTGAGATGTTAACATAAATTATTTTTCAGATTTAGTCACCTAGTATTTAGGACAATAGGAATGAAAGGATTGTTATTCACAAAAATTCTGTCTGGACTTAATGTCACAATGCTGTGGCTGATGGACAAATATTTGACATTTCCAGATCTAGTGGAAGCAAAGCTGACGGGAATCCTGGACATTTTGGATGAAGAGAACCGTCTTCCACAAGCCAGCGACCAACACTTTGCACAGGCTGTTCACAGCAAGCATAAAGACCACTTCAGACTCACGGTCAGACTTCATCCTTATCCTTTCTCTCTTTGTTATTCACTTTTCCCTTCTTTTTTTGCTTTTTCTCCTTTGTTCTCCTATTATTAATTCTTTGTTAGACTATAGACAGGACTGTCATTGTAATCATACAACACTTTTGTGAATGACGCACAATCTTACTTCCTCCCTCTGTCGCTGCCTTTGCTGCTATTGTTTGTCACTTCGCCTGTATTTCTGCATGCATGAAATCCTTTTAAACATAGTTCGGGCTTAAGATAAGAGGAGGCTGCTTGCAGCCACACTACAGTAGGGAGAGTTGCTACTCAGATATATAGCTATTAATAGAGAGAAGAATTTAATCCAAGCTAAACTCTGCTATGCAGTGTACATAGGCTCTTAATGATGTTTATTTACTAACCTAATGCCCTGTAAACCCTGTAAAAAAACTTGACTTGCAAAGACATTTCACATTTAAAGTGAAATCATCTGATCCAGGTTACACCTGTTAAATAGCTAATGATGAAGATAAAGAAGCCCTGAGCACTCAGTCGTCATGTGGACAAACAAAAGTCTGCTGTAGACACGATGATGGATGGGTTTAATATGAAATCAATATATGTGTTTTAGCATGATATGATTTACTTTGATCGTCTCTGTCTTAGGTTCCCAGAAAGTCAAAGCTGACCATTCACAGGACTCTCCGGGATGATGAAGGCTTTATCATCAGACACTTTGCTGGAGCAGTCTGCTATGAAACAGTAATTCTTAACACTCAATATCACGTATGGCTATTGGGACTGAGTTGTACTGACAAGATCCAATATGAAAATATGTTTCACCTCTATTTTTACACAAAGTTCATAAGTATTTTTTTGGTATTTTGCCCCAGTACACCACCACAGTGGAAAGCACTTCTATGGCCAGAGGAGCCCTATTCCCTTGTTATTCCATGGCAAAATGTGAAGATAAAAGTTCTGGAGACAATTCCAAGTATTGAACTTTTGTTCCGTTAGCTGCTCGGTGGAACTAAGGTCTAGAATCAAGACACATATATGAATGTTATGAATGGAAAGACAGGGGCTTAGAACAAGGAGCAAACCACTATTTACAACCAGGAACAGGAAAGCTAGATTAGACTTTTCCAGAAAACACCTAAAAAGGCTGCACAGTTTTGTAAAAATTCTCTGGACAGATGAGACCAAGATGAACTTGTAATAATGGTAAAAGAAACATATGGATAAGCAGTGAAGGGGTTAATGAAGCATAGCACATTATTTTTCATACTTGTTGGAGCCAATGTTATGGCATGGGCATTAAACCCTGTCAGTGGAACCAGGTTACTACTGTTTATTGATGATGCGACTGTTGATAGAAGGATCTCTCTGCTCAGATTCAGCCAAATGCTATAAAACAGAGCTTCACAATCCAAATGGATAATGATCCAAATCATTGCAAAAGCAACCTGATAGTTTCTCAAGGTAAAGAAATTGGATATTCTTCAGTAACCAAGTCAGTCGCTTGACCCCAAACCAGCATGCACAAACAAGAAGCAGCTGAAGGAGGCTGCAGTAAAGAGCAACGTCCTGTCTGAACAACTGAAGGGAGGAAACACAGTATTTGGTGATGTTCACGGGTTCTATACCTAAAGGATTTAAAACATTCATTATATTAATATACTATTTGGGCCTTTGAATAAAAATGACCTCAACAGTTTATTCAATGCTTTTGTTACACCCCTTAAATAAAGCTGAATGTCTGCTCTTTCATCACACCCTTACTGTTTGATTCAAAGCCCACTGTGGTGGTGTAGAGAGGCAAAACTGCAAATACTGTGTCATTGTCCATAATTGTTAGAAACTTCACTATAATGTCTCTTAGAAAGTTGCCAATCAAGAGGCATTGAAGCAAAATAGATGACATATTAAGCACGCAGCTTGTTATTTTTATTTATTGAGTTATTGGTTTTTTCACAATTATAATTTTTTTAATGCATAAGATAGATAGTTAAAAACATTATTATCACAGTGAATTAAAAACACATGTGTTGTCCTGGTACAACATGTTCCATACGTTTTACTGACTGACACATCCTGCATTGGGTTTGACCTCTATTAATATGTATAAAGGTCTTTTGTGATTGTACATGTATGGATTTGTCTGTGTGCACTCTCAGATTCGGTTTGTGGAGAAGAATAATGATGCCCTCCACATGTCCTTGGAAAGCTTAGTTTGTGAATCAAAAGACAAATTTGTTCGAGAGCTGTTTGAGAACTCCAACACCTCCAAGGACTCCAAACAGAAGGCGGGGAAGCTCAGCTTCATCAGCGTTGGGAATAAGTTCAAGGTCAGAGTGACGGTTAAAGGTAGTTTCTTGACTGTTAGAAAAAGTCCTTGAACATAAACGTATCATAACTACACGTGAACAAAACCCCTTAACTTTACCAAAAAATTTAAATATTGCACTTTTTCATGCCAAACACTAAGACGCTATAATATTTCATATTATTGTATCACATGTCGTCCAAATTAAAGATGAAATGCTTTAATTTTGACTTTTGTGCATCCTGGAATTTTTCCACTGTTTCACTATGTAGGTTTACATTTTGAATTTTATTTTCTTGATTTAAGAAATTTGTTGTTTTGGACTTGAAAAGTAAAAACACAATTATCACTATCTTTATTAGGTTTCAGATTTGTGATTTAAAAAAAGTAAACCAACTCTAACATCCAGACCTTTCCTGTGACTTTTCTCCTGTCCACTCTTCTTCTCATCCCTGTTTCCCTTCCTTTATTCAAGGTCCCCTTCTTAGATATCCTCCAGTCTTCCAATTCTTTCCTCTGAGAAATCCTTCCTTGGTGGATAAAGCTGGATAAAGTCAGCTTGAGGTATACTAGAGAGGAGTTAGAAAGCAGGGCTAGTGGAAAGAAATAAAAGAGAGAAGAGATGAGACACTCGGGGTTTCACACAAAAGCGAAAGTACACAACTTTCAAGTGCATTTCTTACGTATCACAGAGACCAAAGTAATACAAGGCTGCTCATGACTTATCTACCAGCTCCATGTGTTGGGCTGTCTTTTTCGATGAATAAAAAGTGTTTGTGCACCATTTCAAACCTTTACATCATTGCACCATCTTTTCAAAGTCTCTGTGTTTCTGTATTACTAACGTAGCTTCTTTGTCATCATCACTTATTCACCAGATGTGGACTCAAGCACAAGGACTGTGTGCATCTTACACACTATTTTACAAAGAGATAAACAGCTAGATTGTGTTATGGGGAGAGAAAATTAGAAAGATAAATATCCTTTGTTGTAATGATCAGTCTCTTTGCATAAAAGAGATGCACAATATTTACTGTGCTTTGGGTCTTGCATGACTATATATAACTGCTCCCCACCCTGTACGTATTCTCCAGCATGTGTGTCTTGGCGACTTTCACCACAAATACCCAAAATACAAAATAAACATTTCCTTTTGTCTGTTTTAACACACAGACCCAACTGAATCTGCTGCTGGAGAAGCTTCGTAGCACTGTAAGTAAAATTTACATCTCTGTTTCGCCGTCTATTTTCTATCCTTTTTCTCAGAGTCTAAAAACATTATTACAGCCTTTGTGTGTACTGTGCACACAAAATGGATGTTATGAAATGCATTTTGTGTATGTTGACCAATATTTCCTAATTAGTCTTTGTTTTAACAGGGTTCAAGTTTCATCCGCTGTGTAAAACCCAATCTGAAGATGGTCAGCCACCAGTTTGAAGGAGCTCTTATTCTCTCCCAGCTGCAATGCTCAGGTAAAACCAAAACAGTGTTTTGATTAAATAGTTATAATTTATAATCTTTAAGAGAATTAAAATACTTCCAGTTTAGCTCCACTGTTAATGGAAGAGTTTCAACAGGTTAGTCTGACTTGCTCTTTGAAGCACTTCAGATGGTTTCAAGGTGGGAGTGGGATTATGTCAGTGATTGGCTCTGTAACACTTGAAGTCAAGTGGGAGTCTACATGTATTGTGATATTTGCAGATGATATTGTGAAATGTTTAATTCTTCTTGGAGACGAGAAGAATGAACATCACTAGAATAAAGACAGATGAGAGGGAGACAGGTGGAATGGTGAAGATAGACGTAAGAAAGGTGGTGTTGTAGTTGTAGTTTAAATATCTGGGATGTTAGTACTCAAGAGAGGGGAAGAAGAGAGTGCAGGAAGGGTGGATTGGATGACAGAAGGACAGCAGCAAGAGTGAAAGTTTTTCTGGATGGTAGTGAGATGTGCTATGGTGTTTGGAGATGGTGGTACTAAAGAAAAGGCAGGTGACCTAGCTGGAAGTGCCCAAGTTACAGACTCAAGATGGTTTGGACATGTACAAAGGAGGGATAGAAAAATATTTGGGTAAAGGGTGCTGGTGTTTTCAATAATTAATGTCAATATAATCCTGCAACAGCCTTCATGAATGAGAACACATTAAAGTAGATTGTGCTATTGTGCCCCTCTTGGATAGGCATGGAGGTTTTCTCACATACATGCATCTTACCCGTCAGGGATGATGTGTTTTTCTGATTACTTTCTCTCTTTGTGTGTTTCTCATGATTAGGAATGGTGTCAGTGTTGGACCTGATGCAGGGGGGCTTCCCCTCAAGGGCTCCTTTCCACGAGCTTTACAACATGTATAAGCAGTATATGCCGGATAAGCTTACACGGCTGAATCCTCGGCTTTTCTGCAAGGTGGGCTTAAGTTGAATAGTTTTCTGTTTCACTAAAGAAATCCCGCGTCTACAGTCGAGTTTAAACAACAAGCTAATCTGTTTAAAGTAAACCCTAATTAGCTGTGTAATTTGCAATGCAAAAAAAAAGCCACACTGACCCACTTGGGAAATGATTAACAAATATAAACAGTTTAGTAGCCTGAAACCCTGCACTTATACGATATTGTTGAGTCATTGAATGTTGTTCTTCTATTAGGCTTTGTTCAAAGCTCTAGGATTGAATGATAAGGACTTCAAGTTTGGACTGACAAGGGTGTTCTTCCGCCCCGGAAAGGTAAAATATTAATGTTGTAGATCTATACATATGAATCTGTTAGCCATAATATCTTCATTAATACTAAATTTGACTGAATTATAACTTGACATTTGGCTGTGTGTGTGCGCCAGTTTGCCGAGTTCGACCAGATCATGAAGTCTGATCCAGACCACCTCGCAGAGCTGCTGAAGAAAGTCAACAAGTGGTTGGTGTGCAGCCTCTGGAAGAAGGTCCAGTGGTGCTGCTTGTCTGTCATCAAACGTAGGTTCATTTCGTGAAGAATTTAAAATAAGTAGCCAACCAGCTTTAGATATGCCAGCAATAATATTTGTAATGTAGTCAACTAATTTCAGTTTTCTTTGCGTTATGGCATTCCTCTGCTTTTGCTGTCGTTTATTTGAAATCATTTACCATCTTTTAAGGAGACTGAACAAACATGAAATTACTGTCGAACATTAGCAGCCTCTTTGTAGCTTAAATAGAGAGTCCATTTGTGCTGCCGTACACTTCGTCGCCTGGGTTTGTGCTTTTACACTGATTTTTCTTTCAGAACATCAAATGAAGCAGCCTCCAGCAAGATTGAATAGTATTCTAAAAGCAGTTCCTTGTACCATTACAGTCAGTGCCAAGCTATTGATTTCCACAATTTAACAAAGTGCAGGCTGGCTTCTGTGTGTATGTGCAAAAGCATAAAATGAAATTACATGGCAGCTATAACAGAACGCTGCCTCTGCTTGACCACATACTCTGTGGATAAGCCTGAGTAAATTTATACCCCTGGTCCTGGACATTATTTCCTTCCTGTGATTTCAGTGCTTCATCTTATTATCGCTGCTTTGTTTGTGTGGATGAGCAGGTGAAAGAAAGCCTTTTATAGTGTGCTGCTGCTGGTTAATAATAGCTATTATAGTAGTTTGTGCTACGGTGGCCCTGAGAGGCCAAACGGACTGCAACTTCAGAAAATACTTGCAAAAAGAAAAATGCTGCAAAAAGAAAAACACCTGCAAAAAGAGAAACGCTGCAAAAAGAAAAACACCTGCAAAAAGAAAAACGCTGCAAAAAGAAAAATGCTGCAAAAAGAAAAACACCTGCAAAAAGAAAAACGCTGCAAAAGCACACAAAACACAACGGAAATGTTTCTGGGGAGACAATAACCCGACGGACCAGTTGCACGAACCAAAACATGTATGTATGGCTGTATCCCAATTCAGGGTCTGCAGCCTTAAAGTATGCAGCCTTAAAGTATGCAGCCTTAACGGTCCTCAAGGGCCGCGTACTCAAAGACCGCTGAGGCCGGACGTGCAAGGCTTGTAGGCTTGTGAAATGGAACGGTCTAGCCTCTGTTGCGCTGCCCAGTTTGCCTAGCAACCATGATACTAACAGCTGGAAACGTTTTATACAGCTTTGTTTGACAGAAATGAAGGAGAACATATTTTGTACATTTGTTTCTACAGGAGCTTTGTGTGATTTGATAAGTATCTGAGGCTGAGACCACAGGACTGTAAAACATGATTGTTGGGCTTCATTTCTGTACTGAACAGTCATTTAAGATTAGTTAGTAAATAACAATTAGCTAATGTTGTTCATGAGACTAAAGTCATCTCACTTTGGTAATGTAAATATAATATGGCCAATATTATATTAATCATTATTAGTTATTACAGCAGTGAGTTTGAACTCCGTGTCAAATACTGAGCTTCAGTAAAGATTCAAGTTGCATTTGTTTATATTTCCTATCACCTTAAATAGATGCGGATAATTAAATTATCCAATACATCTATAGATGTATTATATATAAGAGACAAATATTGTTCTTTTAATATGTTGGCATTATTACATTTGGCTCAATGCTTACATATATGTGTAAAAAGAAAATGTACAAGCTGTGAAAACTGTTTCTGATAAAAATGAAAAGTAGACTGATATATGAAATATTCCTTTATTGGGTGAGAAAATCAGACCATGTCATAACTGCTTTAAGTCATACAGAATAGATATCAGAGCCTTAAACAGGCTGACTTCTGCTAAATGGGTCAAACTGGGCAGAAAGTATACAAACACATAACATCCTTATAGAATATGATGTAACACTATAGATCAACTTACCTCAGAATATATAAAGCATATAAACAATTACAGCAATATGATGCAACAAACACAGCAGTACTACTAATCCAAAATACTCAAAGCTTCATAGAACTGAAACAAACATTTATTTTTAGGTCCATTCTGCTGCTGATACATACTTTAGGTTTCTGAATATTAAACTTGTTTCTGCCTTTCATAGTGTTTAACTTGAAGGCCCTGAGTACTTTCTCCCACACTGAAAACACTGGAATGATACAATTATTTGAACATTACCTAATAAGACTGATTCAGGACAGACAATTAGTTATGTTAAACCTTTCTAGCAGTCCTTCACAAACAGGGAACAGTCTGTCTATTCTCTCCATCTGTCAGCTGCTGCTGGCTCTTCCTCCTCCTCTTCCTCACACACTGCTGAGTTTGTCCTGGTGGATCATCAGGGGTGCAAAGCCTCACAGATGATGTGCAGCAGTGGGTCCCTCAGTCTGTCCTCACTCTGGACACTTGCAGTTGTCACACATGGAAATCAAATGTGTGATAAGCTGCAGGATTCAAACACAAGTGTAACTTATAAATACATGTTCATACTTTTATTCCACAATCAGAGAGAAAGAAAAAGAGAGAGAGAGTGGAGGACAGACAGACAAGTGACAGTCTCAGGTGTACACACTGCTACAAAACAGCACAAGAGAAGGAGGATTTAGTGTTTGTGGTATTACGAGTGCTAAACAAGAAGAGTTCCCAGCTGGTACAGTGGACACATGTGTGACTGCTGTGATTAAAGCATCTTTCTTTCAGTTTAACGAGTGAACCGTCAGCTCGTTCAAACACACGTTAAAGTCCGTTTGGCTCGACACCACCGAACAGAGGCAGCAATATAACATAGCTAACATTAACAGTGCAGTGAATCCTGCTTGTGCCGTGATATTCAGGACTGCAAACCAAGCAGCATCACTGACTTTCAGCCTGTTGTGTTTGTGGATATATGACTGACTTTAATTATCCACAAAATCATCAGATTCTCTGTAAGATTAAGGTCGACTATTGAACGGCGTATAAAGTAAAGGCTTTAAAACAAAGTAAATGCTGAAAGTACAAACATCGCTAATGTCACATAACTTTGCTGGCATGTGGCCAACAGTAATGTTTTAATGTTCTTCATTATTAAACATTTGCACATAAATAAGTGACATAATATTCAGTACTTACTTTTGAAAGTTTACTCTTTGGCCGCTCCGCTTCCACTTTGAAGTGTCTCCCAGTCCCAGTGCACTTGTTAGCATGTTTTGGTTCGTGCAACTGGTTCGTCGAGTTATTGTCTCCCCAGAAACATTTGCGTTGTGTCTTGTGTGCTTTTGCAGCGTTTTTCTTTTTGCAGCATTTTTCTTTTTGCAAGTGTTTTCTGAAGTTGCAGTCTGTTTGGCCTCTCAGGGCCACCGTATTGTGCACTGATTTATTAACTGTTGTGTCATAATTGTACCTTTACTTTGACGCTCACTTTTTTTTTCTGGTGTTTATCTTTTAAAGTATTGTTTTTACTACTGCATTTCATATTTTATTTGATTCTTCAAAACCTTGCATAACCTATTACTAGAGCAGGATTGTTATGCCACCAAGTACAAAGATGTATATAAATTATATAGGATTTAAGGTATGCAGTCATTGAAAGTAGGTTTGATTCTATGCTTTGTGAAAAAGTATTTTCTTTCTTTTTAGTTAAGAACAAGATGAGTTACAGAGCTGTGGCCTGCATCAAGATTCAAAAGACTGTCCGCATGTGGTTGTCTAAGAAGAAGCATAAGCCACGGTGAGTCTCCTCCTGTTCCTGGGTCCCAGAACCTATACAAGGCCACAAACACATGCAACATCATTTCTGCTTTTCTTTGCACTCTCAGTTTGCTTTTTCTTGAAACTGGTTCACACTTGGTAGGTTTTGATGGCTTTCCTATATCAAGCATGTAAAAGTTTAAATCAATCTAAAAAGTCATCAGTGGACTGTGGAGAAATGGAGTGTCACTATATGGGAAGTGTCTCACTGTACATGCGTTTTCAGATAGTTCCTTGCAATGAAATGTTGATTGAGAGTGGGTGAGTGGCAGTTTGTGCACAGGAAACGTTTATGCTGGCATTCACACACTTATATCATCAGTTCCACAAAAGAACTGAGAATTGAGTTCATGTGTAATATGCAAATAAAATGAATCCAAAGATGAGGAAACATTCATTGATCTTTTAATTCCTTTCAAGTGCTAAAATGCAAAGGCATCACTAAAATGCATTTTCCTCAGTTGGACTAAATGAGGTCTTTAACAGAGTTATTTTATTAGCGGTCATTATAATAAAAATCTTATGCTTTCATTTCTTAGTAATATACTCATTTGTAAGTCTGCATTTTTATCACGGCCCACAGAATCGATGGTATGGCGAAGGTTCGAAACCTGAAGAAACACATGGAAAGGTTCAATGAGGTGGTGAATGGGCTGAAGGAGGGAAAACAGGAGATGGCCAAGCAAGTTCAGGAGCTGGCTGCTGCCATAGATGCTCTGTTAGCGAAGATAAAGGTGAGGACTTTTAATTTTTGGTTCAAAGCATAATACACTCTTTTCTCTGTATGTACTGTATGTGGGATATTTTGTTCTTTTGAACTATGTATTTTAAGTAAGGGAAGATTTTTCAGATCAGATAGATTGTTTGAAGCCTTACTGCCTCATATTTATTGTATATTGCTACCTGCATGCAGACTTTTAGCTCTGTGGCACTGACAGTCTTCTTTTAGACGAAGACCTCATCCTGGAGTTATACACTATAGTCTGTCTTGCAGTGGCCATTCTCATTCTATCCTCCAGAATCAATATTTTCAGTCACCTGAGGATAAAAAGAAGAGCTTGTAGAGCAAGATTCTTCTTCTCTCCAATAATTTAATTTAGCGGGGTTGTTTTTCTAAATGATTGGACTTGGCTATTGAAATCCCAGCCCTCCCCGTGCAATAAACACCCACCTTATTGGACCCTCTAGGTACAGCAAATCATCCAGATATATGGGCACTGTATTCTCCAGTAGTTTTGATTTTCTCTTTGGTAGTGGCCTGTATCTAATTAACAAGTTAGAGAGCTCATAGGTTCTTTGAAGTATCCTGACTCACACTAAAGAACCATTGACTCCTAGCTCTTTCTCCCCCCTCTATCCAAATAAGCCACTCTGCCCTCCTAATGCTGATTTGTTAGCCTATTAACACCCCTGCTGTTGACACTTACGGTGTTCTAAGTATGTAGAAGTTGTTTATGGCACGACATCTCGTTGTGAATAATGCATGAGATGCCAGTGCCTGTCAATCAGACCATTGTACAATAGGGACAAGACCTTGTCATCTTCCCTCCCTGTGATGCTGTTAGTGGCTCATTCTTATGAATGTGCACAATATGGTGACCTCTTCTCCCCCTGCTGATTGTCTGACAAGTGCGTGGAGAAGTGGGCATTGTGGCTGTGGCACTCAAGTGACACGTACACTCAGTGTCAGTCAGTGTCTAACTTGTAGCCACATGGGATGGTTGTGCTATGGAATCAGAAAAGTGTGGCAAGTTTGAGCATTTGTGACTCTTCTTTATGATTCAAATTCAAATCAGCACAGGGCATATTTTCATTCTAGCACACTCAAGCTAGCCTGCTAACATCCTATCGGCATTTGATCAGTTTTTAATACTGATAAATACATTGTGAGAGCCATGTTTGAACTCCACTCAGACCTGAGCCCCAAAATCTGATGGTTGAACAGCTGAATAAAGACATGTATTTCTACTTTATCCTTTGCAATCATCCTTTGCTGTTTTGTTGAACAACTAGACTACTTCCGGGGGCCCCCGTGTGCGGCAGCCTGTTACAGCAGCTCTGCTCATTCTGAGTTTCTTTCTTTCTTATCTTTTTTCTTCTCGTAATTTTTATAACTAACATATTAGTAATTAGACTCTGCAACCATGTTCTACCGTTTTGTGCTAGTTCTGGTCGTTTTTCTTAGTTTTTTTCTACTTTTTTCACCCGTGTCTGGGGACCTGGAGCAGGGATCCTTTGTTTACAGTAAGGATCAGCTGTTAGCGCTGCGTCTTTTAACAAATTTCTCACCTGTGGGACTAATAAAGGTCATCTTATCTTATCTTATCTTAGACCACACTGATGACCAGGAAGGAGATTGACACGGAGTATCAAGGACTGGTGAAACGTTCAGAGCAGCTGCTTGCTTCCATGCAAAAGAAGAAGCAGGAGGAAGATGAGAGAGAGAGGCTGAAATGCATCGAGGACGAGATGGAGAAAGAGAGAAAGAGCAGGGAGCAGGAAGAGCAGCGACGCAAACAGGAAGAAGAAGAGAGACGACTGTAAGTGCTAAGTGCAAAATTACTAGTATATGTGTTTGTGTATAATGTACAGTGATTCTCTTAGTGTTGCCTTGGGAGAAACAAACTTTTATCCCCTACTCCACACCAAGAAACCAGAAGAAGAAAAACTAACAGTCTAATTTACGTCCACTCATTTCATACAGAGTGTAGTACAAAGAAGAGCAGATAGGTAAAGTGCAGACAATGTTTCAATTGGCCAAAAAAAGCATAAGTGCAATAAAAGCTGCAGGGAAGCTAGTCCTGCACAGAGCTCTAACAGCTCTCCTGAGAAGCACAGATAAAACGCTGCAAGGTTAGATGTAAAATAAATATGTTCAACTCCACTCAATCGTTTAGCAACCAAAATGTGATTATTAAACACAGTTTTAGTGTAAAACAACTGTGACTCAAAAGACAATAAAAGACAAAAGTGGGGTCTGTGCTTCACTGATGTGGCACACTGGCCTCTAGAGCAATCAGCCTGAGGAGGAAACATTTTTTGACACTTTCAGAAATGTTATTTTTAGTAAATATTCTGATTTTCCTTTTTGTCTCAACATTTTAGGAAAGCAGAGATGGAGCTGAAAAGAAAGCAAGACGAGGAGGACAGAAAAAAGAGAGAGGAAGAGGACAAGGCTTTGCAGGTTTGGAAAATTTCCCAATTGAATACTTCCGTGCTCTTCTGTTGAAAAGTAAAATGTAAAAATTGGAAAACTAACAACTATTAACTTCCTCAAAATTCTACTTTAACTTCACTGAATGAATTTAATGAAAGCCTTGCAGTTTTATTTAAGCTTCTTATAAATGACCTGCACTCCACTGCAGTGGCAGTGCTTTACTGGTTGCACTCATAGAATCGTGTGAAAAGACAATTTTCACAGTCCTATGAAAAATTAAGTACTGCCTGTGATTCAGTTGCTTGTGTAATAATTTGAAGTAACCCTTTTCAGTATGTTTTTGTCAGTCTCTCACATCGCCGTAGAGGAATTTTGGCCCACTCATCTGTACAGCATTGCTTCAGTTCATTGAAGTTTACAGGCATTCCTTTTGCACAAATCGCTTAATGTCCCGCCATGGCATTTCAATCAGATTGAGCTCTGGGCCATTGCAACACCATGATTCTTTTCTTTTTCATTTTGTTGTAAATTTGCAGCTGTGCTTAGAATTATTTCCCTGGTGTATGATCTAGTTTGGGCCATGCTTTAGCTGTAAGGTAGATGGTTTCAGATTTCACCCTAGAATACTTTGAAATAGAAAGGACTTCATGATCAACTCAATGACTGCAAGGTGTGGATATGAAAGAAGCTCTTAGGCTACGTTCACACAGCAGGCGAAAGCGCATCAAATCCGAATTTTTTGACCCTATGCGACCCATATCCGATCTTGGTATGACAGTGTGAACAGCACAAATCCGATATTTTCAAATCCGATCTGGGTCACTTTCGTATGTGGTACTGAATCCAATACATATCTGATGTTTTAGAAAGCGACTGCTGTTTGAAAGGTCATGTCGCATTAAATCCGTCTTTTACGTCACTGACACAAGACAGATGCCGATTATCAGCGCTCGAGAAGACATCGTGAATGCTTCCTGGCCATCCAGTTAAGGTGTTAGTGAAACTGTTAGGAAGACAACGTTGGAGAAACGTGAACATTTTATTTGTACTGTATAATCTGCAGATTCTGACAGAAATCTGCAACTATCCTTTGAAGCACCGCTCCTCTCTAAAACAGCAATAAGGATAATTATTAGGCCATATGTAAATAACAAAATAACCTTATAACTTTAAGTAAAATTGGGAAACGTAAAGTCCAAAACAAGTCTTTATATTAAGGGCCATCAGTCAAACAATACTGTTTGGTCTGGGTCTGAACAGAACGCGTTGTGTGTGACGTCTTCTTTTGCACATGCGGGCCGTTTGAGGGTTCACACTAGAGCGCGTTTGCTGTCACATTTTATTTGTAGTGTGAACAAACAGACAAAAAAATCGGATTTGATCAAAAAATCGAAATTGAGCATTAAGACCTGCAGTGTGAACGTAGCCTAATTGTCTCCTCTCCACCAATGTGCTTGAGAGTTGGTATGAGGTATTTATGCTGATATGCTATGTCTGGGTTTTTGTGCCAAATATGGAGCTGTTCATTATGTGCAAACATAAGATTATTTGGCTCAAACTTAATTATTCCAAAATAAAATTTGGTGGGAGGTCCACTCCTGGAAGGTTTGTGCTGTTGTGTTAACACACACCTGAATGCTCCAGACAAAGACAAAGCAAAATGCTGAAATCGCTGCTTTCATAGAAGTGCTCACAATTCCTAATGATTAGTTAATGAGGTGCATTTGATTAGTATCACCTGGCTGCTACTTATGCTCTTAAGTCCTATAGAAGCTGTAATAGTTACTTAGTTTTTCACTGAGTGAAAACTTTCTTTTTCACACAACTGTGTAATAAACAGAGCAATATACCGGCTTCACCTTAAAAGCCTATTTTTAATATTTGATTTCGAGCAAAGGTGTTAAAATTGACAAATTACACACCTAAAGCGATGTACCTCCAAATAATGTAGCTCCAAAGCCATGGAAATGGCTCTAATGTTTCCCCTTGCTGGCAAACTCTGCCTACAGCTTTAACATTTATTTGCTGTTTGGTGTCCTACAGCAACAGCTGGGTCATGACATTGGTTGGACTCCCAATGGATTACCCACAGGGTCTTGACTGATGACTCCACTTCTGCCTGGTTTCTGTTAACTAAACTAGTTAATCCCACCTTGTGCTGTCCAGTGTTTTATTATCATGCCCCTTAATCTCATCTCCACTTTGCCACCTTTTCCAGCTCTATGTGTTTGCTGATTTTTGTTTCAGTACTGTTTATCTGTTCTGTCCTCTGACCTTGATGCTACACCATTTTTTTTCTTTTTCAGTTCTATTTTTATATCCCACCTTTCCTTACTTTTCATGTCTAAAGCCGCCCTGACCCATCGCCCCATTTTTATTCACACCAGTCCAGTTGGACATCTGTATGCACTTTTTTCCCTAGAAGTGAGACCAGGCTGTCATAAGCCACATGTCCAAGAACACTGTTTGGAAAACTGGTTTGATCCACAGCTCAGACTTCAACAGTAAACTTTCCACGGGTGTCTGCTGTGACTTTCATAGAATTTGGCTTTATGTTCTCTGCTATTTTCAGCCATGACAAAGCTTACCCTAGCACAATATCCCTCACTTCAATTCTGCAGAGCTTATTTTCTTGAAGGAACACCGCTCAGACAAAAACTTCCCATGTGGTGTTCCTGTAGTTCGCTGTTGTATAATGAATATTTTTCAACACAAATAACTTTGGTAATTTCTGCAGCCTTTTTCTTTTTCTGTCTTTCTTTTTTTTAACTTGGTGTTTCTTGTGAAATGAATGAGGGTGTCAGTCAATGCCTCATTTTACAAACAATACATTCAATTTGGTATATTCAGGGAACATTGTCAAAATCCCAAGGACAGTGCCAAAGAGTATGTATTGTTTCGGGTGTTCTCCAGTCGAGTTTCAGCCCTCGTGCTTCACTCTGGTCATGTAACACAGCTGCCACCCTACAATATGAATAATGCAGTATATTCTCACCTGGAGAGGTATTCATATTTAAAGCTCCTCAGAGAAAAGTATGCAATGAGGACTTCATTAGAGGCTTTCTATAATAAGACACAGGAGAAGAATGCACACTATGCAGCGTATATACATGAATATTTATTGATTTGTCGATTTATGTTACAGCTTTCTCTTAGCTAGTTAAAATGAAAAAATGAACACATAAAAACCTGGACTTTGAATTTGGGTCAAGTCTATAAAAATCTCCCAACTTTTGAATGTTTCTCAGTTGTTTGCTTTGTTCTGTCTAGACAAATAACCACTAAAGCTTTATTAGCAGCCCAAAAGGGGGATAAATAAGTCTAATCAGGCTTGGGCACATTGGGGAAACACATCTCTGTGCTGTCTGGTATATAATAGTATTATAATATAATTAGTATTATAGTATTTTGACTGGAGCTAGGTTGATCGACACATTAGGCAGATGAATTAAGTACTGTGTTACGATACTTTTGTGTTTATGTGTCCATTTACAGGCCGAGCTTGAAATCCAATTGGCTCAGGAACGTGAGGAGCAGGCCCAACGTGCTGCCGTACTCGAGCAGGAGAGAAGAGACAGGGAGTTAGCCATGAGAATCGCTCAGAATGAGGCCGAGCTCATAACTGATGAAAGCCAGATGGATGCAGCCCTGCGCAGGTAATGTATATGTAAAGCACAGTGCCCACATTTGCATACAGATGTATTCTGTACACAGTAAATAAGCACTATTGACGTCAGTTTGCTTGTGTAACTGCCTTTTTTCCTGTTGCTGTGTTTTCTCCCAGTGATGAGTTTTTTTCAGATCTTCCTATCTCTTCATCCTCAGCCAGAGCCATGTAAGATATCAGCGCAGCTTTCCGTAACTGCCAGTGTCCAAGTGTACCTAACACCAGCAGTAGCGATTCACTCACTAACTCCCTTACTCGCTTAATCGCTGTCGTAGTCCTGAATCGCTAAGTCGCTTAAAATATCTGCAAGATTATAGCAATGATGCAAAAACAACACACAAATCTGTAATCCTTATTCTGAGTCAGTCTAATTTTTTGATGATCTGCATGATTGCAAATTTTAACACGAATCAGAAGATAATTCATTATATGTAATCATAATTACCCATAAATTAATATGGCACACTAAATCATCAGTGTCAGATGAGCGCAGTATCGGATCTTTTTGTTTCTGCAGGGGTTAAACCATGACTGCAGCCTTCATAGTGCTGGTGCACCACACAGACTGAACATACTGTCCTAAGCGATGGGTTCTGATTTGCATGCATACAGTAGTTTATAATTTTGTGGCAGTATGACTTACTCCACTGTCACTCTGTATTCTAACTGGTGGTGTCAGCGGCTCTTAACAAAGTTTTCAATGGTAAAAAAATTGGACTGTATTAATTCTCTAGTTTTGAGAGTGTTTTCAGTTAGAGAAGTTTAACCAAAATATGATTTATCCTTCCCAAAATGTTTAATACTAATATAAAATGTTTAGTACTCAAACAAGCTGTATTCAAAATCACGCTCTCATTCACTTTTCACTCTTTCTATATGAGGACACTTAGTATCTTTGTGTAGCTACAGAGCAGGAAACGGCATTTTGAGGTTATTTGCGGGAAAAAACTGCACATCCCATGTAAATATACAGCACTGTGCAGCTAAAAGGGAAGTGAAAAACAGATCCATTTACATAAACTGCTGAAAGTTTAACAGTTCTATCTCTGCTCTCCTTATACCTCTAAACCTTGTCCTAAATAAAGCTCGGGTGTTTCAGATATAATATGCATCACTGTATTTCTGCAGCTACATTGTGTTTAATGTTAGGAGAAAGCATTCAACAGCCTATGCGTGCTTTTACCTGTAGTTTTCAGTGAGCTTAAATGACATTGGATCGAAAAGCTTCTTATGTCAGCGCTGGCTCCAGAGCCCATGTTGTAGACTCTAACTATTCCTGTAAGTCAGGTGACCTCTGGGAACCAACTAGAGGAAGAGAGACACATGTTTTGCATGTGCCTAGCTCAGAGATTAGGCCGATTTTGTGCAGTAGAGGTAAGCACATTGGCTGGCATGGCCACCTTAGTAGCTAAAGAATATTGGAAAGATCACAGCCGCCTCCTGTCTTCCTTTTCCTGAATGGGGAATGGGATTCATTTCACATTTACGTTCTGCCAGAAGCAAAGCCCCGGGCATCACATCCTTTCCACAGCTTTTTTTCTCTCCGCAACAGAATTAAAACCTTTTTTTCCTCTGGTTTATCACCATTACACACTGGCACGCGTCTCAGCCAGCACTGATCATCATCCCAAATCAGTTTAATCTTTGCAGTCTGTGTGAATCTTAAATGGTAATGGTAATTTAGTAAATGATTCATAGATCAGCAATCCTCTACCCAGAGACAGTAACAGTTGTGCCAACTGTAAATAGAGGAGACAAATCCTTTGTATTATTGAATTAGCTGCCTATACTCAGCAGGGAAGCTGGAGACATGAGATAAGAGCTCTGCAGTAGTCTGTTAAGTAGCTAAAACACCATCAATTGCCATTAGTTGACTTAGTAGTTGTTTATTAAAGCAGTGCACAGTTACACTTTGTTTTTCATTCATCTCTCTGGTTTTTTTTTTACATAAATTTAAATACACTCAAAGTTCCACAAGAAATATTTGGTACTAAAGCTCTTCCACAACGGAGTGGAATTCCATGGAATTTAAAAACAGGCCACAGAGATGTGGAAAAACTCTTGCTGTGCTCTGCTCTTTAGCTCCCCTGCTGTCTGACTCCTAATGTGAATTTTAACAGCTGAGACAATGAGGAAGGTTTATAAGAAGTGAGGTGATTGTTTCATTTTTTCACCAAAGTTGGTATACTTAATAAATCTGCTGGTTGCAAATGTTCATCCATTCTTTCTGCAATTTAAACATTAGATCTTAGTAATTTTTTATATATTTTTTAAAGTACATATGTAATTTTTTTCATTATTTTCTGATTTATTGTTAAAAGTAGCTGTTTCTGTTTTGACACAGCCCTAAAATGTTAAACTCGAATCATATTTGAAAGTAACAACTCCCAATCCCTTGATACTCCCACCTTGTCACACTTACCTGTCTTCACACTCACCTTTTTTTTTTTTTGCTCCCTTTCGCCCCCGCTCATCTGTTCCTTGCCATAGGGGTCCTCAGGTGCAGGCAACCAAAGCTGCTGCTGGTGTGAAAAAGTACGACCTTAGCAAGTGGAAGTATGCTGAGTTGCGAGATGTTATCAACACATCCTGTGGTGAGAAATCCTCAACCCACCCAGTTTCACCTCACTCAAAAAACAGTGTCTGCACATTGACTCAACCGTCAAATGCACATTTAGTTATTAAAGCCCTGATTGAAAGTCACTTTTTTCAGTGGAGGCTTCATCACAAAATTATTTACAGTTTTTAGCCCCCACATTAAATAATTCTGCATCAGCTCATGTTTTGGCCATTCTGGTACACAAAACCATGGGGTACCATCTCTCTCTGCACACACTTTTCATCTGCACTCTCAGTCATTCCTCGAGTTGCCAAAGTGGCTGTTAAAAAGCTAAAACTGCAGCTGTAGAGAGTGAGAACACAAGATGTCTTCCCTGCAACATAAAAAAAACCAATGTGAGGATGTTCCCACAGCTGCTATGGCTCATCGACTTGTTTTTTACTGTTAGAGAGAGAGGAAATTATCATCATTATGGAGGATGGCTGAGTTTTACTTTTTCCAGTCATTCCCAGCCAACCTTCTTCTCAGTCAGCATGAAAAGCAGATGCGTTTATGCCAATGTCTTTATAACTGCCACTGTATACAGTACTCTGATCAGTGTTAGGCACTCTGATATCCCCGATGGGATTCCAAGGACATCTGGCTAATTTGTGGAACCCATTTGCTTTGATGGGATCGGTGGTGTTACCAACAAAAAACTCTGCTTTAAAACTGACTAATTATAGCCAGATTTTCACTAAAGGCGCTGTCGGTTTTGAATGTTTTCTTCACTGAGATGACATGCTGCACCCTAAAACACAGACATGCACACACAATGTTTTCTGGAAATAGCAGTTAAATTTTTCAGTCCTGGCATTATGAAACTGTTGCCAGCCAACTAGTTGCTGGACGTCTTTACTGGTTCTTAAACTATATAAAATGGTAATTTGCAACTTATCTGTTCCAGATTTGGATTTTATGTTGAAAAACAGAAGATAGATGTAGATTAAACCAGCCTGTGTTAAATAAAAATAGGCGCTCATTCTTCTCTCTTTCATTCTTTTGCCAATTTGTGATTGTTTTGATGTCATGCATGCTTACTGATGCTATGTTGTGGGGACAGACATTGACCTGCTGGCAGCCTGCAGAGAGGAGTTTCACCGTCGTCTGAAGGTCTATCATGCATGGAAGTCCAAGAACAAGAAACAAAATGATGACGGGAGCGATCTGAGGGCTCCTAAATGTGTCACTGACTATGGTTAGTAAAGGATATTGTGTTCTGTTGTTTCATAATTCCACTAAGTGTGCTGTACGTGGCTCCATAGTGTAGTGGTTTACACATTTGAGTAACAAGGTTCCCATTTTGTTCCCAAGAGGAGACAGAAATCTGTTTGGAGTGCATCAAGAAGGACATCTAGCATAAAAATCTGTCAAATCAAATATGCAGATCTACCTGCTGTGGTGACCCCTCGACAATAAGGGAGCAGCTGAAAGTTGCTTTAAACACGAGCATAAATTTACACCCTCCCATACGCTGTATATGAGTACTGTAATAAACAGTCACTAATGCAAATCTTACTGCAGGTTATTTTCTCCACCTCAGCCCTTCACTTTTATTGGCAGACACCCGCCTGTGTGACCTGCACACAGATAACCTGCCTATGTTTTCCAACACTCAGTTAACAGATGAAATGCCAAGGCCTAAACATTCAGCCACCTTCTGTCCGACTCTGTCAAAGATGGTTGTTCTAACTAGCAAATAACTGCCAGCCATGCCTCGTTAGGCTCAATGGTTGCTAGTATGACAGCTTGCTTTCCTTCTCAATTCAACCGAGCATACTCTGTGCCACAAAACACAAACAAGTGTTACTCGGCTCCTTGAAATCTCACAGTCGTACTACATTTGTCTTCCTGTTAATTTCAAAAACAAATATTCGATTATGGACAATGGGAGCATTAGATGTTGCTTCTAATTTTACTATATTTTCTTGCCTTTCTCTTTTGATATGATGGCTCTTAAAAGCTTTACTTTGTTTCCTTATATTTGGACCCTGATTTTGGCCTGTTCTGATGTAGCAGGGGTCTTATTTGAGACCACTTCATAAAAGGCTAAAAGCTGTTTTCCCAGCCTGTCCCTGTAGTGTTTACATGGGGAATCTCTGTTCCTTTTTGATCTTGTATGTTTTAAAAGCTGTATTCTTTGTTTTCTGTCCCACTCAGCCTGTTCTCGTCTTTTACCAAAGCTAGTACAAAGCTACATTAATATAAGCCCAAATAACAGGTTCTTTGTTGTGAATACTTAAAGCTGTTGCCGTGAAAGTACAAAACCATCTCCTCTACTACTACAAATTTTTCTAATGATTGCACTGTGTCACTACAGCTGAACAGAACCCAGCTCCTCCGATGACGACCCAGCATCAAGAGGTAGCCATGAACCGGCAGCAGCGTTATTTCCGCATTCCTTTTATCCGACCCGCTGACCAGTACAAGGATCCCCAGAATAAAAAGAAGGGCTGGTGGTATGCCCACTTTGATGGGCCCTGGATAGCCAGACAAATGGAGCTTCATCCAGACAAACAACCCATCGTGCTGGTCGCAGGTGAGTCAACAGTTACATTTGTTGTATATATATATATATATATATATATATATATATATATATATATATATATATAATTTGTTGATTGATTTATTTTAGTAAAAAAATGTGTAATTTAACTCAGAGACTCTTAAGTTCAGTGCCAATGATCATTGTGATGTACATGATTAATGCTTAATTAATGCTTTCAAGAAATGTGTTTGTTTTGGGCATTTCGTGCAGCAGATTTCTCTGTTATATCCCTTTTATAATCTTGTGAGGATTCCTGATCTTCTGGATCTTCTGGCACTGGTTTAGTCTACAAGTTGCCATGAAGGAATGAAAAAATGCAGTTTCACCAAAGTAAACACTTCAGTTCACATTTATTCACTATTTTAGCTCTACAT
Source organism: Neolamprologus multifasciatus (assembly GCF_963576455.1). Lineage (NCBI taxonomy): Eukaryota > Metazoa > Chordata > Actinopteri > Cichliformes > Cichlidae > Neolamprologus > Neolamprologus multifasciatus. The sequence goes on along the minus strand of NC_140457.1, from coordinate 17,106,925 downwards.
GATCTTCCTGAAAGTCATGAACTCTCTGTTTGTGTTTTTATTTGTTTGTTTCTTTGGCTGCCAACTAATGTATGATTAGGAGTTTAGCAACCAAATTTGGCAAGTATACGTTAGGTCCCTGATAATCACATATTATGACATTATCTGTCAGACATTGTCATCTTGCCTATGAAATGATTTGCAGCCGGCTGTTTTTTGCATTTATGAACCTACGGCGCCTTATGAAAGCATCATATCTGTTTTATGTCACCACAGTGTCATCAAATTTATAGCCAAAGAACAGCAGTTACACATAATATATTATAACACTGTAAGCTAGCTCGCATGGCAACCATCTACCATCAGGCTATATTTATTTGTTTTTGCCTTTATGCACCTATAACCCCATATGAAAGCATCCTATTCTTTTATTTCACGACAGTAGCATCTCATTTATCTCCACAAAAGTTAAATTATTATATGATATAATGTCGTCACGTTGCCAAGCAACCACCTAACAATGAGCTAAAATGGCCCATTTTTTTTGCTTTATGCACCTTTAGCACCTTATAAAAGCACTGTATCATTTTCAGTTCACTGCCAGCAGCGCAAACACGCCAAGCATGGGCATGTGGTAGTCTAATAAATAGATGACTGGCTAAAACTGTGTGATGTCAAGTGTCCAAGTGAATGCACTGCTAGTAAATCTTTATCCTTCCCCTTTGGCTGCTCAGGCAAAGACGACATGGAGATGTGTGAGCTGAGCCTGGAGGAGACTGGTTTGACCCGGAAGAGAGGGGCGGAGATCCTGCCCAGGCAGTTTGAAGAAATCTGGGAACGCTGTGATGGAATTCAGTACTTGAAGAAAGCCATTGAGAACAAGCAGGCCCGCCCAACATATGCTACCGCCATGCTTCAGAACCTCCTCAAGTGAACCGCAACACACAAGATAAGGGAAAAGTCAAAAGCTTGGTCTACGTACTGAGACACAACACTATACACAGACAAATATAAAAGATGCACAGTCAGGTTGCAGAACACTGCACCCACAGTAACCACAGACAAAGATGCCCTAAACACACTGTTTCTGTAGACAATTTATGATTTACTTTATTTTGATTATTTTTAGATTTTCAACATTTCTTTACAGCTTGCGGTAGAACATCTCAGTGATGTAGCATAACAACTTGTGGGGGGTTTTCTCAATCAATGTTTGTAGAATATCCGACCGTGAGGCCTTATATTGCAATAACATTACACCACAGAAGCCTTAATTGGTGCATAGCCTTTTTAGCTATAAAGCCGAAACCTTAATGGTCTGCAAAAGCAACAATATATTAGACAAAATCATGAAAACCTCAGCAGACGTGCTTTTAAGGGTTATAACTGTCTTCTAATTCTTTATGAGTTTTCTGATTATTACAACCATAATTGCCATTTAGTGTCTATAAATAGCTGCGATGTGGCTATGAATAATTGCCCATGCACTAGCGGCTCGTATGAGATGACAGTAATGAAAAACACCACATTTATTTGTCAGATTAAAGTACTTAAAGGTGACAATCATGAATACAAGGCCATACAACCAAGAGTCAAATTAAATTCACTTTGTATAGATTATGTGCATCTAATGTAATAATGTGAAATATCACAGGTCAAATATAGAAGACTGTAATGTTATAAGTCATACTCACAACTGCTCACAACACAGCCTAATGAAGTAGGATACATTTTTCTGGCAGAATAATAATAAGTTGGTATAATTATTCATTAGCGAGCTCTGACAACTCAACGGAATTTCATGAAAAAACTTCTTTTGTACTGTTGCTCATTTGTTATCTGAGAGGGAATTGTTTTCATGTTTGCAGTTTTCTGGGTTTGGGGTTGTTTTACAGACAGTCATTTGTGTGCGTGCGTGTGTGTGTGCTGTGTTTATGTAGTATTTTCTTAAGTTTATTACTTGACTCCTCAGTTGGTTATGCCAGGAATGTTTCAGTCATCTTATTCAAGGGTCAATCTTTGTTTAAAATGTAGTAGTCAAGAGCAATGTAACTATTGAATCACTCTCATGTGTTTTTTCTTTGGTTTTCTCTTGTATGTTGGCCTTGAAACTGGAAGATTGTAGAAAATAAATATATTCCTGGATTTGTTTTTTCTTTTGAAGTTATTCTACACGGCTGAAAAATCACGAATTAATTCACAAATATTCACAAACAAGCTGTTAATGGTCAGTGCTCAGTAAATGGATCTGACATTCTGATGATAATTCCTGATAATAGGATTAGCATGTAGGTTAATTAAACAACAAACGCTAACACACTGCAGATGTCACCGAGCTGATGCTCGTGAGTCCAATTACGTGATCAACAGGATTAAAACTCAAGGATCTTAGGCTGTTTCAATGTACAGACTTTGCAGAAGCCTTGGCTCACCCCTTATTTCTTTGTATTTTGCTATAAAAATATGAAATAGTTGCATTGATTTATTAAAGCATGTGCAAACATATATAGAAATACAGTTTACAAGGCAAAAGCAACATTTGTACAATTCTAATGAGCTTGAAAGTGAATATTAGGTATGACTACCTTTATTCTTTAACACAGCCAGAAATCCCTTAGGCAGCTTTCTCGTAACTTCTTTAAGTAGTCTTCAGGAATGGTTCTCCAGGTTTCTTGAAGGATGTTTAAAGCGCTGCTTTGGATGCTAGCAGGCTTTTGTTCCACCTAACCATGACAGAGGCTCCAGTGTCTTTTACAGATGGCTGTAGAAACGCACTTTGGCACCTTGCTCCTGACCTCCTCAGTACATTTTGACTACAATTTAAAAAAGTGAAAATTCCAAACTTGGAATCATCGCTCCAAAAGACCTCTCACCACTTACTGTCAGTCTAGTTCTTGTGTAATTTGACACACCCTAGCTTTTTCTCCCTGTTTCCCTTTCCACGAAGGCCATTTCTGATGGTGTTTCTGCAAACAGTAAAGAGATCAACTGCATAGCCAGATGTATCTCCCAGCTCCTGTGTCAGGTCTTTGCTGGCTTTTTTCATGCTTCTCAAGAACATGACCATGACCAGTTTCCTGGAATTTTTATGCCTAGTTTTTGAGTGATAGTCCTGCTGGGAAAATTATATTTTTTGCTTGTCAAACTGTGTCATCTTGGGCGTTTTCATAGATTCAACTAAAAAAACTGGAAAGAATTGTGTTTTTGCAACAGGTTGCTATTAGCAATGTGTCTTTTTTTTTCTTTTCTTTTTTTTAATGGTTTAAAAACATTTTCTGTTATGTGTAGACACAACAGGGGTTCAGCCAACGCACAAAGAGGCTGGAGAACAACTGCTGAAAACTACTAAAAAAGAAAAATTACATGAGTGCGTAAAGACTTTTACACAGTAGTACATGTGAATTGACAGTATACTGTATGGTGCTTTAGGACTCATAAACACAATCATCTTGATTTTATTTCAAAAACCAAGTTCGTTGACGTCAGGCTTTAAACTCATTCTTTATTCGTTCTTTACATATGATCAAATTACACAGACCTAACACACTCTGAGCTGCCAAAACAAAGAAAACTGTTTTTGTTAATTCAAAAACTTTTTATTCTTTTGTTTTAAATAGAATGTGCAAAAACAAATGTCCTGGTATTAATGGACAAATGATTAGTGGTTAAAATTGCAAATGGTACAGACGCCAGTATTTTTAGGAATAATGCAGTATGACCAAATACTTTATGCATTCAGTTTCTTTTTGGAACACAGTAATGTTAAAGATGACATTGCCGTAAACAATATAAAGTCTAAACAAAAGATACCACCTTTTGTAAGCAAGGTGGTGGTAAACACCTTGTATTTATGTAAATAATAAATACCTCATTGTGAGGAAAGAAAAACCTTTGTCAAGGGTATACAGGAAATGTTCCTACCATTCATTATATAAAATAAATATTAGGTTACACTTGAACACAACCTAAGTGCACAGCAGTATCCATAGCTCTCTGTCTAATAAGAGACTTTCATCACTATGAACAATTAAACTTGATCACTGCTTTACGGTATCTGCACCCACATACAGTTAGACAGCAACATCAGTTCTTTTTTTTTTCTCCCTCCTGTTTTGCACCGTGTTAATGCATTGACAGATCTTCAAATGAACAAGGATTCATCAGAGAACTGAAACTTCGAAACATTCATTATCCGATGCCCTTAAAACATGACACGTTCTGTATTCATTTGACAGTCGCCACGTCTGGAACAGACAAGAGCAAGAATAAAAACGGACTCATTTCAGGTGGAATTATACATGACAAAATGAAACTGCATCTACAACTTGCTTGCACTGCTTAAATCATAAGGTCCATGATAAAAGGCACACTGCTGAAGTGCTGATCGGCACAATTTTATTTTGAAACTACTCATTAGAGGTGTAGAATTTATTTTGAAGGCGTTAATGCGATAATTGCACAAATGTCAACAGTGATTTGGTTTGTGAGTAAAAAGAAAAATCATTCAAACAGTTGCTTGCTCGGATGGTTTACCTTTTGCAAACATCATATAGCTGTAAAATATTTACAGTTTAAAGTTATTACGTTTTCTTATTTTTTAAATCTTATTGAACACCTAAATTGTAATATCGGTGCATATAACTTTAAATGTATTCTACATCTTATAACAGCTCAATTTTACATTGTGCATTTATATTCCTTACCTCATTGTGTGGTATACCGTGATGAAAATCCACCATTTCTGAGACTAATCTTTCTGATCTTGTTGTGTAGAGTTGTCTGGGGATCTGTGTAGGCAGGCAGTAGAAAAGCTCCATATTTACAGTGCGCTTCAATAATGTATTATTAAAACAAAGGCATTTGAACAGGATAAACATATAAAAGGCAAATGAAAGCAAACACTTAACTATTCAAGGGTCTACTCCAGGAGACTGTACCTACAGCAATCAGCACACAGTTCACTGTTAAAACTACACACAGCGGTTGAGTTTTTGTTATGGATCATGCAGTTAACTCTTTCATTTTGTCGATAAAAACCTCTGAGTGTCTAATGAACATACCAGAGGATGTTCAGTCCCAGTGAATGATTTAATCTGCAGTATATTTTTGACATTGTAATGTAATTCGTCCACCAATCAATCCATTTTCTTTTGCTCATCCAATTGAGGGTCACTGAGCCTATCCCAGCTGTCATGGATTGACATGGCGGCTGCACCCTGAGCAGATTGTCAGTCTATGTAGATATTTTGAAGAAGCAATTTTAAATACAAATGAAAAGTCAGCCTAGATTAAATGCATAGAAGGACGGAGATCAACCCAAAGTTTGCTCTAAGTTAAATAATACTAACGTATTTGTTAGAACAGAATTGGTTGGAGTATTTTAGTTATTAGTAGCCGAAGAGCTGAGGTTAGTAGTTTAGTCGGTTTAGTGTTCTGTGCGACGCAGCACAGTGTACCTCGATACTCAGATGTATATTTTCAATGGAGGCAAAATGTTCTTGCTCAGAGTGTTGGGACTGGGAGGAAGCAGAAGTTGACGGGCATGGTAATGTGGACACGTGAGTTAATACACCATCGTCATTCTCAAATACTGGGTTCTCCCTCAGAGTATTCTCAAAGGCATAAGGGGCAAGAGTCTGCCTACAATGTAAAGGACATTATGAATGCTTTTGAAACAGTAGGCTATACCACACAAAATGACTAAATAGTCACGTATACAAAAACAAACCACAGAAAATAGGACTCATACTTACACCAAAGTTACAGCCTTTCTGGTTTTTATGCATTTCTTGTTGATGAATATTAAAACGCCAAGGACGGCGCAAACAAGGCAGAGACTTCCCACAAGGCAGGTTACAATTAGTGACGGGTCTACCGGCACTGACACCAGCTCATTGCAGCGTTCCCCATGGTAGTGCCAATATTTACCCACGGGGCATCTAAAAGAGATGAGAAAAATGCATGCAGTTATGCACAATATTTTAATAAAATTTTAATATATAATAACTGGGTACAGTTATGGCTAAATATGGCCTTTCTTATTTCATCATCAGTTGAGCAAAAAAATAAATCTGTGACGTTTCACTTGGAAGCTGTTACTGCGAACCCAAAATTGGGATTAAAAGAGCTTTCGATTCAAGTGATACATGCCTTGCATAGGTTGCAAAAAACAAAACAAGTACAAGAAACGAGAGAGTGGGCAGGAATATAAAAATGTCCAAATCAATGCTTTGGTACGTTCAGAGAACAAAAAGGGCACACTGTTGAGCTTGGCCAATTAAAAAGGCCTGGAAGGTCATGCAAGATAACCGTGTTGGATGATCACTTGGTAAAGAAAACCCCTTAACAACCTCACCCCAAGTCAAAAACACTGTCCAGCAGATGGGCATGTCATTAAACAATCTTCCACAAAGGCACGGCTTCATGAGAGCTTCGCCACATAGTGAAAACCATTCATCAGCCTCAAGAATAGAAAGGCTATTTTTGCATAGTGAATGGCCTTTCAAAGACGTCGACAAAAGCCAGAGGACAGATGGAATTCAGATCAACGTGTAACAGAATGATGCAAAGAAAAAAGCACGGAAGCAGACCAGAGTGGTTAATGAGGTTCAGCACCTGTGGGACATGCATGGCCATGCGTTCCAGTGGGACTTGGTCACTGAGTGTTTAGTGACGAAGCGACAGGAGAACCTATAAAAGCTGTTTTTTTTACTGATTCTGCCAAATGCAACATAGTTCATTGCATGGAACTTGACATTACAGTGACCTAAAACACACTGTGAATGCGCTGTGAATTCTGACAGTAATTGTCTGCAATACAGTCTATAAAGTTGCAAAAACTTTAAAACGGTATATTTTTTCAAACCCTGGGGTCAAAGAAATTCTGTACTTAAATGTGCCATTTAATTTCAAATCTATTACTGTGAAATACAGAGCTCATATTATGCTAATTGTGTCGCTGTCCAGATTTGCAGACCTAACTGGAAGTTAGAAAGAAGCACCCTTTGAAGGTAATGACATTTTTCATAGTAGAAAATGAAAAACTTGCTTTCTTTTTCCTGAGACGTGTTCAAAAGAGCTCACTATTGCTTTCAGGTTCCAGTGTCTCAATACATACCTCATGGCATATGTATAAATTTGCATAAACATTAAAAATTCTTTCTATTAAAAAGATATGTAGCGTTCTTGATAAATGACTGAATGATCCTTGAAGATAAATTTGTGAACAATTAAAAAAGCCTTTACGAGTTGGATCCCTAACTATAATAATAATTGTTATTAATAAATACACATTTTCATCCTTACTGCAATGCCTCCGGATGCATCTCTTTAAATTGTGTTAAACACAGTTGTAGAATTCAACATTTTTCAGCAAGCAGCTCTCAGGAGATGGATGTCCTTGAGTACCCCACAAAGCAACACGTTTACATCAGCCTTACAATTCAGGATAAAGATAAAAAGAAAAGAAAAACAAATGAAAAATAAAAAACAAACATGGTGGATTTCCAACTTCAAGGCTCTGAGAGTGACATCAGGGATCAAATCCAAACACAGCTAAAAAAAATAAATAAATAAATAAGGACCTAGTATAAACTTTAAGGTCATTTTGTTTGTGCTTCCTTTCATTTGTCAGCTTGTGTGTACCTGCAGGTTGCTCCGTGGCCTGGGATTATTTCACACAGGCCTCCGTTCAGGCAGTAGTTTGGCTGCAGGGTGCAAGTGCTCTGACAAGGCAACCCGTCCACTGTGCTGTAGCCTGGATCACACAGACACTCTGCCTCGTTGGTCCAACTGTTTATCACACAGCGTGAAAACTCATTGCAGGCCAGGAACTTGCAGGGGTCTGCCTGGTCAGCTAAAACCAACGGAAACAGGAGAGAGAGGTGAAAGAAATGTAGACAGAGGGCTGAGTCTTCACTAGCATTAATGCAGTCTTTCCATGTTTGCAGATTCAGAGGGGAAATAAGAAGACATGCTGATATGACAAGAGGTGTCTGCTTTCTGTTTCGTGTGCTGTTAATATGGCTCCATGCGATCATGAACTCACAATACACAACACCTTTGTTACAGTCTGTGAACAGACAGCAGATAAGCTGTCAACACGAACCTTGTGATATTGACAAGCATAATTCACTGCATGTGCAGATTAAGGATTTTTGTTCCCTACGCCTTGCCTGCATATTTTATTCACACAACATGGGAATGAACTGTGATCTCGCTTTTGCTTGGAGACACACAAAATTAAAGGTAGTGTGTAAAATCTTGCCACTAGATATCATTAGATTTCACATTGAAATCAGCTGAATTCTGTTTTCTTACGCCTTCCAATTCAAGTGCATAATACTATCTACGGTGGCCCTCTAGGACAAACAACTCTGGACTGTCAGTTAGCTGTTTACCTCAGTTGTCACATTGTTGGACTCAAACATTTAGTGAATAAACTCTCATATGATATGAGATGTAATCAAACTGGGAAAGTGTGATTTTTAGGACAGTTGAGCCTGACATTAGCTAGCGTAACGTTAGCTTATAACCAACTCTTGTTGTTTAGCTAGCTTTATGTCAGATATCTGGAGACAGGAAGGTTGTATTACAAAAGGTAATTGCAAGAATGTCAGAGATAAATAAACAAGTTTATGCATTTTTCATGTGTTTTAGTTCTGACTTAAGTTCAGGAGGTGAGACTTGAGGATGGGAGGGGGACGGTGTGGAAATGAGAAAAGAGTTTGAGCAACAGTGGTGGAGGAGTAACACATAATGAGAAAGAGGATGGAAATACACATGTACAGATGTTAAATGGTCATATATAATTTGACCTCTGTAATGGCCAAAGGTCATGGGAATACATCAGTTTGTCAGAACACATAATTACACACTAATCAGTGCATACTTATTGTTTATTTTCTATTAAATAGAAAGAAGAACCAAATCAGAGCAGTGGACAAGCAAGAACATCTCACCTGGTTCTATTTCCAAGGAGCGACTGTCAATTTCAATATCAAGCCTTTTGGAAGCTGCATTACAGAAGTCTTCAAGCACGCAGTGCACTGCTTCTGTGACATTATAAGGTACGGGCTTGTCCAGTTTCATCCTGCTGTTTACCACAACACTTCCATTCCTGAAGTTAAGAATTTCCAGCTGCTTAAATCCCGTCAAGTTGGACTGCAAATATGGCAAAAGCTGTGGAGAATGAGAGGAAAAGCATATTCATTTCTGAGAAGCTCCTATTTCAGTATTTGATTTAGCAATTCTCTTTCAATGTTTATTTAAAAGGCATTAGTAAAGTTAGTAATCTGTGGGGAAAAAATCCCACAAATGTATTTCTTGGTCCAAGAAGAGAAAGGGACTTCTTCACTTTGATTTTTGGGTGTAATTAAATTATGCCAGACACGTGCCACCCTATGTCAACAAAGAGCTGTTCCCTCCTGAGATTAAGTCCCGGGGGAGGAGAAGTGTTTAATTCTGCCACTATGATACAACAGCTTTTTCTTCTTCTTTTTTAATTTGCTATTCAGGTCACTTTTTACAGTGTTAATGCTATGAATAGTTCATAATTAAATTTTGATGCAAGCATGAAATCCTGGCATCACTGCTCAGGCTGTGTAATTAGATCCAGAATAAAATTAAGGTTATGTTTATAGGCATTAGTATAAGAACACAAATCATGCTAACTCTAGTCGCAAAACAGTCAGAAAACACAGGGACAAAAAATTATACACTTACAACAAAGCTAACTCAAGTCTATCTATAATATATACTGTACTGTTTAGTGAAAGCTTTTATCTAAAGTGCCTTAAAGTAACACAAAGGCAGACAGTAAATGTTTATCAGATCCAGTATCTGTGCATCACTACAGCCTCACTGTGGTAACACTGCCCCACAAACATAAAGCACAGGAGAAGCATAGTCAAGACTGATTTGAGACGTATCATATCCATTTTTTTTTTTAAATAATCTGTTACATGCTAGCTGGGAAGAGGCCTTGCTGCTATTCCTACTTGTTTTTTACAACTTTTTCCTTTTAGCTTTTTTTTTAATGCCATAGCATCTAAATAGAATCTAATCACAATGACACAAAAAGGAAAGAAAAAACTACATACAGAGCATATTTAGTAGTAACTGCAGGGTCATTCCTATGTTGGTTCTCTTCCTAAGATGTTACATTACCTAACTGACCAACCATGTTGTTGAGCTGTCATTAATTAAGGTAATTAAGGAAAAAGAGGTGAGGAACCCAAGCAGCAACTCATTTAAAAATCCTATCAAAAAAATAAAGTCCATGTAGGTCTACAGTTGTTGATTTTATTTCTGTTTGGTTTTCTCCTTCATGGTTTCATTACAGTGGTTACTTTAAGGTTAAGGGGGAAAATAATGTTTGGGGTTTTAATAGAATATTTCACAATGGTAACCATGCGACAAAAAGCCAGGCAGAAAAACCTGATGACAAACTTCTACACTGAGTAATATTTTCTCTAATTAAAAAGCTCTAAAATCTCAACAGCTGGATTGATTGTCTCATAAAAACATTATAGTGATGCAGGAACAATGCTATGTTGTTAGGTTGTTCTCCACATTTACATGATACATAATGGAAACATGACAAAGAAGTATGAGATCTCTCAAGTTCTACATAAATGTGATGAGTTTATTTACTTCAATTTTGGTATTATCAACAACTCAAAGTGCTTTACACTTTAATTAGAAGTCTTGAGCTACAGCCACCCGCATATGCTCCCCGGGCTTATATTGTATGGCACGTAATGGGAAAGGGTCCAGTGTTCCGAGGTTCTTGCTATATGTCAGTATTTGGACAACGCATGAGAACCATAAAAGCATAATCTATAGTTGCTTATAGTGTATAGCACATGTAAAATTTTAAGATTTATATCGGTTAAACTTGTTAAGTTGATGGTAAAAGTGTTAATTTACAAAGAAATGCAATAAGGTAACTCATTGGTCCAAATAGCCAACAAAACTCAACAAGCACAAACACATTGGCTTCACTGGATCTGTGCTGCCTTCTTCTTTTAAAAGGCAGTACACAACACAGCACCTGTCTGGAACTCTATATTTACACAGCCATGTCTTAGCTTTAAGTTAAAGTTAACTTCCCATGCAAACATGTTTAAAATATCCCCGCATAGTCAGACTTTGCAGTCCAGATAAGTGAGAAGCCAATCTTTTGGGACTTTGAACCAATGATTGCAGAGCTGTTTAAGCAGGAAGGAAGTCAACCAGCTCAAGTAATGGGCCTACATCAATGTCCATCGATCTGAACCACTCTCCTTCAAGCCACTCCATGTTCACTACAGATGAGGCAAACATCAAACCACCACAGTGTGGGGGAGAGAGATTACGATGCTTTAGCAGGCCTGGCTGTTGAGAGGGAGATAAGAGGCCTTAAGGAGCTCTGCTCTGATCTGGTTATTTCACTTATCATTGACAAGCAGTTTACTCTCAGCTAGCTCCCTATAGCTAACAGTCTTGCAGAGAAGGAAGGTGTAGCTACTGGAGGGTCCACCATCCAGAACAAATGGGCCACAGCTTGCAATATAAATACACTTTCACACTGTTGTTTGGTCAACCATTTGTCTCAATGCTGAAAATTGTTGAGTTATAATCGCCCACTTTAGATGACCAATCCAGCTATATTGACTTTCATGCAAGGTCAAAGCTTGTTTCTTTACAAGAATTCTCACTAGAGTCTGTACTGAGACTTTAAATTGCCATGTTGTATATATACACTAAACCTTCGCAGGATGGCACAAACTATAATTTCATCAGTCTGACACAATCACATTTGCTTCTCTGAGGTTACACATGTATCTACTGGTTCTTGCTTTGGAAAACCCAATTGAAATATCCCTTCATCTGTGTCAAAAGTCCCAAGAAGTATTTTGCTTCCATAAGTTTTTAATTTTTTTGATTTGCTGTATCAAACTAAGTCCCTCCAACCTCCATATCCAGTTTTATTGGTTGCTTCACAAACCAGTAGGTACAGGAGTAATGGGGGAGTGTGGTAAAAGGTTTGAAGGCACTGTAGGCTAATTGTTCATGTATATTTGAACAAAACAAAGAAAACACTGCATCCATTTAAATGGGCTGCATCATATGCATTATTTGACATTTCTTCATTATTGTTTCAGTGATTTATAACCCCGCCTGGATATACTGGGGCCTGTCTTTATTTTAAAAAGCCCATTTAAAGGAAGACTGAAAAATCCTAATGGGTGCTGACAAAATAATATATTAAGTATAGTAAATACTTACCAGTGCAATCATCTGAAAACGGCTAAATACATTAATTAACAAGGAGAATTGCAGAAACTGGGGTTTGGGCAACCATTAAAGATTGGAGATGGAGTGTTGTTTGTGTTATTGTTTCAGGATTTTTATGCATATTTTTTTAATATATATATTTATATATTTTTTAAATACACATGTTCACATTCCCTATGCCCACTGGCATGACTGCATGCATACAATCCAGTTTGCATTGCTGCTTCTTCTCGATTTGAAGGTATTTACATAACACAGAACGCAGGGCTCTTCTGAGTGAGCCTAAAAATACCTAAGGGCAAGCATCAAAACTAAACAGAGATGTCAAGTGATGCTTTTTTCTTTGATGCTTGTAGCAGATGCAGGTTTAAGGAGACATCGTCCTCATGTACATACATGCCAGCAGCTAATGTACACTTTTTTTTTTTTTTGGGGGGGGGGGGGGGGGGGGGAATAAAATATATGCAGGTCATACACTCAAATATCCAAATAAAATAACATAACATTGTCCAGCTTGTGATTGGCTTTATTTCATTTTCACTTGGCCAATAGTAGTACATCCATACAGTGTGCCTATTTTGACAGGTACCCATTCAGTATAACTGATGCAAAATGCATGCTGATGTCCATATAAACTTTACTGCCATCACACTAAGCAGATGGAAACCACTAATAGCATAATGTGTGTGGTGCTGGAACTGACTAGAATTACCTAAAGCTTCTTACCTCGGGTCACAACCAATGACTAAGGCAGACCAAGGTCCCATGACTCACACTGCCCTGAGCTAGGTTGCTTTCTAACATATACAAAATTCACAAAGCTATGTGACATCTCTGCTATATTTTCTTGGCCCACTTAATTACTATTTACTCCGCCACTCTCTGGGTTAATCTTTAAGGCCCCAAACAAGCAAAAATCACACATACCAATAAATAAATGACAATGCAAAAATAAATGTCAGAGATTGCGGTGAATAGCTAACTGCAGGACACTTTCACTGCATACTGCATTTCCCAGTTTAAAAGATAAAACCTGAAGAAGTATACACTTTACACGTAAATTTAAACTCACAGGCTCGCAAATAATAACAAAGCAATGTCAGCTAGTAGCACATTTGCAGTACTTCCCACAAAGCTCGTAAGCACGGATAACTACATAGATGTTTTGCTTTCTGTGTTGTACTTTAAAGAAATAGGAGCACAGATTTATATGACTCTCTCTGATTTAGCTAACTTAGCACAAAAATGTAGGATCCTTAAAGTTTGCAGGCAACCTTTAAGAGCTGAAATGTGGGGAAACAACTAGCTAGACTGATTTTATGAGCGGTGATGTGATGCTCTGTTACTTGGTTGGGGGCAGTGACCACAGTGGCTAATGGGATATGTTATGCTAAGCTAGCCTGACACAGATTGAGCAATGAAGAAAATCATTACTGTTTTTTATAGAGAAACTTTTGAGAAACCCATGGCCACCCCTCTGTTTGCAGAAACCAGGGGTATGCTGACAATGAGTCAAAGAGAGTCTAGACTTCAGAGTTGTACCAGGAAGCCAGATTAATAGGTAAGATAAGTAAGCTGAGGCCATGCAACAGGAGTTTTTTGTGTCACAATGGTGACTGTCTTTTAGCTTGGCAACATCACCATGGTCAATTATGCTGAACACATAACCTAGACATGAGAAGGTTATTTCTTTTTAACATGATATGCCCCATGACCGGTATCAATTCTCAACTAGATAGAAAATGTTCTATCGGAAAACCTGTTGAGCCGTCTGCATGGCGGCACAAAATTTCTCATGCCTGGTTTTGAATTTTACATATTCTACATTTAAAATTTGGGATTTGATGATTCATTAAGCAAAGCACTAGCAAAAAAAATGATCAAATTTGCTTCATACTATATCTTGCTGTAAAAGCAAAACTGCAGTCAAACATTAAGGCAAAACACACAAAGTCAAACCCCCTAAACAGAATCAGACTTACAGATAAAAACTTTGCATTATAGCAGGCTAGCAGGAGAGTCTATAATTTACTACAAGGTTGAAAGTAAAGCTTAGGTTTAAAGCTGAATAATTGAGAACTGTTAGAAATGTTAAGAGATGTCGTGATTTTTTAGTTACTGCATTTGGAAAAGGTTAGTTAACTTTCTCTGAGGCATTAGAAATATATTGCAGTTCCAATATGGAAAAAAATACCGGTATGGAGGCTAAAGTCGTCTGTCTCCCAGGCCCAGATTTACTGGAAGCTCCAGGGTTTGGCGAATTTCTGGACCCAGAATGTTGTGTCTGAGTGAAACAGAATCATTTTACCACCTTGGCGATTGTTTAAAGCTTTACCTCACTTTACAAAAATAATGAAAACAACATTTAATAATGAAAAATATAACTTTTTATAATTCATTACAATAACTTTTTGGGATTAAAAGCTGCTTTGAGGATAAGGCTTATTGCACTGTGCTTCCTCACTAATATAGAACAACAAAACACAGAATAAGAAATTCCCAAACCCCATTCCCAAAAAGTTGGAACAACAACCCTTTTAAGGTGTTTTGTATAAAAAGTAAACACATTTTTTAAAAACAAATCCTGATTTAAACATTGGATATTTCTCTTTGTGTAGGGTTTAATCGATTGGCAAATTATTCAGTTGTGCGTTTATTAACACAAAGTGACTCTCAGTGTTTTTGGAAACATGGTTGCACTTTCTGAAACTAAGAGTTTTCATCTCTGGGCTACAAAAGCAAGTATGAGAATGAAACATGGAGAAGCACGATATCAAGCACAAATGCTTGTGTACCTACCAGTTCAAGAAATGTATTCTCCAGTGTCTTATACTCAGGAGAGCTCTTGTTGAACAGGTCATCAGAAAACATCATGTTAGTGACTCTCAAGCTAAAGAAAACCACTAACTCTTTGCTCTTATCCACTGCTGTCATCAGAGGTGTGCTGGCTTGTCTAATGATTGGGGCAGCAGTGGACTCATATGGGCGTTCTTCAGACTCTGAGGCGACTCCACTACCACTTTCCACTTCATGGGGCTTGGACACCAACTCTGTACCATTCTGACTCTGTCCTCCTTTCTTTTTACTGTTTGAACTCTCAGCAATAAGGTCCACTGAGACCGGGGCTACTCCACTGTGCCCTCCACTTGACTCATTGGCATCCTCAGGGGCTTTGCTGCTGTCCACAGGGGATGGCGAAGACTTCACATCTGTTTCTGGTTCAATGCCTTGGACTTTGCCCTCAAGTGATGATGGTGTGGAAACTGGCGCTGCTGTTTCTGTGATAGACATCTCCAAAATTGCGATAGGGTAAGTAGGCAGTGACAGGTCAGTCAAAACCTCAGCATCAGTCACAACTTTCTTAGGCTGGATGTTTGGAGTTGTTACAGAAAGGTCCTCATCCTTTTGATCTGGATGCTCATTCCCCCCATTAGCTTGTCTGGGTTCTTGAACGTAAAACACAGCAGGAAAAGGAAGAAGATATTTTGCATTTAAATATACTTGTACACTTATTGTTATGTATGACCATAAATACAATACAGGCAGAGCCAGGATGATACAAGGAGTGATCAGCATGAGCAATCATAGAACTTGAGTTACATTAGTAACTATAATTTTCTAGGAGAGCTTTTATGTGGAACCATTCATCTACAGCAGTTATTCCCATGTGGATATCTTATCATCTTAGATATCTTATACAAAAAACACTTTAGCAACAGTGCTTATATTTTTTTTTATTTTGAGCATCTGAAGTTTACCCCAAAAAGCATATTATGTATAATTTTTTGTGGTGTACTTCCACATAAATTTGTTGCATGGAAGACAAAAATAACTAGCTGTCTAGCTGCACCACTTGCAGGCGACTTATGAATCATAGGATGTTGTTTGAGCCAGATCTTGTTATCTCCCTGCTTTGATCATTTGACTGTATGTCTGAGGCCATGCCAGTCACATTTATTTAATACCCTGATCTGCTGCTGTTGCTGTTAGCCAAGTCACTTCAGTCATTTTAATATTCACTCCATGTTCCCTTTCATTAAACCGTAGTTACTTACAGCTCTCTCTTTTCTTTTATTGTTGTTTCTTCGTATAATTATTATATTTATTTCATCTTTTAGAACAAGAGTAAAGAAACAGTTATCCTTGCTTAGCCTAACTGTAAGTAGAGAGACTATAATGCCAAAATCTCACCACATTTCTCCACTCATGTGAAAAAGAAAGTTTGCACATCACTCTTACACTCTTACATCTTCCATAGGAATTAGGCTGTAAGTAGCAGCCAGGTGCTGATAATCAAATGCACTTTGTTAGTTGTTCATCAGCAACTTTCACAACCTCTGTAGACCAGATGTTTGCTGGTCTGGTGCATTCAGGTGTGTTTTCAGATAATGCCAAGGAGGAAAGACATTAACAATGATCTTAGAAAAGCAAAAGTTGCTGCCCATTAATATGGGAAGTGTCGTAAGGTAATCTTCAAACAATTTGAAATTCACTATTCTAAAGCGAAAAAGATTATTCCCGAGTAGAAAATATTCAAAAGAGCTGCTGGCAAATTAATCCCAAAATCAGAGCATGCAATGCTCAGTGAAATTGCAAAACAACCCTAAAAACTGTCTTTCAGACTCCACAGGCCTCAATTAGCATGTTAAATATTAAAATACATGAAAGCGCAATTAGAAAAAGACTGAACAGATACGGATCCTTAGGAAGGGTTATGAAGAGCTTTGGAAAGATGCATCTGAACAAATCACATTATTGTGAAATAATATCAACTATGATTTTATTTACCAAAATAATCTGGAATCAAATCTGAGGCCATCTGTCTAACATCCAACGTTTGGCTGAAACTGTGTCATGCAACAGGAAAATGTTCTGAAGCACAGCAGCAAATCTACAACACTGTGTCTCCAATGAAAAGAATACAAATTTTACAGTGGCTCAAGGTCCACAACTTAACCTGACTGCATTGCTGTGGCAGGGTTTTAAACATCAGTGAACTTAAGTGGCATTGTAAGTTTTCCTACTCATTCCACTATAAATAAAAATACAGCACATGTGCCGTGCATCATTTTATATACACATTTCTCTCAATGCCCGAGGACATGATATATTGAGTCTCTATGGAAACTCGTCTGGAATTTAAAAATCAAGTTGTTGCTGGTTTAAGTTGGCCTGCACAGCATGAGAATGTAATGACTTGACCACCGGCAGGTTGTTACTTAGTAATGGGTTCTAATATAATGTATCCTCTCAGCATGAAAAATCTCCATGTGCACAACTGAACCACCACATCTAATTGTACTGACATTCCTATTTCCTCTGTAGTAAGAATGTTCTGTACAAACAACTGGGAACAACTTTGTCATATATTACTATCTGTATTCTTGTTTAACAGCCTTTTTCTGTTAATTTTGAAAATTTACTGTAAGCTCCTTTTGCCTACTTTTCTTGCCTGGGTGTCTTTTGTTTTTCGATCCTCACTAATGTTGTTTGTATCTGAGCTGCCCAGCCCTTAACAGCAGGTCATCCTTCAACAGCTTTACCACCATTAAGAGAAACAGGATATAGAAAGCCATTAATGAAGGCCACGTTGTTGAGTTGTTCTGAGGTTCTTCCTGTTATTTATCAATACCTCTTAATGGAATCCCCACTACACAGACTGGTGGGTTAATCAATAGAGCTTTCACTTCTTGAAACATCCCGCTTTATAAACATTTAACCTGAGAAAGCCTTACCTTTTGTCACCTCCTCCTCTGATTCACCCTCACCTCCTTCTTCATGTTCAGCTGATGGTATTTCCTCCACCTCTGTCTCTGCTTCCTCCACCTGCTCTGTGAGAGTCTCCACTTTTGCTCCTTGTGTAACGGCCTCCTCTGCAGCATCGTTTGTGGACTCCTCTTCTACAGCTGCCAATAAAGAATTTTCCACTGTGAAGGCAGAAGTGACTTCTGGGAGGATGTTGGGGATGAAAGGCACAAACGTGTGTGTTTCTGGTTTGACAGTAGAAGCTTCTAATGCGGTTTCAATCACTCCCAAGGTGGGGAAGAAACTTTGGGTGAGAGCGTTGTCCTCTGTTGGTGCCTCTGTGGTGTCATCCTCGGATATTACAGTCTCAACAGGATTCAAGTTGAGCTCAGCAACTGGATAAACTGTGGTTACTGAGAAGGAAGTGTTAAAATACTTCAATGTTGAACACAAACTTAATATCTAATTCAGGTAAACGTGTGATATTTTGCTTACCAGCCTCAAAGCTTAGTGTCTGTATGTCCAGTGGTAGTGATGTCTCCTGCTTTAATGCTTTTACAATGATGTGCTTTAGTTTAGGAGCATTTATGTCTTCCCCTGTGCTTGTGACATAACCCTCAGGTTCCTCATTCAGCTCTGTTTCTCCATTAAAGACCACAGCATACCGTACAGACACATCCTCCAGTCTGAGCAACAAGACAAATCATGTCAGAAAGCCTCACAACACACAGACTCCAGTGGTAATAGTTGTCTGTGAAGGTTCTCAGTCATCCAGGTCATCGTAGTCAAAGGAGCTTGCAAAGAAAAGCGTCTGGACTTCTTTAAGTTGCTTGAAGATGTTTCACCTCTCATCCGAGAAGCTTTTTCAGTTCTGAAACTGCTTCTTCAGTTCTGAAACTGAACTGAAGAAGCTTCTCGCAACTTAAAGAAGTCCAGACACTTTTCTTTGCAAGCTCCTTTGACAGTGGTAATAGTTGTTCACTCAGGCAGAAATTTCAGAGTCATAAGCCAAAAGATAAGATGAAACAGAGAAGGAATAGCTTCTCTCGAGACATAAGCAATGAAATGTTTCAATAAATTCTATTTTAAGGGAAAACTAAAGAAGGATGTGTTTTTACCGTAATCAATGTTTCCATTTCTATGTTCTTTTTTTTTCTTTTTTTACAATAAACCTAATTAATCCTCTTTTAACTCACCGAAATCCCAGAACACGTATCTCTTTGAATCCTGGAACTTTTTCAAACACATGAAGCATCTGCAGAAAAAATGAAAAGAGCATTAAAATAATTAAAACAAATGTGAAAGAAATCCTAGAATTTTCTGTTGTTACTGTTAAAAAAAAATTAGACGTTATGGAGTGCATAATATTGCAATCATGAGGCCTATATGGAAGTTTTGTAATGCCCACAGTGAACTTAAGTCAGCATTAATGCAATTTTCTCAATTCACCAGATTTAACATTATTCCAAGATCTTAGGCCCTGAAAGCTACATGAACTAGGTAAACAGCTCCCTGACACTACACTTACTAGAAAATCTGTCCACACTCTTTGCAGCCCCATGCAGAAAAATGCATATTTAGAATGATGCAAAACACATCTGCAGCATTTTTATTTAATGGAATGGGACTTTCATACACTCATACAGCTTCAAACTGTTGCTACAGGATCACCTCATGACTCAGTAGCTGCAATAACAACCTTTAGCAGTAATGACTTGAAGTAATCATTCTCTTAATGACTTTATCAGTCTCTCATATTGTTATGGAGGAATTTTGACTCACTCTTCTTTACAGTGTTGCTTCAGTTCATTGGTGTTTGTGGGCATTCGTAGATCCTCAGCTCTCTTAAATTGTATTGAGATCTGGACTTCGATGAGGCCATTACAACACCTTGATTCTTTTCTTTTTCAGTCATTCTGTTGATGTTTTGCTGCTGTGCTTAGAATCACTCTCCTGTTGCATGACCCAATTTTAGCCAAGCTTTAGCTTTTGGAGAGATAACCTCACATTTAACATTAGAATATGTTTGTTTCTCATCGAACGTGATGCTGCAGATTGGGATAAATATATCTCCACATATCTCATGGAGATGAAGCTTTTGGTGTTTTTTTGCTTTGTTTTTTGCAATTTCCATGAGCAAAAAAATATTGTACAGTGTTAACACACACCTGAATGTTTCAGATGTGCAATCTGTTAGCTGCTACTTACAATCGTAATTCCTGTAGAAGCCGTAAGAGTGTCTTTCGTTTTTCACAGACTTGCCCAAATAAAACGTTATTTTTTCGCTGACTGTTACACCTATTTCTTTAACGAAATTCTGCGTTAGTGGCTGTTTGAACTGTGGCCTTATTAGTCAGAGATAATTAGAACTTACTATTCCAGGCTCACGCTCTTAAGTCCTGCAGTTACCCTTAAAGCTGTTAAATCAATCAGGGTGTGTGTTAGACCTAACACTGCAATGTAATACAAGCTGGCAATCACGACTACCTTGTTACATAACACCGCCATTTAGAAGGGCTTTTGTTTTTAATGACAGAATAAGACGATCACAGGAGTAAGATACAGAGGGGGACTTGATGCTTAAACTCACCCTTTGTTTGAGGTCTCGGGCGATGTCATTGTACTGTGCAGTCTCGGGGTTACTGAGCAGTTCGCTGTATGTCGGATCCACGATGGTGATCCTGAACTCAACAATATACTCTTCATAGTTTTCTTTCATCATGCTGGGGTTTATGTCTTTAACCTAGCAAACCAAAATCCACATTTTTACTACTAATTAAAAAACTGAAACTTGACAATGAGTTAATGTTCTAACTGTTATAGTTGACCTACCACATCAGCCTCAGTTGGAAGGAGAATCACAGGCGGAGTCCAGGTGCCTGACGCAATAAAGCAACATATAAGTTAAATCATGATATCTTTATGAATGTTTTATGACGCCCAAAACGACACAACTACTCGCCAACCAGTCGGGAAATGCATATTTTTCCCTAGCGACTGTTGGTTGCCAATGGATTGCCAACCAATCTCTCGGCGTGTGGTTGTGGCTTAAGTCAAGTCTGTTTTGCTTCAACTTTAATGGTGTTTATCTGTCAAACTCACATTCAGTTCCCGGCTCTGCAGTCCCAGATTCAATTCTGAAAATGGAAGAAAAATACTATTTAAAAAGCTTCAGGGATCTTCACCTTCACCATTTTTAAAAAAAAAATCTGCAACATTCTTCTGTTTGTAATTGAGTGTAAAAATATTTGCTGTTGCAAAAACAAGATATATTAAAAAACTGTCAGTCTTTTGGCAATTACTAGGCACTTTACACAGTTACAGAAAAGAAAAGCCTTTCCTTTCTGGAGTGTAGCTGATTCTTAAAAAAATGACTCCACGCACAGAAAACACTTTCACATTTCAGAGGGAAGTTTACCTACCCTTCATTTTCCTCAGCTACTCTCTGGAAATTAAAAACAAACACACACACAAAATGATATCAGCTATTACATTACTATTACATCAAGCAAGCACAGAGTACAAATGTACTGTTATGGAAAGTGGACTTCCACACTCACTCTGGCGACCATGTCCAGGTGCTCCTGAGAGCTGCTGAAATTGTGAGCCAAGTCGTCCATGCAGAGGTTTTCATGCTGGCAGGTGTAAACCCAGGCCCTGTACTCTTCTGAGTTTGGCACTCTGTCCAAGAAGATCCGAAAAGCTTCCCAAATTGCTTCCTGACAAACTGAAGATAAATCACAATTTTTTAAAGTACTACCAAAAAAGACACCATTTAATCTGATTTAAATCAAAATGACAGAAAAAATAAATAGACAGGAGGTGAATTCCTGCTAGAAAACAATTACAATATCGAGGCTAAAGAGGCTTGTTGAGATTAGTCCTGCCATCGGTTAGTATACAGAGCTAGTCATGATTTACAGGTTACAGTTGGCTTATTATGACCTTTGGGAAGGAATTTCAATGGAGCTTTACATATGAGTACACATACAACAGTACCTTATAGATGTATTCAATCACAAAACAGATTTAATGTGAAATAATAGAGACCGCAACAAACAGTATTATAGCTGTTGTTTCATTATTGTCAAAGTGTATATTCAAAAGTCATTCTGTGTCTGTGACATTTCTGCAAATATTAAAATTATAAACAGAAAGCTGTCCCGAAGCGACATTATTTTTTATCTGCATCTGCGGCTGAAACAAGCACCATATTGTTCAATAACTTGATGCCTATGGGAAATTTGTTCTCTTATAAAATCATTTCTGTAATGATTTGAGCATCTCCCATACAACAAATTAATCTGCCTCATTTTAAAATCATACGCCACTGCAGCTGTTTTGGGACACTTAAATAACCAATTGCAATGACAAAGGTGGCAATTTTAGCTTATTAAATCACTGATAACCCATCTTTCTTAGACAAGGGATTTTTGCAGTGTAGCTAGACTCTAAAGATTTTTTTTAAAATATCAAAATCATACCATGGATAAGGGAGTATTCAGTGAGATTCGTTAAGATTTAGAGACATAGCACCATTAAATCTATTGTGGCAATGTGGTCTGCGACCAAAGCAATGACGGAACTTAGAACAAACTCTTTTGCAAATAAAAAAAACAATTTGATGTGATTGAAGTGCAGACTTTCAGCTTTAAAATAAGGGGAGAGGCTCCAAGGTAAATTGGCCTGATACGGCCTGTTTTCTTGTTGTTCTATAACAAATAGACACTGAAAAATCATTAGTTTATTTCAAGCATTGAACTTGTATTTGTTAGATGTTCACTGGAACTCTAAATATGAGGTCCAAAGAGTGTCGATGCAAGTGAAGGGGCCCTCATTACAACGAGAAAACAAAATAAACTCTTCAGAGAGATTGCAAAAACTTTACCAGTGGTTCAGTCAACAATCTGTTACATTGCTGTTTTTCTTTTTGTGTCTTCCCCCTGTCTCACCATCTCTTCTCCCATCTATTTTTCTTTCTCTCTTTCTTTCATTCTTTCTCCCTGTCCTATCCCCCAGTTATGTCTGTCCCGTCTGTAACAATCGAAAATCAAATCAAATAAATACATAATTATAATAAAGGTCAATCAAATGGACCAATATGGCAAGGCAAAGTCAATCTGCTTGGCATCTTTCTTGGCCTTCAGACAACAATTCTGATGGCTAAAAAAATCTGCTACATTCTTAAAAAGACTGAATTCACTGGCCTGCTCTGGACACAGAAGAAAGCTAAAGTAGATGATATCAAAGTCTTCTCTTGGTTAAGAAAAACTATTTCACAACATCTAACTAAGTCAAGAAACTCTCAACAAGACTGTCAAAATCAACAGTCAAGAGACTCCTTCATGAATACAGAGGATTTATAACAAGGTGCAAACCACTGGTTACACTCAAGAACAGGAAAGCCAGATTAGCCTTTCATAGTCCTGGAAAAAAAACTCTTTAGACAGACTAAATATAAATATACTTCATCAACTATCTGTCAGAGATGGTGGCACAGGCATCTACAGCTTCCAGTGGAACCAGGTCACTAACATTTATTGATGATGTGAATCCTTGTAGAAGTATCAGGTGAATGTGTGGGACTATGTTTAAAATTGAGGTAATTTGCTTTTGTTAAAACATGTCAGTCACATATTGATTGCTCTAAAATCCACTGGTTTAAAATCCTATGGACCTAGCTGACTAAACCTTGTCTTTACAAAATGTTTTGATTGGATAAAACATCCAATTTGGTAGCTGTTCATTCAACTGCTAGGACATCTCTGTTTGCCCCTTATTCTAATAGACTAAATATTTCAGGACAGGCTTGTTATACTAATACACTCTGCTGTGATTAGACACATAGTAAATGTTTAAAGACTCCTTGTACAGTACAAGCTTACACTACAGTCTAACACTGCTCATTTCATCTCACCTCTGAGTTTGTAATAGGCCCGGTGGCTGCCGATGACTGCTTTCACACTCTCCTGGGGACACACTTTGACACCCGTAGTGAAGATCGTTGACCTCTTTCCCCGATGTCCACCCTGCTCTGCTCTGACATTGGTTGCATGTGGGATTGGCCTGGAAGCTTCCAGAAAGTGTCGGTACTTTACATCCCTGAGTCCAGAAAAACTGTGGTCGTGAAGGTCTGCAAGAGTCACAAAGAAGAAGTTATTAAGTCAGGCAGAATGTTTTTACTCGCAACATGAATAATCAAACACTTCATGATAAGTGGATGTAATTCTGTTGACTGTCAGGTTGGTGTGAGATTTCTCCCGCAGCAGTACAAGTGTTTGTGTGGATGGCTGGGATAATTAACAACTGATGGGTGACAAAACAAAGGTAAAATTGCACTCCATGTACTAAATGCTCCAAAGTGAGTCACATATTGTGCATAAATTAGGCTGAATGGTTTGCATTAAACAGCAACGTGTTTCTTTGTTATTAGCATTTTTAACAGGTTCATTATTTCTTGCTGATGGGAATCCAACTAATCTGACATAAGCGTATATTTGTTTTTTGAATTAGCCATCAATTTCCTGTTTAATATCACAATAAATTACAGACCTTGCTAAACAGGTTTATCAGTCTTCACTAGTGTTACAGGATAAAATTTAAATATTTTCTGCTTCTAAAAAGTGAAGTCAAAGCACAAATGCCTTCAACAGACTTCTGGTTCCATAGAAGTCGTGACCTCAGTGCTCAGGTCATATTGAATTGAACATTAGGCTCATCTTGTAAATTATGATCATTTATCAATTATCAGTTTTATTCAATTATCATCATCATGTGATCAAGAGTCAGATAAGTGGATTATTCAGGATATGTTCAGTGACTAACAGCTTGTCCATCACATGTCAGTAGCCAATGAGTATGCAGCTTCACAGACGCAGCAGCAATGGCAAAAACGCTGAGGCTTGATGATGGGACTTCACAAACCAATTGATGATATCCTGGTGGCTCTATTTTTTATACCGTCTATGTTGATAATGCTCCAGCTTAAATCATCTCACCCAAATATCGTCTCATCCAGGTTTAAAAAATTAAAAATAAGACCGAGACAGCCAAAATATATTTCACATGAAAAATTCCACATTTTAAAAGGTGGCTCACAAAAAAATCCATCCAGATTTAAGGAAACGCAATCCTGAAATGTTCTCATGCCCTTTCAAATAACCCTTATTAATCTTGTCATATCAGAAAATGGGCAGCCAGCACTCACTATCACCAGAGAGAATTTAATTTGACAGGTATTTTATCCAGCAAGGTGCCATCTGGTATGTTAACTGCTGCTTGCTTTACCGCTGCTTTTAAAGAGCATTTGTAGTGAAAAGGAAATCACACATAGAGTACATGTATTTTAGGACTTTCTAATCCAAAGACAGCCTCTGTGTGTGATTTAATTATTTTTTAAAGGCGCAAAGACTGATTCAGGCTTGTAAGTTTACTTCAATATGAAGACATCCAGAGACTAAATCTTAGAGGTGCTTGTTTGTGACTGGAAAAATGCAGAGACATATGGAGAAAGTCTTTCGAAGTTGAATTGACCTTGTGCAGCTTAACCCACGTTACGTCACTGAGACTGGTGAGTGGCCAAAAGAGTAAGCGATGAGATCGTGCTGGGCCATGTCCAAGTATGAATGAGCAGAAATGCGTGCGTGTGGATTACTGTCGAATAAGGGTGTGCATGTATAGCAAACCTTAAAGAGATTAAATTTAGCTACAGTGGTTAGAAAAGAACAATTCTGCAAATGAAGGCATTGAAGAAATGACACAGATTCCCCTGTTTCCATGAATTATACCACTGAGATGCTGCACAGAGGATGAGAGCTGCTCTAATTTTCTGATCAGTTTAATTAAATAATCTTTACGAGCTTCAGTGACACTGGTGAATTACAGGAAGGTAATTGTGCGCCATTACAAAAGCTAGTGTGCCAGTCAGTCTCTCCAACACAGTTACCGCATTGAATAAAGCTATTTTAGAAGAAAGCAATCATTGTCGTGCCAGGTGGCAAACCTTTGAGGACTTCTTAAGAGAATAAGCTGGGATTTATGAGCCCCAAAACTGTCTGGAGGTCATTGAACCCAAACAGAAAACTGTGCCTTTTCAGGATTAGGATAGAGAATGAAGAATACGGACAAATAGAAATAGGGATTGTGTAATTACTGTTGCAATTGTATTCGACTCAGAGCTTTTAGCTGAAGCTGGTATATTTCTGGGGAGATACAGAGAGTGGGCTATCTCAGTACTTAAATTTTGCATATCTATAAAAGCAAACGGAGCTGTTTTGCATGTTGCACCAGTGCATTGTGAATCACAAACATTGTCATACGTGACAGTTTCAAGAAGTGAGTTTAAACATTTGCAGTGAGTGGACAGTGTACTTGAATTACTGTTATTGTGCAATATTATAAATGATTTTTATTGCAAAGCTGTTACATTGATAGAATATGTGTTGCAATCAAGCAGCTTTGTCCACCATATTAATTTATGTTAACTTCATTTAATTAATACCTTGGAATTTACATAAAAGATGGATGCAGTGTCACTATCTGCATCTTAGTTCTGCCACCTTATAAAAATACGTTTCTACTGTCTCATCAATTCCTCACTTATCATGTCTTCCTTGAAATAACTCAGACAGTGACAGACCAATGCTTCAGTTGAAGGTGGAAATCCAGGTGACATCACTGTGGTTGTGTCCATCTTTTATAACATAGTCAAAGTCCTAGTTTCAGTCTCATAACCTTTTTGGAAGTCATACAGTAGGTTGGTGGCGATTGTTTCCATAGGGTCTCCTATTTAGGTTTTGCACACATGTGACCGCTAATCAGGTGGCATTAACTTGACCACCGTTTGGGACATGTGACAATCACTGTAGGGTCGAGTGAATAAGGTGCACCACACACAGGCCTAGGGACCAGTCCACAACCATCAGTCATGAGGGGAAAATGAGTAATCACTGACTGGTCGCTGGAAGGTCACTGTTCCAGCCACACAGATGTAGAGACCAATCGGTGACTGGCTGGCAACAATCAGTCTATAGGGAAAAATTTCCAAAACCAGCTGATATAAACCTCCTTGTGACTGGTCACTAGCTTATTGCTGCGGTCGCAGTTTGAGTGTAAGCGACAGACATTGCAAACACTGTCTGGGTGGTCTTTGGGCTGCAGTAAGAAGTGCAACAGAAACCAGAAAAGGTGATGCTTTGGTTTCTTGTATATTGCCACAAATGACTGTATCTTCATCTGCAAATTCTTGCTAACAACTAGCCTTCAAAGTAAAAGTTGTGGCTTAGTGCTATAGCCAACATGTTTCAAAGCCATTTTTACTTTTAAGGCTAGTTGTTACAGAGCATGAAAGAGCAACTACACAAAACCGTACCAGTCTTCTAGCAACTAAAGCAACCACTATGAGTGTTTTGATGCTGCACCTTCTTTGGAACCCATTTCTTCCGGTGAGTGTCAGAAACCTCCAAGAACACATTTCCCCAGTAAGAAGTGGTTGTATCGTGTGCAATATGCTAAACAGCACTTGAGCACTGTGCACATGACATCACATGAGAAACTTCATTATGCTTTTGATGTTATTTCTATGTAAAAACTTGGAAGTTATAAAGAAGCCTTATTTAGACAGATGTTCATTACTTTGCATTTCTCAATATGTTGCATGTGTAACTCCACTACATAAATAAAACCCTTTGAAATGAGCAGTACTCTTTAATCCAAATGTAGCATAAGACCAAGAAAATGCAATGAATGCTTAGCATTATAACCTGTAGAGGAACGTAGCCTCCAGTTTAAAGACTGTCAGGCAGACTGATTGACCAAAATAGTTTCCAAACATTTCAGCAAGTTAAGCTGCCAAATCATTTTTTTTCCTAAGATTCATAGCATAACATTTGAATTGGTTTTGCTTGAAGCCTCATTTGCACATGCACAGACACGAGGGCCTAGGCAAAAGGAGGGAGTGTTGGCACGGGCCTTAATGCCCAGTGCATCCGCAAAAAGGCCCCACAGCAGAATTACAAGCCAGAAAAGATTAGCGTCCTGCGACACTGGGAACAGAATGGCTTTTGTTTCCTTCAGGATAATGAGCTCACCCGGGCACATCACACTGAACAAGACAACCAGTGCCGATGAAAATGTTATCCCTGTTGAAATTTCGCTATCTTTCTCAGTGAACACCTATTAGATGTCACGACCAGTTTAATTCACACTGAATATTCATGACCTTAAGAGTGGTTCGCTATCTGCTTGACATTTGCTTGACATCTAAAAATCAAAGATCTTGGGTGAACTGGCATTTTGTAGCCTGCCGGGAGATTAATTTAGGTAACAGAGTCTCATGCACATAAAACAGAAATACCCTGTTGCTCCTCTAAATTTCACCACTAAATTTGCTAAACAAACAAACAAACAAACAAACTTGCAGGTAGATCTTTGCATTAAAAGATAATTTGTCACTGGCCAAACTTAAAGGAATGCGAACAGTCACTTTTATTTTCTAAATTTTAGTAAGCTATCAATCAGATGCATCTTAAAGAAAGTTTCTTCATTCTACAAGATGATTCTTACCTTTGATTTGACTTGCTTGGAGGGTAAACAGACACAAAGTTAAGAATAGTCCCGACTTCAAAAGCATGATGGGCTAAAGTGTAAAGTTATCATTTGTAAAGTGACTGTGGCAAAAAGCAATAAAATCCAGAATCTCCTTATCTCGAGTCCTTTAGCAGAATGTATAAAAGTCTCCTCATCGGTGCGTAGGTGTTCTTGGCAGGCACCAAAACTCAGCTTCTGCAATCGTTAGTTCCTGGATGCTGTGGGATCCCAGTACACTGCAGAGGTGATTGCATGAATGGACGAGCAGTGGGAGCAAGGGAGGAAGGAGAGGCAAAGGAAGAGAATCTGGGAATAGATGATATTTTGGCTCAGGAGTTTCCTTCCATGCTGTCAGTGTAACAACAATGACAAGGTTAAAAAAGCAGGCTCTGCTTTGAGCGTAATCTCTTTACCTTCTTCTTGATGCTTGTAATCCTCGAGGGGGCCACGTGGTTCCCTGGCCTCATCCTGTTAGTCACCTTCTGGACCCTCGTCTGTCAGCTGAACAAAAGTGGGGATCTGCCAACCAGCCGAGACCAGATAACTACTGCCCGCAATTGCTAGGGCTTGATCACTCACGACCAGCCTCTTTGTGTTTTTGTCTGCCTCTATGTGCAACTGTAAAGCTGCCCAACTCTTCTTCGTCCTATAGATGTCAATAGAGGTCAGCAGTTTGTTTCTGTCCTACACACCAAGCTACCAGACAAACAATGTGCTTTGATGTTGTTCTCGCTGCACAGGCATGTTGAGCCTCTAAGACTCTTTCCTCTAGGTCCTGAAGAAGAACATTACTAACCTCTCTTCCCATTACCAGTTCGGTAATTTACTTGAGAGCATTTTCCTATGGTGTGTTTTTGTTCTTTGGTTGTTATCTGTGACTAGTTCTTCTTGCGTCCAATCCCATCATGCTGTGACACTAACAGCTATGAAATAAGCAGCATCCTTGACATGTGATGACTGCACTGAAGTGAGTAGGCTTTCCTGGTTTGGTGTGCCAGGGTGGAAAGGCTCTGTGTTGTTAGTCTCCACCCCCACCCACATATTTTAGTGAATAGGATTAACTGCTGTTGTTGGCTGTTAGAATTTTTTTCTTTCCTTCTTTCTTTTGCAATATATAAGCCTGTTCATTATATTCATAATCCATCCAGGCACTTTTTGTACATACTAATCTGAACAATGACTTTTTCTGAACCTTTCAAAACAAAAGTAATCATTTATTTTTGCTTGTTCTAGGCAAAAATAGAACGTAGACCCTAGCCATAGCTTTGTGTCTAAAAACAATTTTACATCCATCAGACGTGATAGAGATGTTTCCAAAAACCTGTCGAACAAGAATCCAGTTTGTAGCCCGACTCCTTCCCCATCATTTTTTCCCAGCTACTGTCACTACACGTGGCTATCTGTGAAATGATTGCGGTCAAACCAACCACCAACAACAGCTTGGTGAGAGAGCAGTCACGGGCTTTGAAGAGCTATTAACAGGCAGGGCATCAATGTAAGATAAGATAAGATAAAACTTTATTAATCCCTCGGGTGAGTTACAGAATATTATATATATATATATATATATATATATATATATATATATACACATATATAAATACAAAGACATATATATAGATAAAATATACAGAGGGGATAAATAGAATAAATAGGAATAAAAATAAAAATAAAAATACAAGTGAATTGCACATTTCAAGTCTATTGCACCACTGATTATTAACAAAAAGTATTGCACAAAAGGTATTGCACAGTGAAGTGAAGAGGCACTACAGCTTAGTTGTTCCCCCCTCCTTTGTCCTCCTGTTTCCCCTCCCTCTCCCCTCCAGTGAGGAGTTAAACAGTCTGATGGCGTGTGGGACAAAGGAGTTTTTAAGTCTGTTGGTTCTTGTCTTTGGGAGAAGCAACCTGTCACTGAACAGACTCTTCTGGTTGTTTATGGCCGTGTGCAGAGGATGCCCAGCATTGTCCATAATGTCCAGCAGTTTCTTTAGTGTCCTTTTCTCTGCCACTGTCACCAGAGTGTCCAGCTTCATGCCGACCACAGAGCCAGCCTTCCTGATTAGTTTTTCCAGCCTGTGAATGCAATAGAAGGTAGAAGATCAAATGTCTTGATCTTCTTTTTCTGTAAGACTCTATTTCAAAAAGGTAAATAAAAGAGAAATTGTGTTGTTAAATCTGACTGTTCCAGGATGTCTCTCCAGTTTGTGACGCTGACCTGAATCTTTCATGATAACACAAAAGGTAAAGTCAGAGATTCAAGGTTCAAGGTGACGATTAAGAAGAATTGTTTTTAACATCTGAGATGAGATTAGAATAAACTGAAAATAAAGCAAAACACTGTCAAACTGAAGCATTGTTTATGCATAAAAACAGCTAATCTTGGAGCTGAGACTTGCACATTAATAATGTATTTCAGCTCTGTTTTCATGAGTTACTTTGATATTGTTCCCAAGATAAACAAAGCTTTGTCGATCTCAACTAAGATTTGATTCAGACAGGCTTGACCTTCTCCCAATGGCTGATGACTTGAATCATTGTCCAATTAGAGAGGTCAGTTTAAATTATGCAGCAGAGGGAAAGTGCTACTTGCCATCTGTCAGAAGGGGTTATTTCATTAGGGACAGAGCCTGGGTATTGCTGACTGCCACAGTCTGGCACAGCAGAAAAGACACCTGCCGTTAAATTCATCATTTGTCCAGAGGGAGACTGAAAGAAGATTTCAGGCTGAGAATTTGACTCCATCCTTGGTCACTATTTGTTAATGGGTACTAGACAACTGCACTGATGTGGGAGGAGAGATACCCAGACTGCCTAGCAGCTGGAGTACCGAGCTTGAAAGTGTGCTTAGGCTATGGGTGCACACTGAAAAACTCACAGGGTTGGAGACACAAAATGATTAGTCTATACTTTAAAACACTGGCTAAGATATAGAGTTTGTTCTCTGTCGAGAGACAAAATGCCAGAAAATCTGCAATGGAGGGGCTAGTTGCATGTGTTTGTAGCTGCTCCATGATTATTGTAAATGGCAGAAGTGCTCCTTACACCTTAAATCAACTATGTGTCTTAGACTCTGTGCACATGCTTTGCTACACTGGCACTTCATCGACACTACTTTTGCTTTTGCTGTTTTTATCCTCCACACACTGATTGGATAAACAGCCAAAGAGGTGTTTCACAAATAAATCTTGATGATAAATTAGCCATTACAACATAAAATTAGACATAGATACTGCTGATTTGCTGGGATTTTCTTGCACAATCATTTCCAGGGTTTACTAGGGTTTATCCTTTTTCTAGGCCTGAGTGCCTTCTTGATCTCAGAGGTGAAGACAATGGACAAACTGTTTCAAGATCCTAAGAAGACAAGAGCAACTCAAATTATCCAAAAATGAATGCAGAAGAGTATCTCTAAATGGATAACACATCAAACTTTAAAGCAGATGGGCTACAGCTGTCAGGGTGCTGGGTCAGTGACCTAGCATTTTGAGTTTATTTTGTATTTCTGATTTCTTTTGATGTATTGGGGACATTTTTAGTTCTAGTGCTTAATGTTGGTATATTTTAGCCAGGTTTCAGTCTAGTTAATGTTATCATCCATGCTTCCTTGTTTATGTGTCTTTTTCTGTTTCCTGTGTAAGTCTGTTTTGTCCTCTGTGTATGCCCGTGCCTCGTCCCCCTTACCTGTTCCCGTGTTCCCCTCCTTGTGTTCCATTCCAGCTCCCTAATCTGTCATGTGTTCCATGTCTAATTGTCAAGCGTGTGTTTTCACAGTCTACGTCTCAGTATGCTTCCTGTTTTATTTTGACAGTCTTGTGTTCCGTATTTAGTGTGTTTAGTTTTGCTTCCCCTGTGGCGTCATGTCGGCTGTGTTTTCACTTCCATTATTAGCCATTGTCGAGCTTTCTGTTTACCTCCTCACGTCTCCATGGATTTTCATGTTTCATGTTTTAGTTTTTCCCAGTTTTCGTTTTGTTAGTTCTTGTTCACTTTATGTTATCATTTATTTTCATATGTTTCATTGGCTATAATAAAGGCTCATTTTTGTTAGATTCAGTCAACCCTGTTGGAATTTGACATAATCAACATCAAACCAGGGATCTGTTCTGCTTGTAACAACAGTTCAGACTGGTGATGGTAGTGATTTCTTGAACATAATAGCAAATTACTGAAGTCAGATGACCTCCATGGTGAACAGATCCCAATAACTTTCCCAAGATTTACATCATGGATGTGCAGCTGACAAATCTGTTGCAACTCCATGATGCTCCATGATGTCAGTATTACATAAAATCTTGGATGGCAGGGGAAGGCTATGAAAGTAAAGACACTACTGTTTTTAAATCTCTAAACAAAATAAAAAGTACCTTCGGCTGCTCTCCTGACACAAGATGTTAACCTCAACAGTATGGAGCTACAAATATCTAACCTATTCTGTACTGTAATAAATTGGTGTCCTTTTTCATTTTTGAAAATGAAAATTTCCCCCTCAGTAAAGTACAATTCCCTAATGCAGTACTTTTATACATTTAGGTCTTGCATTCACTGCCAGTAATGACCCTAAACAGACATAAAACGATTTAACTGTTTGCAGTTACGACTCTCTGCACAAGAGTAACCAAAAGATTACAACACATCATCTAAAAACCTGTGGGATCTGCTTCAACTGAGGTTCCAGCTTTTAACCTTCCCTTGGAGAGCAGAGAAGATGAGTGCCTCGGGGCTGGCAGTCTAATATTAGAGTCATGTTTGTCGTAACACTCCTCTTTGAGAAAATCCACTCTGGGCTGATTATCAGTGTGATCCACTCTAGTAGACCGGCAGCGGTGAACGTGCCATCGTAGCTAGTGCCATCATCAGCTCTGTGAATCGCTACTGGAGTTCATAAGCGAGGACGTTCTTTAATAATCTTTTATGAAGATAGGTTTGTAAGTGTAGCAAACTGAACTTGTGAATTTCTTTTGAAGCTGTTAACACATGTAGACACATATTAAGAGCTGTGAATGGTAAAGGTCAGGTTGTGTTCATGGATAACCACCACAGTATTCAGTAGCAGCACAGGTTGTTACATATTTGAGACACTTTTTACTATATTGTACTTTACAGTAGAATTATGGGAATTGAAGTAATGTTTGTTTACAAAGTTGTACTCTGCTCTCTAAGGTCGAGATTAAGCAGAGGAAACTTTGTAGACAAAGGAACAGTTTTCTTCCCTTCCTGTTATTGTGCACCATCGTGGCCAAAATTGCTAAACTGCCAACAGAGGGCGTTATGCTAAGCAATCCAGTCAGGATTCAAAACCTGAACTATTTAAAGCCAATGAAAAGAAAAAGTGTTCAGGCTCTGCGGATGCAAAAATAATTCATTCAGAAATAAACCTCTTATTGTCCAAGCTACTTTTACCAAAAACGCATGACCCACTCTATAAGCACTTAAAGTAGGAAATATTTTAGAAAACAATGTGGAAAAATCACAGACATATACTCCCAAAGAAAGAAAGAAAGAAAGAGAGAAAGAGGGATTATTTGAAGATTGGACAAACATGCTGAAAGAGCATACTAAAATGATTAGGGACCTGCAGCAATGCATTTAAGCATTTCTTTCTACAGTATACAGACAGTGTGCAAGATTACTGTATGTATACCCCTTTGCATGCATGCACGCATGCAATATATGCAATTGCAAGATAACAGAATATTAGGTGAGAGGTTGTAAACATGTGGCTGGGACTTGGAAAGTCCCTTAACCCTGTAAAGCCTGACTTATTAATGAAATAATTGCTAAAAAATTAACATTTCTAGCAACCTTCTGACCTCCTGACAAAATACAGATAAAATTAGAGATTAATTTGCATTTGGATTTTTAATTTGTATAATATTTACTACATTTTTTTAAAATAAATGTATTGTGCAATTTATTTGGGTTTTTGAAGGGAAAGGTATCACAATGATGATGTAGAAGTCTCAAAGACTTAAAAAAAAAAAAAAACCCTCATGTATCAAATATGGCACACTTAGTGTTATAGGGTTAAAGCTGCAAGGTTGCCAGGACTACCAAATATGCTTCTGTTCTGACGGCCTCATGGGGCTCAAAGGAATTTACTCATTCGGTCTGATCATGTTAGCAACAGTTCCTAGGAGGGCCAAAATGCATTGCACCATTATGCAGTCAAAACTCCAAATACTTAATCCAGACAGACACAGGTCACACACAGAGAGGCAAAAAAGGGAAAGGAAAAGAAATCCAGCACGATTCAGGTAAAAGAAAAAAAAAGAATTGGACGAGAAAAAATAATACACAGTGAATAACTGGAAAAACAAAGAATACATGAGGAAATCTGGAGGAAATCTCTTCTTCTCCTTGACCTCACTGGAAAATCTCATGAATTCAAGGAAATGTGTGAAGAATTAATAAGAACTTGATAAGGTGAGCAGAGGATCTGACAGAACTTACCCCGGGCTCCTTAACAATATGATGGAGGCTCTTTGCCTTATAACTAAAATAGAAGATTGACTAGAAAATGTGCATCTTACTTTACTCCAACATGTACTCCTGTTTCATGTAGGTCACATGAATTAGATCCACCACTGAAGTGTAACATTTTTAAAAAGGTTAGATTGAAGAGGGAAAAGAAACATATGGTTTTTTTGATACTGGAGAGTGATCCTGGGAAACCTTCCTCCTGTTTTATTTAAGATTTAAGATAGTAGCAGTATAGTAAAATTCCCTCCATCCATCACTTATGCCAGCTGCTCTGAAATAAGAATGAATTCATGATCCTAAATGATATTTATGGTTCACATTTAAAACATCAAAACAGCTAATGCCATGAAATGGAAAACACACATTTAGTTTACGTTCTTCTTCGCATCAAGACGTGCTGCGCTGTTACTGCTCAATAACACTAAAAACAAAATCGAAATGGGGGCCATTCGATCCCTATACAACCGTTGCAAGAGCTTGGTTCGCACTGCCGGCAATAAGTCGGACTCGTTCCGACTTATTGCCGGAATGATGGGCTCCGCCAGGGCTGCCCTTTGTCACCGATTCTGTTCATAATTTTTATGGACAGGATTTCTAGGCGCAGCCAAGTGGCGGAGGGCTTTCACTTCGGTGGCCTCAGAATCTCATCTCTGCTTTTTGCGGATGATGTGGTTCTGTTGGCTTCATTGGGTGAAGGCCTCCAGCTCGCACTGGGACAGTTCGCAGCCGAGTGTGAAGCGGCGGGAATGAGGATCAGCACCTCCAAATCTGAGGCCATGGTTCTCAGCCGGAAAAGGGTGGAGTGCCCACTCCGGGTCGGGGATGAGTTCCTGCCCCAAGTGGAGGAGTTCAAGTATCTCGGGGTCTTGTTCGCGAGTGATGGGAGAAGGGAGCCGGAGATCGACAGACGGATTGGTGCGGCGGCTGCAGTGATGCGGATGCTGCACCGGTCCGTCGTGGAAAAGAGGGAGCTGAGTGTAAAAGCGAAGCTCTCAATTTACCGGTCGATCTACGTCCCTACCCTCACCTATGGCCACGAGCTGTGGGTAGTGACCGAAAGAACGAGGTCGCAGATACAAGCGAGCTTCCTTCGAAGGGTGGCTGGCCTCTCCCTTAGAGATAGGATGAGAAGTTCAGCCATCCAGGAGGGGCTCAGAGTAGAGCCGCTGCTCCTCCACATCGAAAGGAGCCAGCTGAGGTGGTTCAGGCATCTGACAAGGATGCCCCCTGGGTGAAGTGTTCCGGGCATGTCCCACCGGGAGGAGGCCCCGGGGCAGACCCAGGACACGCTGGAGAGATTATATCTCTCGGCTGGCCTGGGAACGCCTTGGTGTTCCCCCGGATAAGCTGGAGGAGGTGGCTGGGGAGAGGGAGGTCTGGGCTTCTCTGCTTATGCTGCTGCCCCCGCGACCCGGCCCCGGATAAAGCGGATGAAGATGGATGGATGGACAAACTCGAAATGATGGGGAATAAAAAGTTTTGATGAGGAAAACTAATGAATAAATTAAATAAGTTTCATTGTACGAGCTGTGTCAGATGCAGTTTTTATTGAATAGATTTTACATCGGGTTGGGTTTGTCTCACCTAATGCTAATCCAATCACAATGCACCTCAAATCCAATCAATCAGAATATGATAATGATGCAGAAGGATAATTTATTTGAGATGACAATGATTTCAAACACTGATTACTTCCATCACTGGAGACAATGACAAAATCAGCTCATACACCAGGGAGCACTCTCTCAAATTAGCAATCATTTTGTCACATATCTGTGATATGTGACAAAATGAACATCATCAATGACCCTTTCAATATCCCGTGTAATTGGAGCTTAAAAAGGCTCGTGGCTTCTTGGGGGAGTTTGTTGACAGGTGGAAGTCTAGAGATTAATTCTTCGTGTCTTTTTTCTCATGAGAGGTGCCAGTTTAGATTCCTATGAGGATTTCCTCATGCTCTCTTAGTTGGAGAGAAGTGGAAAGCCTACACCCCCATGTTCTGAGAAGCAAGATGGAACTGTGGCTCCTGGTATCCGGTCTACTGTGTTCCCAGTGGGCAGAAAATATAGAGAAGGGGAAAAACAGATTTACATGGAAAAGGTCAAAAGAACAATAAAGGCCAAAGAGAAAATAAAAAAGTAGAAGGAGGTCAGGTCAAGTAACAGCCCATCAGGGTAAATCTCTGTCCCACCATATTTATCCACACCAACTTAGAGCCCACAGCAGGATGACACGGGCAGCACGGAAACCATGACTAAATCAACCTCAGAATATAAACGTGCAATATAAAGCTGCATCAGCCACAGGCCAAAACATATATCTGTAGCGCTGTTATGACAGGATTGATTACAGCAGAGTTAAGCATGAAAAGTGACGAAAACATGAATCGAATACAGCGACCGATGCGACCGATGAATTTCACGGCCATCGAAGCAGACATGTGCAGAAGTACGCAGCTAATCCGAGACTGCCGCACAGGTGATGCGTGCTCTTGTTCCCGTGCGCATCTGCTCATTTATGTATGTTTTCGTGTCTCCTCCGAGATTAAGTGGATCAGACATTTTTAATCTTGTCAGGGGAGCTTTACTAGAGAGCTCTTGCTTTGTCTGGAGATCCTCTGCATCTTTCTCAGTGCCTTTGAAATCTTAGTAGCGAAACAAACTCTTTAACATAAGTAAGAATACACACTTAAAATAGGTTTGACCAAAATGTTAACCGCTAACTGAGCATGAACAGTTTATCATAGCATGTGAGGGTTTTTTTTAACGTGCTGTAACAAAAAAATACCTTTTTAAAATAACCCTTTGATGACATTGATCTTTAGATCCCAGCCATGTGTCTTTTTGGTTGTCAAAGCTGTGACTTTACTGGTTAATCTATGTAACAACCTGAGATTTGAATAATAACCTGAATTATTCAGTAAGGAAGCGAAGAGGGAGTACTAGATATAACCTCAGGCTCTTCAAAGAAATACAGCATTACTTTCATTTGATTTGATTTTTCCGTTGGTCCACATCTTTCTCCTCTTTAAGACATTTCAAATCAATTATCTACTCACCCATCACAGTCATGAGATGTGTTAAGGAGAAGCAGCGGGGTTCCAATCAGATTTTCTAATGGCGATGTTGCCACTTCCTGCCCCTCTGGACACAAACCACTTGAAATTAGGGTGAAATCTTTTTTTCCCTCCACGGTGACAGGCCATCGTCGAATCAGGAAGGACCTGCAGCTTCAAAATGTGTAGTTAAGATGAATTTGTGGACCTCTGGAATGAGATAAGGCTGACCTGAAAAAAGCAGCTACGAATGGAAACTCTGTAACTAAAACACACTGCACCCACATCCTACACTGGAGCATGATTTACAGCTATAACATTTCAAGGTGTAGTACTTTATGTTACACATGTTTCAAGTGGGTGTGGGTCAGTCTCCACAGTTTTGACTTCATTTAAACCTGATAGACAAAATTCATCAGTTAGCAGAAATAGAAAAAAGTGGAACCTACTAAAAATGTAGCTCCTGAATAAAAACAAGATCATTCTTTCTATTTTATCTTTTTGCTTCGAATATCTCAAATTGGAAGACATGATTAATTTGTTGAGATAATATGATAACCACAACACACAACACAACACACAACAATTTAGAAGTAATCGGTAAAATAATTGAGAAGTGATATATTTCTAAGTCTACCACTCCAACGATGATTAAAAAGTACTTTTGACTGCCACCTTATACATAAGAAGTCACAACACTGGTATGCATGTGAGATTTGGCAGATTTTCTCACACAATCCTCGAGGGATTTGTGTCTTCCTCCTCAAAATGAGCCAGACAGCTCATTTCGAGGAGGAAATGAATTAATGCTTATGATAGGACACACCATAGATCTGGTCATTTTACATCAGAGGCCTTGGGATGATGGAGTAGAACACCACGTTGACCCGTGCTGCTGTGAGCTTGGACATGCGGATGCTTCGGCTGAATACTCTTATTTGGTCTGAAGCTGGTGGAAAGCTGGGTCAGGTAGAAGCATCGGTTGTACATATAAGGTTGATTAATAAAAGTGAACATGCCGGTGAGCAGAATGGAGTTTCAAGGAAGAAACACAGCTGGAAGTCATCCAGAGGTGCACAAGCAGATGATTCAGAGAAGAGATCTGCCAAATTGAGATTAAGTGTGTTTTTTGCTTTTTATGGGCATAGCTGAGAAACCCGATTTTAATCCTTAGGATGATCGCAAAACATTGGTTTGAAAAGGTCAGCTTCTTTTTATCTCCTGAGTATTAAAAAGAAAAATAAAGTCCTAGTTCTTCTTATATACAAGGATGTGTGTCACAGCTACGCAACAGAACTGCTGTCCCGTTCTGCCCTGTCAGTGAAATGAAGAAAGAAACCAAAAGGTCAGTGTGGTCAGACGTTTGCATCGAGGCCATGGTATTTTTTGAGATTTTAAGGATTTATTTGAACTGCCCACAACAGTGGAACGATTGTGCAGCATCCATAATGTTTCGTCTTTATTGGATAGTTTGATGCTGAAGATCTGTTATGTGGTCCTTTGCTCACCCACTGAGCTAAAGTGGTGCAAATTCAAATTTATTTCAGATTTTGTCTAATACACACAGGGTCAAAATAATAGAGAGGCTAAAATATATGCATGCAATCATTTAAATATTTTATGGTGCTGAAGGTTCTATAATGTTGTTTAACCAACTCATATTAACTTTATGATTATGACTGACTATAACTGGTAGTTTGCAGATTTTTTATTTTTTATTTTTTTTGGTAAATGATAAGTGGACATGTTTTTTTTACTTTTCTATCTGAGCACTCAAAGCGGTTTACACAACTTGCTGTATTCACCCAAGGACTTTTTCTATGCTCTTTCTATGTAATTGCTTCCTATCTAGCATTCACACACATTCACGCTCCAATGGATATATCGGAGAACAATTTCAGGTTGGTATCTAGCCCAAGGATATTTTTGGCATGCAGACTGGAGGGATCGAACCTTGAACCTGGAGATAAGCAGAAAAATTGTAGATTTTAAGTTGAGAAAATCTCTTGGAGCCTTTCTAAACAACTGCAGATTCCAAGATCACCAGTTTAAAAAATTGTATGTAAGTTATTCAGATGTGTCACACTTAGCCGAGGTCTAGAAGAAGACCCAACCTGTGACCCTCAGATGAGAGGTAATTGTTTAGGATGTTCAAGATCAACCCAGGAACCACCAAGACTCAATCCTACCAGAAAATGGAAACTGCTGGAATGCCATAGTGGAGCCAGTTTGACATTGCCATGGACTGTATGTTTGGAGCTGTAAAGATGAGCTTTTCAGAGCTAAGAACGCTATAGCAACTGTATGCATGGTGTTAGTAGCATCATGCTCTGTGGCCGGTTTGCTGCCAGTGGATCAGGTACACTGCAGAAAGTGGATGGAATAATGGAGAAGCAGAACTACCTCAAAATCCTTCAACTAAACTGCAAGACAGTTGAAACTTGGATACGAGTGTTCCAAGAGGACACGGATCGAACATTATGCGTGGCGCAGAGTGGCGCAGCGTGGAGCGTGTTTTGGGGTTTAAAAGCCACCGAGACCTGGTGTTTAGAAAAAAAGTGGAAGCAGAGCAACTACGCACAAAAGTTTTGGCCTGTCTCAGCAATGCAAAGCCCCCAGCATCCAACATCACCATGGAGGAGAGGAAGGCACTCACATCACTTATTGATGACAACAACATTATCATCCTTCCGACAGACCAGGGTAGGTGCACAGTATTGCTAAACCAGAAAGACTATCATGAGAAAATTTTGTCACTACTCAGTGATGAAAATACTTATGAGCCCCTGAAACGAGACCAAGGAAGTGGCTACAGGAAGAGGGTGATAGACTGTCTGAAGCAGTTAGAACAAGACAAGGCTATTGACCGGACCTCATACCACAGGCTATACCCAGGGGAATCTACACCAAGTCTGTATGGTTTACCAGAAATACATAAACAGGGTGCACCTTTAAGACCGATTGTCTGCATGATCAACTCTGTCACCTATAACATTTCCAAGTTTCTGGCTTCGATCCTCAACCCGCTGGTGGGCAGCTCTGAACACCACATCCAGAACACCCTGGATTTTGTTGAGAAGGTGAGAGATGTCATTATGGAGGCAGATGAAACCATGGTCTCGTACGACGTTACACCTCTCTTCACTTGCATCCCAGTCACGGAAGCGTTGGAGGTAGTCCGTAAGAGATTACAGGATGACACCAACCTCAGCAACAGGACCACTCTCAGCATCGACCAAGTGTGTTTGCTTTTGGAACTGTGTCTTCATTCCACCTACTTCACATTCAAGGGTCAGTTCTACTGGCAGAAACATTGGCGTGCCATGGGCTCCCCAGTTTCACCCATCATGGCCAATTTGTACATTGAAGAAGTGGGAAAGAGGGCTTTGCTATCCTACCCTGGAACACCACCAAGCCATTGGTTCAGATATGTGGACGACACCTGGGTGAAAATCAAATCTCAGGACGTACCACATTTCACGGATCACATTAACTCGGTGGAACAACACATCAAATTCACCAGGGAGGATATGAAAAGTGGCAAGTTAGCCTTCTTAGACTGTGAGATTTCCATCAGTAATGGGGGACATCTAAAAGCTGATGTGTACCATAAACCTACACATACAGATCAGTATCTAAGGTTTGACTCTCATCATCCACTGGAGCACAAACTGAGTGTCATCAGGACGCTACAACACAGAGCGAACACCATCCCCACAGACACAGCGGCCAGGGAAGCAGAAGAACAGCACATCAAAAAGGCCCTGAGTAAATGTGGTTATCCCAGCTGGACTTTTGTCAAAGCTGGAAAGACACCTAAAGAAAGCTCCAGCCGATCCAGGAGAGAAGGACAACCGCTGCCCAAGCGAA
This sequence comes from Neolamprologus multifasciatus, assembly GCF_963576455.1. Lineage (NCBI taxonomy): Eukaryota > Metazoa > Chordata > Actinopteri > Cichliformes > Cichlidae > Neolamprologus > Neolamprologus multifasciatus. The sequence continues at coordinate 17,064,927 of NC_140457.1, read as the reverse complement.
AACCTGTAGTGATCCCATATGTGTCAGGAGTATCGGTCAGGAGCAGTTGAGACGCATTTTTTCTAAACATCGGGTCTCTGTGGCTTTTAAACCCCAAAACACGCTGCGCCAAAAACTGGTCCACCCCAAGGATTGGGTTCCCCGACACAAACAGAGTAACATAGTGTACGCTGTTAAGTGCCAGGAGGACTGCCAGGATTTATACATCGGGGAAACCAAACAACCTCTGGCAAAGCGGATGGCACAACACAGAAGAACTACCTCGTCAGGCCAGGACTCTGCGGTCTATTTACACCTACAGGCCACTGGACACTCTTTCAATGATGAGGATAAGATAAGATAAGATAAGATAAGATAAGATAAGATAAGATAAGATGACCTTTATTAGTCCCACAGGTGGGAAATTTGTTTTGTTACAGCAAAAGTGCAAAGTTATGTTGCAGAAATTAGAAAACACTGGAATGTAATAAAATACAATATAATAAAATAAAATACTATATACAATAGAATAAAATAAAATAGAATAATATATACAATAGAATAAAATAGAAATACAAATACTATATACAACTGAGTAGGAAAATACAAAAATACAACTTCGTCAGAAGAAGAATTGCACAAGAATTGCACATATAGCAGTCTTATTGCACATGTGTGGGTTTGTGTGTTTGATCAGCTGCAAAAGTCTTTATTGTGGAGTCTGACAGCAGTGGGGAGGAAAGACCTGCAAAATCTCCCTGTCCCACACCGTGGGTGCCGCAGTCTCCCACTGAAAGAGCTGCTCAGTGCTGACAGCTTAGCCACCATTCTCCTGTCACTCACCACCTCCACTGGGTCCAGAGGGCATCCCAGAACAGAGCTGGCCCTTCGGATCAGCCTGTTCAGTCTCTTCCTGTCCCCAGCAGAGATGCTGCCGCCCCAGCAGACCACACCATAGAAGATGGCTGAGGCCACCACAGAGTCATAGAAGGTCTTCAGGATGTACACATCCTGGACAGGGAGAGACGCTGGTTTGAGTGCGGAGTCAAAGGCCATTTACGTGAAAAGGGAAAGACCATCTCTGAATTGAGGAGGGGGCCTAAGGGTACATCTTTCACCATCTTACAATGCTGTGATTGCAGCCATTCCCCAACTCTCTGTGAATGGTGCGCATGGTCATTGATCAGTGGTCATTGATCAGTGGGTTTTGGTCAGTGGTTGTTGATCAATGGGCATGAGAATTTGCATAATTATGATTAAGGAACTGACATTGTGCAAATGTACTGTTAAGGTTGGGGAAACCTGCAGTCAGCTGAGACTGAAGAAGTCACTTGGATGAGTGACGAAACGTTTCTCTCACAAAACGCTACGTCCAGATGAACAGAATCAACTTTTTGGACATTTTAAATGAATTCTACCAATTTTGCTATGAAGAGTGATCAGATATCCAGCCAAAATAAGGCTAGTTCATGGCTACCAAAAGCATCTGGTCAAGGTGCAACTTGCTAAGGGACATTGAACCAAATATTAATTGGGGTGTATGTATATATTTGAACTGGTATATGTTAAAGAAACTAGTTTCATACTTGTGCATTCAATTCTTGTTTTTTAAAGTTATTAAAAACGTGTGCTGTTCAGTCATTCAACCCCAGAAAGAGAAAAGTTCAAATAAATCATTAAAAGCCCCAAATTACCATGACATTTACGCACATGATGAGTGTATGCAAACTAAAGATTAACATAGTTACTTTAAAATAAATGATCCTTAATTCAGTCTTTTAAATACCAAACCATAGTTTAACACAGGCAGGAGGCTTAACTTAAATGTTTTTGTAAAGAGGATGCTCTTATTCAAGTGTCACAACCTTGGGGGTGTTTGCAGACGAGCAGAAAAAGAGCTGAATTAGGTTATGACAGGCAAATTTCATGCTAATAGCTCCGGTGACATTTTGCATTATTATTGCTTATGAAAATGGAAAATTACAAATGTGCTACTCAAGTTTCCATCTCAGTGCACCTTCTCATGCTTAATATCAAAAGGTTAATAGACAATATGTAAATGGCTCCAGAAGAAAAAGGGAACCCCTCATTTATATTCTTCAAAGCTCTTAGTGAAACTGAAATCCATATGTGGGTGATGGGTGTATTCATCACAGTGTTGGAGGATATGTGACTTGTGTAGCCAAACAAGTATAAGACAAAAACTTACTGGCATTGTTAATAGTCTTATACAAGCCTCTCCTTGCAAATTAATGCAAATAAAATGGGGATTTTGCACTATGTGATAAAAGAGAGATAAAAAATGACCTTTTTAAGTTGAACTGCCATCTTTGTTGTTGTGGCAGTCTCTGCTCTCTGCCTCTTAACGAGGACTGAATAAAGTGTGGTGAGCTTGACCTCTGAGCAGGGCCATTTCAAGTTCAGCACAAATGTCAGCCGAGAACAAGACATCTAACTCCCGCTAGTTCTTTAGGTCTTACACGACAGTTTACTTTCCCCTTTTACTTTTAACTTTGTGTGCCCTGAAAGCCTCGGTAAACAAAGAAAACAGGCTGGAGTAATGTCAGTGAACCAAGCCCATCCTGAAAGAAAAATATTCAGATTTACAAATCAAAACTAAGAATGATCAAAAGGCACTTAATACTTCAAGTTAAACTCCTTATAGCATCATAAATAGAACGTCAACAATTCAAGCAGTTGATCTGTGAATGAATAGAATTGATCATTACCCCCACCACAGCCGCATGAGATGCTGGGTGTAGCTACCTGCTACCTAAATTCCTGTCTTTTGTGCCTTATATACACTATATGGACAAAGGTATTGGGCCACACCTCTTAATCTTTGAATTGAGGTGTTTGCAGTCCTATTGCACCGGTGTACAGAACCAAGCACCCAGACATCCAGTCTGCCTTTACAAACATTAGTGAAAGAATGGGTCATTCTGCAGAGACACTGTTGCCACAGCTCTGTTTGTGAAATTTCTTCCCTCCTAGATATCAGCTGTATGGTGGTATTATTACCACAGCCAAAGAGGTTATGTTCTTGGTAGTGCTTGCGTGCTTACATACGTGTCCTTCTGTCTGTAAGCACAACAGCTCAGAACAGAAATTCTGATAAATCTTTGTAGGGATGTAGACTTGACGTCCACTGAGGTCGTCAACGTCAACTTAATTATTTACTGGTGAAAATTTACAAAAAGCCTTATAACTTAGAAACTGTGATTTTTACAAGTGTGATGTGTATTGCCAACAGATAGAACGTACCATATAAATAATTTAAAGTATCATGTCACATTTGACCTCTCCTTTAAAGTCAATACTTTGCTATAAAGGTAAAAGTGATAATAATAAAGAGCTGTTTAAAACTACGTTGTTTTTTTGTTTTTTGCTATTGTTTGAGCTGAGAATACAGGCATATAGGGAATGGTATATGAGGTTTCTAAATATCACATTACTTTTGACATCTGATTTATTCTTCAAGGTCAGATAAGTTTTACATTTTTTAATCTTTAAAATGTCTCTAAATTCTACTGCCTTTGTCTGCATAAGCAAAGTTTGGGAAATGACACTGTGGGTTCTAAATATCAAGTAATAGTTTGCATCCAAATGTGTCACATTTTACCTCTGATCTCACTTTTATATTTCACATCTGTGTTTCTTTCAAAGTGAGCTCAAAATGCTGTATTGCCTTAAAGAATTAGAAAGAGAAAGATGAGCTGCCTTAGTGGAAGTTTGTGTTTTCAATTCATGTTGCAAAGTGGAAGTATTTAGGGAAACCCAGTATTACGCAAAATGTTTAATACGCACACCGGTCCACTGTGTCCATTTCACGCTTTGCCGCTCCAAAATATGAAATGGGTACGCATGCAGAAGCTGCATTACCAGCAGGGGGAGATCATTTATATAAAGCCAAGAAGTTGGTAGTGAGCAAAAAGCATACAAAGTGCATTCCAGGGTCCTTAATTGTCTAAATAATTAAGCTAGGTGGCTAACATGAGTTAATGATGTCTGTTTAAACGCTTTCCAATGTTGGCTTCAAATAAAATATCTCCCTCTGCTGTTACTGCAGTGTACTGCAACTTTTCCATGCCCTTTTCAGATGGAGAGGCAAAGAGTACAATGGACACTGTGAACCGTAATGTCTATTACACAATATCGGGTTTTTAAAGAACCATACCAAGTTGCATAGTGCATAAAAGTCTCCAACACTCATCTGACTCAGTAATTGCAGAGCACAAAACTTCCTCTGCCGTTAACATCAGTACAGAAACTGTGACCCAGGAGCTTCATGGTATGGGTTTCCATGGCCAAGCAGCTCCTATAGCTCTAATGTGTAGGGGGTCCAGTGCTTTTGTCCACTGGGCCACCAGTACATTACAGAAAACACAAAGGGTGTCAGCTCACCTGTTATCTTTACAGCTTCTCCCTGTTTTCCTCCAGCAGAAGCATGGGTGGGTCATCAGAGATGTGCCTGAACCTGAGAGGTGGGGTACCTTCGGCACCCCACCTCTCAGGTAGGGTTCTTCAATCCATTCTGTCTGGGATGCTTTGTCTTGTCTATGGTCATGCTGCTTTGTTAGGTTATTTTGTCTCTTGTACCCTTGTTCAGCATCATCCATTCATAGCATGTACCGCTGACACCCAACAATTCCATGCAAAACTACATGTTTAGTTATATAAACTGGTTGGCAAATTGGACTGTGCAGATTTGTTATTTGCCAGCCTGAGCCAAGCTGGTAACAATAAACAGAATATTTTCCACTGCAGAAAAATATGTTAATGCTGAAAATTTATACAGCTGATTTATGTTTGAACATTTACGATGCTGCATGATAGAATTAACCAAGAATTATCTCTGCAGAGTCAGAGCTCTGTAGCTTTTTTTATCAGCTTTTTTGGAAATTGTAAAAGTTTAGAAGAGTTTAATGAAGTTTAAATTGTGCAGAAAGTTACCAGAACTTCTTTATTAAGGATTTAAACACACCCAAAATTTTGAATTATAAGATTTTTCAAATGAGAATGAGAAAATAAATATAGATCACGCTGTTACTAGGTGATAATGGAGCAGCCATTACCAGTGATGCACACACAGTGTAGATGGATGGTTCATAAAGCAACCAATCTTCAGCAGTATGTGAACTCGTTATGTCACTATCTGGCTAATTTGATGATGTATTGCTTGTCAGGTAAAAGCTTATATTAAGTGTGACAGATATGCTAAGCTCTGACAGTAATAGTCCTACAAGTGTAAACACAGTCAGACCACCAGAATGATGACATTATTACAAATACACTACGCTCCGATCTCCTTAATGCAAAGTACTGCAGGACCTTTAAATTAAGCCACTATGCTGTAACACAGGTAAACTGCTTGTGGCCACAGATATGCTATGAAGCATGGAGCAAACAGGCATCAATGAAGACTGTGATTTGACACACGCACACACACGTGATAACCACAGGGGGTGCATCAGCGACACCTTTATGCACGCATGAACTGAGATCTGTTTAATGTTTGTGGGCATTTAGCTTGATATTTTGCTGTCATCTCCAGAAACTGATGTTGGAGTGCAGATTTATGGCCCTGTCAGGTGGTTTCATTCACAACTAATCTGACATGATGGATTTTAAACTACTGTGGCTGTGCAATTAGCATGAGTACAGCAGGTTAACCATACATGAATATTCCAGAAAGTGCTAAAAACTGCAATTAAGTGTATTTTGAAAACATAATATGCAAAACGGCAGTGGACACATTTCAAAAAGTACACATTGACAGGTAAACCACACTGATTTCCTGCAAACTTTTACGAGTACATGTTAACGACAAAGTGTCATATTTGTAACATCTCTGAGTGATTCAGAATCAGGATTGCTAAACATTAATATAAGAGCCCACGTCTAGCTGTTATTCATCATCAATCTCCTTTCTTTTTCATGTCACCGCATAGATGGCTTGCACAGATGACTCGTCTTCCTTCCTGCCAAGGTCAATCATTACCACCTTGGAGAGATAATTTATTAATAGCAGATTGCCCTTTGTGCCTCCATTTTTTCAGGTGATGAATGCTTCAGACCTCGTTCAACCTTTGTCAGAAAGAGTGAAACGATAAAGCTGCTAACCAAAACTAGATTCAGTCGAGGAATATTTTACAGGTTCATCATCCATGTGTTCGGCCTCACTAGGTGTTACATCACCGGTGTCCTTCTCTCTACAGCATATATGTGGCAGATCAGTAATGGAAATAGAAAAAAAGGGGGTGTGTAATTAATGTATTTGCTTCCACAATGCAGTCGTAGCATGATAATCACAGATGCGTGCTGGCTGCTCTGCAACTGGTTTAGCAACTGTACTGAGGAGGCTGAGGAAGTTTAGCATGAGGAAGTTTAGCATGAACGCCAACATCACCTCAAATTTTTACAGGTGTGCAATTGAGAGCTTGCTGACGAGCTGCATCACAGTTTGGTACGGAAGCTGCTCTGCTAGCAGCCGTAAAGCACTACAGAGGGTGGTGAAGGCAGCAGAGCACATCACTGGCATGAGGCTTCCTGCCATTCAGGACATTTACCTCCAGCGATGCCTCCGTAAAGCACACAGCATCATCAAGGACCACAGCCACCCAGCACATCAGCTGTTCTCCTTGTTACCATCTGGCAGACGTTACAGGAGTCTGTCTGCTCGGACTACAAGACTTAAAAACAGTTTTTACCACCAAGCCATACGACACCTCAACCACAACACTTAAACACACACAACACAGCACTCAGAAGCTACCCTGCAGCTTCACAAGTACTCTGTTTAATCTGCACTGGTCACTTCACTTTATTGTCATTGATATTTATATTTAAAGTGCAATACTGTAATTTTCTGCTGCTCATTCCTGTGCAATATCCCATCTACCCTCCCGTCATATTTCTTTTCAAGATTTTCTTATTTAATCACTAGTGTACATATATTTATATTTATAGATACATATATATTTAGTCATCTTTTCTCTTTTACCATGTCTCTCTAATATTTAGCTCCTTACTATTTTTATATTTTTATATTTTATTTTATTATATTTTATTATATTTTCTCCTACTGTATCATGCTGCTGAGTGACTGCTGCTCGTCAAACACATTTCATTGCAATGTTGACCCTGTGCTAACTTGCATATGACAAATAAAACTGAACTGAACTGAACTGAACTGTACCTACGGTACATGTATCATGCAACAAAGTTTTTTAAACATCAACAACCAATTGCAAGATGGATTTATGCGATGCATTATGAATCCACTCTACTCTGCATCATTCTGTCCCTTCATTCAGCACTACAGTATGTGGCTTTGTGCTACACTGCACAATGACACAGCAAAAATGTTTAAGGTAATGTGTATGTGAAAAATGTTGCAGGAATCCTGACTTTAGGGGGAGAAACCACTCACACACGCACATACATGATGGCAGGTACCAGACTTCTGTAACCTGCTGTTTATCTCTACTTGAGGCTAGCTGCATGGCAGTACATTTGAGGGTCCAATCTGCACTCAGAGGGCACCCAGAGGGCTTTGGGTTGTCAGTTCATCAGGTACATGAGGGCTTCTCACAAACATTATGAGCCCCTTATTCACATACACACACAGATCAACTTTGTCTGAGGGAAACAGCCACACGTCACAAAGTTATGGTGTCAAATACAGAGTTAGCAGAGCAAAGCAAAAATCATAAAAAATGGTAATTAAATAAGAATTAAATAGAATTAATTACCATAGTCTAATAGAGTTTAAATAGAAAAAGTAAACCAACTCCAACATTAGCCCATTTCTGTATGTCTTCTCCATTCTGAATGGCAGGTGGCCATTAAGTTCCTTGGCCAGTAAGAAAGTGTTAAAGTCTCAAACCTAAAACAGAACAAAAATGTTTTGGAATTGTCCTTTTGAAGTTATGCGCTGTGCCATTCCCACGAATCACATTTTGAGCCTTTGCAGTCTCTTGCACTCAGCCGCTTTTCAGGTGAAGTTAGTTAAGTCTTTGGGGGTTTAGAGCTTAGGCCTTTGGATGGAGACTGGAATTGGGCCTAGTATAACACACTGAAATCTCCAACTTATCTGTCTGCTGTCAGTTCTCATTACGCTCGGTGCCAGTGCCAAGTTTTTGAAATCTTTGCTAGATATTTCTGGCTCCGCTGCATCAATTTTTATACTTTGCATGTATGCTTTGTTAATTTTTTTCACTGGTCTGACAATTGGAAGAATTGTTTCATGCAGACAAGAAAACCAAAAGCTCAACTTTTACTTAGGAGATTTCATAACCACCATTGTGTGCAACTAAATTCCTCTGCACAGTACAAATATACTGTATGCCACAAAGAAAAGCTCATATATGATATATAGCATGCATAGTTGAGCATATCTTACCTTTTCTGCAAATATCTTTTTCATTAAATGCAGATTGTCTATAATATAATACCTGTGTAAGGTATATATTTGTGTTTTGTCCTGCATAATATCCACACTGCACTCAGTGTTGTTTAGAATGTTGCATAATTTGTGTTCAGATGGATGTTTGTCTGATGAAGATCTTGTAGGTTGAAACATTAAAAAACTCCCTTTGGGGACAACATTTTCCTCTGTCCTGCACCCGAACAAGCACGAAAATGTTTCTTATTTTTGTGGCAAAGCTCAGCCCAAAGCTCAGCCCTGGTAAAGAGTGTTTCTCGGTTCATTTTATTCAATTTGTTCGTTGTCTTATCCTTAGCTGACCAAAATTTTGAGACATTTTGTATTTATTATGTGTTTTATAGTCAAATAGTTTCAATAAAAGCATTTATTGTAGAACTGAATAAAAAATATTTATTATTACAACATTAGTTCGTGTTGCTGAAATCTCTGCATGGAGTTAAGACCTCTGATTCCCTTTAGGAAACATAAATAATGTGAAAGTCACAACCACAAGCAAAGTCTTTAAATATATAGATTACAGATATTACTTTGTGTCTGTCTTGAACGCACCTGCGTCTGCCTTAGAAAATTGTATAAAACTCTCTGAATGACTTCCTGTTCAAGTGCAATCCTCTGTCAAGCGTTATGGGTCATGTTAAAATTCATATATGGAAAGCCAAAAGATGTCAGCGCGTGTGCTTCCATATGTGCTGACAACATGAGTGCCCCTTTCTGCATACGTGAAGTACACTAGAATAGCATCGCTTGCGCTCGCTGTCATGACTTATTGAACTATGAAAGCAAAGACTTGTTCTCCTGCAGGAAGGCGGCAGAGGAAGGGCAGGGAGATGGTGAGGAGATCAAACAGCATCGAGCTGCAGCGCAACCTTAAAACATGAGGAGGAAGTGATGCGAAACGACACCCTCTTGACCAAATTGATCCGCGCTGTTTAATGCTTTCCCACATTTCCGAGTGCCTCGAGAGGTTGTTGGATTTCAACTCTAATCTCTCATTAGATTTCAAGGTAACACCTCACAACAGGGAGAAAACTGCAAGTCATCTGCCACATTATAAACATGGCAAAACACAAATGAAAGGACCAGCATGGCTCATCTTTACTAAGAACTGCATTAAAACTCTTACTCAAAGACAAATATTTGAAAGCCTTTATTACACAGCGCCTCTGAATGAGAACAAATACTAGAGCAACAAACTTTGTTTTCATTTGCTGGCAGATCTTCGGCATTTTTTATGTAGCTCTGCAAGCCAGATTCTACAATTCAGATCACTCTATGCGGCCATAAATGCGGAAACCATGTGACACACGAACAGGACATACTGAAGAAACAGACTGAATGTGGCAGAAAACAGGCCCACCCATGCACAGTTAAACAAGATTAAGTTTGTTCAGCAGAATTGAATTTATTATGAGTGATCATCAGCTTTGCTGCATTAATATCAGCTGCAGATGAAGCTTTTCTTAAAGCCCCAGAAGGAAAGCAGACTTCTCACTCTTCCTTTCAACTGCATGAGTGTGCCTTTCTAAACAAAGATAACCACAGCATCGAGCGGCCCAAGACTATGATCAAAATATAAACCTAAGGTTATTTTCAGCATACATAGACATATAACTGAACCAGCAACCTTGCTTTCAGGTATTCACATAATCCCCAAAAAGAATTATCCAGGGTCATTTATCCAAAAGGTATTTATGAATTCAAAATCATGTCTGTTGCTCCTGATTTCTGCTGCTTATTCACATTAATGGGTCAGGCATCATGGGAGTAAGTGCTATGCACTGCATTAACATACTTTACCAGCCAAATAGGAATCCACACAGAATAATCCATCACTTAACTGATATGTGAAAGGTTAAAGTGAAGCAGTGTCAAAAAAAATTAGAAGTTTCCCACCACCACACTCAATATGCAAAATGCCCATCTTCACAAATGATTTCTCTTTGTATTAAATACTAAATCAGGTCTTTTGTAAATAAAAACAAGCTTCTTTTTCTTTTCTTTTTTTACTTTTTTCTAAATTGGCATTTCTCCTCATCATGGCTTCATTGAATTAGAATTTTTTTTATTGTATTTAGATAATGGAAATATTTTTTTTACAACTATGCCTTTTATGTAGAACAATTTCTCACCACTTTTTCTTTTTTTGTTCAATAAAACTGGCATTTTTTTTTCATCTCCATCCCGATTCAAATGAAAAAAGTCCCATTTTCACATCCTCATAATGCCTGTGAGTCACAGAGAGCTTATTATTTGAAGGATTCTTGTTTCAGAAGTTCATATAAGAAAATAGACACACAAACAAATGTTGTCAGTGACCGGAGGTGCAGCTCACAGCCTGCAACATCTGAAGCGCGTGAGTTTGTGAAAAGCTTTCTTGAAGTCCTCGTTAGACATGGTGTATATGATCGGGTTGATGAGGGAATTGAGATATCCCAGCCAGGTGAAAAAGTCAAATAACTCTGGGTTTAAACATGTGTCACATGTTGCCACCAGCAACGTGTAGATGAAAAACGGAAGCCAGCAAATAATATAAGCGCCGAGGATTATCCCCAGAGTCTTCGTCGCTTTTCGTTCTCTTGCTGCTGAAATTCTCTTTTTCTCCAAAACCGCATCGGACAACGTCACTTTCACCTGGTTCTCGCTCGTTGAGGAGCCGGTGTCGCTGGACGGAGCGTCGTGTCTCCCGCACTGCAGAGAGCTAGTGGACGCCGCGGACCCAGGGGAGTTGGAGACCAGGTGAGCCGATGTTAGTCTCTTCCCAACCTTCTTCGGGGACTGCTTCAGGATCCTTTTCCGAGCCTCCACGTATATCCGTCCGTAGAGGACAATGAGGAGCAAGGTTGGGATGTAGAAAGCCCCGAAAGTGGAGTAAATGGTGTAGAAAATGTGATCTGTGTTGACGCTACAGCTTGTTAATTCATCCGCTTTCACCTGTCTCCAGAAGAGAGGCGGGAGGGAGATGGAGATGGCGATGACCCAGGCTGTGGCCACCATCCCTGCCGCTCTTCCCGTTGTGCGCTTTTTAGAGTACTCCACTGCGTCAGTGATGGCCCAGTACCTATCCAAAGCGATTACGCACAGATGGAGGATGGACGCAGTGCAACACGTTATGTCCGAGGAGAGCCAGATGTCGCAAACTATTTGTCCGAGCGTCCAGGTGTGGATCACGGTGTACAGGACGCAGATGGGCATCACTAGGATAGAGACCAGCAGGTCAGTGACGGCCAGAGAGGCGATCAGAAAGTTTGCGGGAGTTTGCAGCTTCTTCGACTGGGAAATCGTTGCGATGACAAAGGCATTGGATAAAGTGGTGGCGAGTGTGATAATCGAGAGAATCACAGCCAAGCTGATCTGATAGGCGAGACTCTCTGCGCTCTCATCCACAATGGATGAATTTGTAGTAAAACTGTCGTTTGTGGTGTTCACCGGCTGAGTTGGCTCGACTTGACCCGAGAGCTCCATAACTTTTAGTCACTTTTATCATATTTTATTTGCACCCTCTGATGTCTGGCATTGAATGAGCTTTCTCTCGTCGTGAGCGTTGCCTCATCCGTGCCATGCGTTCAGAGTAGTGGCACAGTGGAAACAGAAAAACTCACTCTTTTCTTCTTCATTTTTTCATCTTACATCAGATTTTAATGCGCAGATGTTGAAATATGGAGGCAAGTATCCATTCATCGCAGAAATGAGAACTTCTCCGGGTTTTAGCCATGAAAAGAAAACTTCCTAACTGTGGAAGCACGCAACAAATAAAAAGTATTATGCATAAATGTTGAGCAGTGCGCCCTGATAACCCAACATCTGGGAGGATGTCACAGATAATCCACATGTAGGGCAGAGGTTCTCGAGAGCTATGCCTTTGCAGGCCCCTTGTGGTTGAATGCTGAGCCAACCCCGAGTCTCGATTTTATACAGACTCTGACATCAAACAAGCGCTCTCTCTCTCTCTCTCTCTCTCTCTCTCTGAAGAGTAGACTGCCTTCTGGGTCATAGTGCCCAGTGTTTCCCATTTGTCACATACCCTGCTAGATATATATATAAAAAAAGAAACATCTTGGATTACAGAAGACAAAATGTGCTGTTGTCACCACACCAACTTTTAACATCCAACTTTGTAAAGCATACAACTATAGGTAATTAATGAACCATTAGAAGTATGAATAAATCTTAAGTCATTAGTATTGAATGTTAATAATTCAATGCACCAAGTCAGTTAGTGTGCAAAATGCTCTCATTTAACCAACCATATTGGAGTTTTATGCACTGGTTACATTTGAAGTTGTCCGTCTTTGTTTAGGGACACAACTTCTAATACAACTTTGATCAAACATGATATTGATGTAGATGATCCAAAATCCAATTCAACAAAGATTTAAAGTAAGTCCGATTCTTACCCATGGCCTCGCCTTGGAGACCATATTGACCAAGCTGGTGCACCGCAGTATAAGAGGAAGTCTGATCTATTAAAGGAGTACTGCCAAGTCCCTTTAAGTCCTTATAGACTGTAAGCATATACCATCATGGGATTTGGTGCCAAATGCACTGGCTACATTTCAGTGACTTTTAAATATGGTTATTAATGAGCTGCAATGTTGTGCTGATTTTTTGGATGACATGCTGGTATATAGTAGTGCCTAGAAGGATCATCTTGACCACATTTGTGTTTTGTGTTTTTACGAATAGCTGAAGGAAATTTGACTGTAAACCTTGCAAAATAACATAACGTGTCATCTCTTGGTAAGGTTGTGAGCCAAAGTCATGCGAGACCTGTTGATGCCAAGGTGTTAGCCATCAAGTAGTTCCCTGTTTCTACCACTATAAAGGAGCTTGTAGTTTGTTATTAGCATTATTTTTCCAACAAGGTTTTGACTGTGGCATCATCTTTTGACTGATTTGCTAAAAGCCAGCAAAAAGAGCAAAATTGATTTAGTCTACTTTACAGCCAGCTTCTGTTAGCATCAAATCACTGTTGTGCTGTGCTTCTGTTTTGTTTGCACCCCACTTGGATGGACCATTTAAACTGCATGTGGATGAGGCACTCATCCAAGCTGACAAACAAGACCTTGAATGTCCGGTTACAGCTTTCCCCCCCAAGAAGTTCCATTTTTACCAGCTGAATTATTCAACCACAGAACATTTTTTTAATTATAATTTATTCAGCCTCTGAGTATCCTGATTTTGCTTCTCAATCAAATAGCTTCAAAAACCATGTTTTTAAAGTGCTGTATAAATAAAGGTATCTGCACACTGTTTTCTAGTATTTACGAGGACTTGTCACATCAAGTATTTACGCTGATTTTTCACATTGTGGCGATGCTAATTTTCAATTCATCGATGCAAGATGAAGGGTGAAGAGTTCACACACATTAAGCACTTCCTCTTTTGACACTTCTGATGTGTGAAAGCAGCTGGAATTGATATTGGCACAGAGTCAGTGCTGCATGTGAGGCTGTGAACTTCATGCTCTCACATGCTCTTAAAAATGCTCTTTTCAGTCAGGTCTGGAAATACATCAACTGTACCTTAACACACACACACACACCAGAGCACTGTTAAGTTTCCAAACTGAGAAACTACAATAACTCAATGACTCTGCTGTTATATATTCCTTTCTCATCTCAAACTGATGTCACATTCACACTTCTACACTATTATACATTTTCCTAGTCAGAAACTTTTAATTGAAATTGACTTAAGTTCTGCTGGCTGGGTTTCCGATTCACATTAGACCACCTTCGTCTGCAGTTCTCAGGTGGTTTTGTTAGGAGAAGTTCTGGGCCAACATTGTATTGCAAATAAAGCTTGTGGCATTTTCTTGTCAACTCATAGACGATGTAACACAACTGATCATGTCTCAGTTATAAAAGTGGCATTTTTATGTGAATTAAGTTTAGCAATTAAACCTCTAAACAATATTTAAGTACTTATTTATTTAATATAATAAGGAGGTATTTCATGTGCTAAAATTTACATTTCTGCTTACTAAGATTGTATGATTGCCTAGAAAGTGGCTCATCAGTCACTTTATAAAATAAAATGTTCAGCTGCAAGATAACACAAATATCTAACCAATTACATGGCAGCATTTCAGTGCATTTAGGCATGGAGAAATGAGACGACCTGCTGAAGTTCAAGCTGAGCAATAGAATAGGAAAGGGCAGTGAGTTAACTGATTAAGAGACTAAATGATTAGGTGTGGCATGATTATTTGTGCCAGTCTAGCTGATCTACTGGGATTTTCCCACACAGTCTGCCCTAAGGTTTACAGAGAATGGTCCAAAAAAGAAAAATGTCTAGTGGGCAGCAGTTCTCTGGAGGAAATGGTTTGTTAATGCCTGAGGTCAGAGGAGACTGGTCAGACTGCTTCAAGCTCACAGGAAGTTAACAGTGACTTAAATACCCACTCCGTACAATAAGGTATGCTTAATGGCATCTCTGAACACTCATCGTGTCAGTCTCTGAAGTGGGTGGATTACAACAGCAGAAAACCAAAAAAGCAAAATCTCTTAGGAATGTTTCCAACACCTTGAAGAATGTATCTGATGAAGAATTAAAGCAGTTAGGAAGGAAAGAGCAGACCGTTTAAGACATGAGCAAAAACAAGTCTAAAGTCTTTGGCCAACGTCATAACATGCATGTAGTGCAAGCCTGGCTCTGCCTGGGGTTTGAATCAAAGATGTTCTTGCTGAGACACAACAGATCATGTATATGAGATGACTGTATAACATTCTAGTTTTGCCGTCGTGTGTGTAATTAAACTCACAAAATGTATTTTTGCACCTACATAGGTCAGTAGGTTGTTCCACTGCACCACACGTGTAGCAAGCTGAGAGAACAAAACAAAAAGCATCTCCACTTAGTGGCTGCGTTACCTAGTTACAGCATTAAGCAGTAAATGCAAATGCTAATGTGGCGCAAGCAATAAATCACTAGCCATTAACCTTGTTAAACATGCAGATTTACCTCCCATCAGAATAAAAATATTTCTACAGGAGTAAACACAAATTTTTTTAAGCTTGAGTAATCAATGCAAATACACCGAGTGTCCTGAAAAATACCAAAACAAGAAGTTTTTCACCATCCTTGAAGGTGTGCAAAAATGTAAATAAAAAATAATCTTTTCAATGTTATAAAAAAGGGTCAAGAATGAGCAAAAGCATTTGTGTCAGACACCTGAGCTACATTTAGAGTTTCATATACTGTGACGGTGTCTCACTGAGGTGGAGATAAAGTGTGTATTTGTCTGAATTTACAGGAATTTTAACAACTGATGTATGACGGGTGAAAAAAATAATATATTGTTTTTTGTTGTTGTAATAAAATCTTAAGGAGCTTGTAGCAATGTGAGTTTAGTTCTGGGGAGACTGAACATTACCTAGCGCTGTTTTTTTTTACTCCTAAGACATGCAAACGCACCTCTGACACCTTTTCAAACCAAATTCGCAATTTGCATTATTGTAATCCTGATAATTGCTTTTAGTGTTCAATTTTTTTTTTTCATTCAGGGAGAGCTGACTGCATCTGTTAGAGAAAGCCTTTATTTAATTTGCAACAGCGTTGTGATTTCTGGTGTCTAACACTTGAATTCCCCTACAGTACAAGCACTGACAAGCAGCAGGCATTCCTCTGTGTTTGAGCTCTGTAAAGAGTAATCTCAGGCAGCACTCAGTCCAAAACACACCCTCCTGTGAGTTCATGATTGTACCCCTTCACTGACCATGACTGACTGGCACTGCTAATGCACAGGAACTGGACACAACCCAGCCAGTGTTGTCACTGTTTACACAAAACATGCAGTCTCGTTTTCGCTTTTTTGTGTTTTTCACATACTCACTGTTACCCAAAAAATGTGGAGAACTATGTTACCACCAGCTGAGGTGAGGTTGGATCAACCCTCTGGTGTGACTGCAAGCTCTGGCTGTGAGATTTATGTAAGGACACTTGGAAATGCTCTATTAAATAAGCAGAAAACACACACACGTGTGCTCAAAAATTGTATTTGAACAATGTTACTAGAATCATAAAGTGGTGTATTGTTTGTTTCCTGGTTGATTTTTCTGTTTTAAAAGCCTCCCTGTGGCCCACTTTGACTGCAGCAGCAGTAGCAGCATGGGGGGATTTCTATGACTCTGTTTGTGTTATCTCCTCTCATCTCTAAACGCATGGTAGCACAGCACATCAGAAAGCCACCTATAAGCTCACAATGGAACTGAAAGTCCTATTTTTAGTCAGTTAATAAGGTATCCACTGTGCGTTAAAGCTGATCATTATAGAACATGCATGTGGTATACTGTAAGTTCTACTTTTGTTAAATATATATATATATGTAGACAGAGATACCGAGAGGAGTGAGAGTTCAAAAAGTAGAGTTTTCTGGGCAGGAAATCAATCAAAGCAGGGAAACAAACCTGATGGAATGAGCAGGAACCAGGAGAAATGGGCAGAATCAAAAATCATTAGAAGGCTTAGAGGTATAACCAAACCAAGGTGCACACTGTGCCATTGTAGGTTGGTCCAGACCAGTGTGGAGAACAAACACATCAAAGAACCAAGCCAATATCTTTGGTAATGGCTCCAAAATTGTGGATAGGCTTAAAGTTACCTGGTTTAACCTGGAACAAACTTCCAACTTTTTCAGAAATTCAGGAAATAACTGCTGCTGTGTCACACAGTGTGTCCCACAGCCAACAATAAGAGGAATATAGCTTGAAATGTTGCCAATTTGTAATCATTGTTATCCATCTGATGGCCTTTAGATAGAATGCAGGTTCAGGGCTCCTCTTATCCAGAAGCTCTGTCTCTGTTATATTGACTGACGTGCCTATTGTGGTATGAAGGAGGGGGAGTTTTATCAGATTTTTCAAGGATGTGTTGATTTTAAGCAGTTAGAGAGTGGGTACATTCTCTTAATATACCAACATTTGTTTCCCCACTGTTAACCTATTGGAATTTAATTCAATTTCACTTCAGTTTTATCTGTATAGTGACAGATCCCATCATAGATCGTAGGTGCCTTAAGGTGTGTTATATTGTGAGGTAAACGTCATACAATAATGCAGAAAAACAATCAAATTATCACCTAAAAGTAGGCACTAGGCAAGAGCAGGAAGGAGAAACTCCCTTTTAACAGGAAGAAACCTCCAGCAGAACCAGATTCAGGAAGGGGCAACCATCTGCCACAACTAATTACGGGTGAGGGGAGGGAGACACAACAAAAGACTGAAATTGTCTTTTAAATGAGAAACATTTTCTTCCACTTATCCAATCCAGAGGGCTAGAGCTTATCCTAGCTGTTGTTGGGCAAAAGGTGAAGTACTCCCTGGACAGATAGCCAAATATTTACTTAATTGTTATTTCCTGGAGTGGGCCAGGATACTGACTACATCCTTTAGGTCATGGTGGTGATGCCCACTGAGGCTGTGATGCCAGGAGCCCTGCTGGAGCGGCGCTGCAGAATTGTTTCCTCAGCTGTTTATCTTTAAGATGGAGAAACCTAGTTATTTTTTTTAGTTATTTTTCTCCAGTTTAACTCTTTACCTTAGCTTGAGTTTGCCTTTAGTTTGACCAACTAATATTCACTGTAACTATGCTGAACAAAACTCCAGCTGTTAAGAAAAAGGGGAATAAAAGAGAGTTTGACTGTTGAACTGTTTAAAAGCTTTTTATTCCTCAGCCACCCTTAACAGACAAAAACCCAAATGAAATTAGCTGGTGATTAAATGTGTGACACAAAATGTCTATACCAACAGAGATTTAAAAGAAAATCTAGTTGAGTTATTGCAGCAGGAGTCTACTCTGTGTGATGTCCTTCAGCTGTTATCATGACTGTGTCAAGGAGCTGCAACATGGATACAAATAATGAAAGAATTAAAGCATCTACATTCATCAAACCTGGTGTCATACCCAAGTTTATTATGTTCATTCAGTAAAGTGCTGCTTGCAACGAACTTGTAATATTACTGCAGTCACACAAACACCTTTACAGCTGAATGTTTCTCTCAGAAAGATGACCTTGCACAGAGAGAGACAGAGAAAGCCAACAACACAGTTTTTGACTTTCGGCTGGTGACTGTGGCTCCATCCACACATACATGGGTATTTTTTAAGTTGGATTTTCTGCTTTAGTATTGCGTAAGTATTCTAAAGGCCTCGCATAATCAATGTTTGAAACAATATATGAGAGAAGGTTTTTTTTTTTCATGGGTTTACCTCAGTTTAACTGATTGAACGGTGAAACATCCTGACTAGCCAGTTTAAAAATCAACCTCCTGCTGACTAGGACATTTAAGAGAAAATAGCCTTTTATTGTCATTGTACATGTACAATGAAATTATGGCAGTATGGAATCAGCTATTTTAAAAAAAAGTCCTCTCAAGTCACCAACTTTATCAAACTAACATTTTCTGGTTGGTAGGTACTTTTTGGGTTTGTTTTGTTCTCACTGTAAACAGCTTCCTTCCTCATTTCCTTTCAGAAATGAGTGATCCAACACATACACCCAGAAATGCAAAACAATGGTGTGAAAGACTAAACTGCTCTGAACGGTTGGGGAGGAAAACACAGATTAGTGCAGCTTTAATTGAAATGCTGCAAAAGTAATTAAGAGCAGGCTGTTCTGTCGACCTGCTAAAGACATTTAATTGCACTCTTACATAGTTGCACTTTCTCCATCAAGTCCATCAAGAGCACTTTTTGAGGCAACCGTTTAGTTATTGTGGTCAATTCTTTTTATTCGTGATAAATGACAGCTGTAGCAGCCGAGGCCAAATGGGGCAAACCCGAACCAGGGCAGATCCCTTGTTGTCGTGAGTGTCAACCCTCCCTCTCCACCTACCCGAAATTACTGCTGCGGGGAACTGCTCCTTCTTATCCAAGTGTTTATGACATGAGACACAAGAGAAGTGACCAAGCTGAGCAGCTAGGTCAGCCACGTTTGGAAACCAGAGCCTTAAATAATTCCCAACTGCTGAAGTAAATATACATAGCTCATACAAAGAAGAGCTATTGTATTAAGACCCGATATGCACCGAAGTGCTACATGAATAATACTGAAGTAACCTGAAATCTATTTCCATAAGATAGTTCATCATAAAATGCATATTTTTATACATTTGTGCAAACAAAAAATACTTATTTTTCTTATTCTTAGAGATTATGTAACAGATTTATTTGTTATATTGCAATCAAATTAGAGTTTCTACTACTCCAAAGAGCATGGCAAAGGAAAAAGAAAGCATCTATATATACAGCACAATATAATCTTATGGATTGAGTCTGCATCATAAATTACAGAAACAACAATTAAATATTGCAGAAATAATAATATAATAAAATGATGTGTGCAAGAGTGAAATCTGATGACTTCTTTCACTGCTTTGTATGATCTGAAGGCTGGACTGGAGTACTATGAGAAACTCAAATATAGGACACATGTTGAGCGGCAGAGTGCGTCCCACTGCAGCTTGCTCCAGTCGGGTCTGATGGGATATGGTGCCTTCTGCTCTGCCAATCGGCTCTCGAAGGTCTCCATCTAAAAATGTATTGGGAGAGGTACTATTTACAACTGGAGGCTCGCTTGGCTCAAACTTTCCAAATCCGATGATCATATGAAGGCGTGATTGCCACCATGTAGGGGATTGTGCCACTTTTTGGAAGGATGTGTCCCATTTTTTAGGAGACCCTCGCTGTGCAGATGCTGTAGGTCGCTGAAGTGAAGCATTTCAGCATGCGACTGAGGCAAAAGAGGAAAGAACATCTGCTCCAAATACAGTGTGTAAATCACTTTTTTATTCCCTGGAGGAAAATATGACAGGGAAAGAGCTAAGTGGTGATTATAACTGTTGACTGCTAAGGCTGGTGTTACTGCGGTCAGGCTCATTTTAGCTGAAGTGGAAGCAGACAAATCCATTTAAAAACTGAATATCCAGATAGGGAATTCACTTTGACCAGTAACTGGTTTTATCATCCCTTTTAAAAGCTTGAACCAGTCCATACTTTTAGCAGGAAACGTAAGATGCATTTAGAAGTGGTAAAGATTCTGCAGTAAGATGCAGAATAGTATGCACAATGCACATCGTTCTCTTTCATGCCACTACAGTGTCACAGATGGCCTCATTTTAAAATGAAAGGAGGGCTAGCTTGGGAGACAGACTGCAAACATTTTTAGGGGCAATGCCGCTCAGAGATATGTGGAGAAGAATAAGACCTTATAATGTAAGTATGTGAGGTGAGATTTACTGGATTTACTGCCTCCTGGAGGTATAGGCTGTCTGATTTTGAGTGTGTATGTTTGCTTACACGCTCTATGTGTGAGGCTTGTGTGGTGAAAGAGACGTGGGGTGACAGCATGAAGAGGTGAGCAGCCTAATCCTCTGTGGGCAGACAAGTGCTAATAGCACACATCAGTGCTGGTGCGGGTGAAGCCTCGGGGAGTGTTAAAACGAGAGGTTATTGAGCAGGACAGACACAGGGTTCATGCTTGGAACAAGCATGGCTGAAATTGCATCAGCATATCAGCAGTATCTAAAAATCAAGGCTTGGAGAAACGTGCTAGAAATGCAGGATATGTGAACTGGAGCTACACATTTCAGGAACAATGTGCATGAGACTGCATGAACAAAACACTTCTCTGCTCATTTCCAGTGAAGACTCACTTTCATCAAAGAGTATTTGCCCACTCTGAGCTCCAGATCCTGAAAGTTTGCTCGTCATTAAAAAACAAACGATAATTACAAAAAAATGTTATCAGCGATAGATAGATAGATAGATAGATAGATAGATAGATAGATAGATAGATAGATAGATAGATAGATAGATAGATAGATAGATAGATAGATAGATAGATAGATAGATAGATAGAGTGGTTTATCCCTTGAGGTACTTTCTATTTATCTGTGAACAGGTCAGTGTTAAGTGGGTTAACAAACATTAACCTGGAAATGGTCAGGTGCAAGGATTGTATAGGCAAGATTTGAAAGCTCTTGAAATCCTGGCAAACATTTGGCAAACAAATTTGAAGAGAGTCGCGGTGCTCGTTGTAACTTATTACTTTTAAATGTTTTTGTCCTTATTTGTCCACTAAGGGGAGCTGGTGGGTGAAGGGCATGTAAGAAATCTGATGACCTCTTTCACTGCTTTGTATGATCTGAAGGCTGGACTGGAGTACAGTGAGAAACTCAAATATAGGACACATGTTGAGCGACATTCAATAGTCAGAATATACAGTTTGCATAATGTAAGAAGTCATTCACTGCTGGAAAACACTTTAAACAATAGAGTGTGGTTAGTTATGTCATGTTGTGTTATGTGATGTACAAAAGTACTGGATAAAAAACATACTGAAGTCAGTACTACGGAACACAAGAGTAATGTTGTACATGTACAACATTATTCTTCTGTGTACTGGAATGACAGCATGCAGCTTGTGTCTTTGCATAGATGCTGTATGTGACAGCCTAACTGACAGCCTGTATAAAAAAGATAACTTGACATTGTTTCACCTGGACAGACACACACACACTGCAAACTTTATAAGCTGTTGTGTTCTGCTAATCAGTACTCAAGTCTAATAAAACGACAAAAGACAAAACGACAGTTTATAAAGTTTACCGTTTATAAAACTTACAGAACGCTTTCTCTCACTAATTTTGTATGTCGGAATTTCCTGGACTTTTCCCTCCCTCTGTACTAAGCCGACGCCTCCTTCAATGTGCTATACACTCTTGGTCACAAATGCGTTTTTTACGCACGGAGACATCATGGGTTTCCGTTCGTCTCGGCGCGCTCTCTTGACCTCGCTCTGCCTCGTTCTAAACTGCTGGAGCGGAGCGTCGACCTTCGAGCTGACAATACTCCACACCAATGACAACCATGCACGAATCGAGGAGACCGGCAAGGACTCGGGAAAGTGTCGAGCAGAGCGTCCCTGCTTCGCTGGTGTGGCCAGGAGGTTCACGAAAGTGACCGAGATCAGAAAAAAAGAGACGAACGTGGTGTTTCTGGATGCTGGAGACCAATTCCAAGGGACTATCTGGTTCAACTACTATAAAGGCGCTGAAGCCGCACACTTTATGAACAAACTTGGTTATGATGTTATGGCAAGTATTCTTTTAATTTCTATGTCGTTTGGAAACTTTTTGTGTGTTAAAGTGGTTCAAGTTTGTATTTTTTGAAGATAAGTTTCTTTAAAAAGTAAATTATGTGTTCATTTTTAAATTTTAGTAAATCATTATATTTAATGAGTTAATAAAGTAGTTGAAGTTCTTTTTTTTGTCACATAGGCTTTTGGAAATCACGAGTTTGACAATGGAGTGGAGGGTCTCATTCAACCCTTTCTCCAGAATATAAATTTCTCTGTGGTCAGTGCAAACATTAAACCCGACCAAACCCTGGCAGAGCTTCATAAATACTACAGTCCCTACAAAGTTATCAGTGTGGGCTCAGAGAAAGTGGCTGTGGTTGGCTATACCTCAGCAGAGACGCCATTCTTATCCATGCCAGGTAAATCTGTTCCAATAATGTCCCGCCCAATGCCCATGCTTTGTTTTTCCAGTTCGTGGATGAAGCTGGATTACAATCAGGATAATTTCACTCAAATAAAACTCTCTTTCTTTATAAAGCGTCGCTGATTGTTGGTGTTTTCAGCTACATTACCAGATGTCTTGCCTTGTAATTACAACTTTCAAATTGTTACCCAGTATTTAGACGTTTTATTCACCAGTGTTTTGAAATGTGCACTGCTTGCTTGCACCCACCCGTCCCCTATTTCCTGTGCGTGTTAGGCAAACATCTCAAGTTCAGAGATGAGGTGGAGTCACTTCAAGCTCAAGTAAATGAGCTGGAAAGTCTGGGCTATAATAAAATCATTGCCCTGGGACACTCTGGTTTTGTTGTGGATCAAGACATAGCGAGACGCGTGAGAGGGGTGGACGTTGTTGTTGGAGGGCATACCAACACGTTCCTCTACACAGGTATCTCTATCCTGTTCTATTGTTATTTATCATAGTGTTTATCCAGCTGTCTCCAGACACAAAAACTGCCTTTCACACATGCAACAAACCAATTTAAAGGAATGGCATGCTTCTAACCTCACTATAACAGAAAGAAAGAACCACTTAGGCTACAAACCACATTTTCTTCCTCTGCAGGAACGCCCCCATCTTCCGAAGTGCCAGCTGGCCCATATCCTTTTATAGTAAAATCCAGCCATGGAAGAGACGTGCCAGTGGTCCAGGCTTACGCCTTTGGGAAATATCTTGGACACTTAAAAGTCACCTTTGATGATGCTGGCAATGTCATCAAAGCCGTTGGAAATCCCATCCTAATGGACAGCAGCATACCTCAAGGTAGACTAAAATATCAGATTACACTGTACACATGCTACTGTTTGAAAAGTCAAAACCATTCACTGAACCAAATAAGATTTTATCATGTTAAAATTTCTCAGTGTTCTTGTAAGTGTATTAAGGATTTGGGAAATGAGGCGAAAGTTTTATCTCTGTGAACACAAAAGAAATTGGATGTAATCAGAAGCGGCAATGAGACTAAATTACTCTGAAAGAGAGAGAAAACATTTTTAAAAGCTGGGTAAGCTCTTTAGTAAGCATTCCTGCTCCTGACGCAGAACATGAACTTCAGGGATCATTTCTTATCTCATATTTGTTTACATTACCAGGTAACATGTTATTACTGGTATTTGATGCACACACCCATCCATGAGTGGTGGAAAATGTTTGCACATACATACAGCAAAGTGGGGCAAAATTGCATTGGCCAAGACTCATCACAATATCAACAAATCTTCTGTCATTTGCTGACAGTTGAACATCCAGTGGCACATAGAGGTAAAAACTGCTTTAGCTCATTTGTCTCAGTGTGAAAAGAATAACAAAAACACAACACAGGACTCAGGCTCTCCCATCACATCCATTTTCTAGTAAAAGTTTACATGTGCTCACACAAATAAGAACTTTAACATTACTTACCTTTTTGAAAGATACTTTTTGTTGTTTAATGAAGTGTATTATACTCATTAAATTAAACTAGTTAGCACCTAATATCTTATATAATCTATGAATATATGTTGCAGCCACTTTCTTGGGTACAACTACTCATTAACACAAATATCTAATCATCCAATGACTTGTTTTGTTTTTATTTTTGTTTTTTTGTTTTTGTTTTTTGCCTGTCCTGTTTGGTTCTTCAGCCGTCAGAATTGATGTCTGAAGGCCAACAAAGATACCCAATGGATTTACTTTACCAAGTGGATCTTCACTTGCCGTATTGGTCCATTTGATCGATTTTTGTTGTTATTATTTATTTTATTTTATTTTATTTTCAGCTGTTACAAACAGGACAGACATACCTAGGGGATAGGAAAGGGAGAAAGAAAGATGAAGGAGAAGAAAAACAGAGGGGAAGAGAGACAGTGAGAAAGGTCACTTAAAAAGAAATGCAAATCTGTGCATTTTGACATGTAGACATGGTTAAGATGACCTGCTGAGGTTCTAAGTGAGCACCAGAGTGAAAAAGAAATGTGATTTAAGTGACGTTGAATGTGGGTTGGTCCAAGAGCGTCTGGCTGCAGCCACTGGGGAGCGCCATATTGCGACCTCCACACTAACCGAAAACACGTGACCTCCACACTAACCGGAAACACGTGACCTCCACACTAACCGGAAACACGTAGCTTCAGTTAAATCGACTTTGACAGCTAAAACAAAATTGTGTTTTTTTTACTATTCATGCTGCTGATAAATAAAATTGGTTCTAAGTGTTTTTTTAACACTCTGGGTTTATTAAAAAAATCACCATGTCTTGTTATGAAATGCACAAGAGTTAAAAGTGTTAGCATGCGGTCAAAGCTAAGTTTGACTGGGAAACTCAAAGCTCAGTAGTCTGTATCAACAAAAATTCACTGCAGCCTGTGTAATATTTGATGCGTCATAATTTATTCCAGTCTGTCTTGCAAATACATGTTTGTGTTGCAATGTCATCCACAAACACACACGATTATTAGATCCTTAAGATCAAACCTGTGTCATTCTTTTGATCCACTGCAGTGTAGTAGTCACACACAAAAAAGAAGTGAAGTGGCCAAGAATGGCCAGGATAGAGCCCAGAGGGTTAATACGTAAAATGTCAAAAAATATTATTGATTACAGGATAACACATAAATGTTAATAGCAACTGTAAGCTTTTTACTTTGAAGTTACAAGTATAAACAATGCTGTTACATTTACACTAAAAAATTTTACTATAAGTATGGACATAAAACAAGCTTATTATAAAATGTTGTTCACTTAATTGGAATTCTGTACACTGAAAAAAAAAACCACAACAACACATAAAAAACACAAACAAACAGCCAGTGCCTTCATCTGTCCATTAAGTGTCAAACATCGCATTGACCTGTAGTCTCTGCTCGTCAGCACATTTAAAAAGAGCTCCATGTCCTCTGCAAACTGAAAAACAAAGAAGAAGAAGTCCCTCTACACAAAAACACTGCAGATGACAGGCCAGGCAAACATCTATTGATCTGTTTGAATGCCTCCTCATCATGTCAGCCTTGAAGTTTTTTTTGTAAGGAGACTAAGACCACAGTGAGGGCATTTCATTTCCATGGACTTTCCACAAGCCACAGTTTCATTTAGCACAGAGGGTAGAACACATGAATGTTCTACCCAAGATTCAGAAAATGGTTTAGATGCTGGAGACAAGACATCGAGGGGGAGATGGGGCTCCACAGAGAGTTCAGTGGGGAGCGGTCCTGAATGCTGACATGACAATAATTGCCTTGCCATATCCCCACGCTGTATGACTGTCATGTTGCAGACAGGGCAGTGAAAGTGCACCGGCATATCATTTTGTCTGTAAGAGAGAAAAAAAAAAAAGAAGAAAAACAACAACATGTGATTTAAATGCAGTTGTATAGAATGCAATCAGTTTATCTAACAATCAGATTGTACATATTAACAAAAATATCCAAGCCATCCTTAATAATGAAAGCAAAATGGTGTGGATCACAAAAGCTGTCAGGAAATGTGCTGAACAAGATAGAAAATATTTAATGAAAACACACTTTTTTCTCTTGCTGATGAATGCACTGAACTGTACGATGTGAAAAGCAACATTTAAGTCAACAAAGCGACTGCAGAGGTGCTGAAAAAAAGGGCATATTTATAACTTTAACTATGAGGTATATTTAATACCAACAGACCTTTGAAAGGCAAAGCATTTTTAATGTGTCCATTTATTTTCTCCTCAATCTTTGCCCTGACAGTAGGGCTGAAAGTGGGGCACAGAGGGCAGTGAAACAGCCAACACATGGTGCATTCCTGCAATTCTGGCTTGGAGGCAGATTTCCAATTTGATATGTGCATCTAAAACAGAGAGAAAAACAGATAAACACCATATACACATTTAAGTTCATGTTTTAGCAGAAATAACACGTTACAGTTAGCATGTAAGAGATTTGGGGAGGCAATTCTTTACAAAAACATAATTTACCAGACACTTTTATTTGTGACATACGTATCTATTGACATATAACAGATAATTTAACAAAGGCTAACTAAAATCTGGGCAATAAAAAAGCAGAACAGAATGGGATAGAGAATATTAGTATTTATAAATCTCTTTGTGACAAACTTTACAACGTTGATGCAGGTGGAATGAGAGACATGAATAAAGCACAATATGCAGTAAATGGAACAATGTGCATTGATGTCAGACAGTGAAAAGCAGTGAAGTGAATTTGTTCAATAGCAAGCAAAAATCAAATACGTTTGAAAGGGACCACTAGTCAGAGGTGTTAAAAGTGCATATAAAGTGCACATTCCTTACTTAAGTTTAGATACCTCGGGGGTCTGACCGTTGTTGTAACGCTAACAAAGTGCCAACATCAGTGTAAGCAAAGTAGATGATTCCTAGAATTATATTATTATTATATAATTATATAATTATTAACAGCAAATTTATAAATGGAAGACTCTGTACCAACCTTTACGGTCGATTTGCAAGGTTAATGATCCAAACTTACTTGAATTCTCTAAAAATGATATTATCTTTGGTTCTCTAAGAAAAGAAAAGAAGCTTGAAAATGTTTTAAATGTAATAATTATTATGGGGAAATTCTTTATTCACAAATGTCGTTTTCTGAAAACAAAGCCGTCCTTTTTTAATTTTCACAAAGAACTCTGCCTCTTCCTCTCATCTGTTAAATTTATGGACAAAAAACAAGCTCTGGTTCTGAATCATATGATTATCGAACTAGATCTGCTAGAAAACCCCTAAGGTATAATGTCTTTTTTTTTCTTTGTTTGTTTGTTTTTTGTTGTTGTTGTTGTTGTTGTTGTTTTGTTTGCTTGCTTTGATTCTGTTTGGGGTTTGATTTTATTTATTTATTTGTTGTTGTTTATACTTCCTGTTCATTATCTATCTTCTATATGCTGGAATTCAGCCTGTTCTGATAATATTCCATGTTGGGAAATATAGAATCTTTGTAGAGATTGCCATAATTGTTGTACATTTCTGTGCAAATTAAAAAGAAAAAAAAAAGGTTAATGATCCATGCAGGAACGAGACAAAAAAAAAAATCCATGCGGGAACGTACAGTGGGGCAAAAAAGTATTTAGTCAGCCACCGATTGTGCAAGTTCCCCCACTTAAAATGATGACAGAGGTCAGTAATTTGCACCAGAGGTACACTTCAACTGTGAGAGACAGAATGTGAAAAAAAAATCCATGAATTCACATGGTAGGATTTGTAAAGAATTTATTCGTAAATCAGGGTGGAAAATAAGTATTTGGTCACCTCAAACAAGGAAAATCCCTGGCTCTCACAGACCTGTAACGTCTTCTGTAAGAAGCTTTTCTGTCCCCCACTCGTTACCTGTATGAATGGCACCTGTTTGACCTCATCATCTGTATAAAAGACACCTGTCCACAGCCTCAACCAGTCAGACTCCAAACTCCGCCATGGCCAAGACCAAAGAGCTTTCGAAGGACACCAGGAAAAGAATTGTAGACCTGCACCAGACTGGGAAGAGTGAATCTACAATAGGCAAGCAGCTTGGTGTGAAAAAAATCAACTGTGGGAGCAATCATCAGAAAATGGAAGACATACAAGACCACTGATAATCTCCCTCGATCTGGGGCTCCACGCAAGATCTCATCCCGTGGGGTCAAAATGATCATGAGAACGGTGAGCAAAGATCCCAGAACCACATGGGGGGACCTGGTGAATGACCTGCAGAGAGCTGGGACCAAAGTAACAAAAGTCACCATCAGTAACACACTACAACGGCAGGGAATCAAATCCCGCAGTGCCAGACGTGTTCCGCTGCTGAAGCCAGTGCATGTCCAGGCCCGTCTGAAGTTTGCCAGAGAGCACATGGATGATACAGCAGAGGATTGGGAGAATGTCATGTGGTCAGATGAAACCAAAGTAGAACTTTTTGGTATAAACTCAACTCGTCGTGTTTGGAGGAAGAAGAATACTGAGTTGCATCCCAAGAACACCATACCTACTGTGAAGCATGGGGGTGGAAACATCATGCTATGGGGCTGTTTTTCTGCCAAGGGGACAGGACGACTGATCCGTGTTAAGGACAGAATGAATGGGGCCAAGTATTGTGAGATTTTGAGCCAAAACCTCCTTCCATCAGTGAGAACTTTGAAGATGAAACGAGGCTGGGTCTTCCAACATGACAATGATCCAAAACACACCGCCCGGGCAACAAAGGAGTGGCTCCGTAAGAAGCATTTGAAAGTCCTGGAGTGGCCTAGCCAGTCTCCAGACCTCAACCCCATAGAAAATCTGTGGCGGGAGTTGAAAGTCCGTGTTGCTCGGCGACAGCCCCAAAACATCACTGCTCTTGAGAAGATCTGCATGGAGGAATGGGCCAAAATACCAGCTACTGTGTGTGCAAACCTGGTAAAGACCTATAGTAAACGTTTGACCTCTGTTATTGCCAACAAAGGTTATGTTACAAAGTATTGAGTTGTATTTTTGTTATTGACCAAATACTTATTTTCCACCCTGATTTACGAATAAATTCTTTACAAATCCTACCATGTGAATTCATGGATTTTTTTTTCACATTCTGTCTCTCACAGTTGAAGTGTACCTCTGGTGCAAATTACTGACCTCTGTCATCATTTTAAGTGGGAGAACTTTCACAATCGGTGGCTGACTAAATACTTTTTTGCCCCACTGTATTTCCGCCTACTGTGGAGGTCACGTGTTTCCGGTTAATGTGGAGGTCCCAATATGGCGCTCCCCAGTGGCTGCAGCCAGACCCTTCTCGGGTTGGTTGGCACATGGACTCGGCTTACTATTATAGAAAATGCTGATGTATTGGGATTTTCCCACCTAAGCTTCCTTTCCCGTACAGCCAGGCTTACAGAGACAGTAACAGTAACAATCACCACTTGTTACAACCAAGATCTGCAGGACATGTTGAACCTTGAAGCAGATGGCTACAGCAGCAATATGTGATTCAATATGACATTGTAACTATGATTTGCCATCTCATATTGAAAAAGTGGAGTTGTTCCTTGCTTTACAAATGCAATGTTGCCATATTTGTGTAAATTCTTCATTAGAGATCCAGGATCATCTATTTGCTCTCAGGGATTTACTCAAAATACAATAATCTAGACTTTTTCTTTCTCCAAATCCTTTAGTCACGATCTGTGGGAGGATTTTTCTTCTTTGTTTTGTTTTGTTTCAGATGTGGAGATCCTTGCTGATGTTAATAAGTGGAAAACAGACTTGGCTCAATACTCGACTAAGTATGTGGGCCAAACCTTAGTCTACCTCAACGGGTCATTTGAAGAGTGCCGATTTCGGGAGTGTAACCTGGGAAACCTAATCTGTGATGCCATGGTAATAGTTACAGGCATTTTTCACTTAGTTAACATGAGTTAAGTGTGAATTAGTGGTTATAAAAGGACTGCGTGAGTTTTAAGGAAGGTGATTGATCTTAACAGATATTTATGATGATAAAAGGTGATGACAAACAGACACAAGCAAAGAGAATTTCTCTGTCATATAATACGTCTTTTTGCATTTACAGGTGTATCACAATATGAGGTATTCAACTGGGGAGCAGTGGAATCATGTAAGCTTGTGTATGATGAATAGTGGGGGCATACGGACAGCGATAAACGAACGCTACAGAAATGGTAGGAGATTCTTTTTTTCCTTTGTGCAGAATTGCAGAGTTCTTAATTCACATTGAAGTGTTTTGTAATCTGCTGTTATTTATCTTTATATGTTGTCCTTTTAGGCTCCATAACAATGGAGGAGATCCTCAACGTGTTACCATTTGGAGGAACCTTTGACTTGGTCCAAATAAAAGGCTCAACAATAACAAAGGCATTTGAACACTCTGTTCACAGATATGGAAGAAAGACTGGAGAATTTCTTCAGGTCTCAGGTCTGCGCTCCTCTGCTAACACAGAATAGTTTAATAATCTTTTATAACAAAGGGTTAGAAATACATTTCTAACATGTGCTTACAAAAGTTGCACTGAAAGCATTGCTCAGCTGCAGGTGTGCCTAGTATTGTAACAGGACATTAAGTAGCATGTTATATGAATCAGTTCCTAAAGTAACCGTAATGCACATGTGTATTTAGTGCAGTGTGAAAACAATAATCAGTGGCTTTATGAGGTAGTTCAGGTAGTGTTTGTTGTCTCATCTTAGTAGACCACCCGCTGTCTCCAGCCTTACACTAAACATAAAATGCTGTTGATGTTCTCCCAAAAGTATTTTCATTTGTGTTTTACTAATTCTAAGTAAACAGGACTGTGGCGGGGCGTGATTGGTGGCGCGGCTGCGGGGGAGGCTGATACACCTGAGCTCAGTCAGCTCATCACGCCTCCCCTGCATGAAAGACGAATGAACTGGGTCCTGACGTTGTTGTTGTTGTTGTTGTGTACGTGTGGCTGGCGGCTGGAAAGCTGCAGCCGAGAGTTGTAGAGAACAACAAGTGGTAAAAAAGAGAGTGAAATGTGTGAAGAATGTGGTCGAGTTTGTCATTGCATCGCATGCCACAAGGACACACTAGACTCTTTATATAAATGTAAACACTATGTCATTTTTCCCTTAAATTTCCAGGCATTCATGTTGAGTACAACCTCTCCAAGCCAGTGAACCAGCGTGTAGCATCACTGTCATTGCTCTGCACAGAGTGCCGCGTGCCCAAGTATGAACCATTAGACCCACAGAAGACATACACCGTGGTCATGCCTTCATACATCGTGGGTGGAGGCGATAACTTTACAATGATTAAGAGGGAGTTACTGAAACATAATTCAGGTGGGTGGCAGACTTGTTCTAAATTTATAAGCAGTTTACCTCAGTATATCAGGGGCACTTAGAAGGACCTTTACTGCATCCAGCACCAGCATCCTCTTAGTCAAAAATCACACTGACCTCATTAAAAAATGACATTTTCAATTCAAAAGGTCAAAGGTCAACCTCACACTAACATCTCTAACATCATAATCAACTCGTAGCAAAGTACCTAGCAGCTGTGAGATCCCTCTACAGTTCCCCTTTCCTTGTTTTGCATAAAGCACAAGTTTTTCTACTTTGGAAAATTAATTACATCTTTTTGTCATGAAACCTTCGTTACTCATCTTGGTTACCAGATACACGTCTTTGGTCAAATCTAATGCAAACATGTTAGTTTCAGTGCACCTTTGTGAGCTGGATGGATACGCTTACACGCCCTATGGGCTCGCTTTAATGTTCGATGTTGGAAAAGTCACGTTAGCAACTGTTCTGTTGTTTTTCCCTCGCCTTTGTTCATCCATCAAACTGCAGATAATGGTATTTCCACGCAATTGACATAACAGCACTCTTTGCATACATTTTGTTCTTATTGTGAAGCCAAAGTATTTTGAAAGAAAACACAGTTAAAGGATATCTGCATATCTTTATTTTAACATAGTTGTTGTTGCTTTGCATTGCATTGGAGGAGCGTGCATTTTAAATATAACTTTTGTGTAATTGTGGGAGGCAAAGATTGCAATTGAGATTAAAACTGATGCACAAATAATGATTATTTGTGCATATTTGTGCATCACATTTGTTTTGAGACTATCACTTGTGATACTAAATTTGGGTACTGATTTTTTATATCCTCTTCGCTGCCAGACTGAATGCATGTGTGTTTGAAGCATCCAAGTTTAGACTTCTTCTTTGAAGGTGTTTCTGCTGCTGTGGTCCACTCCATACTCACACTCCCTTTATAAATACATATAATCTAAATATATAAATATTAGGGGTGCAACGATACACAAAATTCACGGTTCGGTTCGGTTCGATACTTTGGTGTCACGGTTCGATATTTTTTCGATACAAAAAAAATGTTCATGCCTTTTTATTAATTTGTCATTTATTAAATTTTCACGGCACATTCTGCACCACATCTCTGTGCGTTCATCATTTGTTTGAAGCCAGCTCACCTCCTGCAACCACTTTTCAGAGAATACGCGCTTCTTTTGTGGTTCGGACTCCTTCTGACATTTCTTTGGAGGTGGAGGAACATCACAGTAACTGCTTAAAGGAGCTTCTTCGACATCTTTAAGAGTTCTAAACAAATGTCTGTCCTCCTGAAAATCTTATGTACGCAAACACGCGTTGCAACTTCTTATCTTGTGCGGGTTTTTATTTTGACAGCGAATGCGCACCTGCGGACCACTTATGTGCAGCCCTGGTTATTTAGCTCGTCATATTGCAGCCACAGAAATTCTTTTGTCCATGAAACCATAAAGCTGCACTTTCTTTTTTCCTTATAGTCTGATTTGTCATAACCTTTCCGTTTTGTGGTAAGCTTTTCTTTGGCTGTCACTTCTTCACGCTGACCTGTCTTATTTGGCTCAGCAGAACTAAAATATATATCCTGCTGCTTTTACACACGCACTAACATAACGCTCAGCGATTCTCTGCGCGATCAACCTCTCACATGTTTAAGCTGCGGGAGATTTCACTTGTCATGTTTGCATAGTAAGCTAACGATTGATAAGACGATGTCAGAGGAATTGGTGCGCAAATTATCATCACTCACCAATCAGTACTGTCGCTCTCTATACACAGTTCACGCGATTGCAAAGTGAAAGCAAAAAACAAGCGCAAATTCAAACGCGATTTCAGTATGTCACATATTGACAGTGGCCGATGCCAATGACATAATTACCCAGCTACATTTCCAAAAGAATGCAAAAGCATTGACATATATTTTTCCTTCCTAGGATAGGCCGACGGGCAGGGCAGAGATAGATTTTGGTAGCCCGACTGGAAAAAAGCCCCGTCGGGCTAGCGATTTTGCGAGCCCTGTATCTGATTGAGGAATCACTCATCTTTGGAAAAGAGAGTTTATTATGGAGAAATGTCTCTTTCCAAAATAAAAGCTATACTATACGCTTCTTCTGGGCTATATTCTCAGCAGCATATTAAACATATCAGGTCCCCATAAGGAGAATCGTGTGCTAACGGCTGTCTAAATGACTCGGGTAAAGTTTGTAGCATGCTGCTTGTTGTTTTTCTCTGCTTCCACTTGTCTTTGCACTAGGATGATGTCGGAGTAAATGTGCAGTCATATTGGTTGTGTTCCCACTAGTGCTGTCAGCGTAAATCTGAAATGACATTAACGTCACAACACGGCAAATCTCCGTTAACGAGCTACCGCGGATCACCTCATGAGTGGGGCTGGAAGACGTCAACACATTAACGAGCTAACTGCGCTAACACACTAGTTCCCACCAATTGAGCATTGCTGGCACATCCAACATACTGTTTTACTTTTGTCCATGACAGGCTTACCTTCAGGGTCATACATCACATGAAAACCAAAATAGTTCCAAACGCCAGATCTGAATGAGGGTGGGGGAGGTTCAATTTGCCATGTTGCAACTAGCCTAGCTTCTGTCTCGCTAGCTTGCCCTGCGCTCAGTGAATCTGTGTTCGACTACTCCGCCTAGGCTGCACTGTCGAGCGCAGATCCACTGAGCGCTCAACACAGACAGCATCATCAGAAGGAAAGTTGATAAAATAAATTAA
Source organism: Neolamprologus multifasciatus (assembly GCF_963576455.1). Classification (NCBI taxonomy): domain Eukaryota; kingdom Metazoa; phylum Chordata; class Actinopteri; order Cichliformes; family Cichlidae; genus Neolamprologus; species Neolamprologus multifasciatus. The sequence continues at coordinate 17,030,426 of NC_140457.1, read as the reverse complement.
AAATGTTGTATCGTTCGATACATATGCGTACCGAACCGAAAGCACTGTATCGAACGGTTCGATATCGATACGAGTATCGTTGCACCCCTAATAAATATGTATATATACCAGAACAAAGAGCTCATTTAGCAATCACTCCAAGACTTGGCAGACTGTTATAAAGGTTTGCAAACTCTTTAATGTTTCATAGTCATTTGTCCCTTGCTTTTTTTCTCTCTGGTGGAATGCAACCTGAGTCATGACCATTAATGTTTTTTTAAATAAAACACCACAGGAAGGAGCTAGACAGTGCTTTTCATGAATTAACTGGATTGTCTAAAGTGAAATTCTAACATCCTGTCCATGTTAAAATGGATGAATTCATCTGATAATGTCTAAAGTGAGAAACATTTTACGAGCGGACACTGAGAATTAACTGTGACGCACTTGTCTGTGAAACACATGGAAATGGGGAAAAACAACATATGGAGAACACATGGAAATGCAGCCATATAACATCTGCTCTCAAGAGTTTATTCTGTGACTCAAATTCCTGCTTCCTACTTGTTTGTAAACTTGACAACACACGTTACAGTAAAATATCTCTTTAGTGGTATAGTGGAAAAGTTTTTGTTATCTTCAAGGCCGCACTAAAGAAGTAAAGAATAGCAGGATGTGGCTTGTGACATTTTCATTCCCAGCATTGCTTTAACCCTCTCAGGCTCAAATTAAACTTTTTGTTGCTAATGCACAACCAAGTCCTGCAGTGGTACTTCTGAGTACAAAAGAATCATAAAATATGTATGTGGGGTAATCAGGTTGTTAGTTTTTAACTGTTGCAAATCGGCAACGCCTGCCTCGAGAGGGTTAAGGGTTTCTGGCACAGTTTATCGAAATGTTGAAACAACCATTGGACAGTTTTGCCGTAGCGCTTTGTATTAACACTTGTGATTCTGAGATGCTGAGCCTGAAAAGCTGATGATCTGCTGAGTGACATAGAAATCCATTGTTTTTGAGGATGGTTGAAGAACTCATATTAACTGTGGCAAAATTTCACACAGAGGTTGTTTTTTTTGTTTTTTAACTTTTTTTTTCACCCATTATTCAGAGACAATGAACAACAAATCAAAGCCCGCTGTACCTGTAAACTCTTTAGTTTTCGATCTTTACTCTTGGGATTCTCTCCAGCAGGGATGTTTAAATCTTTTAAATATGTTTCTGCAGTTTTCTTTAAATTTTACAAAAATCACTCTTGAAATTGAGAATTGAGCATCATGAAGATGTTATTTATATATTTTAATGATGTAATATTGATTCATTTAATGCCACTTTTTTTGCCTTTTCTTGCAGGTGACTTGGACATTACCGTTTTTTCCAAGTACATCTCCGACATGAAGCGCGTGTTCCCTGCAGTAGAAGGCCGCATCACTTTCAGGAACTCTGCTGTCATTGCTTCATACAGTATTGGCTTGTTGCTGCTAAGTCTGTGTCTGTCTGTGACACTTTGATTGGCTTTTTACACTCTGGTAAACTGTGATAAATTGAAAAGCTCCAGGACTTAGTTAACTGTCTTTTCAGCTCGCTGCCCCCAAAGCTAACTAGAAGACAACAGGATTACAGGTTCAGCCTCGGGGTAGCCAGCATCCGGGCAGAAACTTATAACCCACAACGATTCAGCAATCCCCCAAAAAAGCATGAGCGACAGTCTTGTTTACTAAAACCGACACACAAATGTACCAAAAGAAAGAACCTAAATATAAGAAGCAAAGTTATATTGAATGATAGAGCTTACTGATTGAAAGACGAGGGAGTGTATGAAGCTTGGTCCATTTTCTGAATGAGATTATTTTACAAAATAACAGTGGATAGTAAAAAGCACACAAAGCAACAACTATTCCAAATGATTTTCTTTAATTACCATTATTCAAATGCCTCAAAAACTGTGGTCAGGCAGAATGCACGTCATCTTTAATAAGAATGATGTTTTCATCGGGTTACAAACATGAATGCATTACTGTGTAGAAACTGTGAGGACTTGTAAACAAGCCAGTGATTTGTTGTCACGAGGACGTGTTTGATCTGCATATATGCAAAGATGAAAGATTCATCTGCACTGAGTTCATGAATTTGTCAGTACATCATTTGCGCAACATCTCTAAAATTAGAAATATCCTGTCTCAGAGTGACGCTGAAAAACTAGTTCATGCATTTATTACTTCCAGGCTTGACTACTGCAATTCATTATTATCAGGATGTCCAAAAAACTCACTGAAAAGCCTTCAGTTAATCCAAAATGCTGCAGCAAGAGTACTGACAGGGACTAGAAAGAGAGAGCATATTTCTCCTGTTTTGGCTTCCCTTCATTGGCTTCCTGTTAAATCCAGAATTGAATTCAAAATCCTGCTCCTCACATACAAGGTCTTAAATAATCAGGCCCCATCTTATCTTAATGACCTTGTAGTACCATATCACCCTATTAGAGCACTTCGCTCCCGCTCTGCAGGCCTACTTGTTGTTCCTAGAGTATTTAAAAGTAGAATGGGAGGGAGAGCCTTCAGTTTTCAGGCCCCTCTTCTGTGGAACCAGCTTCCAGTTTGGATTCAGGAGACAGACACTATCTCTACTTTTAAGATTAGGCTTAAAACCTTCCTTTTTGCTAAAGCATATAGTTAGGGCTGGACCAGGTGACCCTGAATCCTCCCTTAGTTATGCTGCAATAGATGTAGGCTGCCGGGGGATTCCCATGATGCATTGAGTTTTTCCTTTCCAGTCACCTTTCTCACTCACTATGTATTAACAGACCTCTCTGTATTGAATCGTATCTGTTATTAATCTCTGTCTCTCTTCCACAGCATGTCTTTATCCTGTCTTCCTTCTCTCACCCCAACCGGTCGCAGCAGATGGCCGCCCCTCCCTGAGCCTGGTTCTGCCGGAGGTTTCTTCCTGTTAAAAGGGAGTTTTTCCTTCCCACTGTCGCCAAAGTGCTTGCTCATAGGGGGTCATATGATTGTTGGGCTTTTCTCTGTATCTATGAAGCGCCTTGAGGCGACATTTGTTGTGATTTGGCGCTATATAAATAAAATTGAATTGAATTGAATTGAATCTAAAATTCATATTTACAAAAGTGCTTTTAAAATTCTAAGGATTTACCAAAAGAAAATCTATTATTCATTGTGCATTCTGTTCATCTTGTAGTCATTCCAACATAAACTCAACTTTACTGGGCAAATGATTGTTCTCTTTAATGAAATATTAGTATAGTGATATGTATTTGCTTGTTATGATTACTCCTCTATTAGCAGTCAGCTATTAAGCTTGTAATATTTTACATTTCTCTCAATCAAATGCCATCTTCAAACTGACATAAACCCAGCCTCAGGTTAGTGCATTCCTAGTGTTCTTCTTAAGCCCAGATAAATGAGCTGGGCTGCATCAGGATGGGTATCCCATCTAAAAACTGTGCCAATTTAAATCCACTGTTTGGACCACTTGGAAAACTTTGCCTTCCCTCCTTATTCCTTTCCACAAGTCTTGTCTCCCTACTCCTCATGTCTGTCCTTTGTGATTATCTGCCCACCGCCCGCCTGTCCCCTATCTGTTGGTCTGCTGCTCATTATTCATGCTTCTGGTTTCCCTCAAGTGTAGGTTTTGGATTTTGTGTACTATGGATTTTTCCTTAGCCCAATAAAGGCTTCCCTTTTGCTGTTTATTTCCCTGCCTTGGTCATTTGTGTCCTCTCCACCTCCACCACACCTGACAAAACTGTTAAATCACTGTCTTTTACTTTTAGCTTCTACTGCTAATAATAATACAAAGAAGAAATTGTCAGTTAAATTCTGACTTTTTATTTAGTATATACTTCATGTATGTATTTATTTTACAAATTAATGACAGATGCACCAGGAGAAACCATCTGCCTTTCCTCCTGTTGTGGGAGCAGGTATCCAGATACAGTTACTGTACATGTCAGTTATGAAAGTCTATGCGTTGGATGAGCTCGGGTATGCCAAGCATGTTGGCTCATGTTTATTTTACATCCATGGAGCCATCACAGACGTCTCCTTCTGCACCTGCTGAGAACACAAGAATGCAGGGTTAACTCAGAAGCAGATGTATGTTGCTGTGGTTTGGTGTTTGATTTAAAGACAATGTGAAAAAGCTTTGATTGTGTACAATCACATTTCCATAAAGTTGGGACGCTGGGAAGAATAAAAATGGAATGCAGTCACATAAAGCACAACTAATTAAAAATAGAAAAACAATTAAAAAAAACAAAATGTTTATTACGGCTTCTTCTTTGCCTGATCGAGCTTTAATATGTGATTTCTGGAAGTGTTCCTGAGCACATGCTGTGATTTCCATGACAGATTCTTTCCTGTTTTTAAAGCATTGCCACCTGAGGGTCCAAAGATGCTATATTGATTTTCAGCATTGTCCCTTGCACACAGAGATTTTTCCCAATTCCCTGATCGGTTGATGATATTATGTACTGTAGATGATGAGATATTTAAACCCTTCAAGGTTTTATATTGAGGAACATGATTCAGATATTATTCAACAATTTGTAGGGGCAGTGTTTTGCAGACTGGTGAAATTCCATCTTCTAAATGCTCTTTTTTTATGCCCAATGGCCAAATAACCTCATTAGTTTTCCTCCAGCTGTTCCTTTCTAGTACCTCTTACGTTTCAAGCCTTTTGTTGCCCTCTAACCTCTGCTCTAACCTAAATGCATCCAATTAAACCATTTGATATATATATTCAAAAGCAGAAGAACAGAAATAAATCCAGACATGGGGATAGGAGTTAAACAAATTCAACATCAGAATTATGCTCATAATTTTTGAGATTTTGGTGTGACAGCTAATCTTCACTCCAATTGCAGAAGCATTACTGTAAGACTATCCAGGTAAAGGACTTTGGCATACTTATTAACGAGTGATATGTGTGTATTTCTCCACTAAAAATGCAGTTATTTAATCTTATATTCATTTAACATTGAACATCATCATGCAGTCTCATTCATTCACTTATGCAACGATTAACAATGATGTTGCTGATAGTTATTGACTGCATGTTTTTTCATTTTTCTGTTTATGTTTTGGTATTTGGGGTTTTTTGGGTGTCAGGATATATTCACACTCCGTTCTGTGGAGGATAAGAACCTATAGATGGGTGGGTGAACAAAAATGAATATATGTTTACCTTGTTTAGCTCTGGAAAAAGTTCCTGAATGACGATGTCCAGCAGCACATATGTCAGCTGAGGAAGGCAAAGCAAAAAAGGTAGGAACAAGATGAGAAGCATTAAGGTCAGTCGTGTTTAAATAAAGATGGAAACACGACCAGTATGCAGAACGGCAGAGGAAACTGTGTTTCAGCAAACTGCATGTTACATTGCGTACCTATTATAAGGTGCGAATGTTGCATTCAGAGATACGCTGCACAGCAGGAAAATGTACACCAAGTCAATTTCATTCATATACCCATCTGTCATATACTAGCACAGCTTTTTTTCATGTCCTATCACATTTCCTATCAGCGAAGTGCAAACATTCTGAGAAAGCACAGAGTGTGTCCCCGCTGTTTGCGCGTGTCTGTCCTTGTACCTGTTTGTTGAGCACTGGCTGCTGTAGTCCATCAAAGAGGAGACGCACTCCTTCATACTTGGCCTCTTCTCCGATACATTTCCCCAGAAAGTCTGAAGATAAATCAAGGGCAAGCCCCCAGGCGGCAATTTAAAACTCACCACTTGTCTTGTAGGTTTAGATGACGACTACAAGTGGTCCATAAATTACAAAAGGCGACTTGGAAGAACTAAATAAATACCTGGAATATAGCTCATCATCTCCTCAAACGTCTTCTTTGCTCTCCTCTGCTTGTCTTGGGCGGGGCGAGGCGGGCTGCTTTCACAGAAAACTGAGTCTATGAGGGCAAAGGTTCAGTACATGATTTCACCTCACTTAGTTTGTTTAAAGTTCAAGATTCTCACAAACACGCAGACTCTCTTCGGTTCCTTGGCCGTGTACCTCTAAGCAGGGTGATGAGCGAGACTAGCCGGTGCTCCTGGACCACTTGGTTGAGTTTGTACTGAAGATAATAATCTGTGTAGGCCTCCAGTGTGTTCTTGAACAGGATCCTGCCACCCATTAGCAGGTGGTGCAACCAATCAGGGACACGAAAGACGACTCTGCCTAAAAATCAAGAAGAAGAGAGAGAGCACTGATCACCTACATGACCTGTCTTTTTAATATACACCAGTCAGGTATAGCATTATGACCACCTGTCTGATATTGTGTTGCTTGCAGCCCTTAAACAATCAAAGCATAGATGCTCGTACCAACAAGTCCTATAAGCTGCGAGGTGAAGCCTCCATGGACTGGAGCATATCCCACAGATGCTCAACTGGACTTACATCTGGGGAATTTAGAGGCCAATTCATCACCTCAAACTTCCTGTTGTGCTTCTGAAATCATTCCTATACATTTTTCCACAGCCGTCAGGGAATACAGTTTCCACACATGTCAAAGTAATATCCACACCAATGGCAGGACCCAAGGTCTCTCAGCAGAACACTGCCCAAAGCACCACACTGCTTCTGCGAGTTTATACTTGCCTTCTTGCCATAGTGCATCCTGGTGTCTGGTGTTCCCCAGAGAAGCTTCACACATACACATGATGTGACAGAAAATGTAATTCGTCAGACCACGCCATCTTCTTCCATTACTCCATGGTCCAGTTCTGATCCTCACATGCCCATTGTTGGCACTTTCAGCACTGTACAGGGGTCAGCATGGGCACCCTGACTGGTCTGCAGCTATGCAGATGCATACACAACAAACTGCAATACTCAGCGTGTTCTTAAACATTTCTATCACAACCAGCAGTAACTGTTTCTGCAATTCCAGCTACAGTAGTTCATCTTCGCTCCCCATCAATGAGCTAATGAGCCATGACCCTGTTGCTGACTCACCACTGTTCCTTCCTTCACTGCTTTTGATAAGTATTGACCGATTCAGACCAGGAACACACCACGAGCTGCAGTTTTGGAGATGCTCCGACCCAGCTGTCTAGCTATCACATTTTGGCCCTTGTCAAACTTTCTCAAATGCTTACACTTGCCCATTTTTTCTGCTTCTAACACATCAACTTCCAGGACAAAATGTTCACTTACTTCCTAATGACAATCAGTGTAATCAACGTCACCTGTCAGTGGTCATCGTTATGCCCGATCAGCATAAACTGTGTGTTTTACAATCTCTCTTTCCTCATCCCCTATTTGCCGACCTTATGGTTCATTTGGTGTAAACTTAACACTGTGGACATTTTTCAATTATTTGGCCTAATATTTCTTTTTTAGCAGCATGCACTTTCAGCCATATGTTTCATGGTTCTAGCGTCTGTCAGCTACACAGACCAAGACGGATGAAAGAATAAGACAAGCGGTGGAAATGGGCTTCCTCTGAAGGAAGCGAGGAGAGATAAGAAGAGGAGCTCAGTCATTCAAGAAGGAGTCAGAGTAGAGACGCTGCCTCTCTGCATCAAATGGAAGTAGTTGAGGTGGATATTGTGTCTCTCCGCTGGTTTGGAAATGTCCCTGTGCCTTCAGGGAGAAGCCGAGAGAGGGTATCTCTGCTGTGGCACAACCCAGAAGTGGTTTCACAGCAGATCCACAAATGGCACATGTGGAGTATTTCACTTTAGTATTTTACCTTGCAAAACAAGTCCTTTCTGAAACACTTTCCAATAACATTTCAACCCAGTACAAATCGATCCACATTCTATGTTTAAGCCTGGAAAGGAAACATCATAAATTGTGTCTGCAGAACAGACTGCAAAAAAAAACCAAACCTCTACTTACCAACATACATCAAGTAGTCATAGACCCCTTCAATGGTGATCATTTCCATGAAGTAGTTCTGATTGTGTCTCTTCTCTGTCATCTCTGATCGGTTGGCATTGTTTTTGAAGAGGTCATTGAAGAGCTGGGGGTGAGACACTTGCGTCAGATTTTAAGACTGAAGCTCTTTCAAACACCCACTGTCTCTATCTGAGAGCATTTCCAGTTATGAGTGACTCACAAAACTCTGGCAAAGTAAATATGTAACGTCCCTATTCTTTTAGGAATATATTCAGATTTTATGTTAAGTTAAGTGGACGTGTTTGTTTAAGCACCACTTGCAAAAAGCTGTTATGATCTCATCAGTTCAACCACTGGCGAGTTGTCAGATTAAATGCCCGAGGCCTTTCTTGGCAATGTCAGACCTCATTTAAATTTTGTGAAGTGCTACTTCACAAAATTTGTTGCAAAAATAGCGCATGTGCTGATGTTTTATTCTATTGTGTCTGTAATACTAGAATCACCATTGGCTGATTTTAATCCCATTAAACTTCCTTTTAATTCAAGACAGAGGAATCTAATAAACACTAGAGGAAACAAAATATCAGCATAAACAGTTCCATAAATAGTCGATACAAATCACTGTCTTTGCTTTAAAAACTTTATTTAGGGGATTATTTAATCCCCTGCTCAATTTGTAAATTTGCTCACAGAGAGAATATCAGACCAATAAATAACTTCATACTTGGTGGAGAAACCCTTGTTGGCAAGTACAGGGGTAAGAAGTTGCTTGTAGTTGGCACCAGGTTTGCACACATCTCAGGAGGGACTTTGGCCCACTCATCTTTACAGAAATTCTAAATCCTTCATCTTTATTGGCTGCTGCTTGGCAACTCAAAGCTTCAGCTCCCTCTATGGATTTTCTATAAGACTGAAGTTTACAGACCAGCTAAGCCACTCCATGACCCTAATGTGCTTCTTCTTTAGCTGCTCTTTTGCTGCCTTGATGGTATGTCTTGGGTCACTGTGTTGCTAGAAGATGACGACGACCCATCTTCAGTGTTCAGGTTGCGGGAAGCAGGTTCTTGTCCAAGCGTGGCCACGTTCATTGGACTCTCAGTGCGGTGAAGACATCCTGTACCCTTCGCAGGAAAACAGCCCCAAAGTATAGTGTTTACACTCCATGCTTGACTGTGGGGAATATGGTGGAGGCTTTAGGTCATACTCAGCGTTTCTCTTCCTCCAAACACAGCAGTTTAAGTTGATGCCAAAGAGCTTGATTTTGGTTTCATCTTCCAACAGCACTTTCTCCCAACACTCTTCTGAATCATTTTAATGTTCACTGGAAACTTAAGACAGGCTTGTAACTTCTTGAGTAGGGGGACCTTGCAAGAACTACAAGATTCAATCCATTTCGGCATAGTGTGTTACCATTGTTGTTTTTGTTGACTGCGGTTCCTACTGCCTTCAGATCATTAACAAGCTCCTCCCATGTAGGTTGGGACTGATCTGCCACCACTCTCATGATCACCCTCACATCATGAGGCAAGATCTTTCGTGGAGCTCCAGACCGAGGGTGATTGATGGTCTTTTTATTTTTATTCTGAACAATCGCACCGGCAGTTGTCACTTCCTTCCACCAAGCTTCCTGCTGATGGTCTTGTAGCTCATTTCAGCCTTACACAGGTTGACAATCTTGTCCTTGACATCCTTTGACAGCCTTTTTATGTCTTGCCCATTGTGATGGAAATCCATTCGGTTGACATTTGTGCTTTATATACATAAGTTGAGATCAGAAGTTTCGACAATTGATTTTAATCTGTGTGCCACAAGAGCAGGCAGCCAATCTCTGGGAGGCAAAATTCTGTTTAGGTTGTAGGGGATCAAATACTTTCTCCACTCAACGACATGCAAATCAGTTCATAACTGTTATGCAATATGTTTTTTTTCTGGATTTTTGATCAATTTTCTGTCTCTCTCCATTAAAAAGAAATTACCATAATAATTAGAGACTGATTTGTTTCTTTGTAAGTGAGCAAACTCACCAATTCAGCAGAGGCTCTAATAATCTAATTATTTCCTCACTGTATATCTGTAAAGCTCAGCTGGCTTGTGGACTTTTGACCAGACAGTTGTAACAGGAACAATTAATTGCAACTGAGCTTTAGGGAGGACTCTACCAGTAGTCAGGATTCTCCTCAGGCTACTCTTTTAAACAATGCAGACACTCAAAAAGCTATAAAGCCTCACTTGCCAACCTTTTTGTCATTCTCTGAGGTGGGACTCAGGATAGTGAGCTCAGGTCGGCTGGGTTTGGGTTTGGGAGATTCACAGGAATTGAAGAAGGACTGGATGAAAGGTTCCAGGTGCTGCCCTTTCTGCCATAAAAAAAAAAAACACACGTGCAAAATGTATATTGGGTGGTTATGGTTTCAAAAACACAAAGCTGACATTTAAAAACATCTGTATTGTGAAAGATGAGACACAAAGCACATCCTACATATTGTGTCCCAGAATAAATGCATTTCTCACCTCTTTTATCAGTTTGCTGGGGACCGACTTAATGATTTTCCCTGTGAAAAATAAAAAACCTTATCTCAGTGATGTATGCTTCTGTCACGTTGTGGCTCTTTTCCAGACACATCTCTTCTCATCCAACCCAAGGTCAGCCTGATCAAACATTTCCACAGGCTGTTTAAACATCATCTATTTTGCACATTTGTTTAAACAAAGCGTCTGTCACATTCTCTGCAGCCAGGTCAGAGAGAATGTGCCTCATACTGTACCGAGGTTCACGTCAGGTAACATCTTGTCCAGGAACTGAGACTCCATGCTATGAGGAGACAGGAAGTCGGCCAGTAGCTGGCTGTTGCTCAGCTCTGGGTGCTGCAGGAGTTTCTGCAAAGTTAACAGATAATGAAAACACACATTTGTTCTGTAGCTGAAAATCAATCACAGGACTGCAGATTTATTGTGTATGATCAAATGTATGCAGATGCAAGTGCTTTACTTGTTTTTAGAACAAAGCAGACTGTGGATTTTCAAGGGCTTTATGTGGGTTTTTCTGCTTATAAAGCCTCCCAACCAAGTTTGGATTAGTGCTTACTACTTTCCACAGAAAATTGCAACTTTTAAATTAATTCCCAAGCTTTCAAAGCAGCCTCTTGGTGTGCCTTTAAAAATACTTATTTCAAGGTAAGTAATCCATCACAGTGAAAACTTTTACTGCTTTTTGTGTTGTCTCTTGTGATTCTATACTGATGGTCCTCCAGGTGGGGACCATTTAAAAATCTTTCCTTGCCGTTCCATCCTCTCCAGGATGGGGAGTTTTGTCATTTTTCTCTATAAATGTTCAACAGTTAAGACTCAAATTTTATTCCTTGAAGTGTTTAAAGATCTTGGCAGCAACTGCAGAGACTGAATTGTGTTTTATTCAGTTTTTTCCTCTGTGCTTTTGAAAAGCTGCTCTTAGAATCACCAAATGAAGCAATGACAAAGATATTTTTCTCTCTTTACAAGAAGTGACTCAACCACTGACTAAGACTGATTAAGATGACTTTAAATGTTTCTTTTTTTCTGAAACCTAATTTGAAGTATTCTTGATAAACGCATACGCACAGAAAACTACACCCAAACACCTTTCAACAATGTGTGTGTGTGTGTGCGTGTGTGTGTGTGTGTGTGTGTGTGTGTGTGTGTGCGTGTGTGTGTGTGCGTACGTATTTCAAGCTAATTTGTTCGTAACCTTCTCACCAACCGCTCCCCCTCAAAGTCATTTTCTTAGTTTTTATTATTTAGTTATTTGAAGAAGTTTTCACAGTACAAACCATGATTCAGCAACTTTTAGAATCACCTCTAGCAGCAATAAGTTGAAGTAAACATTTTCTGTATTTTTTTTTATTTATTTGAGGTTCGTTTTAAAATTATACTTGATGCCCCCAGGTTATATTCATCAATTTTACTATAATATATTTACTCCAAACATCTTATATTAGGAGCATATTCTTTTAATTAATACTAGAAAGTCATCAGGTTCCAATATATATTTTGCAGAAAATGCATAAACTAAATGCATAGTGCTAAATGTCCAGTTTTGCTATTAAAATTAACAATAGGATGCACATTTTTGTATATTATGTTTATGATTATTAGGGTTGGGTACATGTAGACATAAATATATACATACACTACAATCATCATAGTACGATTATATAAAGAAATTATATAGAAAAATGTTAAAAGTGTAGCTACACAGTAATTACATAAAGCATGAAACTTTTAAAAGTGATTATTGTAGCTGATCAAAACCTGTTATATTGCCTAGGTACAGTATATATTACACCTATCTAAATGCTACCTCATTAAAAAAGCATTTGCATTTCAACATCAGAGATGGTCACACTTGCATGATCCAGTGCATATGATTGGACTGCTATTAGCATCATAATTTCTATTGAAGCGGTAAGGCTGTACTCAATGTTTCACAGCACTTCATGGAGTCCTTTGAAAACTTTCTTTTTCACATGACTGAGTATCCTGCCTAGTGCAATTCAGAAGAAAAGGCCATGAGAAGCTCAGATATCTACCTGAAGATATTCCTGAAATTCCTCCCTCTTCGATGTCAGAAATTCGTAATTCTTGGGACCAATTATTCTCTTTGAGGGCAGCTGCGCATCTGGAAATGAGCCTGCAGATGGTGTTAAAGACGAGTGTTAAAAATATGTGTCTCTCTTTAACTGGAACATAACAGCCGTGCAGTTTCCAAGTCCCCAAATAATGCAACAGGGCCATTAAATGTTCTTCGCTTCTAAAATGTAAGTTTACTTGGAAGTAATAATCTGGTATTTTTCTGTGGAGTCGATGACGTCATTTTCATGGGAAAATTCCTTCCTGATGGCCTTGAATGAAAAACAGAGCAGTGCACATGTGCTCTAAATTAGCATTATGTAGAAAACCTACCATGAAACTCGGTGAGCTTTGACTCTAGGACATAGAACTCCAGATATCTCCTGTACACAGACCAGTGCTCAGTCTCATGTCCGACTGCAGAGAGTAAAACAACAAGGTTTAATTAATGACCCCAAACCAAAACAGCTAGTCACACTAGTTACTGGTTACCTAATAGTATTACAGATTATTTACAAGTATGTTTTAATGAGATATGTTGGTTGACATTGTGTGCTTTTATGGGGGTTTTCTGATAAGAAAATTATCCTTAGATCCTTTTTTCAATCAGAGTTCAATTCTATTAAAAGACACGGATGACTCTAAAAACGTCCCAGCTGAAATGGTGAGTGACTTCACTCAGAAGACACTAAGTGACACTGAAGGAAGGTCCGCACAGCCTCACCTGCCTTCCGGTCATTGCGCTCTACATCAATACAAAACACTGGAATGCGCTCCCTCTTTACGTCATCATCGTAGAAATCAATGTACGGGATTGTGATGTTCCAGGCTGAGAGGTTTCGCGGGGTGCTCGGGGTGGAGGCCGCCTCCATAGGGGGGTCATCTTCCAGCACCATCATGGCTTCCTCCACCTTGAATAGAAGGAAGTGAGAGTGGTTGAGGTCAAGGCTTTGCAGAGTACACGATAGATGAACAACACGACCACTTTTATGCTGCAAAACACACAAAGGTAGAGGCCTGACTTTAATTTCTTGGACTTCTTTTGTTCTTTGTGTATGGGTTCTTTTTACCTTAACCATATAATCTACTCCTATCAAAATTACTATTAAATTGAACAGCAAATGTGAAGATCAGGGACAACTAAACAAAAAAAAGGTGACTGAGACCTGACCACAAGTAAGGGAAGTGCAACGTATACACAGGATATCCCTTTACAATAAATGCCAAACAAGGAATTAACAGAGTAAAGACAGTAAAGTGCTGTAACAGACTGTGTTTGAAGTCACATCAATATAAATTTACAAAAGCTCTTAAACTAGCGGATTTTCATTCATCTGACACTTTTTTTTTTTTTAATTCTTTCATTTAAGGTGGATATTTAGTCATTTTCACAGGTTGTCTTTGTGGTTTCACAGGGAAACTCTTGCTCTTTAAAATCAACACTATCTACTGTAAAACAAGCAAATTCATGGACTCCACCTCAGAAAACGCCAGAACCCAAACGTTGGATTTAAATATTGGAAAAACAGACAGATATTTTATTATGCCCGAAGAAATCAGCAAAAAACAAGCTTTGTCAAACTCGGCAGAGTCGGCAAATTGCACTGAAAACCTTGAAGATTTGCCCATAAGGTAGAATTAATAGACTATGTGGCTTTGTTTTCTTTACTCACCAGCGCCTCCATGTGGGAATTACTTCAGGAGACCCTCAATATGACTTGAAGACTCTGTTTGCAGTTACTTCTAATAAATTTGACACGCTGCTTTAAATTTAACATGCAGTTTAACCCTAAAAAGCAACTATCACCATGTGAGCATTATTTTATACACTATCATCTTCTTATAATGAATGTTTAGGACATTTTTATATGTGCCTTACCATATCATCCTCCCCCTCTACCAGCCCATAGGATGGCAGCATGGCTCCTTCCATCGTTGTGCTCTTGAACACTCCTTTGATCTTACTGCCAATGCGGCTAATCCCAAAGGACTCGCCCCTCTTAGACGTACTCCTGCAGTTCAAACAAGGAGGCTATTAAACACGGAGCAAAGGAGGAGATGCGCTTGGCTTCAGCAAAGCGCATGCAGCTTCAGAGAGGTAACAGAGCAGGGACTGTAGGGAAGAAGAAGCATCTTACTGTATCTGTATCATGGGAGGTAAAAGCTAATCTAGCCAAACCAATGAGAACGTTTAACTTCACAGTCATCTTACAATAAAATGCCTGCGTTATTTGTAAAGCGCTACAGAGCCACAAAACACACACACACACAACAAAGCACTGAGCAGTGATGGACAGATGTGTAGCTTGGAGGGGATATTTTCAGGGTGTAAAAAATGCTGATGATGATCAGTTACCTGACAACCGATAAAAAGCACACAACATCACAGGTGCTCTGTGTGAGTGCCGGTTTGTTCACGTAAAATAAAAATCACCACATGACGCACAGAGATACGCCTACTACACAAGAAGCCGAGCACAGAAAAATTGGCTGCGGTGGAGGAAACAAAACAACAAATTAAAACAGGATCCCGTGCATAGACCCCACCATGCAGGCGTCCGGCTGGGACTGGGGTCACATGGGTGTGAAACTGGATAGCATGACATCACACTGAGCGACCTGTGACAGACAGATGGACCCTGACTTACTTGGGTGATGAGTGGCGGTGGGATAGCGAGCCATATGGGAAGTTTGTGAACGTGGACTGGGCATGGAGGGAGTTACAAGATGCAGGTGAAGAGCTGCCAGAGGCGGTGAACAGTGAGGACGGGGACTCGGGGCTCCAGTCCCAGGAGCTATAAGCAGAACAGGGTCACATCCCCACGGGCAAGAGGAGGGAGCGGATCGTGGATCATACCAGGGCAGGCAGTATGGTGGTCACAGAATCAGAGTGGACATACGGTCACAGACACAGGCACGATGGTGGAAATACACAGATGGGCGTAATGGGCAGACAAACGGGCAGAGGTGGAGAAGGTTTCTTAATCGCAGGTATGGAGGGAGGTTAGCCTCGAAACTGGTCACATGTGATTGTGGGCTGCGAAAGCAATTATATGCTATCCCATCTATCATTTTGAGTGGCGTAATTTATGCTGCTTTGGAAACTGCCTTTATAACAAGTTTGCTTTCAGGTGTTGGAAATGAAACAGAAAATCAGTTTTCCTTCATTTTAATTCTCTCATTTTGGATATAATGCTTTTATTAGCTTTATCTGCTTATAGGCTTACTGCTGACACATGCTATGATTAGCTCATAAAGGTCAGTTTACTCAGTGTTCTCTCTTTTTGCAGCTACAGCACACTCACCAAATAAAACATGTATTTAGGGGTGAAATGAGATGAGTGCTAAAAGATTATATATCATTATCGTAGTATCAGCTAGTGCTTATGACACTGAAGCCCTCCTTGACGGCTCGGGCCCAGGCAGGGCACAGTGATTCTGTTAAAAAACAAAGGCAGCACATCTTTAATCTTAAGTATGAAGTGTCTTTTGGAATCTTGCGTGCAGCACTACTCAGCCAGCCACTGTTCTGATCAGCACACTGACGACTTGTACTCACCGAATGTCATCCAAACTGACGCTATTTCTGGAACAATATGCACAAGGAGTTAGTGGCTGGGCCGCGTGGCCACGTACACACCACACCCCGCGATAGAAAACATGACAGTCGATCCATGGCTTCAGTTCAGTTACAGCTATACTGCAGTAGTCTAATATAACTTGCATTACAAGAAAACGGATTGCTTCTTTACAGCTTAGTTACAGTTGTTTATGTGTGACGCAGCTGGCTCATAGCATATCCAGGGACAGGGATTTATGTACGTTTAATAGGGAAACCAGGAAAACTGGACGTGGAAGAAAACACAGAAATTGACTGTGTGTCTAAAATCTTAGTTAACAGTGAATTTGTGTTTGCGCTGTTTTCTGTTTCTATATTTTCTGAAAGTCCACCTGTGCATCATTATGCTAAACTTTTATGCTGTTACACACAAACATAACAAAGTGAAACCTACCTGCTCATTTTGGAATTTCTGGCAGGGGACTCGGCCCCTCTGAGAAGCTGCCGAAAGTACTGTGGAAAAAAGAAGGTCACGGCAATCAAACAACACATATGGAAAATCTGGTACAGTATGCAAGCTAAACTCAAGGAACATGCCATATCTATTGACCTCTTAATGCCTAAACAATAATAACCACTGATGCCCAGTTTATTTGGGAGCAAGAACAGGGGTGGCAACTAAGTAGAAAATAACCTCACATTGTTATCCAGACACTATTCACACAGGGCTATGGCCTGCTCTGAACAATGGCTGAGCTCTGGTCCACCCAGCTGAATTCAATGAAATTGCTTCTGAGGGGTGAAATTCAGCTTGGCAGTTTGGCATAATGCCAGCGCCGGCTCATTGGCCGGTTGCGCGTCTGATATTGATGACAGGGCCGATAGCGGTTGGTAGCTGGGGGATGGAAAAATGGGTCTGAGTCAACAAATTCCAGTTGAGTTTGAGTTTAAGCATTTTACAGATATAGTTTTGGTATATCTGAGACAATAAAAATACTAAATTTAAGGAATGATCATTCAGTCTCAACTTAAAGACCCATAATTTAGACAGGAAAATGCTTAAATCTGGAAATGAAGCTGGGTGACAATAGGCTTAGTGGTTTCTATTGAGGTGTGGGCGCTAACCTCATCGCTGTGGCAGAACATGGGGGTGAAAACATTCTCCAGAAGAGAGAGGACGTGCTCGTAGGCTTCAAACAAGCACCTCATGGTCTGCAGTTTCACCACCTCCCCATAAGGACCCTCAGCAACTAGGACGTTCAACAAAAACACACAAGCGAGTTAGCATACTACACAGCATGCACACTCATTAAGGCAGACCCAGGATGTTTAAGACACTTTAACTTCAATAATGACTCCTGTCACATACTGTTGCGTATTTCTTCCACTATAAAAGGGTCAAAGCGGATTTTGTCAACACTCTCGTCCAAGCAATAGGTCTCGTAGATCTTCTTCACTTCCTTATGGAGCATCATCTTCTCTGAATCCAACAGCTCAGGGCACAGAATCCTGTCATTGAACTCCTCTGAGAAGTTAAGAGAGTCACATCAATACGTCACAGTGATAGGTTAACTGTGGTGGTGGTAATTTTTCCTGATAATTTCAGATGGGGTGATTAAAAGCTGTTGACTGACAGAACTGAGTAATTAAGGTAACAACAACTATTAACAACTACAAACAATTTAGAGAAAAAAACTGAATACTTGCCAACTGCGAGACAGAATTGGAGGACATGGACAGCGCCTTCTTGTTTTAGGAAGTTCATAAAGCGAAAGAGAAGGTCTTGCTGTTCTCGAATTTCCTTCAACTCCAGCTTTAGCACCTGATACAAAGGCAGGAAAAAATGGATTAATATACTCTATAAAGCATTGCCTGCTATATTCCTCCTGCTTTTATTAGGCTTACGCTGTCCCATATACCAGCTACACATTGTCACTAGGTTTTTGCTTAATGCCAGATGGCTTTTGTTTCAAAGGCGGCTTGCAGTTGAATTTTTGTAGGTTTTTAATGAATTACTTCGCTCTCTTAGATGAAAGCAAACACTTACTGAGGGCTTTTTGCTGCGAGTATCAGAGTACTTTTGTAGGAAAGGAACCAGTGTTGAAGTGGGCTCTGTGGCTTCTTCAGGCTGGAGTGAACAAGTCGGGAAAAATTAAATACACATTTAAAATTCACAGAAGATACACTCACCCTTCATTCATTCTGTTAGGTACGCCTATGCCAGTTCAGAAGAAGAATCAGAGCGGAGAAGAAAGGAGATTTAAGTGGATTTCTATGTGGCATCGTTGCTAGTGCTAATACAGGCTGGGCTGAGTATTTCAGAAACTGCTGATCTACTGGGATTTACTCCACACATCCATCTCAAGAAAATGGTCTGAAAAAGAGAAAATATCCCATGAGCAGCAGTTCTCTACGTGAAAATGCCTTGTGGACGTCACAGGTCAGAGGAGAGTGGCCAGACTTCTGGCTGCTTTGAGCAGACAGGATAGGAGGGCAACAGTAACTCAAATAACCACTCATTATAACCAGGGTATCCAAAACAGCATCTCTGAATGCACAACATGTTGAACACTGAAGCAGATGGGCTACAGCAACAGAGGACCACACAAAGATTCACCAAAATTGGACAACAGGAGATATAAAAGACATTATCTGGTCTGATGAGTCTGAATTTCTGCTGTGACACTTAAGAATTTAATGTAAAGAGCATGAAAGCATGGATTCATCCTGCCTTATACCAATAACTCAGACACGTGGTGCTGGTGTAATGGTGTGGGGATATTTTCTTGACACACACTGAGTACTGCTGCTGACCATGTCCATCTTTAATAACCCAGCCAACAAATCTGCTTTATGCCACAAAAATTTGAGTTCAGAAAGCAAAAGATCGACCTGACTTGTTACTAGAAAGGTGAACCAAACAGAGTGACTGGTGAGTGTAAATTACAGCCAGTTACAGTCCAGTATATACTTACAGGTGAGTTGTCAATGAATATCAAAATTAAATGATTCGCTGTGTCCTAAAATTAAAAAAAAACACAAAAAAAGCAGTCAATAAGCTTCAAACTCAATTGTAGCGCTGTAAGTAATGTTTTGATTTGTCTTTTATTTGCTTTCTCATAATACTGCACATTAGCACTGGTTAAAGGACTATAAAAGAAATATCCTGTTAGACTGGCAAAAGCATCCAAAGACACGTTTAAGGGAAAAAAACAGCTTTGGATTTCTATTCTACACTCACAGGATCAGCCAAGTAGTCCATCGAAGGAAGGAAGACAGAACCAGCCAAAACTTCTCTTATCAGGAGTGTAAGAGATCTGAGAGAATGACGAGATACAGAAGCAGGAAATAAGAGAATGAAGCAATAAAGACGTAGTGCTGCGTAGTGTCACAAATGACACTATTCTCATGGTAGAATCATGCTGTGCATTCATGTTGTGACTTAATTGGGTAAATATATGATTGCAGTGCATGGGCTTTACTTCCAGAGCAGTCAGTTACCTGCAGTCTGTAGCCTTGGGCGGCAGGATGTAAGGGAACAGTATCTCAGTCAGCTTCCTGAGGTAGAGAAGCTCATCTCTGCGACTGCGAAGAGCCACGTGGAGATCAGGACCATATTCCTCCAGGGCAGCTTGTTGAAGATACTCTATGTTTTTTACTGAAAAGAAACCAAAAAACATTTTTTACGATAAAAGAAATGAAAAACAAACTGCTCTGTGTGATTATATCTGCCATACCCTTCTGCCTTGCTTTGCTAATAATTTCAATGTGCTTCATGGAGACTTTAAGGAGCTTTTTTGTGATGAGAGATGCCACATCCACCTAAGAGAGAGAGACACGTTTATTTAAAAATGATGAAGACCGGTTTAAAAAATTCAAAGTTTTTATCTTTATAGAGTCTAAGTTTCACCTTCTGAGTCCGACGAACCAGCACGGCTGCAAAGAAACGCAAGGTCACTCTCAGCTCGTCGACAAACGCCTCGTCGTCTGTGATGTCTCTGAAAGGAAAAAGAAATCTGTCCCGTCACTTCACAGGACACAACACAGTTTGAACCTCGGAGGAAGGATACAAGAAACTCTTACCTATACCAAGGATATACAAAATTTTCCAGAACAAGCTCTAGAATCTAAAATAGAAACAATAAATTTTATTATGCCATTCATTTAATGTTTATTTAAGAATAATAACGTGTTTAACAAATATGTCTATTACCTCTGAGAGTGAGGCATCCACTTTAGAAGGAATTTTCAGGTCAAGCCATGGCTGATAGTTTTCCAGTAACAGAGTCGGTCTATAAATATGAACAAAATTGAAAAAAAAGGAATGAAATAGAAAAAATTCAGTATCATCAGCAGAGGAAGACAGAAGAATCAAGTCTGACCACTAGATGGCATTGCTAAATCTCCCATGACCTAATAAGTAGGTAACTTATTGTTGTCAACCCAGTAATGAGGTTTTATATATATATATATATATATATATAGCATATGTAGTAACACAATGATATGGACTTGGTCACAGATAATCTGTAAACTGTGGCGTCAGGCATTAAGCATTTATTATGCTAAATATATAACTGCTGCTGAAATAGATATAAGGTTTCGATAAAACACAAGTCAGCTTCTGTCCAGTCAACGACTGTTGCACAACAGCATAACCACGTCACTCACCTGTGCCTTTTGCACTTGATTTTTCCACAAACAGCACAGCTGTGGCCCAGCGGAAACAGCTCCTGCTGGTACGACTACAAGATAAAGTCAACAGCAAAGATTATGAACTGCTGCTGCTTTTGTGCATTTTTATTCATCATCATCAATGTATAAGTAAGCAATAGCATGCTTCCAACAAGTGATAGACATTACATATATTTCTATCAGTTGTGGCACTCAGAGTGTGGAGGCTGTATCCTCCTAATTTGTTCAGTTAAATTCTAACAGACCTTGATTCTTGGTTTAATGGAGACTAAGATGTTAGGCAGCAGAGACTCGGGCCCCAGGGAGCAGTAGAAAGTGACGACTCCAGCCAGGAACGACCAAAACACCATTATAATGTGAATATATCTATAGTAAAAAGGAGGTGTGAGGTATAAATGAATAAAAACATGGTAAGCTATGAAGTGAGTTAGTTACCTGTTCTAGTAATCTCTTTAGTGGTGTAACTAGTTACCTGTTCAAAAGCAAAGTGGAGAGAAGCAGGACCAGCAGAAGGAAGCAGAAGACTGGATATTGTCGACCAAGCTCTCTGAGCCGGTCCACCTTTACCCTGCGTCTTAATTTCTGCAGATAAGCCCGGATGCATCCCATCTTTGTCTGTCAACATCCAGCCTACTGCATATTACTGTAAATAAATAAAGGTCGCATTACGAAGTGGCTGCAGGCTACAAATAAATAAGGGCGTGTAGCAGGAAGCACGAGCTCCTTACTCAAAGTCACAGTATTTTATTTATTTTTTTAAATCTATCTATTCCGCTTAACATACGTATCAGGTTGCACTGATTTTAACATATCGACTCAAGCACTTACTGTAAGTGTACGGCGGACGATATGGGCCATTTTTCACTGTAGTTCAGGCGCGACACCATAATGAATTTGCAAAAACAAAATAAATACATAAGCAGGTTGCCTGTGTGCAGGATCAGCGCAGAGAGCAGAGCCGCGCACAGCTGTGAGCCACAGCAGGATTAGTGGCAGTTACACAGCATCACTCGTGCGTGGACCGTCCTAAAACTCTGATAGGTTGCCGTTTTGGTTAATGGCCGCGGTCCTGTCACGGGCATAGCTGTCCATTGAGGAGCAGCAGCAGCGGCGGTGGTTGGTGCCTCGGTTGTCAGAGCTGGAGACGTGTGATGTCACCTCCGCTGCGCTCCCAGCAGCAGTAGCTGCTACTGGCTCCTGTAGTTTAGCTCTGAGGTAACGGACGTGTCCGCCACATATTCCCCTTGAAATGAAACCCACGCCAAGGTGCCCGGGTCGAGGAGACGAGTCCCGGAGCGGAGTAGTGCTCACTGGAGCGGCCATTATTTATATTATTGTCACATTTAACGGACTCGAAGCGAAGCACCATTGATTTGTGTGTGTGGTAAACAGCTTCCAGTCGTACTTTGACCGAAGAAACTGCACAAGGGAACATGGGAAAATTGCGTTTTTACGTTTTTTAACGTGGACTTAAATTGGGTTAACCGGCAAATAGCCCTCCTACAGTAGCTCCATCACTCGCGATGACCTACTTCCAGTTAACTGACACAAAGGCGTTTAGAGCTTTTAACATCAGGCTGTAGGTTACTGTAATAGTAACTATACTAACACAGTATTGTTACATTTGACGACTCAATGCAAAAAATACTGTTTAATTTATTCAAAGGCACTAATACTGTGCACGTATGCCTGTCCTATAAATCTAATATAAGCCTTATAAATCATATACACTATTATACACACAAAACATACATATATAAAGATGAAAAAAAATATATAAACTGTAGCATATTAGATCTTGTCTATTACACACCCCCACTGCGCTCGTCAACCCGTTTAGGAAAATATTTATTCAAAATCTTGCATTTTAACATGAAACTTTAAAGCAAATCTTTTTACATGAAATTTAAAATACCAAAATGACTGCCTCCAGTTAATAAAGTCCTTGCACCTCATGAAGGCTTTTGTTTTAATCAAAAGAGTAAGACACAGATAAAAATCAAAAACTTTATTACAAAAATAAGTTACACTCACCTCCATTTTACAGTATAAAACAATTTATTTGCAGGAATGCAAAAAACGTTGTTGGCCACCAACAATAGTTTAAAACTGCTAACATTTTTTTTCTCAAAAGGTGGTTGTTATGATTTTACTGAGGGAGTTAACTGTATAGAAAACTGGGATTGAAGAGCAGTTTCCTTTATGCTATACCTGGAAGTAGAAATCATTCACTGCAGTATCCCTTCTACCACTGTGAGACCATGATCCCTCACCAAATCATAGCAGCTAATGTTAGGCACACATGCTCACTGGCTGGGCAATATGGCAAGTCAGTCATCCAATAAGATTAACTCCAGAGATCTTCTACATAGTTGCTGTACTGGGGAGGGATCATTCGAGATTAACACGATCTTATAAGAGGAAGGATTGGATTAGGCTCTTACATTATTCCGATGCTGTCTGAAAATGTGTTGTATTGGTATAAAAACAAACCCACTGGAAGAATACAGTGGCACAAAAGGGACACTGCAGGGCTTTATTTTTGTTTGGTTTTTTTATTGTTTTTTTAATCAAAGGCAGTTGGATGCCCGTGATGTTGAAGCCTTTACAAAAGTAACATTTTCCGAAAAACTATACAACCAGTAACTACATACTCTGAATAAGCAAGGCAGCTAATTCAGTTCAAAATAAGATAAAAGCAGGGCTTGTTCAGACTCATCATATGAGATTGTTTTGCATGCCCGGTGTGACTGTTTGCAGTCTGCAGAGCTGCAGCTAAAATGACTATATTACATTAAGTACATCGTTTTTGCGCTGCAGCTCTTGTGCATATTTTGTATGAAAACAAGCCCTGCTTTCATCGATATAGTTTCCCTATTTACAGTACAGGCCGGGTAGTTTAGTCCTCTGTACTGAGGTAGTCAACCAACCCTTTAAAGACAAGTTCTGAAAAGAACCACTTTCCTGGAATGCCTGACTTATCCATGCCAGGTGGGTACACCCTAAAACCCTGCAAATGTTCTCTTTCAAACATCCAGATCAAACAATTAAGATTAACATGGATATTCCGACAATAAAAATTCCGATTAGCACAAAAATATACAATAGCATCAAGCTCCTTTGAGCCACTTCAAACCTAAGAACTTAAAAAGTGCAATTTCGTCATTAATTAAAAAAAAATAAAAATGGCATGTTCAGGGACAGGGAAGGGGTAGATTGTAAGGGCAATTCATAGGCCCCCGTCTAGGAACAGGGACTCAGCAAAGAGGCTGTGGCAAGTATTCAGACTCCTCCAATCATTTTATAAGGTGGCAGCTTCAAAACAAAACAAAAAAAATGAGCCCTTTTCAGACATGCACTACTCTCCAATAATCTGAACATGGTGGCTTCATTTGCATGAGCACCCAGGTCACTTTTCCATGAAAGTTGCATTGGTAAGCTTACTAGGTTGGACCTAGTAACAAGTCTTTAAACACAGCATAAGGTTGAACTGTACACAGTAACATTAACGGATGGGCACACCCAAGATAGACAGTTCATGTTGACGCTCTAAACTGCTCGGCTCACAAAAGAAAGTGTTCAAGAGCAAAACTTGCCCTATACCATCTTATCTCTCATGACATTTCTTCACGATCCATAAGAGATGCATCTCCTACTCTGCATGGAAAACCTTAACAGCGCAGAGAGCGCAAGCGTTCAAAAACGTGGTTATATTTTGAGTCGATGCTGACAAAATTTGTTGCCATAAAGTAACAATTCTTTTGCATGCATTATCGAAGGCATATCTGAATGATGCCATGATGAATATTAATGTAAAAGTGACCCATGTCTGATTGGCAGAATGACACCACTAAAGAGATTATAGTTAGGCATTATCCCATGTCTGAAAAGGGCTAAAGTGAGTTAAAATATAGAGGAGGGGAGATGCTTCTTCTGTAAGGCTGGAATATCATTGGACCTTTTTCTCATGCTTGTTGTTTCGACATCCATTGCAGCTTACGGTGTAACCCCACATATCAAGTCAGTATCCACTGTGACAGGTCAGGACCGCCCTCGGCCCCGTTTCCCTGCTGGAC
The DNA here is from genome assembly GCF_963576455.1 of Neolamprologus multifasciatus. Lineage (NCBI taxonomy): Eukaryota > Metazoa > Chordata > Actinopteri > Cichliformes > Cichlidae > Neolamprologus > Neolamprologus multifasciatus. The sequence continues at coordinate 17,005,655 of NC_140457.1, read as the reverse complement.
CAATAAGAAAGAAAGATGAAATTAGCACAGGAAACCAATGTTGCACACATTTGCCATAAACCAGACATTTAGACCAGACATCAGACATTCACACCAGTGGTCTTGCCACTTACGTGGGCATCAGCCGGCCTTAAAAATGCTATGAATGACCCTTTCTGCTGGCAAACAAGCTGACTTGCTGCTCTCAAAGATCCCACCAGAAAACTGGAGCCTTAGAATATGGCCAAAATCATTTGAAGATAATCGCCCTTAACTTTTCACAACTATAGCTGCTTTCATTTTCTATCCATCAGTCGTTTCATTCACACCACTGCTCTTAATTTTGTGCTTTAATTTCTGACCCAATGTCAGAATACTTGCTTACAGCAATCCGAGCTTAAATGTATTTTTAAATTTGAAAATAAAAAGCACAAAGTAAAAATGTGCAGGTGGGGTGGGTGGTCACACAGGAAAAAGTCATTAACCTCTGATTGTTCCGAGGCCTCCTCGTTGGGAGAAGCCCACTCGACCCCTTGGAGTGATAGCACCACGGCCCCTGGTCTGATTGGCACCACCACGGACTCCTCTTGCTCCTCTTCCTCTCCCAGATGCTTGGAAGTCCTCATAGCCATAGTAGGGGTCATCGTAGCCGCCCCGGTAGTTGTGGTAATTATATCCATAGTAATCGTAATAGTCTTCATATCCATAATAATCAGGCGGATAAGAATAACCTCCCCTACCGCCTCGTCCTCTGCCTCTTGTTGGTGGTGGCATGTGGGGGGGACCGTAATAATAGTAATCATCATACCTGAGGGGGGATACAGAGTTCTCATCAGGAAGCCTTCATGCCATATAACATAATTTTAAATTTGACAGTTTTTTTTGGCTAAAAAGGTTGTTGGATTAATTACACACAACACAAACCTAGTTTCAATTACAAAGTTCTTGCTTACATTTGTGTTTTAGCGGCTTGTCTCTGGGCTTTACGTTCTTTCCTCTTCTGGTCAGGTGGCTTGGCAAAGACAATTTCAATGTGCTCTCCTTCAAGGTCTTTGCCATTAAGATCGGTCAAAGCCTGTGACGTGAAATCGAGATAATAGTGAAATACCATTCATACACAAAAATCACAACGGGTTAAGTACAAACAGTCTGATTCTGAAACAGTTTCCCATCATACCTTCACAGCACTTTCTCGTTCCTCAAAGTGTATGAAGGCGTAGTCTTTCAACTTCTTCACTCGCTCCAGCTTGCCGTGTTGGCTAAAGGTCTTTTCAAGTATCTCCTCTGTAACAGTGCTCGCCAAGTTTCTCACAAACAGCACCTTGACCTGGGTAAAGAGAAGCATGTTTTGTTTAGTCCCCATGCAGAAATGCAGTGCAAATCCAAACAAATGCACAAGACGAAAGAGGTTGTGCGTGCAAATACACGTAAGGTTACATTGCTGAGGACTTTTCGTCCTGTGCCTTACCTTGGCCATGACCTCTGGGTCTGGGTCCTCAATGGGATCAGCCCACTCCACTGTGACCAAATTCCCCCAAACTTTGACCTTGCCACTCATTAGTCGGCGCCGGGCCTGAGCTGCCGTCTTGTGATCTTCATACTCAAGGAAGCAAAAACCTCGATTCTTTTTCTTGTCATCTGGCTGGTGGTACAATATGACATCATTTAGACCCTCTGTAGAGAAGAGAAACAGGAGAGAGAAGTGTAGACAAAGAAGCAGTTAAGTCAAATGTTCTATGGAAAGCATAAACCTAAAGCCATAAATGCTTCATTCAAAACATGAAATGATCAAAATTAGAGAAATAAAATTTGAAAAAAACAACGTTTTCTGCAGTTTGTGTCCAGTCAGATCTTAGCGGTAAACCATCAGAGTAATGTGAATCACTCAAGTACAGTCATGAGATCATCATTTGGACCAAAAAAAAAGTTTTAAAAATGCTTACTGGACAAGCTACACCTGCAAATGTGCAAGGTGTATCCAATCAAATATACAAGCGAAGCGAAACTCATTCCAAGATGGTTAATGGATGGAAAAGATTAAAAAACAGTTTGACTCACCTGTTACTTTCGCAAATTCTTCAACAATCTGCTCTTTCGTTTTACTCTTGGGGATGGAGCCAACAAACAGTCTATTATTGGCCACAGAGATGCACACTCCAATGTGTTTTCCTGGTCGAATTTCATTGTTGTTGCACTGCAAAAAGACGCAGGAGTATAAGAGGAAAAATATATAAATAAAAGGAGACAGTCAAGTCTAGTTAGGAGAGCCTATTGCAACTGGTGGTGATGCTTTAAGATGCTTATTTGCCATTGCCAAACATGAGGCACATGCATGCTGCATAAATATATTCCTTTATTCTTCATTTGAAAAGTCCCCTTTGTTAAAACAAAGCCATAGAATAACTCGTTTTCTGGTCATAATTAGAGTATTACAGTAGACCTACCAATTTGACAGCCTGCTGTGCAGCTTCTTTAGTGCAGAAAGTGACAAAGGCATAGCCTCTGTTCAGGCCACTTAGGGGATCCATCATCAGGCGCAAGTCCCATATGGGCCCAGCTTTCTCAAACAGTGGAACCAGTTCATCCTCAAAAAGATCTCTGGGGATTTTTCCTACAAAAATCTGCCAGGTTGACAGGAAAAGGAGGTGTAGCGCGTGAGATCAAAGTACTCATTTAAGATGCGTGGTACAAAGGGTAATAACATAGTGGTAAATGGTATCCAGTCAGGTCTTAGCGGTAAACTATCAGTGTAACCAAGGTTACTACAGCAATGAATAGTTTCATCATTTGGACACCATAAAATAAATGACTGCACCTCATACAATCAATCTCAGAACACATTAATATATAAAGGTGCAGCATTTTAAATGGATAAATAAAGGGATAAGTGATTGTTTCATACCTCTGTACCAATGGTGGGTTGTGCCCCTGAATGGGCAGACTCTGGTGGGGGACCACCGTACTTCCTCTGTCCTGTTGTCACATCAAGTGTGTAGCCAGTCCTCTCCAGCAAAGCCTAACAATTAAAAAACGAAGGGGGGAAAAAGAGGTGGAGCAGAGACAGAATTATTGCATTTTTTGGGCCAAAAAAACATTCATTATTCAATAGTGTCCAACAAAGCATGAAATCAGTTTTAGAGTGATTTTTAAATGAACTATCAGTTCTCACTTTGATTTTGGCTTCATCTGGTCCTTTGTTGGTGTCTGACACTTTGGTCCCTTGTTTCTCTCTCTGTCTGTACGTCTTCATCACGCCACAAAGAAAGGCACTTTTGTTCTTAAAGACAAACAATTTAAATGGGATCAAACCGTAATTTTAAAAAAATAACAATTTCACTGTCAAATATTAATATATGAAATTTACCCTTCAATATATGTGAGCAGGCAGAAGGAACAGGAAGCTTAATGACAACTAAGACCTATAGTGTAGTTGCACATTTCAACATAATACTGTTATTTCATTACACTAGTTCTCTGATTTTGACTTTGCATTGAGGTATTCAAAATTATGTAAATAGCACCAGCAGCAGCACCGCATGCATACCTGAACATGTGAGAGGTCGCTGTCCTTGAATTGCAAAAGGACTTGGAGAGCACCTTCCTCGTTGAATTCTTTCAGAGCCTCAATCGCTCGATCATCTAAATCACTGTGTGACACCAAACCTGCAGGTTGAACGACACACACACACACACACACACACACACACACACACACACACACACACACAAATAGTGAGCTACTAATAAGGGGGGAAAAATTACAAAAATGATACATAATTGACAAAAGTGCAAGGACCTAAGTGAAGTATTTAAATGGGAATTATTTTGTGAAACCAATATAATGAATGAATAATGACTTGTACAATTAGGAGTGAGGAGTGGGACGAGCATAATCTAATAGAGCCGTATTCAGTAGTCGGGCTGTACTTTACTCCTCAACCAGCAAATTTTTGCAGAACTAATCACAACAGATGTGACAGTGCAACTCGATATGCTCATGCCCCTCTATACTGTGGCTGGGAGTTTCTAATGAGCCAGTCTACATTCTCCTTTATGGAGAGGCTGTCACCTGTCCCAGGCAGCCATATACCAGACAGCTGCTGCCATTGTTTCTATCTCAGTTCCATCTGGCTGAAAAGGCCAGACCAGTACTTTTTCTAGATGTGGCCAACCAAACAAGTCCTAAAATGACCCCCCCCCCCCCCCCCCCCCCCCCCCAAAATTTGTCATTACAGTTCATCCCCATTTGATCTTCTACTAAAAATCAACAGTTATTTAAGCTGTAGCTAGTGTCCCATTTAGTCACTGCTCTGCTATAATTTTATGGGATGCAGAGAAACTTCACAGAAATTAGTAGCAATACTGAATAGGCTCATCAAAAGACTCCCAGAGAGAGAGAGGGAGAGAATTCATTCGCCCTGACACCAGTGATCATGCAACCATGTTGGGAATGCAAATGCTGCAATCATTTACACACTCTGGTAATGTGTAATTTAAAATTCTGTAGCACTGCAGTACCCATTTTGGTAGGAAACCACAAAAAGTTGCTTCGGGATCCCAATTCCCCCATTCAAAAATGTGATAAAATGACAATACATGCAAGAAATTGCTAAACATAAAAATTTGCATACTGAATATGCAAGAGTATTCATGGTGCCTTACCTGCTAGGTAAATTTCATCTAGTTTTTCAGCAACTTTCTGTGGTAAACCAGCTTCTAATAAAGTCTGGAAGTGCTCAGAATGGGTAACTGCAGAGGTGTCCATTGGTTCTTCTGGACCATTTCCATTAATATGTTCTGTGGCCATGTCTCCAGAAATCTGTGTAAATGCAATGAGCCAAATTAATCCTGGGTCAAGGGCAACAATTGTGATGTGCTCAAAAGAGTGTAAAGTCTCAGACTTGTCGGGAAAATCATTTGGGGGAAAAAAAAAATCACTTCACCAATTGTTTGCTGGAGTGCAACTTTCATACTAATAAAACCCATTTATAACAAAGGAGATGCTGACATGTGCCGAACCAATTATCATGGTCATGTGCTCCTTCCCAGTCTGGAGACTTTTCACTATCTTGACTTAGCACTCAGCTTGAACTAGAAGCTCAAAAGCCTGATATAGGTAGTGTGACACTGTGTGCAATACATTGCGTTCAGGACAAGCATTATACCAAAGAATTCACCTCAGCTGCATATTACATATATATAATTTAAAAAAAAGAGGGGAAAAAGGTTTAACTACGAGGTTCGTGGCCATGTGGCAGTATTTTCATTCTGGTTTGTTCTGAGCTAAAAAAAAAAAAAAAAAAAGTTGAGCAAACGGAGCCAAGTTTACGCGCTAACGCCCGAATCTCAATCTTCTCCTGCCTGCTATGGTCTCTAAATTACATGTTAGCTTACCTTCTCACTACTGACTTCAGCACAGGACAGATAGCTGATACACGTGTTCCATCAGAGAGAGTGAACCCCGGTTTCCGGTGACTGACCAATGAACAACTATGCATACTTTAGCATTTTGTTTATACCTTTGCATCAATTATTGTTACACTGAACACAAACACTCTAATAATCGTGTTAATGACCAACCCAAACACTGCCTCTCATTCCTTTGTATGGATAGATTTTGGGGTACTAACAGCAGCAATCTACCTGCTCACTGGTCACAATGTCTATCCGGCAACGGCATACTCAGCGAAAACGTGGACGGCAATCTTATGTTTTGGCCTAACATTAACAGAAGCTCGTATTGTCCAGTCGATGTGCTATACTGACTGCTAATCAATCTCGTATCGGTAGGCACGTGCTTTCTCCGTGGCAAAAACCATTCTACTACGCTAAATGCACGAGTGAAACCCATTTACAAATAGATCTTAAATTTTTAACCTATTCACGTTATCGGTTTTAAGGAAATGAATTACCCCCACCGTCTCCCCTCAAACTTCTACCATAATGTTAGGTTTGGGTTAGGTTTAGCGGGGAGGGACCGACTCGCACACGTTGAAGCTAACTAGCTAGCGGGCTAGTTTGCACGGCTAATGTTTCAGCAATCAAGCTAGGGGCACTAATCGGGACAATAACATGAGGTGCTTGTGTGCATTTACTATGAACACAGCTATAGTTATTCTTTAAGTATGCAATACACACATGTGTTAGTAAAGTACTAAGGGATGATCGCCACTTCTTACCAATATAACCGGCCTTTGTCAGCTAAGTTCTGTTAGCATACAATGACAATGAGCATGTCATTTTCGTGATCTGTCAAAATGGGTTAGCCTATGCTAGCATGCTAATTCGAACGGAATTTCAGTGAGGCCATTGTTACAACGTCATTTGTCGATGAGGACTTAGCCAATTGACAAAGCCTGGCTTTTTAAATACAATTAGATCCAACGTGGCCTTGGGAGCTAGAGGATTAGCCTGCTAAATGCGTGGTCTGTCAACGTGCCGCCACATAGGAAGAGTCCATTTTCAAAAAGCCGGTCTGGAGAACTCGTTCCCAACCTCCACCAGTTTCCACATTGTTTGAAACAGCACCGCACGATTCACACTTTTTTAGCACTCAATTAAGCAACAATAACGTTATCAATTACAAGCATTCGCCCTACCTGCCGCTGGCACACCAACGTGTATGGTGCTGATTATTTAGGAAGATAAATGTGATACTGAAAAAGAGAGAAAAGTGTAAAACTCCCGGCACTGGTCCGGCTTCAGTCATTCACTCTTGATGATGTAAAATGGCTGCCACGTTCACGCCTCGAGTTTTGTCTCGTCGATGGGGTTTCTTGGACATCCCTGCACGGGCTTGCCTTGTATGCATTTTACAGTAGAGCAGCAGGTCATCTGCAGCATCCGTCATAACTCCAAAAGAGCAGTCGTTTCACCGCGTCGGAATCGTTTATTGATGGTGCAAGTGAACAAAAAAACAACAGGGTGGCACAAACACACATCAAATTTAAACACGAAAGTAAATCACGAAACAAAGAATTACACAAATTAAACATATGTGTTGTTTTTAGACTACTTAACTAATACTGCACTGTCAACCCAGTGATAATAGCATTAATAATGAGTGTAAAATGATGGCGAAATCTGGCAAGTATGTCCCACTTTTCACCACACCGTGTCAGTCTTCTCATAGATATAGCACTTGCCCATTTCGTAAACACAATAAAGAGACTGTGTAGGCAAGTTGAGATCCAACGTATTTATACCGAAACAATATGACTATATGTTGCAAAACAAATAAAAAAAAACCCTGTGAGTTATGAGGCTGCACTCTTCTTTATCCATACAAAGTTGCATCGTAATATTTACTGAGCAGTAATGTGCATAAAAGTGACAAAACGACATATGTAAAAAGAGGAAAAGTCACAGATCAAAGTTGATAGCCTATATAAACTCGAACTAAAGCCTTTACTAATAAAGCACTACTCTTGTGTGCATTGGTGTTGCAGAAAAATCAAGTTCGGCACAGTTTTACTTATAAATTTGGGATTCAGTAGTCCTGCTAACACATAATTTACCATTATGATCTGATAGGCATTTATTTCAGTGTTGAGCTTTAATATAACTTAAGTAATTAACTGCTGACGCACAGAGCGTTTATGAGGCTGGAACACTTCAAGGTTGAAGAAATAAAAGTTTGTGGCTGCACAAAAAAAAAGCATTTTCTGTCATGGGTTGTGAAGTGAAGGACCCAAATAGAGAAATTAAGCCCAAAAATGTGTTTATTAGGTTGTAAGTCAAGGCAAAGTCAAAGCCCACATTGGAAAAAAGCGCACAACTCAAAATCCATGAGAACTTACACGGATAATATAACAAAGTCTTGGACTATCTGTTCAGTACACCTTGGGGAAACAGCTCAGGGAATCAGACACAGTTGTAGGCAATTAAGACAAAGCAAGACACACACAAAACATACCGCCTAAGTAAATAACTCAAAGGATAATTACTAAGCACATCTCTGTTCAGAAAAGCGCAGTCTCGGGAACGGCAAAGATACTGCGCAAGACCCTCAAGCTCCCAGGCCTCCGGTAGAGGACCCGAGGTTGAAGGATAAAGACCGCCTGCAGGGACGAGAGAGGGGATACAGTCCTAAAAACCTATAGATAGGCTACCTTAACATTTTTGCAACATGCGCAGTTTTTATTTCGCATACTGCAATCGATGTACCCCAGAGAAGTCAACAGGTTAGGTTTATGTCCACTTTGAATTTTTGGAATAGTAAAAAGCTTACTACTAATGCCCAAAACAGGTCACAAATGTATTTTAAAGCATAATTCAAAAACTGTTGTTTCAAGAGCTACACACAAAGAGCTCATCAATAAGTCTGACAAACAAAACTTTTTCTCTTGAATTCCTGCTTGAGCTATAAAAAAAAATTATTTTGGCATTAAAAAATGTGTAGATGTCTAAAGCCAGCACCACAGAGCTGTACCATCCACCCAAAAACCAGTCATGGGAGAACTGGAGACTATTGCATATGACAAAAGTTTAAAGGTGGAGTACAACCAGAATAGGTCACAGATCCACAGCACAGGCCGAACTATAACAGCAACATAACATTTCTCTATAAAGATAAATATCTTAATGACTCCAAGCACTCTGATCAGTAGTAATTAATATGTAATTGATTAATTCAGTTGCACCTAAAAGTGCAACTGAAAGTCCCCTACGAACATCAATTAACAGCACACAGAAAGAGGAATGTAAATTTTTTTGCCCCCCATCATTCTCACTCACAGGGGATCAGAAACACATTTCTGTGTTGGATGCTATTGATGGAAGCTCAATCATCCAGGTAAGGAAATCCCAGAAAGTTGATTCTGGAGTCCGAGGAATGAGAAATAATATTTGTTCTGATATTTCTTGCATGCTGGAGCTCATTTTCATGTTCTCATATATAAAATAAAGGAAAAACGTGAACTACTGAGTGGATCTGGAGGCTCTGTTATGCTGTGGTGGACATTTTTGCTGTAATGGTTTGTATCCACTTGTCCCCACAGTGGAAAGGTTCCCTAGAAATGATTCCAAACTTGATTTGAGTGATCACTTCTATCCTGTTATGAAGCATTTCAATTCTAATCAGAGTAATCTTTTCCAGGATGTCAATATCCCCATTCGAAAAGCTAAATGATGTAAATTGTCGTCTTAACCCAATGAATTGAAAATGTAAGATTGTGCCACGACCACTGTGTCCAATCAGCTTTACTTCTTGTTATACAACACATTTTCCAGTCTGTGCTTGGTTAGTTCAAGATTTAATAGAAATTTGTTATCACTAAATATTGCAGTTACCTTGGTAACTAAGAATACATCGTATCTCTTCTACATCCTTATCAACAGTTGTTCTTTTGCCTCTCTACACTACCACAGCAGATTTTAAATAAAAAAAACAAACATGTTATAGCAGACTTCTGAACAAGGGGTTTTTGTTTATTAAATTTAGCATTAAATATATAGAAATGGCAGCCATTTTTATCCATCTTCTTCAATTTTTTTTAAATTAACTGACAAGTTGTTTCATAGGCAAATCTATTCCCTTATTATTTCATGACAAACAAAGCCAACATAATAACTGGAGTTTATTCAAAGTGTTGAATTTGTACTTTATAGATTACATGTGAGATAAAAAGAAAAGAAGAAAAAAAAGATTTACATAGAAGACATCCACTGGCCAGTTTAACAACAACAAAGTTCTGAAAGACCATATGTCCTGAAAAACATAAGTGATGATGACAGAGTTATTTCAATGGTTGAGAAAAGCCGCTTCTTCTACATCATCAACATCTAACCAAATAAAGAGCATTCTCATGGCACGTAACTATGTATACTACAACTTTTGATCCTTGTCCTCATTTTGACAGTGGAATGAGATGATTGTGGACAAGGTAGTAGTTTGAGGCTTTCAAGTGAATCTGCAGAAATGTAACATAATACTTAAGTATAAAAAGCAGAAGACTGTGAAACAGATTAGTGAGTGAGATGAGTGTTTCTATCACTGACTGTTGTTTTCAGTGAACTTTCAGTTAAATCCCTTTAATATGCAGCACCCCTCCTCTGAACTGTCAGTTACTGTAAACATCTCATAACATCTCCACTTCTTTTGACATACTTATTCAGCTGGCTTCATTACACGAACTCACTCATCAGTGATGATTTGAAGCAGTTATTTTAGACACTGGTGCAAATAGCCAAATATGGTGTTATGTAAGAAACCCAGAAAAAAGCATGAAAGGGTAAAAAATAAATAAATAAATGAATAAAAGCAGTCAGCTCAAAGAGATGTAGTATTATTCTTTTTTATGGTTAAAATTAACAATTTCAATAAAAGGCCTTCTCAGATAGCAGCACTAATGTGGCCATTATATTTTGATTTGATTGAAATTGGATTTGCCTTCCAGCTACGCAAAGCAACAGCACACAGTCAAATACTTTTTAGCATAATTACTTTATTATGAATGTTAGATTTATAACGCAGTTACATTTCATGCTACAACAACTGATCTGGCATATGGCAAAAAAAAATAACCTCTTAACATTTCGGGTCACTGAACATCTTGTCTTCTACACTTAAGCCAAGGATTTATCACCAGCACAACCAAGGACACAAGGGATGGATTCTTATGTAAACACACAACCAAAATCTAAAATACATTCATATTCATCCTTGACATTTTAGATGTTAGAGGTGGACACATGGATCCCCCCCTAACAACCATCAAACACCAGCTTATTAATTCATAGCTTCCTTTATCTAAATTAATTCTAATCCTTTCTTTTTAAAAAAAAAAAAAAAAGTCTCTCTACTGAGAAACAGATGAAATCTTTTTAGGTTTATTTCTGTAATGCCTGTTTAAAAGTTCACAATAGGAAGTGAGTGAGTTTTACAGAGGAAGACGTGCATTATTTTTAGAACTGCTGAAAATGTACATGAAAATTGATGTCTGCCCGTGAAATAAGATGTATTGGAGTTAGTTTAACACAGCATAAGGTGAAAAGAGGAAGACAAAAATGCTCGACTGAACTATTTCACATCTTACATCTCAGTTTTTACAGAAAGCCACAGTGTTAAAATGAGTCAAAGTGCTGTGAAAAAAGTATTTCCTGCTTTCTTTTTCTTTTTTCTTGTATATTTCTCAAGCTTACATGTTTCTGAACATCGAATACATTTTTACAAATCTGAATATTAGACAAAGATAACCTAAATACAAAATGCAGTCTTCAAAACATAATATCGTGTATTAGGGTAAATGAATGGTCTTTGTCTAATGTCAACATTTCTTTGATGATCTTGTGAGTGTGAGGGGACAAAGAGTTTTTAACAGCTCTAAAAAAGGTATATACAGTATTGATGTAATGTTATAAGCTAACCAGATGCTTTCTTGTCAGTAATACAGAATCCAGAATGAATTTTTCATGTGAGATCATACTTGAAGAGATAGAATAAGTTCTAACTAGTGCCAAAGTATTAAATGAATGGCATCAAATAGGACTGATTTCTGCTAATAACACCCACTGTATGGACTGATAATATCTGACGCGGGTCTTAGTGATGACTGTTTGTGCAACCATTTTTGACTTAGTATTTTGGAGTTACATTTGGTGAGTCAAATGACTTTAAAATCTAGCAGTAAACAAGTACCCATAATGAGAGCACTTGATGCAAAATGAAAACCATCCTGTTTTACAGTTAAACATCCACACATGTGGATTTTTTTTTTTTATCACCGCAAACAAAACCATTGACTCGTTCAATGTAAAAGCAAAATCGTGGCTTAAAGAAAGGTAAATCAGAGACCACTGGAGCAGGTCTTTTGTTGTTCTCAACTGCTCTTCTTAGACGTTTGCATCTATTTGTGTTAGTCCCCGTGGATCCGAGAGCGGTTAAGAAAAGGCAGCAACATTTAGTTTGATGACATCACTTTAAAAAATTGTGTATTTCAGCATCTGCCCTTTTTACACACCTCAGAATTCTAAAAAGTCACGAAAAACAGTTTTATGCACATTAGCCTTAAAAATGACCTTTGTCCACTAAACCGAAATGCCTAAGATAAATCTCTAATTAATTCCCCCCTTTTTGCTCACCCCTCAGTTACCTAGTAACAAAAATCCAGGGATTAAATGTAACCACCATCGTCAGAATGGAAGGATGATAATGAAGTATGTTTTGAGTTTCCACTGGGTCACAGAGATCATTGATAAGGTTGGTAAGCTTCACTTAATCCAGGAAATTGCTAGGAAAATGTGTGGGCTATATAATGGGATGGATTAGACTAGAAGTTCTCACTGCAAGGAAGTTCTGTACAGAGGCACAGTGAAGGGGACACTTTCTCTCAACATGGTAATACTCTGTCTCTATACTTATGCTTTAACTTTATAGTTCTTTATTTTCATTTACCACTTTCTCTGTATTTGTTTCTATATTTTTAGATAATTGCTACAACCACCATGGGCTCACTGAAGTCACCTGGACTGTCCCTTCTGCTGTTGTCTTTTCTTCTTTACATAGCTGATTCCTATCCCAACATTGGCTTATCAAACAGTAAGAATTGTTTATGATGTAAATACTATTTTAAGTTCATCCAGTGTTTTATAATTGGATTTGAAATTAAATGTAAATGATCTGAGTCTTATGAAAGTCACAATGTTCTGTTCTAAATTTCTTATCACAGAGATTGTGTTTTTAATCTCAGTGTTCAAATGCTGGCACAATATTGCAAACTGTGCAGTTTGGGTTTTTTAGCAATGGTTCCCTTTTCTAAACCACCCTCTCTAGTGGGCTGTGAAGAATGCACGTTGAGAAAGAACAATCTTTTCTCAAGGGAACGTCCGGTTTACCAGTGCATGGGCTGCTGCTTCTCCAGAGCGTACCCGACACCTCTCAGAGCCATGAAGACAATGAATATCCCAAAAAACATCACCTCAGAGGCGACGTGCTGCGTCGCAAGGCACAGCCACGAGGTAGAGGCACAAACACATGACAATGTCAGGCAGATATTTAACTTTTCTATGAATTTGTGACTTTTTAGCCTAATTTATGTTGGTGTCAGTAAGATTTTAGCAAAACAAATCTTGGAGTTGGATGCTATCGAATAGTTAGGATGTATATTACATGTAAGCACTTTTTCTGAGTGAATGATTGTGTTATTCATTTCTTTTTATTTTAGGGGATCTTATCTAACTTTTAAAGGGTTATTATTATTATTATTATTATTGGAAAAAAAATGCACATAAGCTTCTCATATGTTTTTTTTTATTTCAGTTTAAAACACTACTACAGACTATAGAGCAAAATAGCATGACAGAACGGTTTAGTGTTATGCCATTTTTGTGTTAATATTCACCCTTTTCCCCCCTCCTTAATCATCTGTTCCTTTTGCAGATCCCGATAGCTGGCATTTCGGTGAGAAACCACACAGACTGCCATTGCAGCACCTGTTACTTTCATAAGATATGACAGATGGGGATTGGGGACCATTCTGCATCCTTCGGCTTGGCAACATGTCTTTTAATACGCACACGCTTTACTCTGTTTTAAAATGCATGTGTTTGTGTTTCCAGAATATATTTCACAGTAATTCTGTGGCTGTGATGTTTCATTAACCTACTTTTTTTTTTTTTGCCTTATTTGTATTTGAAAAATTGTGGATTTGAAAAATGATTAAAATGTGCAACAAGAGCTTGGATTAAGGAATGAGTCTTATTTTTAAATCCATGCAGAATGATTTGTTACAAGGAGGTTTTCATGAGTGTTTCTTTGGAGAAAGGTGCATTCTTACGCAAACTGCACCTCACTAAAAAGTGAGAACTGGTTGAGACACTCTAATGTCAGTAAGCCGACAGAATAGAACATTTTCAGGAACTAACAGCCAAAATGTGCTTTAATGGCAAATAAATTATAGAAATATAGCTGAATTTTAAGTCAGCGTAGAAAAGATAGAAGTCATTAGAGTGATGATTTAACCACTTCAGTTTGATGACACTTGGATGACCTCATAAAGATGTCATTTTTAATACTAAACGTTCATTTAAAGAGAGCTATTAGGATGGGTGGTGATGTAGCGTAACTTCATCTTTAACGTTTGTTGAGAGAAATGAAAAACCTTTAATGTGAAGGGTTTTCTAACATATCAACCTATCTAATTTTTTTTTTTCAAATGTTTTATGGCATTATGATAAAACACAAACATAATGAAAACACTTCATTCTTCGCTTAGGTTAACATGTTACAGTTACATCAGTGGTTTTTGTTTTTTTCTTTTCTGGCTTGCCCCTCATTCAAAGCCCCTCATCCCACACCCAACACCTTTTCACCAATAAAAAAAGAATTCATGCTGAATTTCCCAGAAATAAAGGTGTGTATCATCTGCTCAGTAGCATCAGAAATCTCTTTCTTCTTTATTTATTATAAAAGAAAAAAAACATACGCATCCACTTTAGCTTCTCTTCATCTTGCTCTCCTAGTTGGCCATGCCCCAGCTGAACTGGCACCAGCTTGATAACCACTGAGTAACATGATTCATGCTGGTCCAGGTAACAAACTAGAGCACCGAGTTAATGTTGTTAATGTTAGAAAGGTTTATTCTGATGTGCTGCTCTGAGCACGGGTGCAAGTAGAAGAGTTGTCTGTGAAGGTTCTCAGTCATCCAGTAGAAGAGTAGAAGAGTTCAATTTGAATTCAAATGCTCATTTGGTGTAACATGAATTGTAGATTTATGAAATATACCCTGGTATCCTTTTCGCCCTCGGGCTGCACAGATGTACCTGGAGTATTAATGTGATTTACCTCTAACATCTGGCCTGCTGGAGTGACTCTGAGCATGTGACACTGAATCAGGCCTTTTCCTGCAGCAGACCCAGGGGCACATTCTCAGGATTCATACCTGGAAGATACATAAGGTTTGCGTGGGGACACTAGGAGTAGACTAAAATCATTTTGCACACAGATTTGTGTTATTTTAGGAGATGGCTGGTTCACGCCTCGATGTCACAGCCTGCCTGCGGTATCTTTTTATGTCTTGTACCCTACTATGCAGTGTTGATGGTAACCCACATCAATCACTCTGAGGTTACCGCGTCAGCATATATGTGACCCACAGCTCGTGTGCACAGTGTGATTTTATGCGTAAGGTTGTGGATGCTTTGTTGACATCGGGGTTATGTTGAGCTTATAACAGTACACGCTCCCCTCCCCCTGCGTGCGCGTGCGTGTGCAAGTCTGTCAGCGTAACATCTGTGCGTACGCGGTCGTGATTGTTGTGAAGATGGCGGAGGGGGAGACAGAGAAGGAATATGATACACGGAAAGCTATCGAGGAGCTCCGAGAGCGGTTCCAAGCGTTGACCACAGCTTTGAAAGAAAGTTCTCAGCCCCCGTTGGAAGCCTCCTTGCATTTCTGCCAGGAGTTTTGCCAGGTTAGCTCGTTATCCTGCTGCTCATCCCGGGCTGCCTGCAGCCCCTCTGGTTTCCTGGCCGAGGATGCGCGTCTACGTTTGCTATAACAATGTAGCTAAGGGGTTAGCAGCCTAGCTAGCTCCCTGGCATTTCAAGATAGGGAAAAAACCTCCTCGGTGTTTTCCCCCAGTTTTACCAGTGATGTTCGTATGCGGCATGCACTTATTTGCAAAGTCTGACCATCCACGCGGCGAGAAGCCACGCCATCGCGTGCCCGCGCTGCATTAATTACACGTATTTTCCAGGCCAGATAGCTAATAGCAAATGAATGTTGCTAGCTGGTATGCAGGGTCCCCCTGTCTGTGCAGTGGTCATGCTGTGCAAAAACGGATAGCTGTGTTAGCGAGATTTTCCTGAGCGGTTGCATTCATGTGCACCGCTATTTATACTTGTTAAAGGTAATAAAAAAAAACACAGTGTAAGCGCTGCAAGACTGCACCCATGCTTGTGGGGATTTTAGCTTGGTGTGTATTTAGGTTACTTTTTGTGAAGCTGTTTTTTTTTTTTTTTGTACGGAAAGGGCAGTGATTTTTTCCCCCAGTGTGCTAGCCCGGGCCTTTTGCACTAATTAATCCAGCTAACCACATCAGCGCATATGTTTATTACAACGCTGTTACCTGTGCCAGCACGAGATGTTCAACTGATGTCATTGTAAAAGCAACCGATTAGCCTGCAGCTGGCTGAGCAGTGATTTGAAGGAGAAAGTGTTCTAGTGGTCACCGACTCCAGTATCCGTCTCATTAATTAGCCATGACCACATAGATGCACGTTATGCGATTTCTCCATTTCCCTGCGATACAACGTAGATTATTTTCATGGCACCAAATTGGTGTGAGATTTTAAATTGGCCCCAGTGCATCTCTAACCGGCTCTGAAGAATTCATTCAACTTAAAAGTTATGTGAGAGGGGGAAAAAGGGAGAGTCTGGGACTGTGTGCTGTGCTGAATGCACTTTTAGTCGGGGCAGGAATGTATTTAAAAGCGTGTAGCTGCAGGGATCATACACTCACTGAGCATGATAAGCGTTTTTTTATGCGAGCGGTGTGTTAAAGAAATAAAGTTTTATGGATTAAATTTAGGTTTTAGATTTGCTGAGTTGTATAAAAAAGGATTAAAAAAAAATACTTTTTTTGCACACACTAGATTATTTTTAATGGCTTAGGATACTACTCCTTAACTTAACTGTGTAATAAGTATGTCATGGCATTAAACATAACATTTAATATTGATTGTCTTGATGGCATGGCTTTTTGTCTTATTAAAGGTTGCTGTCTCTTAAATGTAAGCAATAATCACAAATCTGAAGCTTAATTTACACTGATAGCAGCAATTTTTACATTATTGAAAGCGGTTCCCGTAAAGAGGAATGAGCAAATTTTGTCTCAGCGTTCTTACTGGGTTCCCAACATATTTCTTTACCAGTAAAGCCACATTTCTCTGTCTTTTTCATCTTTATTAGATAGTCTTTCAGTGAAGAGGAGACACAAAAGCAGGAAGTTAAAAATGATACTGTGGTTATTATATCCATTACCCCGAGAGTTTCAGATTGACATAAAAATGTAGAAAAGCGGCAAATCTTTAAAGTCAAGAGGCCTAAAGCAGATAATATTCAACAACTTTTTGACTATTTGTGCACAGAACTTAAAATTTAACACTTGTAAGTTGTCATTCGATGCCCTATTTTAACTGAAGTCTTTGTTTTCTTTTCTAAGGTCTTGGTGGAACATGCCAGTCGTTGGAAAACGGATGAAGATCCACTGCCCTTGCTGGAGGTTTACACCGTGGCCATCCTCTGCTTTGCTAAGGCTGCCTCCTGTCTCTCCTCCGAATGTGAAAACGTGCCACTCCTACTTGAAAAGTTGTCACTGTGAGTAGAAAATGAATTCAGTGTCAGTGCAAATGTGTGATAGATATTAATAACATAAACACAAGAGTGCATTAAGTCCAAAGATTAAAGTGGTGATGAGTAGTTCTAGTTCTACTGGTTTGTTTTAAGAGAGAATTTAATCCCTTTGGGCATTTGGAAAGAGGAATAATATGTGACAGTAAAAATAAACAAAACACACCCAAATCTCAGAGGAAACTTACATGAAAAGTTTTCAAATACTCTATAAACAGTCTACAAGAGCCACTTAGCTATTTGCAGGGTGTGCTCTTATGAAAACAAAGTCCTTGAGGCTGTAATGCAGAGTGGAAGTGGAGGGGATCTCTCAGGGAGCCACAGATTTGGGATGATTTACAGAGGAGGATGCAGCATGTACGCAAAATGAAGTCAGAGACAATAGTTATCAACACCAAGAATGTACATTAGTTTTTACTCATAAGATGTATTTGAATAATCCAGAACACATCATTATGCCTCTGGAGTGAACAGACGTACCGATGTGTCGAAATCACGCTACCGATTTACGATGATCAAGCAGCAAGACAAAGCCTCCGTTTCAACTTGTGTCTAAAGTTTGGATTTCAAACTATACACCAGTTTTTAATCCTAACAGTACAGTTTTACAGGGTTTTATTGACAGTCTGATGCATATAAGTCCCACACCATAAAAATAGATCGAAGCCAGCAAAATAACCATGCCTATGTCGTCTATGTTGTGAACACATCTTACTTATGAGTAACACAGAAGCTTTTTAGATATTCTATGATGTGGTAATGATACCATTAAAGTACGTAAAATAATAAATACAAAAGAAAAGATATTCTGAAGCACATTTAGTGTTATATTTTCATCATCTCAATAGCTATTTGGGATATAGGCCTGCCATGGCTGTTGCAGGCAAGCAGCAAAGGGTTGAGGTTAGGACATATCGTGACTTAGACCTCGATTTTGCTCACAGCTAACCTCAACTGCACTGATGAATTTGCACAGGGATCAGGACATTCGGCAGTATACTATAAAGGCCTATTGCCACCTTTCTTGTAATTGTAAATGCTTTTTGACCACAAAGTGGGCGGCCACTAACTCACTTGACAGTGACCCGATTAGTCATGTTTCTCAAGTAATGATTAGTGCCTAATTATTGGTAATAGGCAGTTGTGGGATGTGCATTTTACCTGTGTGGAAAGGTGCAGAAAAAAGTATTCCATTCACAGGATGGTTGGATATACTGATGTTTTATCCTGCATTCACTGAATCTGTCTTGGTCCTACCTTATTTTAGGTGAATTAGTATATAATTCACCCTAAAGTGATCTCCAACTACTCTCACAATAAGAGATAATACATTTTGGTTTCTCTAAACAACAATGATTTCATAATTACCCTTCCAACAAACCCAAAAGTGACCTGACACCAGTGTTTCCAAGTGGCCTGTCAAATAAGATGGGATAATACTGTATGACAGCAGGAAACATCTAGAGAACTGAAATGTTAGCAAATAAAAACAAACACTGGTATCAGAATGGAAATATATCAATATTGGACCATATATTATGCCCATAAAGGACATTACAAAAATGCAATTCACTATTGTCTCTAATAATGAAAAAAATAGTTTGAGTTGATGATATGGAGCTAAACAAAAAAATGAACTGCAGCAAATGTTTTAAAACTCAATATACACACCCGTGAGTCAAATGAGTTTATATAAATTGTGCCGCAATTTAACTCTTTAAGACCTACCATAGAACCAAATCCGCCAGAGCTTATCTTTACATGTTTACATGCTGTAGTGCCATTTTTGGGAGCATTTCAAGTTGCTATACATCAATACAACCATTATAGCCCAAATTGTAATAATATGTATGCATTAAGTACATAGTAACTACATAAATTTCAAAAAAGTTCAATAAACTACAACAAAAATGAAAATCGTTTTTGTTTTTTTAACATATATTTCTAGTTAGAGAAATTTAAGAGGCTTATCCCTCAAAACTGTAAATAGAAAAAAGTTCCAGAAAATAGTTTCCAATAACAGGAAATTTATTTTGAGTGTCTTCATAGTTTTATTTTTGAGATACACCAATTTCTATATACTGCAGCAAAAATAAATATTATAATCCAAATGTGCAAAAACAAACCAGCATGTGCATCAAAATAAATTTCCAGCAGTGCAATTTGAGTTCTAAGCATCCCGGGAACTATTCAGAAAAGAGTCAAACATGACTTTTAAAAACACCAGTATAGGCTTATAAGGCCCCGAAGATAAAAAAAAAAGAACCCTACATTTTCCACGAAAATGATGTCGCTTCCGGTTTCGGGCAAGTAATGCGATATAGTTCGTGCTGAGAGTCTATTCCAATGTAGGAAGTGTTTTGAACAGCTAATCGGATCGGCAAAGCGTGTTTCTGGAATATTATGTTTTTGATGCTGCAAGTGCTTTTTATGCAATTTTTGCAAAGCTATATGTGGAAGGAAACCATGACCTAGGGCAAGCTGGTGGCATAAGATGTAAGTATAACGCCTCCGGTTTCATATGCAAAAAAAAATATTGTGCTAGCTTACGTGGTTCCGGTTCTACGGGGATTTAAAAATAGTTACGCAAAACGGAGCGTGCCTGCTCTGACCGGTTTTAAAAGGTTAAGAGAGAGGAGAAATCAGCCAGATTAATTTGCATTCTGTCGCTGATTTTGTATCATGCATGATGCAGTAGGGAAGTAAAATAACAAAAATAACACCACGCGTGCACACACAGACATGTCTTCTAGATGTTAAGCAGAGCAATGCACTCTCTACCCATCTTATATGCTCTTTCCAGAGCTACTTCTCATCTGGTCACCGTCTTTGCACTCCAAGGTTTAAATACAACTACCACAGGAACTCCTTTGTTCCTTTATTTGCAACATTTTGTTAATATGAACAACATGAGTGTATGAATGGTATTAATATGTTTCTTTGGACAAGCAGCTGCGCAGTAAAATTAAAAATGTTCCTCAGCTTTATATTTGCAAAATGCCAAACTGACTTTACACTCACACCCTGCAAAAAGCTATTCTTGTATGGTTATCCCCATTTTACGGATTGTGTGCACATCCTTGACCTAAATCTGGCTTTAACAAATTGCTGTGTTGGATTCACAGGAGCTGTGCAGAGCTGCTGCTCTTATTGCCCCAGCATGTCCCTGGTGCCTTATGGGAGGAGTTCCAGTCCTCCATGAAGGTCAGTATCTGCAGAGCTACTTGTAGATACTTTTCTTATCATTTTTTCTTATCGTTTCAGTGATAAGCAATGAGAAGTTACTCAGTTATTAGAAAACATTTGGTTTAGCTTACATATAGGATATGTAAAATGATATGTGGTAAAATACTGCACTGAGGATTTATTCTGTGTAAAGAATATATATATCACTTCAATAATTGACTATCGTAACATCGCCATAGCAAATATTTCAGGCATGAGTGAAATGAAAAATGAAATTTTAAAGCACGACTGACTGAAGTTTTAGCAACGTAATCATTACATAGTTGTGTGTCTTCTGTTACAGTTGGCACACGGCCTTTTGCAAGAAAGTGGGAGCACACAGCTCTGCCTGCTCTCAGTACTGGCACAGCAGGACGGCGTCTGGGCCAACACCACATTAAGCAGCATCCTGTCCAATCAAATTCCTCAAACTGAGCAAGGTTAGTCTTCTTTTTTTGACGTCTAGGCTTGCCAACGCACCGCACTGACTTTTACAGCTGTAATTCTAGGAAATAACTCTCGCTGTGTATAATAGTAAACTTTCTGACTGAATTCTCTCTCATGACCAGTTTCTCAACTTTCTTCTTTCTCCTCCTCAGTCCATGAATTTCTTGAGCTCGAAGGTCCCACGCTTCTCAACATGCGGATAAAACATCTTATCAAAGTGGACAGTATTAATAAAGCAGCTGTGCTTGCAAAGATGTGCTCAGAGTATCCGGGATATGAAGGAAAAGGGAACTTCAAACAGACCTATTTGCTTTGCATTTGTATGACAAAAAGTCAGGAACAGCTAATGGAAGAGGTATGAAAACATTATTTTAAACATTATTTTAAAATAAACTATTTTACTTGATTAAAAATAATATTTCAGCAGGGTTTGTGGCCAATTAAATGTTTTAGAGCCCTCGTAATATTGTATTGTTATTAAAACCACATTTGTTGTTAGATGCTTTTTTGAAACGGACAAACGGACTGTGCCTTTCTTAAACTGTACTGAAGTTGAATCGATCAAATTGACCCTTTGTTTGTTTAGAAGTTTCCTGATATCTGAAATTGACTGATACTGCAACTGGATTTCATTTGAACTGATTTTTTATTTGATCTGTTTTCTCTAATAGATTGCATCAATAGACTGTAAGGATGCCCTTGAAATGATCTGCAACCTGGAGTCTGAGGGAGATGAGAAAGGAGCTCTCTGCATGTGTACTTCGTTTCTCAAAAGACAGCTTCTCCAAGGAGATGTTTACTGTGCCTGGTAAGAGTTGCTATATGTTTCAGACATTTGCAAAGAACAAAAGAGTTGCACAGTCATAGAACAGCAGTAGGCTAAACATGCATGCTTTATATCGTAAGTGCAATTCTCTTTATTGTTAATCATTATTATAGATGCAGCTTATAGATTGGCCAAATGTGAATAAATGAAGGATGCTATAAAGTATAAATTCAACGCATTGGTTCCATCAGTGCAGACGCAGCCTAATTTGTGTAAAGGTTTACGTACTCTTTCAGTTCAAAACCTTGAACAGTTCCGTTTGTGAACTTTTTCAGGGAACTGACTTTGTTCTGGAGTAAACTGCTCATGCGATTAGAGTCGTCTGCTGATTCCTTTCTGAGCCGCAGCAAAGAGATGGCTCTTCTCTGCAGAAGTGTCTGTCACATTCTGTTTCTCATCAAAGTAATCCAAAACGAGGTAAGGAAAATAGTCTATGCGTTTACCGTTAATGCAAGAACAGACATAGACATATAAGGCTTTAAAATAAAATTGTTGGCCTTTATGTTTTTCTATTTTCATAGGTTGGGGAGGTGGGGCTTCCAGTGTGCGTAGAAATGTGCATTCAAGCTCTGAAAATGACTTCCAGTGACCATAAAGATAGCAAGTCTACCATCTGCAAGACTATTTCCTGCCTCTTGCCAACTGATCTAGAAGTTAAGCGTGCATGCCAGCTCACAGAGTTCCTCCTCCAGCCTACGGTTGACTCATATTATGCTGTGGAATCACTGTACAATGAACCTGACCAAAAACCTGAGGAGGACGGGAGTCTACCAGTGCCCAATTCTTTACGCTGCGAGTTACTGCTGGCCTTGAAGACACAGTGGCCTTTTGATCCGGAGTTCTGGGACTGGAAAACATTGAAACGCAACTGCTTGGCACTGATGGGCGAGGAGGCAGCTATTGTCTCTTCTATTGACACACTCAATGACACAGATGAACAAGAGGTGGAAAGTGCACTTGGCAAACTCCCTGAATACAAAGACCTGGAGGATTTCCTGCTAACCACTACAAATGAACTCAATGAAATCACAGATGAAAGAGAAAAAAATAGAGAGGCTAAAAAACTGCGGGAGCAGGGCTTTGTGTCTGCCCGATTCAGAAATTGGCGAGCTTACATGCAGTATTGTGTTTTGTGTGACAAGGAGTTCTTAGGTCACAGAATTGTTCGTCACGCTCAGAAGCATTTCAAAGACGGAATGTATCTTTGTCCAATATGCGCTGACAGTTTTGAAACTAGGGAGATTTTAGAACCACACGTAGCAACACATGTAAAGCAGTCTTGCAAAGAGAGATTAGCTGCAATGAAAGCTGCAAGAAAAGTAACCAAACCACCTCAGTCCCCTAAAAGTCCATCAAAAATTTCAAAAGTTGCTGCCAAGACAAACACTAGTCCTGTTAAAATTGAATCTCAAATTGGACAACAGCTGGGACCCCCTGTTAAGATAGAACAAACTACATCTGACACACAGATAAGCCAAGACTGTTTCTGCCCTGTGAAAAACTGCACTAAAGCTTTCAAGTTTTTCCGTAACCTCATGGCTCATGTCAGATCTCACAAGAACGACGAAGAGGCCATGAGGTTTTTAGAAATACAAAAGCAGAAAGTGGTTTGCCAGTACTGCAGGAGGCAGTTTGTTAATGTCAGACACCTCAATGATCACCTGCAGATGCACTGTGGCACCCGACCATATATCTGCATACAGCTGAATTGCAAGGCCAGCTTTAATTCGAATTCGGAGCTCCTCATGCATAGAAAAATACACCCAGAATTTAAGGCCCAGTGCATGTTTCCAAACTGTGGCGAAGTTTTCAGCGAGGCCTACCTGCTGTATGATCATGAGGCTCAGCATTACCTTACCTACACCTGCCAAACGGACAACTGTGGAAAAATCTTCTATTCACAGTCTCAGTTCTTGTCCCACCAAGAGAATCACAACAATGATGCAGCGAACAGTTTTAACATCGCAAATCAGCTCCCCCCATCTGATGCAAAAGTGCAGCCACCACCACCACAAGAGAGCACCCCAACCCAACAAGACACATGTGCTGCTGCTGTATGCTTTGAAGGGATTAATACAGATATACATATGAAGGAAGCATCAGATGCCAGTGCATCACCATGCACATCACCAGCCCCCGGTCCCCTGAAAGTGAAACACTCAGTCGAAAATATGCTGAATTCAATTGGACATCCTGAGATAAAAGAACCAGAGAAATGCTACACTCCACTGACCAATCCCACTCCAGCACCAGTTGATGCCACTCAACCACCACAAGCTCCACATGCCCACCAAAATGTGGCTGTGCAAGGTACTGTTCCTCCAGTGTATCCTGTCCCAAGTAATACAGATCCTTTGCCAGGTCAACAGGAAGTAACTGTCAGTGGGACTAATAATGTACCAGGCAATGAGTTTCAGAAAGCAACTCCACAAATAATTTCTCCTGCTCAAATCAAGACAGAAATTCCTTGTTCGCTTCAAGGATATCCTACTAGCACACCTGCAGCTACTGCTGGAAGTGAAGAGAACCTGCATTGCTGCCCATTTAATGATTGCACAAGGGCATACAGTACAAACAAAAGTTTGTCTAGGCATGTGAAGAAGCAACACCCTGAGATATTCGAAGATTGGAAATTGGCGAAAAAATATAACAAAGTGGCCAAAATTACTGCAAAAAAGACACCCAGTGGACCAGTGTCACAAAGTCAACCTCAGAACCCAGGTGCCAAGCCTCCAAACCAGCCAGGA
Source organism: Neolamprologus multifasciatus (assembly GCF_963576455.1). Lineage (NCBI taxonomy): Eukaryota > Metazoa > Chordata > Actinopteri > Cichliformes > Cichlidae > Neolamprologus > Neolamprologus multifasciatus. The sequence continues at coordinate 16,981,081 of NC_140457.1, read as the reverse complement.
ATACTATGCAACAAACCTGGGATGCAGCAGATGGATTACCTAATGGGATGCTCAAGCTCTCCCGCCCAGTGTTACCCTGGATCGATGGAGCCTGTGCCTATCACTCCAATGATAAACCCCACAGTGTACTCATCCTGGGGAAGCCCAAACAATTCCAGCGGAATGATGCAGTCAGACATGTCTCAGTCTTGGTCTTCACCTCCTATGAATAACTGCTATCCAGATGCCTTTAACATGAACGAGTACCCACCCCGCAACTATCCTCACTGGCAGGCAGACCCCTATCAAGCCACATCGTCTCTCCCATCTGATAGAGATCACTCAGTAGCAGCTATGCACGCTCCCACTATGTCAAACGCTCCTTCAGATTCAAGTTTAATGTCTCAGTATGTGTCCAGTTCTCTGATGCTTGACAATGGAGGCCAAATGCATAACGGAGGACATCAGTATGGACTCATGCATCCTGAGGGTACAGGGGACAATGTAGATGTGAGAAAAAGCAGTGCAAGTATGACAGGACAGCTGGATAATGGAAACAGTATCTCAACTATTGACAGCCTCCCTGACGGAAGCTACCACACACCATATGCTCAGAGTGAAAACTCTTGTCTCACTCAATGCTCATCAGTTGATATTCCAATGAAATGTTTAACCCCAGAGGCTCCAGCGCCAATAAAATCTACAAGTGAAATAACTGAACCGGAGAGTATGGCACCTCAAGGTTATGATCAGATAGACAACTCTGTGGATGGCATGCTCAGCCCACACAACATGATTCACACTGATTTCCCTTACGATGAGGACTGTGCCAATGCCGACTGTGAGACAAACCCCTCAGATGAAAAGGCAAGTGACCCAGATGTGCAGAAAGGAAAACGCAGCAGGCTGAGCAAGCGTACCAAATGGCCCGCAATCATCAAGGATGGCAAGGTCATCTGCAGGAGATGTTTTAGAGAGTTTACAAGCACCAAATCTCTTGGTGGTCACCTGTCTAAACGCTCACAGTGCAGACCTTTAGATGAAATCGACCTGACAGCTGATCTCCCGACATCATTTCTTGATTTCCTCAATGACCCTCATGTCCCTGACACTAATGGAGCAATATATAACATGCCAAATGGTGACTTCTCACAGGAATCTTGTAGCTTGACCACTTTGACCTCGTCCGTGGTGTTGAAACAGGAGCCCCAGAATACAAATATCATGGACTATCCAAACTCCTTCTCAGTTTCCACTGAAATCCAGCAAGAGAAGGCAGTAGATTTGGCTAATCCAGCTCTTGATGTACCTTATCAGGAGGATCACCTGATGGAAATGTCACATGCCTTTCAAAGGTTGGATTTGATCGAGGCTGCTCAACAGAAGATGCGGAGTGCAATGTCCACAGAGCAAAGTGTTAGTCATTGTGATCCAGCCCCTGTTATTGAAAAAAACAAAACACTGAGTAAAAGTGACGACAAGCCCACTGAAAAGATACCTAAACCTTTCAAATGTGACCAGGAGGATTGTGAGTACTCGTTCATGACAAAGGAAGCATTATTCAAACACTTGAGTAAAATGCATGATTATACTAATGAGATGATAGATGAACTAAAAAGAACGCCATCCAAACTGTCACCATATCCTTGTCAGATCTGTCCAAAAACATTTACAAGAACGACAGGGTTGAGAATTCACTATGAAAAAGTCCATCGCTTGTCAAAGGCAGAAATGCAGAAGCTTAGAATTAGTGCTAGAAATAGACGTGCATTTAGACTTAACAAAGCTGATGCAGTTATTAAACGTCCAAACACCAATGTCAGTAGCGGCCAGATAGCAAAGTCTGCACCTGTAACTCCTGCTATAAAACAGGAACCACTTGATGTTGCAATTGCACCTCAACAAGACGCTGACAACAATCTAGACGTTCCTCAGGTCACTCCAGAAGACGTGTCAAAGCAAAGCGTGACCTCTGAGGTATTGACTGTTACACGACTACCATCACCTCAAAACTACTTGACTGACAGGCCGTTTGAGGAAGTGGCACAACCTGCTCCTGAAAAAGCTCCAGAGGAACCTAATGTGGCTGTTATTAACAACAGTCCAGAAATGACACTGAAATCCAGTTTGAAAGAGAAGCTCAGTCCTGTTGGCAAAGCAAAAATGCCACAAGGAAAATTAGCCGTGAGCCCGAGCAAAGTGAAACAGCTAAAGTCTCCGCCTTCATCTCCTTCATCGTCTCCAGAAAAACCCAGCAGCTCCAAAAGCACACCAACAAAGGAGGAGAAAAAGGAGAAACTTCAGAAGAGGTTAAGCCTCAAAATGTTTGACGCAGACAATGCCTACAGTCCGTACAGACCTTATCGCTGTGTTCATGAGGGATGCACTGCAGCATTCACCATCCAGCACAATTTGATACTCCATTACAAGGCCATGCATCAGGCATCCCTGCCCCCTAACAAAACTGAAGGTGAAACTGAAGCTGAAAAGACTAGCGTTAACACCGGACAGGAGAGCGATCAGACCATAGAAAAAGATAATGAAGTCAGGTGTCAAGTGAAAAATTGCTCAAGGGTGTTCATGGGAATCACACGGCTGGTGCAACATTACCTCTTACTACACAAGTTCACCCGTGACAAAGCCACCGCCATGATGGCCAGTATGAGCATAGGAACTTTTAACTGTGACCGGCCAGAGTGTGCTCTCCCTTTCAGCTCTGTGGAAAAGTACATTGAGCACATTAAGAATTACCACAAGGAAATCGCCATTTCTGAGAGCGGCTCGGTTGATCCAACTTTCCGGTGCGAGTACGATGGATGTGACCGAGTGTACACTACAAAGTCAAACCTGCTCCGTCACCTCATCAAAAAGCACGACTATATTTATGACCCCAAAATAAGTGATGGAAGAAGGACTAAATCGGTAGGGCTCTTCCCAGGGGTTAGCAATGGGAAAGAGAACGTAGAAAGCAAATTCAGAGTGAAAAAGAAAAACACTAAAAAGAAAGATGGAAAGTCCATTGAACACTGGACTAGTTTTGGAAAGCCTACACTAAAATCTCATGAAGAAGCATCTGCCATGTGCACCAAGAAGTCCTCGCTGCAGTACCCATGCATGATCATAGGTTGCGATGCAGTGGAGTCTGCTGAAAGAAATATATTTAAGCATTACACCACACATGGCCTCACAGAGAGATACATTGAAGATCAGAGGAGCCAGTTCATTTTCTGCAAAAAATACTCACGCGCCAGATGCAAAGATGCAAACAAAGCAGAGGGCACGTCAGCTTCATCTTCTGAGGACATGGAGCCAGAAGAAGTTGAAAAGCCCAGTGACCAGAAAATTGATGAATTGGTAGAAAAAATAGTCCAAGAGGACAGCAAGCTGTCCAACGACGATAGTGCAGAATCTCAAGCTTCCACTGGGACAGAAGGAGGAATTAAAAGAGGCCGTCCCAGAAAACCTGCACATCCCACACCAGCTTGTCCGGAGAGGATACAAACCCTTAGGAACCGCACAACTGTTAACAGTTCAAGAGAGAACTCAAATCCTGGTACCCCTGCAGCCCAAGAACAACGTGATGACGGGGTTATGTCAGCGTCTTTCAAGCCGTTAGGACTTGAGGACTCCTTTCTTAAGTTCTTGGAAACCTCAGAGTCGACCAACTCTTCCAAACGCAAATTAAATGATAAATCTAGTGCTGAACTGCCTTCCAAAAGACAACACACTAACAAACAGAAATCTGCAACCAAAAGTAAAGCAGCTGATGAATTGAAAGGTTGTGAGAGTCTTGTAGACTTCAGAAACCCCCTCAATCTCCAATCAGTGAGTAATGTTAAGATAGTCATGGATAAAACATTATCAGATGGCGCTGATCTTTTGCTAAAGCAGCTACAAGACATGCGGCCCATAGTCATAATAAAAAAATGGATTTATAGCGGATCATAACCCGATATTTTTTGTTTTCAGCTCAGTCTTACTCAGGATTTGAGAAGTTATGCTGCAGAATGGTTTGTTAATGCATCAAATTTCCAACTGTTAACAGTCATGGTCACACTTAATGAAAAAAAAAGGCCTATTTTGTACCTAATGAAATAACGTCTCGGATGATTTTAAGTATGTATGTTAGTCATAATAACCAGGTAATCTATAGGGCATAGATTTTAGAAACATGTTTGTATTTATGCTTAGTACTGAAGATGTTTTTTTTTTCTTTTGCTAAATGGAGACTTTTAAAGAAAACTGTTTTTATATATCCCTATGGGATTTCAAGTTCTGTTTGTATTTATTTCATCCTTTTACAACACTAGTAGACCTATCTGTAATATTTACATGTCTTCCACAAAGTGTTCAATAAAATGTTACTGGTTCTTTTTATAACATACTGACTGCACACTTAATTGTTCTAACTTATATAGTTTACAGTAGCTTTGTTTACGCACAATCCCAGCTGTGAAATGATGTACATGATTTGGTTTTAAATGAGATATGGAAACTTGGAATATGGTGGGACAAGGTTGTTGTTAGTAACTGAATAGATGTGGAAACTTTTCATATTTGTGGACGGAAAGCTTCTCAAAGGAGCCTGGAAAATGTACAGTTTTTAAAACTTTTTCCATGAAGGGATGTCAGCAATCTACACAATTAAAGTTGTAGACCTAATGTCAGTTTAAAACACCTTAAATTGGGCATACTGACATGAAAATTATTAATAGTATAAATAAATCAGTGCATTAAAACATACTTACATATTAAACATATGAAAACATATTATGGAAGCTTGTTTCTTTCTCTCAGTTTTTCCCCCATTCGGACTTCAAAATTCCAACTTGCTCAGAAACTCCAAATTTTGAAACTATACGATGAAAATTGACTTAGCCTGCTTTTTTTCTTCTTTTTTAATTGCAGAAATAAGCCTCCGTAGTTCATGGAAAAGTACTTTTAACATTAACAAAAATATATATTGAGCTTATTTCTACAATTAAACATACTGTTCACTTAGGGGTTTTGTGCATACATTTTTGGCTTGTTTTTACATATTTCATCTTAAGGTTATGTAAAACTTTAATTTATTGCGACATATTTAATCCACACAATACACAATGGGAATTAACTCAGCTAAATATATATATATGAAGAAGTAGGTAGATATGCACTGATTTGAGACTTTAATGGCTTTTATAGAGTTTTATGATGGTTATTGCGGCCAGCTGTAACGCAAAATGGACCTGAAGGACTAACGGGACACCGGAGATGCTTTTGGGGAACGTTCAAGATCAGCAATGTTAGAAAGCGTTCCCAGCAGTGATCTAACGGGAAAAAAAAATTTCGTTCCTTCTTTTAAATTATTTATCTGGTGTATTTTATGTTAGTTTAGAAAAGTGGGTTGTGGTTGGATAACTTAAAACAACTTGACAAAAGTATGAACGCACTCACGCTTGAAGCTGTTTATCAGCTGAACACAACCTTTTCCGCATACGTCACTTTGGCGGGAAGTAGATACCCAGCAAGGCTACAGGCGTCCGTCATTTTAAATGTACATAGAACCTCCAGCTCAGGGTACAGGCCGGGCTGTTCACTGCGGACCCGTGTAGCGAAAGATGGCTACTTCATCCGTGTCAAAGGTAAAGTCTTATATATGTTGTGCTTCATGCATGTTTGATTAAAACTTATTAATTTACTGGCAGTCGTCATACAATGTCAAATGAGACTATTTGTCAACGTTTTTAGGGCTGCTTTGTTTTCAAGCCCAGCGCTAAGAAAAAGAAGAAGACGCTCAGTCTGGGTGAGATACGCGAGTGTTTATACAACATTTGTCTTCCCGACCTGTCGGGTGGATTTAGTGGTATTAAGTTGCTGATGTCATTTTTTCGCCACAGAGAGTTACTTCGTTCAGGGCTGCGAGGATGCTGAGAGCAGTGAAACACGACTCAGGTTATGTCAGGAACTGTGGGACAAAATCAAAACAGACACAGAGGTGAGGACAGATGTTCAACAGGAAGACCAGACAGTAGACTTTTCTGTCCCAAGAGGAAAATATGTGCTCATAGTTGATCGAACTGAGAAAACAGTTCATTGCCTCTAATTTGTAATGTATGCAAGCATATGCATGCATACATTACAAATACACCATACATGGCTTTATTGTTGTATATGTAAGCGTGTTTTTATTGTGTTTTAAATTTGAATATATAGTGACAAAAGCAGGAGATGCTTCAAGAGTGTTTTAGTGTATTAATGTGATTTTTTTTTAAGTCGTTAATTTAGCCATGTTAGTTTGATTTTTACTGAGCAGACCTTTTTTTTCTTCTACATACAAATACATTTTACATACATATGTACTTTTTGCTTTATAGGTTTTACAAGATGAACTCAACAGGAAAATCTTGGACAGTTTGCTGGACTTCACGAGGAAATGCTCCTCCACACGTCAAAACAGCGACTGGGCATCACAGATGAGGGCCAGTGAGATCCCCACAGCAGCTCTAATGCTTGGTATGTTGGTTATAAGGCAGTAATATCTGATGTTTGAGTTAAAAAAAAAAACATATGTGGCTCTCACAGCTATGTATAATCTAGTAGAAATAATCAATTTACATTACATACTGTCATCTCTACTTAATCTCAACTTCCTTTGATGTCCACTCTAGGTGTGAACATCCCAGATCACGACATGACCTTTCAGAGTCTGTCTGACATGCTAAAGCAGTCTGTCAGCCCTCACGTGGCCTCTGTGCAGGCCAAAGAGTGTGGAGGTACGGGGTTAAGAGATCAGTCAGAAATCATTTTGTGCTCCCCTCATAGGCTTTGCTTTAAATGGTATGTGTTTCGTTTATGATTTCAGCACTGAAGCATTTGATGAAGAAGGTGCTCGAGCGGTTGATGGATACAGTTGTGGTTGTGGATGATGAAGATGAGGAGGAGAATGTGGAGACGAGCCCTCGGGTCCACAGGAGCGTGCACTGCTCTCTCGGGATACTTTGTGATTGGTACACTGCAAGAACAAAGGTGGGAGCACAAACCATTGTTGGCGTGCATACAGAGACTTGGATTGTAAGTAATATGTATCATATATGTTTTTATTTTGTTTTTGTGTTTTTCAGAAATCTGCCACTGATACTCCAGGGAAAAAACGTAGCTCCCAAGTCAGAGATGAGCAGCGGCAGCCTCCTGTTGTAATCATTTTCAAAGATTTGGAGGCTTTTAACCCAAGAGTTCTTCAGGACTTCATCCTCATCTGCAGGTAAATGAAGACTCTTGAGTTGAATCGCTTTCTTATTTTTTACGGCTGCACATAATACACAAATAATTGCTAATGCATTTTGGATTTGCAAGCTGGGCAAGTCTCTGCTAAACAAACTCTGCTCCACAGTCAGTACATTGACCGCCTTCCACTGACATTCATCTTTGGGATCGCTACATCACCCAGTACCATCCAGCACATGCTTCCCCACTCTGTGTCCTCCCTGCTCTGCATCGAGCTCTTCCAGTCACTGTCATGCACACAACACCTGGCTACAGTCATTGACAAGGTAAGTTCAACCTGACCAAAGAATAAAAAAACATAAAAACACTGATCTGTGCAAGCCTCCAGATGGGAAAACCTTCCTGATATCTAAGACTGTTGCATACTTAAACATATCTAACATCTTCTTTTTGAAAGGGATTTTCTGAGTGTAAGTTACATTTTAAACCTCCTGACACCACCAGGTTGCAGACGAGCAGGCTCTGGTTAAAGAGGCATGTTTTCCAGGAATTAGATGGTACATTTATTATAAATTGTCCTACATTTATAACATTAGTTTCTGTTTTCCATTTCAGTGCCTCAAAAAGGATACATTTCTTTTTGAGCGAGCCATAGCTGTCACGCTAACCCTAACTGCAGATGATCAGTGGCCTGGAGGATGTAAAGAAATTAAATAAAAGTAGTTAAATGTTCTTTCTTTTATTATTTCAGTTGATCCTGACATCACACATTGCTTTTAAACTCAACGGGAAAGTGATGCAGGTCCTCATCGGCGTCTTCCTCTACCATGATTTCTCAGTGAGAAACGTCATTAAGGGACTGCAGGTATGGAGCATCCTCTAACAGTCTCCTCAAGTCTGTCATCCTCCTCTTTTCTGTGTAATTCAAATACAGAAATATGTGAGTTTAAAGTTTCTGTTTGGTCTTTGTGCAGCTGGCTCTGCTCGAGCACTTTCACTCTCAGCCTCTCAGTGTTCTGTGTTGCAAGAAAAAGCAGGCTCTGTTCAACGTCACACAGCTCAGCAAACCCAACTTGGACAGGATAAGACAGCTGCCGTCGTTTAAAAGGTACTCAGACTTGTTTCTTTCTCCAATCATCCCACCTGTGTGAGTCAAAAGTGCAAATGCAGCACTTATTTAGCTGCAAAAAGTGATGGTAGGTGACTTAACATGTTTTTAATTTGGGTATTTGTGTTTACCTTTTTTCAAATGTGAAAGCAAGACTTTGAATTGTTTTAATGTGTGTGTTTCGCTAGGTATGTAGAGAAGCAGGAAGCACAGAAACAGGTCAATCTGATGACCGATGACTCTCACTTAAAGGTACATTCTCATCATCTGAAATGCTGAACGTGCACGTTTTCAGATCCTGTAATGTCTGAGGTTTTTAAACCAGACCTGCTTGGTCTGTTTTTAGGAGGTGTGTCAACAACTGATAAAGGATCTCCACAAATACCACAAGAACTATTATCCCATCCTGAGGTGTCTCCACACTCTGACCTCATCGTTACCTCGATATCCTCTCGGAAAACAGGCAAGAGTTCACAGTTTTGATGCCTAAGCAGCCCACTATTTCTGAACTACTGTAGGTCTAAGCTATGTCTTCTTTATTACCAAAGTACTGTTGTTTAATCTGACTTGACATAACAGTGGATTAATTTGCATTACAGATCAGGGAGCTCCATTTAATATGTCTGGCGAACAATGTATGGGAGAATGAGGACTACCAGTCAGCCATGAAGCTTGTAAAGTAAGCGTGATCAGCTGGCACATAGTAAAAAGTTGGTAACATGAACAGTTTGCTAAAAACTGATTTAAATTTTAGGCACACCTAGTATTTTAAGATGGATTATTTGTACTAATTGACAGTAAATAATTTAAAAAACTACTTGAGCAGATGAGATTGGAATATTTCACCACCAGATGGCAGCATATTCATGGTTGATCAGAAGGTTATTGTGCCTCCTGGTGGCCAACTTGCTATTCATAGACAACAAAAGAATGCTGTGCCTTTGTTGGATGTCTTTTTTTTTTGTTTTTTGTTTTTGTTTTTTCTCTTTGACCCTAAAATAACCACTTGAGGTACTAATGTGTTTTCCTTTTAGGATGCTGGCAAAAGGTGAGTTGGTTTCTTTGCTACAGAAGTGTGTGGAGATACTGCAGCTCAGCAAGTCAAGGAAGATGAAGAATGCTCTCGTCCAGCTGGAGGAACTAGTTGCCAGATTCAAGCAGCTGGACAGTAAGTTGAAGATATGATTTTGTGTGATTTCGATTCAAGAAGAGATCGCTAGGAGATGGTATAACAGAGAAGGCAGTGGAGTTTTAAACCAGACTGTTTAACATAATCTCGGCGATTGAGAGGAAGCCTCAGGAATGGAGGAGAAATGTACTGGTAGCAACTTTCAATAACAAGGGTGATGAGCAGAGGGATAAACTTGATGAGTCATTCCATTTTTGAATGACTTTTTGAAACTAGGCTAGGGTTAGAGATGATGATCAGCAGAACAGCAGTGTGGCTGGATGCCAAGAAAGAGCACTACAGATGGAATTGAGAGTGTTGATGGAAAAGTATTGAGAAAAGGAGGTTCGTGAATGCAGTGAAGGTGGACAAGCAGAGGGCTGGTGTGACAGAGGAGGATGCTAGGCTCATGATCCACTGTGGTGACCCCATAAAAGGAGCAAGAAAATGAGTCCAGTCCCTTCTTTCCAAATGTACAAGTTTTTATCTTGTATTTCAGCTGCTACTGAAATGACTCCAACTGTGGAAGCTTCTATCGCCTCTCCAGTAAAAAATCTTCAGAAGAAAACAGATCTGTTCCAGCTGCAGAAGGTAACTGACCACTTAAATTGTAGTTTTTGTCTTTTGTTTCACTGGATTGGTTCTCCGCCTCTTTAAAACTGCTGTTTTGCTGTTGCCTAAACTCTATTATCGTTTTCACAGACGCTGCTGGAGATGAACGAGTCTCGGAGAGCCAAGCGACTGAGTCCATTTGAAAACCTCAGGAACGAAGCGCTCGAGCTTATCGACAATTTAGTAAAGTAATGTCTCAAATGAGACTGTGGTTCCCCCAAATACAACTCACATCACTGCAAACACTCTACAGCTAATGATTTTATTCCACCCAGGAGCCATCTGTCCCCCCCAGAGTCACAGCCTCTTTATGAGGTCTGCTACTACAGTTCATCTGCCACAGTGAGGCGCCACCTCAATGCCACACCTCGTACTTCCATTCAGGCTGCGCTCAGCAATCCTTACCACTATCTTCAGGTACACCTGCTTCAGCTTGTTACCTGCCTTATAAGCAGGAGGAAGTGAAAGTGAAGAAAGTTCTTCTTTTGGTGTACAACCACTAATGTGTAGCGACGTTCTAAAAACACGCGACAACTTCGACTTTCTTTTAGAACGACAGCCTGAAGAGCGAGGATGGGACGGTGTCCAACGCTGCTCCCGACATCTGTATCGCTTACAAGCTCCACTTGGAGTGCGGAAGGCTGATCAACCTCTACGACTGGCTGGAAGTGAGTTTATAAACTAAGAAATTTAATAGTGAACTCATTACCTGTAATGGACCAAGGTTAAACTTCCACAGCTTCCCACTTTGCTTCATAAACTTTCTTTAGCTGGAAGCTTTTGTTTTTCTCAGTGTAAGAGAGGCTTTATTGATCCGGAGGGGCCCACGTGTCACATTATCAGTCTGAGGATTAATTATTGGCCCAGAATGACTCGGACGCTGACATGAATGAAAACATGTTTATTTTCAGGCGTACTCCACCGTGGTTTTGGCTGCTGAGGGTAACGATCCGGATTCTGAACATTTTGGGAAAGTGGATGAAGTCAAACAGTATCCTTCCAGGAAAAAAAAGTATTTCTCACAGATCATTTTGTGTTGCTGCTGTTTGTCTGTTTTGCTCAGTGAGTGAAAATGAGTAATGAGACAACAGTAAAGCAGCTACTCCTCAGTTATGTCTTTGTTTGAGTGTCATGATTGGATAAGACAGTTGAGATAATTCTAGTTTTGTAAGCAACCCAAATACTTGGAGTTATAATGAAAGTTAAGAGCAGAAGATCACAAACACGACTGCTGAAATATGCCATTTACTTTTAACTTGAGTGAAGACTTTTTGTTCCTTAACTCGTCCTTTAGCGCTCGTTTCATCCGCGCCGTATCAGAGCTCGAATTTCTGGGCTTCATCAAGTCTACCAAGCAGAAGACCGACCATGTGGCTCGACTCACCTGGGGAGGCTGCTAACCACAATTGTGACGAGAAACATTTTTTTTTAACATCTGTGGAAATTAATTTCAGATTTGTATTTTTCACTCTAATAAAAGACGTGCAAATTACACCTGCTTCTTTAAATAATAGACCGATGTCAGGTGCTGTAGGTCCTTTCTGCAATGACTGGTCCACCTGGGCCAATACTCTGTTACACTGAAGCACAACTCAAACTAATTAAGACATTGTAATATACTGAGGTTTCTCACACATTACTTGAAATTTGACCAACATGTCAGACATGATACAACAGCTTGTTGCTAGGGAAAAATATGCATTGTCCATGTAGTTGGCAGTGGTTCATGGAGGCTGCTGACTCTCGCTGAGAGAAATGTCTCGTAAAGAAGTTCTACCAAAAACCTCCAAGGGATTTTTTTTCTTTTTTCAAACAGTTACAGTTGCCTGTGGAGGTTTTGTTTGTCTGCAAACACTTGCTAACGAGCAGTGATAAAAAAAACTTACGGTGGAGGCAGGCTAGCCCTGAAAATCATCATCCTTTATCTTCATGTTTAACTCTGATCTGGACCATTTCCATTCAAATGAAAATGATGAACTAAATAAAGTCTTGAAAGCAGCATTATAGTTTTTAACTGAGGTTACAGATCGAGTGAGCTGAGGGATGCTATTCCTATGCACTTCTATATAATCCAACTTACTTCTGTAATCAAAGCAGTCACCCCTTACTGGACGTAAGAAAGATTGCAGGTTTAAGGCACTTCCATATTCCATCTTTCATTTACAGTTTGAGAGTAATTTAAGCACTAAATTGACAGCAGTCCCAATGCTGTTTATCAAAGCACTCGATCCCATACGTTTACTTGTATTTATTAAGCTATTCCTGATATAGTTTGATGCATCAAACCAGTTTTCAACTCTTAAAAGATGTTTATTGTTTTTAATAAGTACATTGGTTTCAAAGTGATACCAGCAGAACAAAACTCAATAAATAAAACACTGGTGGTGGGAGGGGGTGGGAGCAAATTAGCCCACTTTATGCTCAGTTTAAAAAGCAGTGAACAAACAGCAAACATACTCTTTCTGTTCAAACTTGCGTTTCTTCCACATTCTTTCAGACCGACCTGCCAACCTTGTGTAAAACTCGATGCCTGCTTTATTGTATTTACATGTAACAAAACAGAAACAAGTGACAAAGCCTGGAATGCTGGGAATCATTACAAAAGTGAGATAACTGTAGATACACGTACAGCTGGAGGAACGTAGGCCACTGGTAGAAATAGGGTCCATTTACATGAGGAAGCACCTAGTTGCTTACAACAGAGTGGTAACAACTGACAACAGCTTCATATAAACCTTTGCCCAAAGACAGGTATATGGCACAGTAAGAAAAGTTTCCTTTAAACTAGCTAAACTTAATCTCTTACAATGATGAGTTTTTTTCGCTTCTCTTCCTCGAGATATCACGTGATAGCTTGCAGCGTGGGAAGGCCGTCTTGCAAAAATTCTGTGCCACACTCAGGAAACATCTGGAGAGAAGGGAGGTGAAATATAAATAAAGTAACCAGAAGTGCCAGTTTAAATTTAAAATCGTAGAGTTCGAAGTGAAAGCCGAGGCTTTGTCCTTTACATCCAATGTGGAAATAAGGTGGGATTAAAAATAAAAAGGAACTCACAGCTTGCAGGTTGCTCCCCAAATCGTCGCATTAACTGATCGTGTGTGAACTTCACAAAGGTGTCATATTGTTCTGAAATCAAAATCAACCAGTTAAAACCTTTTACTTCACAACCATTGTTTGCTACTTGGGGAAAATATGTGGCTAACATTTGCTGGTTCAGTTTTTTAAACACATTAGCATTGGGTACAAACCGGCCAACTTTGAAGTCATGGTCTCCTCGTATTCCTCCCGAACCTTCTCTTCCCTTTCTTTCAGCAGGCGTTCGCAGATCATTCCAACTTGTCTGAGGGTGAATAATGGCTGTTCTTTTCTAGATGGAGAGACACCTCCAGAGGATGTTCCTGTATAAATAAATAACAATCAAACCTTAAAACCGCACTGTAGAATGGGCTTTATGATTATTTGAGCTTAACCTTGCGCCTTTACCCACCTGCCATGCTGGAAGCATTCATAGTAGACGACTGGGATGGGGATTCTGGCGAATAGCAGCACTCTGACTGTTGGTAGCCTCCATCTAGATGCTTTCTCTTTTGAATGCGTTTGTACTCCTGTTTGATGCTGTTGAGGATTTGTTCTAGTGGGGTAAACAGACAAGCAGGGTGTCCATTAGTAACAGCTGTCATGTTTTCACCTTTGACACAGAGTGACTCAACATGTTGCTGTTGCCCCCCTCCAGATAGTAAACAAGCAGGCCAACTTAGCCAGCATTACCTGCACTAAGTCTTGATGAAGACTCCCCGAATGGCGAAGGCTCCATGCTGAGATATTTCCTAGGGGATGAGGATGACGGGGACACGGGGATGCATCTTCGTCTTTTGGGGGATGTAGGACTCATGAGCGGATCGAAATCCATGGTCCTCTTCAAAGTGGCTCCACACGCCATGACTTCAGTTTGTTAAAAGGGAGAGATTGCACGTAAAAACACCGAAACAAGGCAATAACGAGGAGATGATATCAACTATTTTGGACAGCTGCTAACCGAGCCTAAATTTTTACACAACTAGCTAATTGTTAGGTTAAAATCCGTTTCCTTTGTCGATGGATAAAACTACGAGCATACTGCGCAGCTCCGGCTTTAAATGCCTGCTAGCGAACTAGCGTTAGCTACTCCTGCTAGCCAATAATAAAAAAAACAAAACAAAGCTAACGTTAGCTGTGGCTGCCGCTGGCGTGAGCGTGTGTCCTGGTTGACGTTTGTATAAAGCTGTTTTTATGTTACCTTCTGGGGAGGGGGGAAGTTGGCCTGCTGCTCCGCGCTCACCAGCTCGTGTTGTTGTTAAAGTTGTTTCTCAAAAGTTGAAGTGACGATCAGCCAGCTGCGGGCCAACCGTCTGCCGTTAGATAGGGGGGCTAGCTAGCACAACTTAGCTGCCTGTTTTTGATGCGAGGTTGTCGCTGTCGGCTTCGCTGGTTAGTGACGTCACGTCTAAAAAAACAATCTCAAAACGCATTGAATTCTGGATTATGTAGTGAACCATGAAGCGTAAACCAAGGACAAAACATGACAGCGCTGCAAAAGTCAAAAAGTATAGGTCATAAACCCCGTTTAATTTTATTGATAATTGATTTGATTTAATTTTAGCTTTGAGGAATAAACTTCACATTTGACAGTTTGTTGTGATTCTTTTCTCTCCGCATCCTGTATTTCTACTCTTAATGCTGAATACACTCGTTTGTTTTAATATTGGAGTAACTGATGAAAACAGTGCAGAGGCTCAGCTACTATAGCCTATTATGAAACCTGCAGCTGTTTTAGTGACAACGCTGAAGGCAAAATGTCAAACCATTACATACAGATCCTCTGTGCTTTGCCCGAGGATGATGGACATTCCTTCTAACATCATATTACTAATTTCCGTGTGGGGTTTTTCATGTTCTCCTCGTGTTTGCGTGCTATCTCACCGGCTTTCTCCCACAGTCCAAAGACATACTGTTAGTGGGGTTAGGTTAGCTGGTGATTCTAAATTGGCCATCAGTGTGAATGTGAATACGAATGATTCTCTCTGTGTCTGTCTGAGTCTCTGTGTTAGCCCTGCGACAGACTGGTGATCTGTTCAGCATGCACCCTGTCTCTTGGCCGGAGGTAGGTAGGATAGGCTTCAGCCCCCCGCAAGCAGAAGAGAATGGATGGAACATTTTTTAGCTTAAAAAAAGGAATAAAATACAGCAGAGGTGCCAAAGCAATAAAAGGCCCTTTAAAAAAAAAAATGGGATAAAAACATGAAGGATATTACAGGGGGACATGAGTGCCTAAATGAATTAAAGAAATACATAATTAAATAATTAATTACATTTGTCATTAATAAATTAAAATGAGAACGAATTAATAATCAAATATATAACTAATTAATTACACATAAGTTCATTTCATTAAATTATTTAATCAATTATTTATTTGCAATTTCAATTAAAATCACATCTAAATGATTATTTAATGATCTTATTATTGAATTTTTTTCAATTCATTTTGGCCCTTGTGGCGCTCCGCACAGAGCTTTCTTCTTCAGCGTGTAGAGATAGCTTCACTCACCTGATGTGTATAGCTCTAAGCATGCCTCTAAAGGCAACAGATATTAGTAATTCCATTCTTAATAGGAATGCTGATACAGATATCTATAATTGGATTTCAGCATGTTGACTTGGGATTATCAGTAGTGGAAACGTCATTTCCCAATTCAGCTATCAACTAATGCATTTCACACTTCTCAGCAAATCATTTTGGGACATGCTTGCCTAATTAGCTATTATTTAGATTACGTGATTACGTGTATATGTGTTGCTTAAATGATTGACAATGTCTGACTAATGTGCATTTGTTTTTTATTGCCATATGTATTATTGCCAAACACACACAAAATCAGATTTACCGACCTTGTGAGGTTCCAAACACTTGTTCCCAACAGGGAAGTTGCAGAGTACCATCTGGTGGGCAAACTATGCAACGTCAGCACTTAAGAATTTGTTGGTTGCTGTTTCTCAACTTCTCAACTTCTCAACTCAAAATTTACAAATTGCATCTGTAATATGGGATTGCCACTAGTGAGAATTTAACTGTTGATGTAAGCAAATTCTGATGAACTGAGCTGTAAATATCATTATTTACAACTGGAACTTGTCAGCATTGCATCATGAATGTGGCAACTTGGAATCTAAGTTGAACTGACATTTTTCTATCGGTAGCTTTTGTTTGACTAGGTGTCAAACAGCAAAAGTTGAAAAAGTAGTAATTTAAGTTACTGACATCAATGGACATTTCAACTAGTGATAAATAAATACGAATGTTAAAAGGAAGAACAGTCAAAAAGCATCAAATATAGTTCAAATGTGAAGATAATTATCACCACATGAGGGCAGTGTTACACAAAAAGACACATAGGAGTTTATTCTTCTACTAACTCCTAAAAAAGTACCAAGGGGTTAAAGAAAGGAAAGATGACACTTTCATGACTCTGAAATATTTACATTAATAGCTTTTGTCTTGTTTCTGAAAAAGTAAAATATCTTACTTTAAGGTCAATCACACTCAAAACTCACCTTTACTTGTAGAACATGTGACACTCCAATACCCCAGATAGTGACATACAATTTTGACTTTGAAAAGGAAAGAAAAAAAAAACGTATTGTGCGTGTGTGTGCAGTAAGTTTAGATACAGATAAGCTGATTTTCACCATTTTATTGAAAAAGATACCAGGCATGTTGACAAAGTTATGATAAAAATAGACAAATTTCACATTTTCGAGCACATTCTTCCATTTACACACAGGAATGAGACACAGTGGCACACAGTATGCTTCACAGGAATATGGCAGTGTAGATTTGTACAAAAGATGCTCTTTTTTTGTAAGCCGATGTGGAAAAAAGCTGCTAAGCAACACTCCCAAAACACCACAGGCTATAGTTTTGATCTGATCAAAAGGCCATTCATAGTTCAACACTTTGCTTTTCAAAATAAATAAATAAGGTACTGACAAACTTCACAATATCATGGACTTACAAAATCATCAATAGTCACTTGAAAATTATTTATGAAATGCTTTTACTTACAGCAATGTTCTGTTATTCCAAACTGCTATTTTGTATGAGGATGGACACATTTTCACCTTGCAGGACTGCCACAATATTGTCGTATAATGTAATGTGAAAATCTTCAAATGCAGTTTGTCTTTACTGCTAAATCTGTAAAAACAAAATCAGACAACAGCAAAGATAACAAAGCATAGCATTTGTTTTGTAACAATGGAGAGAAATGCCCTTTTTTCTTATACAGCTATAATATTTATTGAATTATTCTTCATAAAATTGCCATTGTCAGTCAGACAACTCATTTTTTGCAAAAATGAGAACATAATGAAATAAGTACAGCCCTCATTAGACTAATCACACTCCACTCTACAGGGATCCACTTTTATAACATTACAGATTAAAAAACGACAACAAAAACTTGCTTTTAGGTCTGTTTGTCAGTCATTTTGGCACATTTCACAGTCACAGAAGAGTGCACTAGGAGGATGGGGGCTATTCTACACTATCCTGACTTCACAGTTGTCTTTTATTAGACCGGCTCTGCAGCAGAAGTGCCAGTCCCTCCAGAAACTGTAACCTGGGCTACTTTAATTCGAGTCTTTGCACAGTTTCCTCCATCTGTCCCCGCCCTGCCTGCTGTGGCTCTCACGCTCTTGATGTTCCAGTCACTCTCAGCGCTGCTGTCCAGAGTCTGCGTTGCTCCCCGGCACATATGGCAAATGTTGAGGAAGGCCCTGCGCAGGTCCTTGCTCCTCATGGCGTAGATCACAGGGTTCACGGTGGAGTTGAGCAGGCAGAGCATGCTGCAAAAGGCAAAAATGGTCTTGATGAAGTCGTTCACCTTCCCAAAGAGGTCGTAAACCATGATGGCTAGGAGTGGACCCCAGCAGATGATGAGGGCCACCAGGATCAAGACCAGGGTTTTAGCCAGACGGAGATCCATACGGGCTTGGTCAGGCCTCACCGTCTGCACTTTAGCCCCCTCTGCGGTGTAGACAATCACACTTCTCTGAGAGGTGCGGCTTAGCATGCGGACTGCGTGGTGATGAGACTTCCAGAGGATGAACATATAGGCGTAGATGATGAATAAGAGCAAAATGCTCGTCATCCCAATCCAAAACATCAGGTACTTCTGGTCAATTAGAGGGAAAATGTCAGAGCAGACTGTCCCGAGACGCTTGCAGTTCCAGCCCAGCAGCGGCAGCAGTGAGATGATGATGGAGATGGTCCACATCATGCTGAATGCAATGACAGCTTTAGTCTTTGTGATGATTCGCTTGTACGCCATAGGCCTGTGGATGGAGACGTAGCGGTCTATTGCAGTGAGAAACAAGCTGCCCACAGAGGCAGTGAAGGAGGCAATAACCCCAGCCAGCTTGAAGAGGAAAATGTTAGGGCTGTCCTTTCGGTGGAGGACATGGAAGTCCAAGAAGCTGTAAACAAAGATGATGCTTCCTATTAGATCAGCCACAGCCAAGCTGCCAATGAAGTGGTAGGAAGGCCGGGATCGAAGGGTCTGGGAGTGCAGGATCACACACAGCACCACGAGGTTCTCCAGCACAGTAAATGTACCCAGGGTGAGTGCCAAGATGGCAACCGCGAGCTGCTGGCCGGGAGTGAGGATCATAAAACACTCCATATTGTCTGCTAAGTTCTCGGCGCACTGTGGCGCTCCTCCACTCTCCACAGAGGTGGCATTACCCAGCAGCAAGTCTGAGACATTGGTGGGAAAAATGGGAGAGAGGGCGCTGAAAATGACCTCCTTGCTTCCAGAGACAATCCCGGGAAAGGAGCTGCTGATGGGAGCAGAGTGAGTTTTCTCATAGTGGAATCCATTCTTGATCAGCCTCGAGTCAGCTGAGGGGTCGTCGTAGGTGGCATCATTGGAGCCGAAATACTGGACACCTGTTGTTAAGGTGCTCACCGTGGTGCCTGCTATCCTGTGCAAAGCCAGCTTCATGGTTTTTGAGGCTGTAGAGATGCTCAGTGGAGAGGTATGTGAGGTATTAGGAGTGTAGAAGAGCACATCTATGAAGAAAAATGCCATTATTTATTAGAATACAAGAAAGTACCTCTTGTAACATCACATTAAAAAATATTCAATACAGGAGATAGTGCCAGTTCTTATTTAAAGATTAATATAGTGGAAGATGAATTTGTTACTGGGAGTTATTCTGTGTATCAACCAGCTGACTCCACAACAGATGCATCCCAGACAATAGTGGGAAACTGAACAGTTGATGACAAACCTGTGCAGCCTCGGGGGAAATCACTGCATTAAGAATGTAGGACATAGAGGGATTTCTTATTAATTAAAGAAGGTCATTAAGCATTACGATATTTTGCAGCAATCACTGGACTAATTAGACATCAAGGGAGGGACAAGATGAAGAGCGACTGTATCTGTCCGATGGATCATTTACATTGTAATGTCGGTAATGATGGTATCAATTATTAACAATTTTTCAAAAGGCGAGAGCGCGATAGTAGTATGGAAGCTACCAGCAGCACTCACAAGAACAAATAAAAAAAAACAAAGCTGCGAAAACACTTACCTTGATTTTCTCGCTACAAATACCCAGCACGGATCCATAACGCTAAAAAAAGGAAATAAAAAATAGAAATAAAAACAATTCAATTACACTGGGAGTAAACCGGTCTGCTGTTTCTGCCTTCACTCCTGACCAACATTTAAAGTAACTGAAAACCCAAAAACTGGAGGCGAGAGTAAAAATCTGTTGGTTGTTGTTCTTGCTTTGGTGGTTTAATAATCACGAGCCGACTCCTCGGATACTGCTAGTGTCAAACATACAGTAAAGCCAAGCAGGCAGCCGGTGGGGTGTGTGGGTTTGCCGGAGCAGGCGGTTATAAAGGCTGCGCTTTGTGCGCCTGCTAGTCACGTGATCTGAGGTGTTGGAGCGCAGTGGGAAGCGCATCATCCACGACCAGCATCATCCAATACCTTGGTTATTTACACAGGGATGAAACCCAGCTGTGTTACTGTTGAGTTATTTCATCACATAGCAATGAATTTCAACTACACACCAAAAACAACTAAAAAAAATGCGCAGTTTTAGCTCTTTTATTGTCACTTTTTCATGTTTCAGATCAAATTTTAGTATTAGATAAAATATTACAAACAAAAAGACGCAGTTCTTAAATGATGATGTCATTTATTAAGAGAAAAGGGTTCGCCGAACCTAAAAGACTTTTTCTCATCTCTGGAGAAATTTTTGCCCACTGTTCTTTTAAGGATTGTTTTAAATCAGTCACATTGGAGGGTCTTTGAGCATGAGCCAGACTCTTTTTCTTTTCCATTCATAGATAGACTTGTTGGTTTGTTTTGGATCATTGTCCTGCTGCATAAGCCGAAGTGTTCTTGAGTTTCGGAGCAGGACGTGATGGGTGGATATTCTCCTTCAGGATTTTCTGGTAGAGAGCAGAATTCATTGCTCAGTCGATACAGCAAGTTGTCCAGGTCCCGACGCAGCAAAGCAGCCCGAAGCCATCACAAGCTGTTACCTTGTACCCCACTGTAGAACAAACAGATACTTCATACCATTATTACTTTGGCTGTGTTCATTTTGTTTTCTTCCTTGAACTTATTTCTTGTTGTTCTGTGCCTTGACATGCAACACTGTGATTCTTGTTTAAAAGCTGTAGGTTGTGTCAGTTTGTGAGTAGGTTGTGTGGTTAAGCAGCAAACAGTTTGCCATTTTGGGGGATTAATAAAGTAACCTGAACCAGAATCTAAAATGTGAGATGGGCCTCTGTGTTCTTTTAGGTCAGCAGTGGTTTTTCCTCATGGATGCCTCTTTAATCATGACACAAGTGAGGACTGCAGTTCTTTAGAGGTTGTTCTGGGTTCTTTTGTGACCCCCTGGATGAGCCATTCATGCGCTTTTGGAGTATTTTTGATAGACTGCTCCTGGGAAGGTTCACCGCTGCTCTACGTTTTCCCTGTATGTGTCCCAAAAGCTCATAAAAGACATTTTTTGCAACCCTTTTCAGATGATCTCTCGGCTGTTTCTTTAGATCATGATGCAATATGTTGCTTTCTGACGTCTCTTAGCCAAGCAAATGTGTCAAATACATCAAGAGAGAAGTGCGGATGAAGTTCTAGGAAGTTCTCTTCATCCATGAGCATTTCCCCTCTCCTTTTCTTATGAAAATGAAAGCTGTGAAGACAACACTTCTTCTCATCTTACATTTGGAAATGGTAAATGGCCTGTATTCGTATAGCGCTTTACTAGTCCCTAAGGACCCCAAAGCACTTTACACAACCTGTCATCCACCCATTCACACACACATTCACACACTGGTGATGGCAAGCTACACTGTAGCCACAGCCACCCTGGGGCGCACTGAGAGAGGCGAGGCTGCCGGACACTGGCGTCACCGGGCCCTCTGACCACCACCAGTAGGCAACGGGTGAAGTCAACCAAGACTGTCCAAGCCAGGGCTTGAACCGGCAACCTTCCAATTACAAGGCAAACTCCCAACTCTTGAGCCAGGATCACCCCAGATCGATTACAGTGTTGCAAGTGATTTTAATGGTGTGTAAGTGAGGGCATTTATGGGATTTATGGCCTGCAGTAGAAGTATTTGTGGTTCTTTTTAAAATTTAATGACCGCTCTTGCTTTTCTTTATGTACTTGTTGCTGATATGTGTGAAATGTAGTTTCACGACCCTCTCATTGTTGTCTTTTAGCTGAAGTTTTTATGCTGACATTCACTTTCATGTGAACATTTTTTTCTTTGTGGTGGCTTGTGATTACAATCATCTCAAGCTAATTTTAAAAAATGGACCATGATGTGTATTTTTAGTGCGGTGTTCAAGCTACTAAATCTATTCTGAACACTATTCATCTATTTATTTACTGTAGACGGGAGTCACATTCACACCATTAGGAGTCCTTTTGCTGTCCTGCACAGCTGCGCAATTATTTCCACTATGCACTCCCAGTAGAGCCATCTCCCAAATTACATGTATCTTGTTGTGGAAAATACATGACATTTGGCGATTCAACATTATGGGAGAACAATAAAAGACACTGCGCGCGATGCCAGTGCCTCCAGATTTGGCAGAACAAAAGAGGCTGAGGAGTCATCCAAGTAATTGCTCAACGCTTGCTAAGCTGAGATTGATTCAGATTCTAGCAGCCGCTGATCACTCGCGGCGGGACAGTATATCCAAGACAGACAGTGTAAGCGAAACATCAACGAGTAATAAATGGCGTTTGTGGAATTCATCTGTAGTTAATTCACATAAAGTGACTTCCATTCAGACTGCTTGTTCGTTCATGTTTGGAACAAAGTTTTAACGTGGCGTCAATCCACTCCCAAAGCAGTGGGCAGACAGTTGCGACACACATCAATCATAATAATTATCATGGTTATTTCAGTCACCGAGGGCGTGATTTTAAAGACAGACTTGTCTGTGAAGACAAAAGGCCTCTTTATGACTCTATCATCAACTTGTAGAAGCTCATTTTTTTTCTAAATCCTCTGCACTGG
Source organism: Neolamprologus multifasciatus (assembly GCF_963576455.1). Taxonomy (NCBI): domain Eukaryota; kingdom Metazoa; phylum Chordata; class Actinopteri; order Cichliformes; family Cichlidae; genus Neolamprologus; species Neolamprologus multifasciatus. The sequence continues at coordinate 16,958,409 of NC_140457.1, read as the reverse complement.
GAGGCTGCTGCCATTGTCACATCCATCTGGCTTCGTGGATGAACATTGCAAAGTGATTTAGAGCGATTGATTTTATAAGGAGTCCGCGTTAAAGCATCATAATGCACCCCCCCAGCCAATATTGATCCTTCTCCAGTTACAGCCAATTGTCATCTGAGCAGTTGCCTACATTCTGGAGTCATTGTTTTCAGTCCACACAGAGCAAAGTCTCTCAAAACAGACGCAGAATAACATGCGAAGTAAGATTTGTTTCATTTATTGCACATCAAGAGACTCGTTCCCATTTTTGTGAAATCAGAGAGAGCAAGACGGATTTGGAGACTGAAAATATAGTGATTACACACACAGCATGTTAGCAGACGAGTCTCCAAAGCAGGCTGTCTGTCTCTGATGTGTTTGTTTCGATGGGAGCGTGCAAGGAGGCACGAGAAAGCAGGGAGGAAGGGCGGGGGAGCAGGAAAAGATGCATAAATAGAGACCCGCTCAGCACTAACGGTTCTTAACTGTTTCCTAATGCCACTTCTATACTCCTGTGTTCCTCCCCAGCTGGAGACACTTCATGCCGTAGTCGACGCAGCGCTGCAAAATAAATTGAATTTACATCAAATTAGTTCAACTGGCAGAAGAAGTAAAACAAAATCCCAAATTTAATGTTTACTAAATCGACTCGAGGAGTTCTTTACTTGTTTTTCCAGCTCAGTGTCAGGCGCATCCTCATTATTCACTTCATCAAGCAATTACACGTAGCAACCTGGCTTCATTAGGCAAATCAAAGGTGCTTGTTGATCAGATTCCCAAAGACTTGTGATTGAGCAGCCAGCTCCACACTCTGAAAGTAATATCAGAGAAATAAACAGGCAGGATCAAAGTCTGCGAGCTCACTCTCGCAGGGAACAACACAGCACAACAGAAAGTCTGCAAAAGTTGTGAGTTTATGCCTTCTGTGAGTCAGTTTCCTCTTCTTGGATAGAGACCAGGACACCAAAATAAGAGGACGTGTGATGCATGTGTTTAATACAGAATAAATACATAAACTTAGAGATATTATTTTCTTTAATTTATCTGAAGAAGTTTAAGTCAGTCACTGTTAACACTGCATCACATACCACTGCAGAGATGGGAGTTTTTTTGGTGCAGTGGAGAGGCAAGCAGCGTATGGTCAGTGGGTAGAATCTCCTTCATGCACCATTTAGTCATGTAAAGACCTTTTTTTTCTAATCTCTGCAGAGCAGAGTGGTAATCAGAAGACTTAGCAGGTGGTTCAGTGAATGCTCACTTGCGCAAACACTATGCAAATGAATGCTACAGGCACAGATGAATTACACAGTCAGCAGTGCGAAGCTCCAACTCACAGCCCAGTCAAGCTCTCGGTGTTATCCTTCATGGATTTGAAAAACAACAGCAATACAAGATTGTCCTTCTTCTGCAACAAAAGAGGTTTTTGGAGCGACTCGCTCACCCAACAATCTTTTAAACTCTATAACAGAACCTAATCTGGAGCATCCTCATGGTGCAACTGGGTGATTTGCAGCCAGATAATCATTTATTTTCCATGGGCCCAGCTGCACAGCTTCACCCAAAGATGAAAAACACCCCCACCCAAATGGGCCTGACTGCCATGACACCAGCAGTCAGTTTACCTACAATCACACGACCCTTTTCTGTCAAGAAGAAGAGGAGTTGTGAAATTGGATTTTTATTTTTAACTCGTCACCAGTCCCCATTTCCGATCCAGATTTTTGAGTCATTTTGTGCAGGGAGAAAAAAAAAAGGTATTTAAAGCTTATTTTGTGGATGTGTGGGGGCTTCGAACACAAGTCACAAATACAAGTTAAGTTTAGGAAGCAGTTGCGTTTTTGTCACTGAGGAGAAAAAGAGCAGCTTTAGAAATCATCATGCTTGTGGGATGGAGTCCAATTTTCACTTTATTTTTAGATCTAATTTATGGTTCCTTAAGCTGCTAAATAAAATAACATGTTTATGTTATTTTAAATTTATACCACGTTAACTACCTGAATTCTCTATAGCTGATTTAAGCACGTTGTTTATTGCCAATGCTGGAAAAATGCAATATTATGATAAGGCCTATAGACATAAACAATAAATTAGCACTAAGTGCAGCACTTCGGGGAATATATGTTGTCCTTAAAGGAATCGCACTGCGAGCTCGATTCAAGCTGTTCCATGAAAACATTTCTAACCCACCGCACTACTTATCTATTCTCATTCTGCTCACTCCATCTTGTTTATTCACCCATTACTGGCAAACGCATCCAACGAGCAATTTCAGAGTGCTCTCACATCCTGGAAGAGCTCTTTCATCACACACAGACTTTGTGTAACGGCTTTTAGCGTCATCACAAAAGACAAGACAACAGCACAAGTGAATAAGCTGACATTAAAGAACAAGCAATTTAAATTTGGTTCAGGATCTGTTTTTATTTGGTTCCTGGGCAGCGCTGTGGAAGAAGTAGGACTTCTGGAACAAGTCCATATAAGAGATTATTTAACTTTTTTGAAATTCCACACTGCAGTCTTGACATCAAGGCTGGTTTACAGCACAAAGGGTTAAAATGTGGATTAAAACATGCTTGTGCATCTGCTTGAATATGTATAGAAAAATGGAAACCTTCAAGTCTAAACCACACCATCAGTACAAATGCATTTGCGGTAAGCAGTAAAAAGTCATGTGACATCAGTCGTACATGGAGCATTAGTACTGACAGTTAGTGAAAAGTAATTTTTATGTGAAATCAAAACAAAATGTTCAACGAAAGGAGAATTAAAACCTCAGCTTCACACTGATAGAACACTTTCTATTACTTTGTTTCCATTTGTATCCTTGAACCTGAGTCTGGAAAGCAATTTGAGATTCTTACATACAATCATTTGTGAGACAATAAATATATTTCACTCGAGCACAGTCCTATAGGCAGTATAGGAAGCCTCAGGAGAGTTTGTGGCACTGCTGTGATGTTATTGAAGCTCAGGGGTTTTTTTAGTCACAGTTTGTCTGTATTCTTCAGTGGAGTGTTTCTTACTCCATATATTAGGCCAGGCGAGTGGGCTGACCAGTCAAGCACAATAATAACATGGTCAGCAAACCATTTGATAGCAATTCTGGCAATATGAGCTTGTCAGCAGATGGAAGAATGAAGTGCTCTAAAATCTCCTCTAGACGACTGTGTTGACTTTGGACTTTATAAAAACACAGTGGCTCCACTCTTCCCCCAGAGTCCAGGACCCTGAATTTCAAATAAAATGCAAAACTTACTTTCATTTAAAAAGAGGACTTTGGACCACTACTTCTTCTCCTTAACCTAGGTAAGATGCTTCTGATGATCAGGAGGGCTTGATAGTAAGAACACAGCTGTAGCCCCAATTTCATGAAGACTTATGTCTGCGGCTGCTGATCCACTGATACTAGACTTAAAGTGGACATGAAACACTACCTCACTCCCCTGCTTTTAGAAACAGACATAGATTTAACACTCTCTGTGACGCTAAATATAAGAAATAAGCTCTTAAAGCTAAAGTTAAAACATGTTTAGCGCCATCTTGTGCCAGTACAGAATGTGATGTCACCAGGTTGGTTGGTTGGCTGATAAGGCTAACAGACTAGCAACACTGATAACTCACTGGAAAACAAGGGGACTAAAACTATACATAAGTCTAAGGGGGTCACTTTTGTACAGCCCCTGCCTGCAATAATGAGAAACCAAGGATATGCTGTCCACTTGCACTCTGTGTCTCTTAAGCAGTAAGTGGTTCTTCAATGTTTGGCTAGCTGCACTGAAATGAGAAAATCCACCTGTTAGCTGTGATGTTCAGGTTTGTTAAGCACTTTACAAATGATGACTGTGTGGACTTGAAAATGCAGTCATCACCGGCCGGGTTGCTGTTTATTTTAACAGTTTTATTTATTATAACACTAAAAGGAAATTTATTAAATCTGACAGATTATATTGACCAAATAATGCATGAGCAAAATGTAAGTGGAGGAGCACGTTATGAAAAACGATGGTGCATAAAGACAGATTTCATTGTAATCCTTGTCAGGTAGCTCATATCTCTCTCTCCTAAAGCAATCACAGCCATCTGGGCTGGAAAATAGATCAACTGCTACAGAGAATAAACAACCGTGCTGGCAGACAGCCACCAGCCAAACACAGATGATTCCTTCACATCACCCGAGCCCCCCCCACCCATCCACCCCCGACTACTTTTATAACACTTCACAGCTTGTGGCCTAATTGACTTCAGGCTTACACGTATGTGGACCAAACTTTGAATCATCTGTGAGTTATCACACTGCGACAGCAGTGTATTATAGAGTCAGTAGCAGTACATGAAGGAAAGGAAATGATCACTGATGAGTTTTCCTATTTTAGCACCTTTTGACTTTTTCATGTTTTTAGTTCTGATAATGAATATTCAGCTCGGTTTGCTCTACGTTTATACCTGTTTTTCCTCATTCATCGCCGCAGCTATTCATTTCTTATTAAATTCAGGAGTAATACCAGCCAAGGACCACAGGAAATTTGTTTTGTGTTTAGTCAAAGACAATTATCTGACAGAAAAGATTATAAAAGCTGCACTGTACCTTTGTGAGATTTTCAGGTACATCACCATGGAGACTCTGCTTCACCACAACCGCTCAAGGTCACCTGGCCTGCAGCAATGTTGTACTGTGTGTGTGTGTGTTTGTGCTGTCTGTGCAAGGGCGATTCTTTGGTATGAACGTTTGTATATCTGCAGTGATGCAACCAGAGCGATTCATTTTAAAAAACTGCAGGTAACCATGTTTTGCTCCATTATTACTTGGGGACTTTAATCAGATCCAGATTTTGGGATTTGTTTTCAAGTGATTTGTTGTATTCCTTTTGTAATGCACTGTCACATGCTTACCAGTTAGCTACGTAAACCTTAGGATACACGCTCACATATTGAAACATGTCCCTAACCTGATGGTATTTAAGTATGAAAACTCAACCAAAGGAGAATTCAAAGAAGTCACATGTACAGGTAGAAATGCAAGCCGCAGTGCTGCAAGCCTGGCTGCCCATCGCTGCCTTTGTTACATGCTGAAGGTCAGGCTGTGGCTGCTGTGCAGGGGTTGGGATACACACAGCTTTAGCATCGCTATTGTTAAAGCTGGAGATGAGAGAGGAGATGTTAGCAGTGTAGTGCAATGATTTCTGTCCTGGACACAGTTTGTGCTATATAAAGTAATGTTCATATCTCCACCCAACACTGATTTGCAGCATTACTAATGAAATTACCTGACATGCCTGGCTTTACATTTTTCTGTGAATTTTGACAAGCTCACACTTTTCATCGTATCACTCGTGTGTAATATGTTGTAGTATTTCAGTCAGCGGCTCATCTTTGGAGCTCGTGTGGCTTTAAAGCATCTCCAGGAGATTCTGAAAGATACATAAAAGTGGCATATTAAATTTTCATGCTTGTCATTTCATGAAACACTATGGGTTCTTCAGAAGGTCTTTACCCAAGGTCACAGCGACTCGTTGCTTTAATAATTCACAAAAAATTGTTCAAATACTGCAAATTCTTTGTTTCTGTGAGTGTTAAGCACCGAGAGCTGGAAAAAAGAGCGAATGAATTGCCCACATGCTGTGATTATTGCATTTATTGGCTTGGATGTGCAAACTCATCCCCAAGCTTTTATTTTTTGCCAATAATCTTAATATTAGACATAAATACACACTGCTTACACAACACGTTCACCATGTAAAGCTTGTACACATATAATGATGATATGCCATTGTTTTTTATTTGTATCTTATTTCTTTGGACTCAGCACGCCGATAAATCTGTTAATGTAGGTTTGAAGAAGGATAAATAATTTTCTAAAAATAAGCCCTGTAGCTTCTGGTGACAGATGCTGGAGTAAACAGTCCAATTAGCCGGCCTGGAGATTTAAGGAAGCTGACTGGTGTATCTGGGACTGAATATGAAATAACAGAGCCATGTTCATTATGACAAAGGAATAAATCAATGAGGGAGTGGAATATGGATCAGACTGTGGATGAACAGACACTAGTTAGTTGGATTTATTGTTGAATTATGTTTTTCATGCTGGTTTTAACTGAATTTGTTGCATAAATATAATAAAAAATGTGTAAAACATCGCCCATTTGCTTGCCCTTTCGTCATTTGAGCAATGCGTCTCATTGGAGAAACATCATATCAGTTTTGGCTCGTTGGTTTAACCCATTTTCGGCTAAACGCAGGTTCGACCCTCATAAATCATTCTAAAAATACATGTTCGTGGCTGAGGTCAAAGGTCATGACCAGCATTGCTGGGAGATCATTGTTAAGTTCTGATTGATTGATGATGTGTCACGCAGCGGCACCTGTTTCCACAATGAAATCAACATATTATCTGCTCCGTTCCCTGATCATTTTCATTTCAGATACGCTGAGTACGAGGTGTCACCATTACCCCTGGCTACACCACGAAAATCTCAGTTTGCTTTGCCAAGAGTGAGAGTGTTTGTTAATGTGTTAATGCGTAAGAGAGTCAGCGTGTGAAGGTCTCTGGCATCAGAGAAGGTGTCGAAATTATTTCTTTGATGTATGAGCTCTGGGAGCTTGAGGCAGACAGCCTGATATTACATTATCAAAGCCAGTTCTTGACCACAGCCATTAGAAAATGGAATTTATGTGAAATCGTACGTGTGCTTTAAACATATTAGCAACGATTTGTTTTCCATTTCATCTTCTGAGCCATCTGCTTCTTTTATTTGTGTAAAATATCAAAGGCATGATCCAATTATCTGTAAAATAGGCTTCATTTTCAGCTGGATCCAATGGAAATAATTTTTTATTGTTTTTTTTAAGAATACCGCCACTGAGGTATGCATTTGCTTCCTGGTGTGTGGGGTTGGACTGAGATAGGACTGTGCTGTCAGCCCCACGATCACAGCCATGCTCAAACAAGAATGATACATTTCTTTGTAATAAATAAATAACAATAGTTGCTGCTGCATGTGCTGAAACCACACACGCACGCACACAGATACAACCCAATCAGGCACAGTGTTGAAAAAAGATAAATATGCGGGAGTATGGGCTGGATGAAAGGCAGAATTTGAAAGCTTCACATTTTTCTTTTTCTTGTCTCTTTTATTTTTTAAATGATTTTACCTTGAGGTTGAAGAAATAAAGGAGGACTATTGGAGGGGCTGCAGGCTGTAACAAATTAGGCTAGACTGTTGCGTCATCTAGCCATTCATTTTTTTAACTGCTTATCTAACTTGGCAGCTGACATAAATACAGGGTGCACTCTGGACAGGTTGCATGTCCATCACAGGGCTAACACAGAGAGACAGACAGTCACACACTCTCACAGTGACACCTACAGCCTATTTTGAATCACCAATTAACCTAACAAGCATGTCTTTGCACTGTGGGAGGAAACTACACCACTCGGAGGAAACACACGCAGGGCGAGGGAGAAGATGTGAGGCAACGGTGCTTATCACTGCATCATTAAGATCAAAAGAATTACTCTCCTCCTTTGTGAGGTTGAGGTTAATGTAAAGCAAATAGCACATGTAATAATAATAATTAAAAAAGACATGTTGATTCAGTGGAAGGTGTTTGATAAATGGGAATCTTCTTATTCTACACTTACCATTCACTTTGTTAAGAATGCCTGAATTCTTCACAGATTCATCAACGTGCTCATGTTCCTGTTTTTAGGTGGAGTGGCACTCTGTGTGGATCTGCTGCTGTGGCTAATCTGTTTTCAAGGTTCTTAGTACTATGCATTCAGAGATGCTCTTCTGCATATATTGGTTGCTAAAAAGCGGTTATTTTAGTTACTGTTGCCTTACTGTCAGCAGCTCATTTGACCTCTGGCACCAACAAGGCAATTTGACCCAGAGAACTGCTGCTCACTGGAAATTTTCTCTTTTTTGAACCATTCTTGAAAAAAAGATCAACAGGTTCTGAAATACTCAGACCCATACCATTTAAATCAGCTTTCTTCCTCATTCTGATTGAGTTTCTGCCATGTGCCTGGCTGATTAGATTTTTTTGCATTAACAAGCAGCTGTAAAGGACATACCAAATAAAGTGTGTATTTGGTATGTCCTTTGTGGTAGAAATGGAAACATTTTCCCCAATGACTGCACTAGAATAGAAGTTTTGTAACCAAAATTATGACTCAAAGTTACATTTTGAAGCCTCAATTATATTTGCCAGGGACCTGGGGGAGTAGTCAGCTAATGCTAGTCCTAGCGAGCTAGCTCATTTAGCAATGCACATCTCTATTTTAACATTCACTAGCAAAAACCCAAACCTACAACAACTTGTACTAGAAAATTTAAGAACCAAATCCTTAGGGGGAGATTACTAGGTTGTGGATGCAGATACAATAATAATAATAATAAATTTTATTTATGAGCGCCTTTCAAGTCACCCAAGGACACTTTACAATAGGATAAAACACTTAGTAAAACAATGGCAGAATAAGAACAATAAAATAAAAGCACAAGATAAAATTAACAAACAGTTGATTCACAGTGAATATGCAGATTTGAACAGATAAGTTTTGAGTTGGGATTTAAACTGTGGGAGAGAACCAATGTTTCTTATTTCTGGGGGCAGAGATTTCCACAGCCTGGGAGCAGAGCAGCTGAAAGCTCTGCTTCCCATGGTGGTGAGGCGGAAGGAAGGTACAGCAAGCTGGATAGAAGAAGAAGAACAAAGTGAACGGGCAGAACAGGTGAGTATAAGGTTTATCTCTGATTTAAAGCTGAGACTTTTTAACAGGAGCTCCTATAGCAGCGGTCCCCAACCTTTTTTGCAACATGGACCGCTTTATGTCCGACAATATTTTCACGAACCTACCTTGATAATTACAACAAAATGAAAACAGTACTGGCACAAAAAAAAAAGAAGATGTATTCATAACATACAGGAAAAGACCTGGGGAAACTGAGTTAATGATAAAAACGATTTAAAAAAAACCCAATAAAAACCCTGAAAACCACAAATTTCACACCCAAGTCTCAACTCAAACGACTCACCATCTGTGGCCCGGGGGCTGGGGGCCACTGGCCTATAGTGACTGGTTTTATTTTGAAGCCAGCCTTGGATAACCACTGAATAAATTCAGTACATTTTTTCAGCAAGTTGCCTGTTGATCTGTATGCAACCTATCTGCATTAGACAACCATTTGGAAGGAAACTAAATACTTTCTAGATTACATTTTAATGTTGTTGATAACATAATGGATTTGACAATGTGCAGACAATTCTTGTGGGAAATGTAAGCCTAACCAAAAATGTTTAGAGGTGGTTTGCTGTTGCAAAGGTGGTTAGCAACAGCAAACCACCTTTGTTTAAGGAGAAATCTGACATGTAAGTTTGAGAAATTAGTCAAATATCTTGTTTGATTTTCTTTGAACGCTACACATCATGTTCACATCATGTTCACATGAATCAAAACATGATTCATGTGAACACGAGCTGTTGAAAACACTACCAAATGTAACAGTCCATCTTTGCAATACATAGAATGAAATGCACTTCGATTGCAAATAGAAAACGATTATTTTTAAACAAAAAATGATGATGGTTTATATACCAATTTTCTACACACACACACATGCAGAGAAAACACATGCATCATATAAAAAGGTGTATTACTATTTATAGCCAATGTTACACACTTTTATCCTTACCAGAGTAAAAATACTCACTGTAATAACAACAAAGTAGCTATAAATGCAGATGGAAAGGAGGTGAAACTTAAATACTGTTGTGTGAAAAAGAGATGGCCACACATCTGTTGGTGAAAAACAGAAACAAAGCAGAAACATTTTGGCCCATTTTGTATACTGGCGTTTCTTCCACTTCTTCTCTTTGCACCGAGCTATTATTTAGCTATTTTTTTTTCCAGAGGGCTAATCAATGATTACCCAAAAGGCAGGAAACATGTTTTACAATTGGCTCCACAACTGCTGCTTCCCATTTTAATAAGGCTGTAAACAACATCCTGTGGTGTATAATCATCTCTTCACATCCTGTAGGATGACTGTCTGGCTCTTTAGACTCAAATGATTGTTGAGTGAGCCTCTGGGAAACTGTTAACTTGTAGTTATTTAGTTATTTGATTCCCCTTTATTATTTATCTCTTATTAAATGACTGAATTAAACATATCTAACAACCTATACTTACACAATCATGCTGTCCCCGTAGCTACAGGATTTTAAATCATTATATTTCGTTAACCTTTTGTATTCTGCAGGCAGGCATTTAAGCTGACATCCATCAGTTTAATAAACATGTTTGACTCATATCATCTAAATAGTCTGAATAACAAGCTCCCAGAAATAATTATTCAATTAATTTCTCAGCTGAAAAACCATGACACACTAGGGTGTGTATAATCTCCCCCGAACATGATAATATCTCTCATTAACTCACTTCAGCTATGTTATTTATGCATGCAGAGATTTCATATTTCACTTTCAAAATAAGAAGCCTGTAGGCAACACTGTAGAAGCAGGGAAGGTTACACTGTGTTATGAGTTCAGCTAAAACCTTTGCTGGGTGAAATGTGCCCAATTTTTCAGCCTTTATTAGCATTAGATGAAAGCCTGCTGCTACAATGGGTTCATTCTCACCAATCTCGACCTTTACATTGTCATTATTAAGACGATCACCGTGATGAGCTAATTTGGAGCTGTAGTTTGACATTTTGGGAAATACCCAGATTGGCTTTCTTGTCAAGAGCTACATGAAGAGACTGCCTCTCTGCTTAACTTACCAGACTTAGAGAGACTAAGGGGGCTATCAGCTAGCCAGCATGTCTCAAAGTGTTAGGCTAGGCTAGCTAGCATCATAAATTATCCCTGAGGATTTCCTGACATCATTAACACTCTGCAAGTGTCAGAGGAATTTATTACAAAGGCGGTTTCATGTCCCGCAACACAGCAACAATTACAAAAAACATACCACCGTATCTTTGATAGTACAATAAATCCAGCTGTGTCAGCTGGGGTTTCTTTTTTGAAGTCTTAAGTGTTATTTATGCACAACAGATCACACGCCTGTGAAAGGAATATTAAGCATCTTCATTAATCGCGAGTAACTATGAATCTGGGAGAACCGTGGCAATCACATTAGTCCATAAACACTGAAGACAAGAAAGACGCCTACAAGTTCCCGTGGGAGAGCTCCCAATTAACACTCGAGCTTTCTCCCCGACGTGTCGGCTGGTTCAAGTATGCGAATCGATGGAAAGAAGGGGAAAGAGAGAGAGAGAGTATTCAAATGTATACAAGAAGGATGTGCATTATTTTCTAATAGGGAAATTAATGCAGCAAGGACACTGAATGGAGGCTTTTCTTTAGAATAACAATACTTTGTTGGGCACCATAGACTGTTACAGTACTGCAAAAGTCTTCAGTCAGCTTCCGTTTTAATATTTTACTTCTAAGGAGCCAGACTTAATTAAGTAATTGTTTTTTTTTTTTAAAAAGATAGTCATGAGCAAACTTTTTCTTGGGACATTGGCTGCTTTTTCACTAATTTATGTGCTGTGTATAAATTGAAATACAGTATATAAGGCAGAAAGTTTATACAATTCTAAAGAGTTTGAAAGCCAGTATTTCATATGACCATCTTTATTCTTCAATACAGCTTGAACTCTCTTAGCCAAGCTTTGATGGAATTTCTTATAGTCTTCAGGAATAGTTCTCCAGGCTTCTTGAAGGACATTTAAAGCTCTACTTTGGATTTTTGCTGCTTTTTCTTTTGTTCCCTTTTAAGACACGCTGCTTCAATAATGTGGAGGTCTGTCCACTGTGCAATTTTCTATCCAGGTATCGATGAAGACGTGCACGGTCCCCAGATGACTCAGCGATCATCTCTTTTGTGCCACCAGTGAAATCTCTCACCAACAACTCAGTGAGTGTCAGAATGCTAAACGCAATAGTTGTACCTACCAATCAAATATCAACATCGTAGCAATGCTGGACCTACATGCAGGTTTGTTATAGTGCGGCTAATATATGGTGAAGACATCCAGAAGCAGGTTTTTCATACTGAACATGAGTAAATCTAATTAGTTGTAGCTTGTGAGTGTTAAAGCATCGAGCCAGAAGTGGAGGAGGTGATACATCACTATCTGTTACTCTGTCACAACTGCAAATGCACGCAATTACTGCAACATTATTTTAGATTTGAGAATTGGAACTGAAGTCTATTCAAAAGCTAAAAATTTTTATTTTACTAGTAATGCTGATTATTTGGTATGCAACACCAACTGATGTGTTTGATAAGGAAAAAAGAGGGGCTGATCAAAGTGTTTAGTCTTGTTTTTCTAGTGAAAAGCAGCCCATTGTCTTTTCTTCATTTGCCTGTATCTTGTCAACAGCAGCTCTGCTTCTGTTTTGCTTCACAAAGACTGTCAAACCTAACTGTAGGCAGATCCAGTCTGATGCAGCAGTTCCCTCCTGCCTCCTTGAAATGTTCAGGAGGGTGGCATTTCTTTTGTGTTATCTCAGGCGGGGGTTTTTTCTCCTTTTATTATAACAGAGGAATACTGATCCCAGCTTGATCTCTCTGTTGTCCCCGCAGACATTTAGACTTCCTTAGCATGTCTGTGGTCTATATTTTATTTAAGCAGCGAAGGCTCCTCTAAAGGGGAAGAGGTGTTTGTTCCCTCCTTGGAGCAGAAAACTGAAATTAATCCTGCCCCTCAGGAGCTTACTGACTGAATTAGGAGGACTGCAAATTAAGCTTGCTGTGTACCGAGGAGAGTATCAGTCTTTCAAATGTAATAGACATGGGCTGCATGAAACTCTGCGACGTGGTCTATTTTATGCAGCTTTTTTTTATTCACTGACGAAACCCTGTTTATTAAACAATCAGATTAAATATGAGAATTAAAGAACTGGTTCATTATTGTTCCGAAGCATTTCTACAATCACACACAAGATTATTTGCTGTTGCTAGAAAAGATCCCCCAGCACAACAACTGAGTGAGATTTTGCACTTGAGCTCCACTTGTCACTCACCTTGGTGATTGTGGCTCCTCAGTGGTTTGAGGGGCTACTTGTACTCCCACTGTTCAACACTCTGCTCACAATGGGTGACGTTATTGGAGCAGACAGCAGCCTTTTCAGCGCTGTCAAACAAAGAAAGGGCACCGCTACTGCGGGGTTGCCTCTGAAGCAGCGAGGGCAGCTGCGTGGACTTCTGGGGAAAAGCAGACTACAAAATAAAACTGCACCCCAAGACAAAGACAAGCAACAGATAAAAGACTTGCTCACATAGCAGTGTAGCTTTCCTTTGCTTGCAGTTGTTTGCAATATATATACACTGCTCCAGGTAGATAAATTTTCCAGTTTTTCTGAAGATTTGCACATCAAAAACTGCTTATAATAATTAGTCTGTTGCCTACAAACAAATTATTTGTCTGCTGAAATTTGAGATGACAGAAATGTGGAACTCTACTGATTAGTTTTCCCAGCGCGTTATATGTTAAAGCATTTATCGACTAGAAGTGAGCTGAGACGGTAAATAACTGTGTAATTTCAATCAGTGATCCAGAATAACAAAGCAAACATTCATTTATATGAAAATGTGGATTACGCCTTTGAAGAAGTCGCTGTTTAATAGAATTTACACGCGTGGATCCAAAACGGAGTTACAAATAGTCATAGTTAATTGTTTTTGTGGCTTTGCATGCCTTGGAGACCAGGATGAAGTTGTCGCTCAGTCGTAAACTATCAAGCATCATAACAAAAACACGAACAAATGTTCGCACAGTGTAATCCCACCCCCACTCCACCTTCTGAAGATCCAGGACGACTCGACAAGCCGAGGTGCTAATGTATTCCAGTTTGAAGCACGCACAGGCACATTGTGTGCGCTGATGTGACATTAATGACGGAAACAGAACTGTCGAGTTGCACACGCACCCACACACGCATTTCTGAGGCTCTCTGGGATATTTTCTAACTACAGAGTGTCTTGCTGTGGTGATTAAAGTGCTGCAGGCTGGATTTCCAAGGGACCCCTCAAAGGGCTCATTTTGTTTAGAAAGTGATGCTGACAGGGCAGAGCGAGCACGACTGACACATTGTCAGTTTCCTTCAGTCAGATGGAACCTCATGTTTATAATCAGACGCATCAACAGCTTGTGAGGATTTGTGCTTGGAAAACTGGAGGGACAAAATGAATTTAATGGGTTTATATGTCAATTTTAAAAAAAGAGAAAATAACGTCAGTTTTAAAAATATTCAAAATGCCACACTAAATAAGTTTTGAAACAGAAAAGTCATGCTAAAACTAAAAAAACGTTAAAAGACATTAAAGTGACACAAATATGCAGATACATAAAAAGCAAAAGGAATACAAATAAAATCAGTCAAAGATTGGGGCAGGCAGCTAGCAGGGCAACAAAAGGATGGTAACCAGAAGGTAAAAGCCTCATATAACACATTCAAAAGCAAGTCTACAGAAGTTAGCTTTTTAAAAGTGATTTAGAGGATGTCACTGACTCTGCAAGCCCGAACTACTCAGGCGGGTCATTTCAAAGCTGAGGGGCCCTGGTGGCAAAAGCACGGTCACCTTTCTATTTAAATCTCAACTTTGAAACAGCCAAAAGGGCCCCACTTTAGGATCTAAAGGCTGCGAGCAGGCTCATATGGGGACAATAGTTCTGTTATGTAGCTTAGTGCCAGACCCAGGCGAGCTTTAAAAGAGATTAAAATCTTCAATTCTAAAAAGTTCAGGACGCCAGTGGAAAGAAACTTGCACATGGGTGAGGTAATGATGTCTGCTAAAAGCACAAAGAAGTCAAGCTGCTGAGGATTTGTTTTAGACATGCTACTGATTTACTGTTGGCAAAACCGGGTATCTTTGTTTGTTAATATGAGGCTCAAAGCTAAGGGGTGAATCAAAGTGAAGTGGTGATAAAATGTAAATAATGATCTATTGATTAACTTTACATACTTTGGTCTGCTGCTTGTAGTTCATTAGTTACAATACTAGCATCTAAAAATGAGACATTTTGAAGAAAATGTTACTTTGTATCAAACAGAGCGAGGCCAGAGCTCACTCGGATATTGATTTGTGTTTATCAATGTTCACATCAATCTGGGGAGAGTGCACATTTATTCCAGTCTGAAGAGACCATGGATTTAAAATGACGGGCAAACACAGGGAGCAACAGAATTTCTGACCTTTTTAGTCGCAAGCTTATTGCTCATCAGTAGGATCCCATTAAAATATGAAGCACCTTCACTGTAGGAACTTTATGAACCTGCGATAATCTAAGAAGGTGCTATCAAATGAAACATTTTTCCTTTATTATAACTTTTTATACTGGCAGATATGAGTTTTCTAATGAAGGCACTGCCATATTAATGTGTGCTGCACTCGTGCAGTGGACTGTAAAAACAAAGACCCACCCAAGTATTGTTTATTTCATGTCTCGTTTCAGAGGCACGCTGTCATCAGGAGCACATCCATTCAATTGTAGCTGTCGAGCCAGCCTTCCTTTGGGGCATCCCGCTGTTGCGATGCCTGCATGGATATATCATAACTCATGCATCGCTTCAGTTTTGGTAGCTCAACCTGAAACATGCTTGAAATTTGATTCAAGCGACACATCCTCTGTTCATCTGAGGCCAGATTATGTCATCTACAGCCTGCGCTCCTTTGTTTGAACTGATGACGATCATCAGTGGTATAAGTCCAAAAGCAAATCTTAACCAAATGTTTCATTCCTGGATGCACAGGGCAAGATTTGAGGCCAAACACATGTGTAGTCATGTGAAATCAAACACATGCTCGTAGGGCAAATCCCTAAATAAGACAGCGGACTGACACATGGGTCCGTCCCTCACTTAACTGACGCACAATGGAGAGTGTCAGCATCACCGGCGGGGCGTAAAGTAAGCTGACAGACAGGTCACATCAGGAGGCAGTCGTGGTGTCAGCTCGCTGAGCGCTGTTCAACATGTCTCCTCCTGTGACTGACATCTGCCCCCAATTAACCTCCAACTCAAATACAGACAGAAACCACATATATGTACACCTGCTCTCCTTCTCATTCACTCGCTGCCCCACACATATCCCTACACACACCGACGTAGCGCGCAGTCTCTAGGCGTGTGTCAGCTGTGGAGATTCGTCTTTATTCATACGGCACTAATTGACCTTGTTTTCGGGGGCAGATACGCAGCTCATCCTCTGCAAACAAAAGCAGTGTTTTCTTGCTGCACAGTCATCTAAATTACTGCAGGGCAATAAATGAACAAATAAATAAATCGACCCCCTGAGGCTCATCTGTGTTTGCTTTTTCGATAAATGTTCAGTTCACTAAATTATTCAAGTTAACCCACGAAGAGAACACTGAACACTGATTTATTTTATTTTTTACTTTCACTAAGCAGAAGCAAAAGGAGTCTCCTACCAAACGTGGCTCTGGGTCCCTCTAGTGTGGCAACAGAGTGAGTAGAAAAGCCTGTGGAGTGTTTTCTCTCATCTAATCAGTTCCAACCGCACTGAGACCTCGTAACTGATTGGTATCGCTGGGTAATCGCAATTTCCATTGCAAGCAAAAACGGCAGTTTGGTTTATTGACATTATATTGTGAGAATTTTTTAACAATGTGGAATTACAGTTCACTTGTATCACGTAAATTATGAATATTCTGAATAATTTTAGATCTCCACCGATAATTTTGATTGATAAAAGCTATTAAGAGGAACATCCTTGGCACTAAATAGGAATTTATGCTCATATTAGACTCATTACAATTATATAGAGCATTTCTAAAATTCTAGTTCACTACTTTTTCACTATATTATATCTACACCTGTAAAGGTGCTTTGAAGATGAGTGGAACAAATTCAGAAATTCATCATGACATAAAAGTAGTCAGCAGTACTTTTCAAACCAAGTATATCACTGTGACATTTTGAGTCATTTTGAAGCCTCAGCATTAGCGTCTTAATGTTGACATGTCTTTTTTTGTTGGAGCCAGAGTGAACCATAATTGCACAAGAGGGCATTGCAAGTAATCTGCTAACACTAGCAAGTTTTGGTTGCAAAGTCCACCCATAAACTGAATATTGGTGCTTGCAGCGCCTCTTGGGGCCTTAGGCAAAATTCACAGGATTCCCCTCCGGCTACTATGACCAATATCACCCCACCAACAACAACATTCCTATTAAAGGAGAAGTAAAACACCACTCATGTTGTCCTTGGTTTTTTTTTTGTTGGTTTTTTTTTTTTTTTTTTTTTTTTTTGGGGGGGGGGGGGGGGGGGGGGGGGGGGAGTTAAGTACAGAATCATGGACACCACTGGGGACAGGATTAAGTGGATTAAGTGGGGTCTGCTCTAGTCTGTTCATGCTGGGCCTGCCCACTGCAAATTTTTCACAATGACACTGGTGTAGTTTAAATTTTGTCTTAAAACTGTGTTGCAGACTGGACGGTCTGTTAAAGGATGGAAAAGATGCTCCAAAGTCATCAGCAACACAAACACAGCGAGAGGTCAGGTTTTGTGAGTCGGGTGAAAGCTCTGTCTGCCTGTTTCAACATGTGTCAGTCAATATAGCTATGACACTAGCTAACGCTGTAATTAAGTTGTTGGGGTTTTTTTTAAAGAATATTATGTTCTTTTTCTTGCTGTAGAGTTGGGCGTTTTAACATAGGAGTTAATGGGACGACGTGGCCATTTGAGGGACTGCAGTTTTAAGCACTTAACCCACGGGTGTCAAACTCAAATACACAGGGGGCCAAAATTCAAAACTGGAACAAAGTCACGGGCTAACATTAATATTTATTGAAAAAAAATCTTCCTCTAGATATAAGAATGAATCTTTTCTTATGGACTCAAACAAGTTTTGCTGAAAAACTGAATATATATATTAGCTGTATAATACCAGTAGGCCAGCTCTAGTAGTAATTTGGTATGGCTTTGCGGGCCAAATGTAATTAGGCTGCGGGCCAGAGTTTGACACCTATGACTTAACCTGTTTGCGTTCATTTATTTAGGACATGTGAAGCCACAGCGGACGGCGCGCCCCTCTGGGTGATCCAATCTACCACCAGCCGAGAGCAAATTCATTTCAAATGTAGGCTACACGCCAGTCAGCCAGCAGAGGGAAGCACATCAATGCTTCACTGGGATACATTTCCTGTGCTTTTAGGAGTCCAGCTCAAACGCCTGCATGCTGTCGGGCGATATGGAGAAACGACAGCAGATGAAGGACGACCTGCAGCGGTGCATAGACGCACACAAAGACGAGCTGCACAGTCTGAGTAGAGACATTTGGAGCAATCCTGAAGTCGCCGGTAACGAGAAACATGCGCACGACCGGCTTGTCCGCTTCTTTTCTCAGGACCAGACATGGACGGTCCAAAGTCACTACAAACTTCCGACCGCGTTCAGGGCCAGCTGGGGTCCAGTTGGTGGCGGGGTGGGAGATCCAGTGTTGAACGTGGGGTTCTTGTGCGAGTATGACGCCCTCCCGGGTATCGGCCACGCGTGCGGGCACAACCTGATAGCAGAGGTGGGCGCTGCGGCCGCTGTGGGGCTGAATGCTGCTTTAGAAAACCAGACCGAGCTCCCGGTGCCTGTGAAGGTAACTGTCGCCGTGTTTAACGGACTTAAACAAGTCACACCATGAAAACCGAGTGCGACATACTGTGAAGCTGAAAAAAATCCCAAGCACTCCTTTAAATCCCCAGCTCTGTTTGCTGTGACTCAACAAGTGCAACAAATGTAACATGATGTGAATAATTAGCCTTATTTTTTATTTTTTCAATAATAGGAAATAAACTTCTATCTTTAGAATATGTTATGATTAAATGTCTCAAAGTGGTCTCATGTGGGGGGGGGGGGGGGGGGTGGATTTGTTACTCCAGTCTTTATTTAAAAGTGTTTCTGTTTTGATGAAAACCAAAAAAGAAACTAACATTCCAGTGAGCAGACCTGACATTAAAATATACTTTTACTCTTTATTATAGATAACTGTTCTGGGAACTCCTGCCGAGGAAGCGTTAGGAGGAAAGATTGAGCTAATCAATGCCGGGGCCTTTGCTGATATTGATCTCGTCTTCATGGCTCATCCAGCTCAGCAGGATGCTTCGTTTCACCCTTGCATCATGATCGAAGAGTGAGTTCTTCTTCACTGCTTCATTTCAAATTCTTTTACTTCTGTCTTAATCTCTCACAACGAACACCTAACCTTCACATTTTTTCGGGAACTCTTAACCGACCGTGCTGATGTTACACAGGATGTTAGTGAAGTACTATGGGAAGGCGTCTCATGCAGCTGCATACCCTTGGGAGGGAGTGAATGCCCTGGATGCGGCCGTCCTGGCCTATAACAACATCTCTGTACTCAGACAGCAGCTCAAACCAGACTGGAGGATTCATGGTGAGGAAAATCTGTCGCAGGGTCACTTAAAGCTTCAGACTTTAGTCTCGACCTTGGTGAAAACGAGCATCTCATCTTTGATCCATCCTAGGAGGAGACACAAATCCCGGAAGGAAAAAAACCCCTCCTCCTTTCAGTGCCGTCAGGTGCCTCCTCATCCTTTACTTCCTCATAGTTTATTAGTTCGTCTAGCCGATAGCTAGCTCATCATTATCTGTCTGTCCATTCACAGGAACTGGTACGCCTCCTTCAGTAGGGGTCAGAACTTTCATACAATGATCACCTGATAGGTCTTCAACTACATTTTGTTTGTTGTTTGTTTGTCATTTTAAAGGTGTTTTTCCATTTTTATATCATAACCTCCATGCACGCTGCTTATAATTTCACCAAGTTCTCCTAGAATCATTAATATGGTTTATACTATCACATGCTGATGTGTTCACATACATTATATAGACTATATGCATATTATATCATGCATAGTACTAAGTTACATATACTTTACAGCTGCAGGAGGTTCTCTGCTGTAGAAACACATGCCATGAAGCTCCCGGCATACAGTTTTTGTACTGATCTTAATGCCAGAAGAGGTTTGCACCCTGCTGTGTAGCTCTATGTGGTCTAACACTTCATGCTCAGCTGCTGTGGTTTCTGCACGTTTCCACTTTGCAATAATACTTCTTAAATTTGATTGTGACATATCTAAGAGGGAAAAAACTTCACAGACTGACTTGGTGCATCCTGCTACAGCACAATGCCCATTTCAGTGGGGTCTTTGGAACAAACCATTCTAAAACAATTGTTGGTCTTTGACGTGTCAGTGGATTTTAATACTCATTAGTTTGTGCAGTGCAGTCCTCCAAAGACAAGGCAACTTATGACTTTCTTTCTGTATCACACACTTCACAGTATCCTGTGAAGTGTGATTGATCATGAGCCGGGTGAGCTGCTGAATTATTGACGTTCTGATTTTGTCTTTGCTACAGGCATCATCAAACACGGAGGAGAGAAGCCCAACATTATCCCGGCATACACTGAATTAGAGTTTTATTTGCGCGTCCCGTTGCCCAAAGATCTTTGTGACCTGAAGGCTAAAGCTGAAGCTTGCTTCAGGGCAGCTGCCGGAGCGACCGGTTGCCAAGTAAGTTTACGTAAAAGCGTCTTCAGTTTGCTTTCCTGTATGTTGGAGACACGTAGAAGCAGTCTATGTTGATACAGCAGTGCTAGAGAGTACTGCTGTTATATAACAATCCCCCTTTTTACCACATCTCCATAATTACTGTCCAAGTGCTGAACTTGTGTTACATAATTCATGATTATCTTCAGGCTCCTTTTCTCCTTCGTCTGCATGTGCTTCAGGCAGGTTACATTACTATGCATGCATGGCCTTATGTGCTGTTACACATGACAGGCCAAATGTGCTATGGTCTTACATTTACTTGCATTTCCATTAGGTGGAGATCACCTTCCCAACCCCTACCTACTATAACATTCTACCTAATGCCACACTGGCAAGCCTGTATGAAAGCAATGGAAAAGCTTTGGGAATTCACTTTCCAGAGCAGACAGCCAGCTTCTGCGGTAAGCATAAATGACAATATTATAAATCACTTCTGTCCCTGCTCTGTGCAAAAGAACTGTATACAACGAAATGTCTAACAGCAGAACTGTAATCTAGTGTTTTTTCAGCATTGTTGTTCACTGAATCGACACTGAACCACTATCACAGTGAATTATATTCACCCCTTGGCAGGTTCTACAGACTTTGGCAACGTGTCATTCATAGTCCCTGGTATTCATCCGTTTTTCTACATCTGCACTGATGCATTAAATCATACGGAGGAATACACCGAAGCAGCAGGTATTTTGGCACGTGGCTTTTGTGAACTGATGTTTTATAATTAAACCGAATCAGACTGTGGTAAGGGAAATTTAGCCATCATCTCTTTCATGTTTACTCTGTGCTTTATATTTCTTACTCTGCCAGGAGCTGAAAAGGCCCAGTTGTACACCCTGAGGACAGCCAAGGCCCTGTCTATGACAGCTGTGGATGTAGTGTGCTGTCCTGATCTGCTTAAGAAAGTGAGAGACGACTTTAGACTGGCCAAACTGAAACAGAAGTGACTGGAAGGCAGTGATTGTCATGGTCCTGGGTCCTTTTGACCCAGCATTTTGTGTTTTCTATTAGTGTGATTGTTGGTTCTGTTCTTCCTCTGTTTAGTGTTTACTCTGTTCTGCCCGTGTGTTCCTGTATCAAGTCCGCGTTTCTTAGTCTGTGTCCTTGCATGTGTAAGTTCCTGTTTTATTGTGCAGGTCTGCATCTTATGTGAGTGTTTTCAGTTCGCCTCCCTAGTCTCGTCACGTTAATCACTCCCACCTGTGTGTAATCTCCCTGTGTTCTCTGAGCGTTTTTAAGTCGTGTCTTCTGTCTTAGTCGTTGCTGGTTTGTCTGTGTTGTTCCCCTCCATGTTCTCGTGTATTCTCCCTGCATCTCTGTTTCTCGACTCAAGGTTTCAGGGTTGTTTTTGCGTAGCTTTTCCCAGTTTAGTTTATTCTTAGGTTTTGGTTTTCTTCCTCCTCGTCCCTGTTTGTTTCACCCTTTTGTTAATAAAGCTCGCTCACAACTTAAGCAGTCTGCATCTTGGGTCCGTTTATATTCTCACACGGCCTGCCTCGGCACCCCGTGGCAGTGATAGAACTCCCTCATGACACTGAAATTAGAAATACATCTAGGAGAAATTATAAGGTTTAAATAACAACAAGTAGGCGCTTTATATTTTTTGCTGAAGATCCTTGAGCGTAAGAGAAAAACCCCACAACAATCAGATGGTCCCCTATGTCCAGGCACTTGGTGACAGTGAGAAGGAGAAACTCTGTTTTAACAGGAAGAAACCTCCAGAAGACTCAATATCAGGGAGGAGCAGAATCAAAAAGAGAACAAACTGAAAGCAAACGATAGAAAGAAAAAAGAAATGTAATCGCATGCTGTAGTGCATCATTGGAACTCCTCCAGCAGCTTGAGCCTATTGCAGCTTAATTACAGGATGATTCAGGGTCACGTGATCCAGCCTTAAATGTAAGCCTTATCAAAAAGAAGGTTTTAAGCTTAATCTCAAAGGTAGAGAGGGTGTCTGTCCCCCAAATTCAAACTGGGAGCCGGTTCCACAGAAAAGAGGCCTGAAAGCTGAAGACTCTGCCTCCCATTCTACATTTAAAACTCTATGAACCACAAGTCTCTGGTAGGACAGTATGGTACTATGACTTCTTTAAGATATGAAGGACTTTGCATGTGAGGAGAGGGATTTTAAATTCAATCGTGAGTTTAACAGGGAACAAATGAAGGCATCTAATATCTTTCTAGTCTGTGGTAATGGACAACATGAATTTACTGATGATGAGTTTGGCATACACTCACAGTTTTACACCACAAACCTCTAAATAAATCAACCCTAAATGTATTACTCTATCCACGGATAGCCCTAGTGTACTTGATTGCATGATCATACTAACTCTCTCTCAGTCATTGAGATTTCTAGGCGTACTTTCATCAGCTACACAGCTTGATAAAAAATCTTGGCTCTCAAGAGTGGGCCCAGATGTGGAAAATCAGGTTATGGACATCTTTTTGATGCTTTATCCTTTTCTGCCAGCTTTGATGTAGTGATGCCTTTGTTCGCATTTTTTTCACTAGATTAGAAGATGGTGCACAAAGTTTAAATTGACACCTTCGGGATGTTGCTTGGATCAAAAAAAACCAAAAACATGCTTCAGCATATCCCACTGTCTCACTTTTCTGTGAGGAAAGCCTTAATGTAATTGTATATGTATATATCCTTTTACACACATATGGGTTGTTAATGGCATTACATAATATAGTATATGATTTGTTTTAAATGCTCACCAGCACTCAGACATGTGCCAGAGCGAGAAGAAAGACCTTGGAGCTGTGAGCAACCCAGTGACTAATAACAGTAAATCCTCCAGGACTGTTTAAATATACTGTGTAAGTGAGCAGAAAAATGTGATTAAAATAAAGGGATCAACTGTGTTCAAATGATCCAAAGTGTTGTGTTTTAGGTTTTAAGCATCTCTCTGTTTCTACGATGTTCAGCACTCAAGCTCCGATTTTCAGAAACCAAAACATTTATTAAACATCTTCCTATACATGACAGTTTTAAATACCTGTAATATTTTTTTTTTAATATCTTTTGCCTAACAAAGTATAAAGTTGTTTTTAAGCTGAAAAAGACGTTAAAACTAGCAACTAACAGGTCACAGCGAACCTCAAAGCCTCACAACACCAAACAGAGGAAATGAGCTTCAGTTGTATTTAAAAATAAAAGAAGAAACATTAAAAAATAAAAAGAGTTAATATCATAGTCGGTGCATGGGACTTCTAACATACATTTTTACATTTGTTGTTTTAATAGACTGCATTACTTTGCGTTTTTTTACTCAACGTTGTCAAGTCACACAAACGGAGCGCAGTAGCTTGACAGTAAAATAACTGCATTGATACAAATTTCACAAGAAAATTGAAGCTAAACTGAATCATATTAACATGCTGCAAAGGAAACGTGGAACTTCAAGAATAAGCTCTGAATTAGTCTTTTTTTTTTTTAAATAAAAACATTTACTTTCATTCAGATGTTTATTTGCTTTCGTGCAGAGTTGGGAGAGTGGGTTGATATCACTTTCATGTCTGCAGTAAATATGAAGGTCTAGCCAGGAGACGGCTGAGCTGAGCACACAAGACTGGGGAAAAGGGGGAAGCAGCTGGGCGAAATTTGCCAACTACCACCTCAAAGGCTGACTAATTAACAAGATGTAATCTGTTTTTTTTTTTAAATCTTTATAAAAATTGACATTCTGTTGGGAATTTAATTGCCAGACTCTTTCTTGCCTCTGAGCGTTAGCTAGGCAGTCATACCGTTAGAAAAATAGTAGGACTTCTGAGTATTAGCTAAGCATTTATACCGGTAGAGAAATAGTAGCACTAATCCCCCTATAAAACCAGGCTTTTATGGTTGTTTCTGTATGGATTCAGTCAAAAGATATAACTTGCTGTAGTTATTATAGAAATGCTGGTAGCTTTGCACTGGATGGAAACATGTACCTTGGCTGTTTAACCTGGTTAGGGTTTTTATGCTAAGCTAACTGGCTATTACTGGATTTAGCCATATATTTAATTACAAGTATGAGAGTGGTATCAAGTTTCTCACCGCTAGATAACAAACAAACATATTTCTCAACATGTTAAATTATACCTTTAAATATTTTTAGTCTCTTATTGATTGTCAGGTGTAGCTCATAAGAAGAGGAAAAAGGATCCGTCTATTTGCTGGCAATGCTAGCCAATGTCAGTATGTTTTCAGTTCACACTTTCGGTGTTGAAAGTGTGCTTGGAGTCACTGCATCTAGAACTGAAAAGAAGTAGTTAGCCTGAAGAGTGACATAAGTCCATGTACGTGCAGCTCTGCGTCCTCAGGCAACAACAGCATCCAGACATCTTTCTGTCACCAGAACTAGATACAGCAGAAACCAGAGAACTAATCGATGACTGTCCTGTTTGTTGGTCGCTCATATTTCTTTTTTAATCATCGGTGTTAAGTGGCTGGGTCAAGAAGGCAATGGTCACCAATCTGTTAGTGGTCCCCATGCATCTCATGTGCAGTTTCTCTGTCCCAAACACTTCAAGTGCAGCATCATCTTTCCTGAGCTGAGCTCCTGTTGTCCCAGCATGCACAAAACAGCATTTCATGCATCACAGGTTACAAGTAGATGGACCAGTAGATGATGTTAAAAAGGATATAGGCTCCAGGAAAGACGACCCTTGAGTACTTGTCTATGGCATGGGTGTCTATCCAGATGTTCACGTAGCCTCTAGATGCCTTCACCTGGCCTGTGATCTGTGGGTCGTTCAGTGCCACTTGGGCCAAAATTCGTTCCTGGCGGCCCCCGTTTTCTGGCAACCCATAATTTCCTGTGATGTTGACATCTGTGGACCCATATCCAGTGATCTGGGGGTCGATCATCATTTCATCAGGGTTGCCAATGCCGCATGTACATGGAAGCTAGCGAAAAACACACGAAGAGTTATGAATTACAGTAGACTTTCTATCATTATAAATAAGTGAATTCCTCCTATATGTATGATTGTCTGCACACTCATGGCCTTTAAATAACTTTGGTAGGAAACATTTATGGAAGGATGTTTGTGCTGGAAATCTTCCTCGGGGTACGTGGGCAATTTGGCTCCATATGCCGCAGCAGTTGGCAGATGAAGAATACCAATATAGTTAAAGAGCTGTAGTCCCAGAAATAATTTGCCATAGCCTTGAGAGCAGCTTAAAGTAAGCCAGTTAAGAAAATATATCTGTTTATTGGAAATGCATATAAATTATTAAATCATGTTTTCATCAGTTTATAATTATTTTAATATGGAAAATATTTCAGTATAAAATTCAGGTCAGCCTAATCAGAGTCGACTTAGACGAAACTATTAATACGTCTCGTAAATGTTTCCATTCTTGGTTTTATTAACTGTCTTATTTGCAGTAACCACGTACCAATAACAAGATTTAAATTAAGAAAAGTAGAGCATTTTCACAGATTGGTAGTACAATTAAAATTGAGATATATTAGGTATATAAACATATACACAAAGTGCATCTGTTGAAGGTTGTTACTTGTGCGGCTCTGTAACATTTCCAGCTGCTACTTTTGACACTAACCACTAGTCTGCAGTGCACATTCAATGTCCATCAGTGTGTCAAAACAGAAACCCTTCATCTTGAATTTCAATTAGCATTTTGTGGAAGAGGAGGAAGTCTCAAGGACCACTTTCTCCAGCAATGTCAATTGAAAAGTTGAGCACACTTATCTTTGGGCTTGAACATTATAGACTCTTCCTCTGAAAACAGCTGCTTGGTCTCTCAGACCCAGCTGTCATCGATATGATCCTCTAAGTGAAAGCTTGTTCATTTTGACACTGATGTTGTTCACATTTCGTGCCAGTTTAAGGTTCGTAGGGGAAATTGCAAACTTGTGTCTGTATAATTTGTCAGAACAAACTTTTGATTGACTAAAAACAACTATGGTGGAAACAGCTTTGCTCTTTAAGGTATGATTGGCCAAATATAAATATTTTTTTTGTATAAACAGAGCATTTTGATCACTTCTTGTAAGCAATGACATATTAGATTCCCTTATTTATGGTCATGATGATAATGTTTTGAAACGTTCAGTTAATAAAGTAATTCCAGTACAATGCGAGGTAAATACAAACCTGAGATTTATGACATGGCCAAGAGCTTCAAATGAAAATTTTAGAACTACAAAGGGAAAAATGTACTGTACCAAATATATGACGTACTGTGGAAATTCGAAAATTAGAAATTAGAATGAATATCAAACAGGTAAGCAGTTACAGCGCCTAACCTGTCATAAAACAAGAAAACACATATTTTAGAATTCTGTAAAAAAACTTGTTTAAAACTAAAAATTTTATTATTATTTATTAGGTAAATAAATGTTTTATTCCCAAATCTGAGCCAGCACACAAGACTTTAATCAAGTATAATATTTTTAAAAACTAATAGTTCTGTTCAGGAAATGCAAGAAAAATAAGTAATTTGAGATTTTAATTAAAAAAATAATAGTGTGCTTTATTACTCTAAATTTGAAAATGAATGGATGACTAAAATAATTATATTTTAGCATTAACCACTAAATACATAAAAAATAAACCTTACATCGGGCAGTGGACAAACAAATTTGTTAAGTACGGTTTTAGGTTGTAGCTTTCACAGCTTATCCAAAAAAAGAAAAGAAAAATCAGATACTTGCATCCTTACACTACTTCTAAAACTAAAAAAATGTGTCAGAATAAAACATGCTGCTGCATAAGTCATTACACCGATGTGGTGAAGATAAAGTATCTGTGTAAAATTTGTCAATGTGAGCCATTAAAAAAAAATCAAAAGTTAAGTCTGTTCTTAACCAGAGGCAAAGTCAGAGGAGGGAAAAACATGAAAGGAACACTTACTCTCTCCCTCAGCTTCCTCTCTTTCCTCTCCTGTACGGTGGAGAGGTAGTTCACCGCTGCGTACTCTATCACCGAAAGGAAGACAAAGACAAAACTGACCCACAGGTAGATGTCCACAGCTTTGATGTAGGAGACCCGAGGCATGGAAGCATTGACCCCGGTGATGATGGTGGACATGGTCAGCACGGTGGTGATGCCTGAAGGGAATCGAACAAAGTTTAGTCACAGCTGTGTTGCTATTTAGTCTCCCACAGATTAAATAGCTCAGAAATGGCTACATTTGGGGTGTAATAAATCTGAATCTTTATGTTCACTATAGACTTTGGTGAGATTCCACTAATAGCTTCCACCTACTCACTGTGAAAGCTGATGGGAAACTGGGGGTCTGGACCCCCTGAAAGGATTTGAGATGATTAGTGATAAGGATAAGGAAAAAATGCACTAAATGTCTTCCCTAAAATTTTTCCACTAGTAAAATTTGTCCCAGCTCAGATAGTTATTACATAATACTGTGAAACGTACGATGATTCATGCTTTTCCTAGGCTGACTTCTAATAACCCAGCTCATGTCAGTCTTTTCTGCTAGCACCACTTGGCTTAAATTGGGGGTTTTGAATCAAACGACTGTCGGATGGATTGCCAAGTCAGCGCTAAACTCCCTGTATAACTTCACTATCAGCTAAAGATTCAGAGTCTTTAGTTTCTTAATAATTTTTTCTTGTGTTGGTAGCTGGTTAGCTAGCCTTACCATGCTAACACGCATAGTGAAAATGATACGCAGCGTTTACCCTAGTGTTTTCTAGCATAGCTGATAACTCTTTGCTTCAAGAATGAAATGGAAATTTTACTTATGTGGTACATTTGCCACTCCAACTGTGCTTTACATAGAAAGAAGTACCCACGTACAGTTTAGAACCTAACATGCAGATGTAGATGATGAAGCGAGATGGAGGCAGATGACCTGCTGTGGCAAGCCCTAATGGGAACAGCTGAAAGAAGAGGAATGATCCTAACATGCATGTCTGAAGAAACTGGAAAGCACCAGTAGAAAACCCACTAGGAGACAGGGAGCATGGGGAACACGCGAGCTTCACAAGCCCCAGCCAACCAAGAGGTTGTAACAAAGAAGCTTCTTCTATTATTTAACAGTGCCAACCACAGCATATACAGCACTATGCAAAAGTTTGGCTCATTGATTATTTTGCTAGGAAAATGAGAAATAGATACAGTAATTTATAGAAATATACAAACATACATGGGAACATTGCTGTAGACACTTATTGTTCTACCTCTTTCCTGATCTCTGTACACTGACAAAGATTTGATCCAAAAAATGTAAATTTAGATTCATCACTACATAAGACCTGTTGCCACTGATTTTTAGTCCACTTTTAATCCACTTTAGTCCGTTGTGTAATTTGCCTCAGCATTTTCTCATTGTTTACCTTCCTTAAGAATTTTTGACAGCTTCCACTGAGATTATTTCTCATTAAGCTTTAGCAATAGTTCACGTGTCGCGTCTTTGCAGGATATTTCTTCTGTATTTCCATATGTCTTTCCCATATTTCTTTTCTGTTGACTTTCAGATAGTGTTCATCTGCTGCAGATAGCTTTTTAGGCCTTTCACATCTTCTTTTCTCTCCTCACATTTTTTAAGGACACACTGCACATAATGCCAAGGTCAGCCAAGTTTCCACCAGTTAGCTCCTTGGGAAAGACTTGGTTGGTGCAAAAGATACTATTCAATGCATGTCAAGCTGTCTTATCTTATGGAGATTTTTCAAAGACTCGGTTAAATAAATGGGAACAAATGATGTGTTTTTGCTGCTAGTAACAACGTGCCTGAAGATATAAAACTGGTCATTGTAAAGCGGCTCAACAAACAACAAAACATTCCTCTGAAAACGTTCAAACACAAGGAATTAAAAAAATGTCCCAAGTGCTCAAGAGAGTTACGAGAAAGTCTGACTCCAATGAAGCAAAAAATAAAGAAAGGAAAGGTGGCTCAAGTCTTTTGCACAGCACTATAAACATGAAAAAAAAAACCCAACCCCACATATTGATTTACTTCATCGTTCATTTTTGCGCTTTATCTCACTCGGTGGTAATATGGCAAGAAATGAAGGTCATTTCATTGGATTTCTGGAATGATCTAATTTACTGTATTAATATATAATCTAGTCTTTAATCTTTAATCTCTAATTAAAATAAAAGTAAGGTAAAATAATAGTTGATTTGAGTAGCGCGGCGTACCTAGTGGTACCCTGGCGGGGACAGCCCTTCGGTCAATCCAGAACGACACCCAGGAGAGCATAACCATGAGAGTAGCAGGGAAGTAAGTCTGCAGCAGGAAGAAGAATATGTGGCGCCGCAGGGTGAAGTGGATGTACAAACGATTGTACCAGCCTAGGAAGAAGAAATATCACCATTATTCACACATTGTCATACGCCGGCTGGCATATATACCATACCAGCACTTTAAGCAGAGGTTCTCAGCTATTCTGGCAAAGAATGATAGGACACCAAATCCTTTTTATGCTTCAGGTTGCTCTGGAAAGTGACATATGATAATCAAAAGGCTGCCAGGCTCTCAGTGTGGCTTTCTAGCAGCATACAAGTAGTTGGCAGGAGTCTGATTGATTTTGTTTCGCAGTAAGGATAAAATATTAGTGTAGTCGTTTTGGTGTATAATTCAACGGACACCGTTTTCTTGTATGGAAGATTTGATCCTTTAGCTGAAAAAGACTTACAAAGGGAAATTAGAATTATTGAAGTTTTAATTCAATTGTGATTTAGTTTTGCATGCATTACGCACGCGCGTTTGTCGCATTTACATAATCGGTTTGATTTCGGTGTCTGACTTAGAAGTAGGCGGGTTGTGGATTACGGTACCTGTGCTGCTGTAGAAAGCCAGCTTGGTGGTGGTGTGAAATTTCTGGATGAGGAACTGGGACAGAGATATTCTGTCGTCTGTGTTCAGGGATTCGTTTCCTTTCTTCCAGTAAAGCATCAAGTCGTCATCTGTGTACGCATCTGCAGAGGAAATGTGAACAAACAGACAGATAACGTCAGTCCGAAATAAAAAAACAGAAGAAACACGACAAAGGTGCCGAATCCAAAGCCCCAGTAGCTTCTCGTAGATGCTGAGAGTTTCAATTACAATCCTAGGACTTTCCCAGACTTAGCACTGGTGAAGTTATGGGAATAGAATTAGAAAATGAAGAGAAAAGATTCCCAGAGAAAATAACAGATGTGTCTGACAAACATGTTTGACCAGATTCTGTTCAATTCACTCACAGCTCTCAATCTCCAGCGAGCAGGTTTGGGTGTCCAGGGGAAAGCGGCTGAGATCCATGTTGCACATAGCAGTGACTGTGACTCTGCAGGGAAAACAGGCAGGACACATCAGAGGAGCAGGAATGTCAGCTTCAAAAATCTCCTTATGCAGGTTTCTAAAGTTCAAACTTTTGAAACAGGTTTCAAAAGCTGGTTCTTTTGTGCATCATAATGAGACTCTGACTTGATGTGTCCCTTTTATAAAGCCGTTTTTGAAAGAGCATTATTAAAGATGTTTTTTTTTCCATGTCCCTTCTTATACAGTCTCCCACTGGAGTGTTGTTTGAGTTCTATCCACTCTCACACTTGTTTTCTCCAATTTTAATCAAGTGTCCTTATGCCACAGCGTCACTGGAACACAAACGGGTTTAGAAATGACTTTCCTGATTGAATAGAGGTTAAAAAAATGACTTGACTTCTCCTCTCCACTCTGCCACGCTGATTAGAATAATCAAATGCTGGTCCACGAAATGCTGATGGACCTGCTGCGATGTTCCACACGGGAAATCAAAGGCGACCTTTTTAGAGATGTTTGTATGACCTTCTTATATCTGGTTGTGTGTTTTAAGGTTGTTTTGTTTCTCTCTTTTTGGAATGAAACCTTTTTATATTGTGGTGGTTTTCATTATTTTCATTAAGCCTTCCTTTCACTGTGCCTATTAAATATAAAGTGCTTGCGAAAAGCACTTTCAGGGTTAAAAGCTCTCAGAGTGAGCGAGTCTTTCTTTGCCATGTTGAGACACGCCGTGCGGTTTACCTGAGACTGTAGAGCACATTGCCGTCAGGATAAACCCTCAGCATGACGTTGTCGGTGGTGGTGTCATGGATGAAAGAGCGCTTAGAGTGAACAAAGAACATGTCAGGAACCCAAATTTTCTTCACCAGGCGACTGTCGAAGGTCATGCTCTGGTTGTTGTTGCTTGGAAAGGAAAGCCGCTCGTCCTTCCAGTAATGACGCAGGTACAGCGTCATGGTAAAGTCCTGCAAGGGAGAAAGAAACGAGAGTGTTATAAAGTATTCGGATCTTCACTTTATTATAAACTAAAAAAAAGTCTAGCATTCGCAATCAATCTTGTGTCCCCTGCGAAAAAGTAAGTTATGATGCTGTTTGACTGATAATAATGACGATCAGTGTGTTGGTCACTACTTTATGGACAGTTTACGTGGTTTAGTCCAATGTTTCCCAACATAAAGGTCACAAAATAAATCCGTGGACTCTTGAGTTAAAATGAAAAAGTGAGTATTCGTTTAATTTGTGCCTTCTTTTATCATCTCACCTACCTTCATCAAACTCGGTAAAACTTCCTTAAACTGAGTTAAGAAATGGCAAGTTCTAATACTGCAGTAATTAAGGTGTAATTAAGGCTTATGTTCATATGTTTGAGTAGAAAACAATTCTAAAGAAGAAGAGAGAATTGTAGAGGGTTTAGATATGAGAATGGCACAATGTAATGGTATGCTTTTAATGTTATTCTAAAGGAACAGCAATATTCACACTCATGAGGTTGATGAGGTGTTGCTAGTGTTCCTCATCGCCATCTATGACAAAAGAAAAGTGCTAAAGCTGCTCAAACACTGGCTCAGTGGTTGTGATGGGAGTTTTTGAGAATGTCATTAACGCGCACTTCACCCAGGAAATACTCAGCCGTGGCATAGACTGCTATTCTTTTTTAAACTCCTGACGAGACTAGCGTGTGAAAAATAGGACGTGTTAACAAGATTAAAAGTTTTAAATAACAGCACTGCAATATTTCTCCTTGAAATTCTGCTGCCAAGAAACAGAAAGCAGCAAAAATAATAATAATAATGGATTGCATTTATATAGCGCTTTTCGAGACCCTCCAAGCGCTTTAAAATTCCACTATTCATTCACTCTCACATTCACACAGCTACAGTTGTAGCCACAGCTGCCCTGGGGCAGACTGACAGAAGCGAGGCTGCCATATCGCGCCATCGACCTCTCTGGCCATCACCAGTAGGTGGTAGGTGAAGTGTCTTGCCCAAGGACACAACGACCAAGACAGACAGAGCTGGGGAACGAACCAGCGACCTTCCGGTTACAAGATGAGCTTCCCAACCCCCTGAACCACGGCCATGAATAAAAATAAGTCTGCTCTTATGGAAGACGAACAGTAGTTGTTTTCCTCTGCAAAGACAGGGGCCAAAGTGCACCTACCTTAAAACTGCACTCGGTATAACAGCTGAGCACTGCATTGTGCAGCATCACGCTTACCATGTCCACCTCTGAGATGGTATCCAGACTTTCAACCTGAACATCTACACCAACAGGAATTGGAGGACCTGAAGGAAAATGGCATCATATAAGAAATGCATTAGTGCTGACATTATTTTTCAGCAAGCAAAAAGTAAAGATGACTTACTACGAGCAAGAAATCCTAAAGAAAAATGAATGCACTAATCGAAATAGGCAAGGACATGGTTTGTTTTTTCTGCCTGCTTATGGATGTGACAGCAGGTAGAGCAGTTAACATGCCCACCACCATTTTTTCTTTTATTGCAGAAACGCAGCTTCTGACAGGAACCGTGGATCTCACACACACAGAGCAGCCGCTCATGACATGATGGTTACAGTTTGGCTCCGATTTCTTCTTTTGACCTATTTCAGCCTTTGTACTCTGCATCACCACAATCATCCTCCACCAGCGCACAGATACAATCAGGTCATAATAACGGCTCAAAGCGGATCAGGTGAGTAAAATACAGCGCTAGCTTTCCCTTCTAGATGTACCTGCTGGTTAAACTCGGACACCGCCAAAAAGGATTCAGCGAGGGGTCATCTGGTGTTGTTTTCAGCAGCAGCAGATTGTCGTGTGATTAAAAGCGGTCTGACAAAAAAAAAAACAGCACGTGGCTTCCTACTTCTTTTTTTTATTTATTTACTTTTTTGGTTAAATAGGGCACTCTCTTATTATCTCGACAGACAGATGCATAAAGAGAGCTAAAAAAGACATAAAAACATTACTACTTAGTGTATTTTCTGAAACAAAAGCCTGTGTGCCTTTATTTCAACATAATCCTAAAGAAAGCTGACATCAAATCCCTCTAACACGCAGCGAAGCAAAAGGAAATGTGTTAACACTCTGGTGTTGTGAAGCACTGAACTGGAAAAGGAAACTCTCGCACAACTTGAAAGGAGGTTGTCAGTCAAGAGCTTAACGCTCACAAGGAAGCCGCACAGATCTTATTCAGCTGCACAGGATGCTAATGTTATCTCTTTTTCTTTCCTAATTAATTAAGAGCTTCTGACCTCCAAACGCTGGCCTCATGGTGAAATCGTGATCGTCTATTCTCAGGAGCTGCTCAGATTTTGTCATCAGAGATTTTGTCATGTCTGGGCTTCGCTTGTAAATTGGGCTGGAAAAAATAATAAATGCACAATAAACATGTGGTTACACCGATTTGAATGCTGAATATAACCCAGAAAAGACTTGTACAACTTACCTTCCAGTTTTGTGACCTCCTCCGCCATCCATCCTGGCGTCTCTTCGCAACCTGTTCCATTAAAATAGATACGCAAATGAGACCAGCTTACAGCGCAGCAGAGCTTTAATCAAAGATATTGTGATGCTTTCTTTAGTTTTACCTTAGAAATTCAACCTTTTCCTTTTTTTGTTGGTTGTAAATTCACATATTTATTTGAATACACAGAAATGCTTCGTGGCATTTCTCTAGGTTACCTTCGAATACTATTTTTTATTCAGTGTCTGGGATGATCAAAGGCCAAATACAGCAGAAACTGTGTTTGAATATTGAATACCAAGAGGCAGACAAGCAGAAAAGCACCCTGGGTATATTTTTCCAGATTTGCTTTTTAATCGTGTGGAGATTTTTTAAGGTTTGTCTGTCGTAAATAACAGCTTTTAAATATGGGTGACAAAGAAAAGCAAAATATTTTGCCTTGGTGTCTGTAAAAATGAATTTTGGTTCACTTTTTTTTTTACAGATTAAAAAAAAATAACGAGCCATTAATGAAAACCATCTGTCCCTGCACCCCACCCCAAACCTAAATCTATGCTGCTCTCATGTGCTGTTTTGAACCTTCTCCATTCCTAAGGAGATGTAGTACATCCGGTTACGTCAGGCACATTTCATCCACAAATCACACGAGG
Organism: Neolamprologus multifasciatus; assembly: GCF_963576455.1. Classification (NCBI taxonomy): domain Eukaryota; kingdom Metazoa; phylum Chordata; class Actinopteri; order Cichliformes; family Cichlidae; genus Neolamprologus; species Neolamprologus multifasciatus. The sequence goes on along the minus strand of NC_140457.1, from coordinate 16,923,454 downwards.
GCAAATAATGCCCATCACATCCAATTTAGAGCAATCCAACTCTTTTCTGGTGTCACTTTTCAAGAGGGCTGCCTCTGTATAGATGTCTTTCAGGCAGCATATTCAGTCCGCACAAACACACACACACACACACACACACACACACACACACACACAGAGCGAGAGAATGATAAACTCCAAAAAAGCATAAAATGGATTAATAGAGTAGAGCATGCTGTGACAGACAGAGAGCCAAATCCCTGTGACAACTACAGACGTGCATTAAGGAAATACCACAGAGGAAGAGAGAGAGAGATGGAGGAGAAGCACAAAGCAGAGAGAGAGAGAGAGCACAAGAGCAAAATGAAACAGTGAGAAGAGGGTTTCCATTGCTGCTGGCTCCAGCGCTTTCATGGGCAACGGGTGCTGGGCCCTCCTCGTGTGCGTCTATCCAGCAGCTGGTTCCTAATCCTCTTGGCAGAAATGCCTCTCCAATCCTTTCTCTGTCTGCCTACGCCACACAGCCTGTCTGCACACTGCTCTGCTCTATGGCCCCACATTGTTTGCTTTTTAAAATGTTTTTCTTTTTATGTTTTCTGCCACCGCGGGCTTGCGTACGCACGTCACTGCAGGGTCTGCATGAGGGTTAATGGGCCATATTTGCGTGGCGGTCGATATGGACACATTTATGTATGCCGGTCCACGAGGGCAGAAAGCAGAAAGAAACATTAAAGTAAAGAAGAGGGCGTTCAAAGTTTATAGAATGATTTGTTCATTTACATTTGAAAAAATCTTCACAACAACTAATGAACATTTGCTGCTAACGTCACAGAAATGAACCGCTTTACTCTTGGCTAATAAGCTAATTTGCTAACAGTTATGCACATATAAGCTGAATTTCTAGAATATTAAAACATATTTTAAAAAGCCCAACCAGTCAGCTTTAATCAAGCATGTAGCAACTAAATTTTGTCTTTGTGCGGCAAAGAGTGATTCTTTTTTCTCATTAATTTTTTTTCTTTCCAAGGAATCATTAGAGGCGACCATTAAAATTGATCCTTTAAATCTCATGAAGGTTTTTCCTCAGATCTTTTCTTATGTTGGGACTCTGCTGTCCTACACAAATCCTCCCCCCTCTCCCCACCGCGCAGCTCATCCTCCTCAAGGCGGCGAGTGAAGAAAGTAAAACAGTTAACACTCCCCCACAGCCCACGCCAGCAGCACACAGACGCTTCTGCGATTTCACACCCAAGAGAAGAGGAGTGGAGTGATGAGAAACACAGGGAGAAAGGGTTTGATTTCTAAATACGCATATGTGATCCCCCTTCCCCGCACCCCCCCCCCCCCCCCCCATGCTAGAAGAGAAATGGGAGATTTACATTTGATTTGTATTCACAGGCTGTGCATGTCAGAGCAGAGAGAGGACTGATGCGAGAGGACTTTTAACAAGTTCAACAAACAGCGAAACACAGATGTGATAAAGAAGACGACACTGGAATTTAAAGATTATGCAGCGGCTTTGAGCCAGTTGTGCTTCCTGTCTTTTCCAGATTTTCCACAGACGATTACGATTGTGCTCCTCTTGTGCTTAATGATCTTCTTAATCATCTCGGGGCTCAGAGGATCACTTTAAATGACTGGAATTTCATCGTGGCTTGTTTACATCTAAAGAGGCAGCAGACACTGCCTCCAATAGCATCACACACGCTCGCTTACTATCCTTTAAACCTAAGGACTACTAGGTGTATCAAAGACCAGCAGATACATCACGTCAAGCTTGTTTATTTCACTCAGTTTTAATGGAGAGCCGATTGCTGTTTGGCATCAGCTCGGATCTATAAATATCACCAGTTATAGCATGAAAAATTGATACTGTATCTAAAGGCTGGGGGATTATGGTTTGACAGGCTTTGTTGAAAATATTAAGTGGATGCAAATCATTCAACGCTGATAGCGTACAGTTTTGCACTTTGCCGCTTGGTTAAATCTTATCTTTACCAGAGATTAAAGCAAATACAGTTTCTCAGCTGGGGCAGCTCTAGGCTAAAGTTGAATTATTTGCACATATTCTACAAGAAAAGCATTTATTTGTAAAAGCTACACTGGAACAGGCCAATCTGCACTGGTTATTTATGGGGAAAAGTGCATTTATTTGCATTAGAAGCAGCAAAAATGTCAGGGGTGTGCGCTGATCAGAGTCTTGCTTTCACTGGGTTTTAACACCATCTGAAAGTGTGCAAATAATCTTGTAGTAGAGCTGATAGAATGACTTAATCAACCGATATCGTAATTTCAATAATTATTAATATTCTAGCCATTATTTACAAAAGGTCTTTAACATATTCAGCTTCAAAATGTGTTACGAAATGTCACGAAATAGCAAACTGAGTATTTTTTTCTGCTACTGAGTGGGCTGTTGGCATATTTCACCAAAAAAGGCACTTGAAGATATAATCACACTCTGCTCATTTGAAACACTTTTGCCGGAAATTTAAACTGTTGCTTTTCAAATACATGACGAACATATTTCAGAATTTTGATACAATCTCTTTTTTTTTCTTTTTTTTGTGCTTTCATTTGAAATTAATGAGTGGAAAGAAATGGTAACATTTTGTCAAAGTGTATGATACTTTGTTTATTTCCTACCAACGCGATTCAGTCCAGTTCAAGTGTATCTGCAGTGTAATAAACACCTGTACCTCTATATTTGCATACTGATAAAAACATGAAATATTCTCAGTGGAGCTAAACCAACATGTGAATGAATCAGGTACTTCACTGACAGGTTTATAATCTCCAAGTATTGCCAAAATTAATTACTTTTTTTTTTCAGGTCATTCTTTCATTTCTTCATTTTGGTCATTTCTTTAATTGTTACTTAGAGCCTTACTTTGTAAAATATCTTTAAAATTATATTATTTTTGATAACATTAAGATATTCTGCTTTCTATATACCTGACATCAGATTGGAAACTACATTCAAAGATTGAAAGATCAACGTCCTGTGGCTCAATTTTGATTTTAGTGTTTATGTTTTGTAGTGTGAAGGTCACCTTTCTTCAGCTACGCTACACAGTCAAACCGCAAAAAACAAAAAAAAAATCCCTGCTGTTTAAATCACTGATGTCAGAGCCTGTTTGATCAATACGTTGCAGAAATGAAGCGACTTTATTGATTCCCACATCTAGTTCAGTCCTAAAAAAAGGTGGTAGTGGGGTGGAAAGTGGGGGGTAAAAGTCTAATCCAATAGGTGCATTGACAAGGCAGCAATTAGCCTAAATAATCACCTGAAAATGAAATTGACTACAACTGCTGCCGGTAGGGAAAAACGGTCATTAACTGATCTGCAGCATTTGCGGGGCAAGAGAACACAGCATTCACCAACAATACATAAATAGATGTGGGGATTTAGGTCTCCCACTCTATCCTCTCTTCAATCTGCTGTCTGAAAAAAAAATCTATTTTCAAAGGGGGGAGGGAGCGGCACAGGTGACACAGGAAACAGTGGACAACACTGTGTGCACCTAAAACAAAAGAAAAATGAACTAGAATAAAATGAAGTTCTTAATGAAAAACTAAGAAAACTTCTGCAGATCGGTTTCTGTGCACATCTTCCAATAAATGATTCAGTTGAATCCTGCTGAGGCAATGCAATCAGTTTTTTAAAAAGCCCTATATATTCAACACCTTGTTGCTGTTACCTGCTTTGTTTGTAGGTTTCCAGCTTGTGACCTCTCGACTGAACCATCTTCCCAGCTGCGCCCGCCAGCCAAACACAGAAGAGCATAAACGCCGCATCCACCTGCATGGTTCACATTCCCCAGAGGACGGACCTCTCCTGTCAATCAGAATCCACTCCCCTCCAGGGTTCGGAGCACTCTGCCTTCCTGATACATTCCCTTCTCCAGCGCCTGAGCCGATAAGAAGGAGAAAAACAGCAAGAGAAGCAGCGGCGGCGACAGCAGCACACTGGGCTATTCTACGGCCTGAGTGGAAAACATCCTACGGTGCTTAATCTGCACAGTGGGAAAAGCAATTTTGACTAAACCCATAAATCCTTGAGCGTCAGATGGTACAGATTTGATCCCTCCAGCAGCGGATGTGCCTGCCTCTCTGTGCTCTGCTGCTCTCAGATACCCTGCACTCTGATGTGCTCTACTCCACTTTGCACCGCCCAGAAACACCAATTCTCACAGTGATGCAGTGTGCTCATTTGTAAGGTCAAGCTTCAGAGATACAGAGGCATAGAAGCTGAGAATGAAGAAGCTCTGAGGCTTACCAGCTCCTTCTGGTGCTGGAGTCTGATTTTGACACTTTTCCAAAAATGCATTTCTGCTTGATGCTTTTTGCAGGATTTCATGAGGTTTCATGACGGGTGAGTGATTATCTTCCATCCTGCTGTGGTGTCATATATATATATATATATATATATATATATATATATATATATATATATATATATATATTTATTTATTTATTTATTTATTTCAAGAGACACAGATATGGGAATATTTTTGGTGTCCCCCAAAAAATAATTACACAGGTAGATGTGTTGGCAGATCCAGCAGTAACAATGCCAACAGAGTTCCTCAACAAGGAATCTTTAAATCCACATCCTTCAGGTTATATATAATACTGAATATATTATATCAGTAAAGCTAATTATATTTTTATTATTTACCATGTTTACAATCAGTGATTTGGTCCTATGTATTGTCTTAATGATAATAAATATAAACACTACACGTATCTGGTGATGACAGCATACAACATTAAGTCTAAGCATCAATCGTCTTCCAAAAAAAAATGAAGCCAACTGAAAGTTCAGTGCTTGAGTTTATTCAGTTTAGCGACACACGTGCGGCTGCATCGCTATTTATCTGTCAAAACGTGCTGTCCGAGTGAGCCAGTCAAAAAAGGCCTCGCCGCTGACGTCACCATCCGCCCGGACATGTGTCCCCTTTTCTTTTTTTCCCCCCTTTTGGCACTCTGAACAGTTGGATTATAAGATCACGAATTTGGGTTAGCTCCATCTACGTCAATCTAAAAATTGGTGTAAGTAATGTTAAGCATGGTTTGTTTTGAGATTTGCAGATTTGTATTTATTCTTTTTTTTTTTTTACAGTAGTAGTGCTGACCGAGCAAATGCATCAGCTACCTGCTGCAAAAACTGACACAGACAATCAACACCCAGGCATGCAACACTAAAAACCAATAAAATCCATCCTTCTAGTTAAGTTTGAATCAAATTACAGCTTAATACCACGATCAGAATTTTGATTTCTTTTTAAATCGCTGTTATTATATTCTGCGAGGTTTTTAAAGAGTGAGTTCACACCAAATTTTGGAAAGATGATAAACATCGCTGCTCGTCGGCGGAGAAAATCCGATTATTGGGCTAACTGCTGTGACTCTTTGGTTCATATTTGTGTTTTAACACAGCCATGTTAGAAGCTGAATAATAAAGTCTGCCAGCGCTGGAGAAATTATTCTTTAGTCCCGGAAGACACACTTAAGAATTTCTGTCAAAGTTTTTCTTAGTGGTTCTGAAGTTTTAGCACAGCATGGCAATGCATTAAAGATGCATCTTTCAGTTCATTATCAAAGCTCTGATTTTTCCACAAAATTACAAGGCTCAGTGGGATGGTTTCTGTGTATATCACTTGTACATCTTTACTACTTCTTTTCAGTTATTAGCCAACATGTATAGCAGTACAAATATATCTGTGATTACGGACCTGATAACCCAATAATAGGCATGACATAGTTATTAGTTAATGAGTGATGTCAACTATCTGCAAATATGATGACATTTATAAAAAGCTGCATATCTGCCGTATAGAATCATTTTTGCACTTTAAAACATGGTGCCATAAAGAGCTAAGGCCATTAAAATGTTTCTTATGTGTCAAAAAGATGGTTTTTTAGCACAAGGGAAGGGGGAGTAAAAACAAAACACACAAACATACATACACACACATACATACACACACACACAACCCTCTGCAGTTCAAATTCAGACCAAATCCAGGAGTGGGTGATGCAATCATTTACATGCTGCTGAAAGCTTACTCCCATCGAGATAGTAACTGCATTGTGAGGATTGCCAATGTTTTATTTCTCAGGTGCATTTAATATGATTTAAGCTGCTGCTAGTGATAGAGAAAATACATAAACATAAGCAGACATGTCCATCATCTCATCAATTGCTGATTACCTGACAGACAGGCTGCGGTATGTGAGACTGAGCAGTATAGGAGCTACACAGGGGCCTGCGGCGTCTCCATACTCAGGTTGTGCACCTCAAACTTTTAGCACAACTCCAGGTCATGCCATCTACAGAAATACTCTGACAATTCTTCAGCAGTGGTTGGAAATGTTAGTGATGGGCAGGAGGAGTACAGAGCACTAAAAATAGTGATCGACGTCAGTATGAAGAGGACGGCTACAAGACTCGTGTCTATCCTGGGACAGGATGTTGATGTTGTGGGGGAGTACAAGAACCCGGCATCTACATTGACAACAACAACAAAAAAAGGGTAGGATGAGAAGGCTCTGTTTCCTAAGGAAGCTGAGATTCTTTGATGTGTGCAGCAAGATGATGGATCCTGAACCATACACACCGCCAGACAGGAGTGGAGCACATTCTCCAAACAACAATAAGAATGCATCATCATTTCAACTTCTGTAACAAAATCTTTTCCAAAAAGTATTTTCTCATTCATTCATTAAATAAACTGTCTTGGAACTGCTATTGGCACATACAAATGTGTCTTCCACATTCTCAGTAAAGCAATCATTTATAAGAATTTGTTTTTGTTGCATTAATATAGCATCCATGAGTGTCAGTCCCTGTTAAGACTGATATTGAAAGACTGGAATATGTTAATCTGTAGTATGACATCTATTTTGCGTCATGAGGGGCTGACATATTTTTTAAACTGTTATTTATTTATTTATTATGGAAATCGTCTTCATTCTCATGGCACAAACAGAGTAATAACACCAAAAGCAAAACTATCAAACTAAAAATATCAGTGAAATATGGGTCAAATTGCTATTTTAAAGCCCCTTGTTGCACAGACTTTCACAATAAGTGATTTTCTTCCAAACTGGCACAGGGGATTACAGTGTATCTTACCTGTTCTACCCCTCTGCTCGACCCACATACAAGAGGTCGCTGTGCACCGGTCACACACAGCATTAAGCTCCTGTGCTGGCTGCAACATCTGTGCCTTAATGTAGCCACAAGCTCTTAAAACACTCCCACGTGTTTACGCTGTGCCTACGAGTGATGGGTTTGAGCCCTTTTCCTTTTTTCCCTGCGCTGCAGCTCCGTCACACTCAAGCCTTAGCCAATGAATAATCGCCGTTCCAATTTTTGCTCAATTTGCCCTCAATTTAGTCTGTCAGACTGACAGCATGCCCGTTTTCTCACACTTTCTGCAAAATGTCAAATCATGTGTCCTCTGTTAAAATCTTAAAGGTGATCTGGACTGCATTTCCCACCTGTTAACGCCTTCCTTAAGTACGATGGGCTGGATTTGTGCCTGAGAGGCAACGATGGGGGTTAAATCGTGCTAATATTGTAGCTTAGTCATTGGTTGACGCAGTCCTGGCGCGGTATTGTAAAGTTTACTGAGAGCTCAAAGCTAAAACAGCTACGTGGATACTGAAGTCTTGAATATGTTTCTATGACATCAACCACGATCGGTTGCATAAAGGTTAGCTTAAACACTGCTACACAGTCACAGACGTGCTCTGGTGAAAATGAACTAAAGGTTTGTTTTGGTCGGTTTCGAGTTGAAGCTAAGCTAAAGGGAGGCGCGCTGGGTTGTCGTTTACTACCAGCTGGAAAAAAGTGCTAGCAGCACTGAGAGCTGAATCGAGATGAGTGTTTCACGGGAAATTAAACGTAAGTGCCGCTTTCAGTTTACGTTTTTTGGGCATGTTTAACGGCTATTGTTATATGACTATTAAAATTAAGTAACTGTTACATCTCGATTGTTTGCAGAGCTGCAGAAAGCAAAGAGCAAAGCCCAGAGCAGCAACAACTTAAAGGAGGAAGCCAACATCTGTAATCAGCTAGGAGAGCTGCTGTCCAGGAGCGGTGTGTATAGTCTGCCCAATATCAGCACTGTGTTATTTTAGCACTGCGAGTACTGCAGTTATGGATTGTTTTTGATCCTCAGCTTTTCCTGTCACAGCGTCACAATGTTTTATAGATCACCAACACTCTCGAATAATCTTGATTTTTCTGATCATTTTTGTCCCTTTACTTTATAACTGTGCAAGTGGATAAAAGTGCCATTACTTGCATATTTACTCCCACCTGGAGCCACTTGAATGTTGAGGATTTCAGTATTTTCCAGTTTGACCATGGCTGCTTCTTAGTACACAGCTGTGTCACTGTAGAGTTTAATCACGGGATACATTTCAGAGGCTTTACATTCATTTGCTTTCTTATGCTTTTGTCTTCAAGTGAGTCAAATTTCATCTGGTGCCGATCAAGGTTATTAACTAAAAGCCAAAACTAGATGTGAAAAGCATTTAAATTAACTAAGATAAAACTAGAATGTAGAAAAAATGTAATGATTTTTGTAAACTTGGAAAACTAAAACAATAAACGATAAATAGTGGACACTTTGGCATTTATTTGGTAAAAAAAATTTATCACAGCTTGCCTGATGAAGCTTTGAAATACATGTTTATTAAGATTCTGGATGTCAACAACACAGTGAGCCAACTCTTTTAAAAAGTTCTGCTTTCATTATGATACCAGTATGGATCCTGCCTCTGACATGTGCCCGCCATACAATAATAATTAAATCTAAAATTAGCCCTGAAACTAATAAAAACTAAAATGAAATGAGCAAACTGCAAGGTTATGTGCTGCACTACAATTCATCTGATGACTTTGATTAACGTAAACAGTTTGAGCAAAGGATGCAATAATATTCAATCTAGTAATTCATTTATTCTTTATACGCTTTTTCATACCAGCAACATTTTGTTTGCAGTGTAATTTTTTTCTTTTGCCTTCCTCATTTAAAGTGTAACATTTACCTTTCTGCTTTGTGTGTGTCTCAGGTGATTATCAGGCTGCCATTAGGGAGCACCAGCAGGAGTTGTCTCTCTCTGAAGTACTAAATGATGTGATTGGACGAGCTGTGGCCAATCGTAAGATAGGAGAGTGCTTTGCAGAGTTGGGCAACATTGAGGCAGCTTTAAAAGTAAGTAAACTGACGCTTCAAAGTTTATTAAAGCTTAAGTGATAAACTTCTAATTCAAGTGGTGTTTAGGACCTGCATAAGTGGATGCGTGTCTCTTCTTCAGCACCAGCGTCTTCACCTGGACCTGGCTCGATCTGTCAGAGATCATGCTGAAGAGCAAAGGGCGCTGGCCACTATCGGTCGGACCTACCTCTTCCGTTATGAAACGGACCAATCGAGGAAGAGCTTGGAGCAAGCAGAGGAGGCCTTCAGGAAGAGCTTGGGCATTGTGGATGACCGGCTGGAGGGTGTGTACTGTTTGTATCGTCCCAGTGGTTTTTAATGGGCGATTTCTTTGTTTCGTTATTCCTAATCCTCTACCTGGCTGCAGGGACTGTGCCACAGCGAGAGATCAATGAGATGAAGGCGCGTCTCTTCCTCAATCTGGGTCTGGTCTGTGATCATCTGGGCGAGCACAAACGCTGCAGCGAGTTCATCCGGCGAAGTGTATTTATTGCCGAGTAAGAACATCCTAAACTTTGCTCCACGTCTAAGCATGTCGATCTTTTTCATCGACAGCTTTTAAAATGCTTATTTTGAATAACCGTCAACTGAGATATCTCCGTTATTCCCCGGTAAAGGAAGAGCCAGTTGCTGGAGGATCTCTACCGTGCAAACTTTAACCTGGGCAACATCTACTTCCGTAACGGTCAACGCTCTAATTCGGTCCGCTGCTTAGAGCAGGCCAAAGAGTGCGCCCGGAAGATTAAAGACAAATTTAGTGAGAGCGAGTGCTTTCACTGCATCGGCAAGGTACGAGCTCCACCATATCCTCTTATTTTCTCCTGTTGCGATCATGCAGGTTTTGAAGTGTGTGTTTAATTGTTAACATGCGATGCTAACAGGTGCAGCTGTCTCTGGGTGACTTTGTAGCAGCGCGACGATCTCTGAAGAAAGCTGTCTTGCTGGGTTCCCAGCAGCCGCTGGACAGACAGACGGTGAAGAAAGCTTTCAAATATGGTGAGTGAACGGTTAGATATGTTTGTTTTTTTACTTACTTGTAGCTGCACGGATGGTACAGTGTATTTCTTTCCTATCACACAGCTGACCGAGGCTGTAAATTAGAGGAAGAGCTGGGGGAAGATCAGGGCAAAAAACCCAGCTCCCATCAGGCTGTCGAGCTGGCAGAGCAGCTCGGGGATCTCTGCTGTAAAGTTGGCTGCTACAGCAAAGCTCTGGAAGCTTATCAAGCTCAGGTGAGAAGCATCAAAAGAGTCACATGGCTAATTCTCACATTTTTTTCACTTTTCTTTTTAATAGTTGCAACGTAGAGTCTAAATGTGACTTGTCTAAAGCGGTGTTGGTTTGTTGTGTAGCTAAAGGGTGCTGAGGCGTTGGGAAAGCCTGCCAGGGAGCTGGCTGTCATCCACGTGTCCCTGGCTGCCACCTACGCAGACCTGAAACAACACAGCAAGGCGGTGGAGCACTACAGAAAGGAGCTGGCGTTACGACAGGGCAGCTCTACAGAGGTGATCTGCAAATTCACCCGTCTGCCCTGTGGTAGACATGAATGTGTGACTTATTACTTATATTTGTGCGCGTCAGGAGTGTAGCACGTGGCTAAACATCGCAGCAGCTCAGGAGGAGAGCGGCTGTGCTTTGGAGGATGTGGAGAGGAGCTACAATACAGCTTTACGCTGCGCTCAGGAGTCTGGACAGGCCAGGCTGCAGGTGAGAGATAAATTAGTCAGCTGTGTTGAAAACTAAGCAGAAATTTAAGATATCTTGTAAAGGCGCGGTCATGAATATCATGCACGACCAAAACGCACATTGACTTCCACAGAAGCGCGTGTTGAGGCTCTGGCTGGCGTACCAGAGACGAAGTGGCTCATCGGATGCTGACGACACCGAGGCGAGGCTGCAGGAGCTGTGTGCTTCGGAGGGCTGGAATCCAGATGGGAGTGATGGTGAGGAGGAAGAGGAGGAGGAAATGGACAACAGCGAACCGCTGGATGACAGTGATGTCATCCTCTCAGACTCAGGTAAAATGCGCGCGGGTAACTATCCGGAAAGCACTGACATCTCTATACAGAGGGATGCTTTGATTCACGTTACCTTTCATGTGGTTTGCAGACGATGATCTGGAGGGTTATGACAAGATGGTGTCAGGGAGGAGGAAAACAGGACGGGTGAGTGATGTGCGAGTTGTCATTTCTTCTTTGTAGACTACGGTTTAGATCTTCATTCTTGGCCTTTTTTGTGTCTGTCTTTCTGCTTTAGTGGAACAAGCGGAACGAGAAGGGAGAGACGTCTCTTCACAGAGCATGCATAGATGGGAATCTGAAGCAGGTCCAGTACCTGGTAGAACAGGTATAAAGAAGATGATTCATTATTTTAATTCAATAAGTTTTTAACTCTTGGAATCAGGAGGGAAAACGTAAAGTTGAGCACCATCAACATATAAACTGATTCACTCGTTGATGGTTGGTCACTATAATAAACAGTTCAGGCTTGAGGCTTTCTGCTTAACTCAACAGAACAAGTGCAGCAACAAACTTCTTGGACTTGAACTTCTTGTCTGAGTTTTTAAAATATTTACCACCTTAAAAAAACAACAACCCTGCATCATGCAGTTTGATGAGAACATCGGTTGGCTCAAATATAAATGATTTATTAGGAGTGTTCATGAAGGTTGTATGGAGGACAAAAAATGTACAGACAGAATCTGTAACGTCAAAGAGCCTGGATGATCTGATGAAAGCTTTTGTTTATTTGCATATCAGGGTCACCCAGTGAACCCCAGGGACTACTGTGGCTGGACTCCCCTCCATGAAGCCTGCAACCATGGTCACTATGGTAAGTCCTGTCAGAGTCTCTGGAAAACTGTACCCGCTCCCTCGCTCATCTTTCTCTGCTCTTCGTGCAGATATCGTGGCTCTGCTCTTGGAGCACGGCGCTAACGTTAACGACCCCGGTGGCCCTTTATGCGAGGGTGTGACTCCTCTCCACGACGCCGTCGCATGTGGCAATTTAGAAGTCACAAGGCTCTTGGTGGAACGAGGGGCCTGTGTCACACTGCGCAACTCCAAGGTTTGTGTGTTTGGCTGTGTTCAACCTGAAAGCCCATTTCAGCAGGATTTTCTTTGCTGGCAGAAGGTGGCGGTAAAACATCTTCTTTATTTAAAAAAAACAAAACAAACATGTCTTCCACACTTTAATGGAGGACTTTCCTAACAGTGTTACAAACTTACGGGTCACACTGACCACACTTACATACAGTTAGTGTGCACAGTCTTCATAGGTTCAAAAGTTATTGGACAAACATCATTTTAAATATAAAGACTGTTTTTAATACTTGGATGAGGAAAAATCTATTTAAAAAGTGGTTGTAATTGTAGGGTGATTAAAATCAGAGTAATGTGTTCATTTTTCCTGCTTCTCGCTGCTGAGGCTGATTATAAAAATATTTTTAAAGTTATGAATCTCTCTGATAAAAGTTTTACTTTCTGTTACTGAGGAATGATTGAAAATTTGTGCACGCACCCTCTGGTTGGGAATGAAATCCTGGACCATGCTTTCTGTTGGCAATATTGAAGTCACCCCCACCTCCTTTGGAGAAAGTCCAGTCTGCTGAACTTGCGCGCCTTAATCTCACATTTTTATCTCCACCAGGGTGAAACTGCTTTGGACACCTTGCGTCAGTGGCAGAGGACCTACAGCAGGGAGCTGGATCATGAGACCAGGCAGAAGTGTATTGCTACAGAGAGACTTCTGAGGAAGGCGCTAGCAGGAGGAGGTGAAGCTCTTGCATCATCGCACTGCGTTAGCCTCGGTCTGCCTTTTTAAACCTGCTTTCAAACGCTCGTGTTTCGCACTTATCTCTGCCGACCACAGTGCCTGAAGCTCCGGCCCCGGCCAAGCCTTTTGATGCCCTGCAGGACAGCCAGCTGTTTGATGCGGAGAGTTCTGAGCCACTCTCGACCACTGGAGGGGGCTCTTTGTCCAGCCAAGACTGGCCGCGAAGCAGGAGCTCGGGGGTGAAAGCGTCAGGCGCCAGCCGCAAACAGCGGCAGACCAATGGCTCAACACAGCGGCACAGAGCCAGGGGAACAGAAGCTGCTGTACTGTATGGGGTAATGTCTGATGATGCTTTCAATGTGGACAGACAGAATACATCATGTCTTTTCACAAGTGTAGTAGATTCATCTATATTGTACAAGCAGAATTCTTCAGATCTTTGATGTGTAATATATATATTTTTTAGATTAACAGCAGCAGCTCAGATGACAGCGAGCCTGACACCCCGGTTAGTCCTCTCCGTCCTGTCCGTCCTAGACAAGGTTTCCCAGCAGCTCAGAGTCAGAAAGAACCTCCTGCGAACAAAGAATCTGCCTCAGTTCCCACCTCAGGACAGGAAGGCATCAGGCAGGCCTCTACGCCGTCTGTGTTTGCCCGAGAAGAGTACCACAGTGCTATCAGAGGCTTGGGCAGCGCCAAAACACTTCTCCAGGGTCTCTCGCAGCCTCAGCTCTCCAGCACACCTGCCATTTCTTCCAGCAACAAATCAGCTCTTGTTCCCGAGGACGAGTATCTGGCTGATGACTGGTTGGAAGACGATTTGGTGGAGATCCAGCCGAAGAAAAAGCGGAGGCTTCGAATGGAGCAGAATGGGCCAAGAGTAGAGGAAACTGCTTCGTCTTCTGCAGCTCGAAGTCAAAACAAGCATTTAAACTCGGACACAACCTGCAGAGGTAATTAGTCTGGATTTGTTTGGTTTTTCTTTTTCTTGGTTTTGCCAGTTTTGTAGCTTGTTGTGCCCTTTTTCTTTCAGGATCTGCAGTTTCCTCCCTCTCCAGTAGAGGCCTCTGTCAGAGAAAGAACAGCTTGGGGAAGCCTCACCAGGTCAAAATGACTCAGATACCAGGTGTGGCCAGATTGGGGAGAAGAGAAGTCAACCGGTCACACAGTCCCACCGTTACAGAAGATGACGATTCCAGATCAGACACACCGCCCCCACCTCTCCTTATCCATGCTCAGGTCAGAAGTTGCTGTTTGTTAGTTACGGATGGAGTAACACTAAGGAAATACACACAACACAGTGATTGTGAATAAGTCACTCCAAGTGTGGAAAGGTGATAGTCAGAGTGAGACTACACATGAATTATTCAGGAAATGCACACTCAGTAAGAGAATAACTATAATTCAGTGTCACTAGGCGATATAACTTGAAGATGATGTGTCTTCATTTCTGATTCATTTTGAACAGTGATGAATGTAAACGTAATTGAGCACGAGCTCATCAAAACAGGGGAGCTGTTTTTACATATTTCTGCAGCCTGGATGCCGTGGGCTTTGTCAAGAGTAAAAGATGACATCGCTCATTTCGGATCTTATATATAGTTATACCTTGGTGTTTCGTAGCATCACCTGACAAACTTTTACTTTCCTGATGTTTAGACTTTCTGATCCCTCCACAGACTCTGCTTTGTCTTTCTACTAAGAGTTGACGACATTGAATACAGATGTTTTAACAGGGCTTGAATGTTTTATTTTGTTTACTCTAGCCTCCAACTCAAACTTTGGCTGCGCCTATGCCCACGTCACTTCCTCCACCAATCAGAATGAGGGTCCGGGTTCAGGAAGACGTCTTCCTGATCCCAGTTCCACAAAGGTCGGTGAAAAGTTTTAAGTTTGAGCAGTATATAAAAATAAATCCCAATCTGATTGGTATAGTGTTTTGTTGTTGTTGTTGTTGTTGTTGTTGTTTTTAAATTCTGTTTAATCACCTCCCATTGCTCTGCATCCCAGTGAGGCCAACTCCTGCTCTGTGTCGTGGCTGTGTGAGCAGGCAGCTCAGCGTTACTACCAGAAATGTGGCCTCCTGCCTCGTCTCTCTCTGCAGAAAGAAGGCGCTCTGCTCTCCCCGCAGGACCAGCTACTGGCCGTCCTGCACACAAATGAAGAGGTGAGGTGACACTGAGGAGAGCCAGAAGTGACCATACTTGGACCACAGACAATTTAAAAGATGCTGAAGACTGCCATGATTGGTTTATGAAGTCTGATCACGAGTCTTTAAGACAAATGTTGTCACCGTTGCCATCTTAGATTTAAAAAAAAAAACAGTGACAAGAGGACGGCTATGACTGTGAAACAGCCAGTGAGCATACTCCTTTTCTTAGGCACAGTATGACCCAAATTCATAAAATAGACTTTCTCGTAGACACAGAGGTCTTTTTGAAATCACTGATAGAAGGAATGGAGGTTCTAGGTCCTTCCACAATGACTTCATTTTTCTTACCCAGATGAGGCGTGCAGGTTTTAGACTGTATGATTCTGGTAAGAAGGTGAAGGGCTGACTATGTTAACAAGCTGCCTGAGAAACTACAAACTGAGAAACTGTAAAGATTAGAACCATTTCTATTACCAGACTGGATGCTGACTTGCTTTTGGAGCCAACTTCCAGGTGACACTGAAGGAATCACAGTTTTTGGGATTGAATCCTTGGCTTCACTTTCCCGCACTAGTGCAGGATAACTGATGGGTTTGTGTTGCAGGTTCTGGCTGAAGTTTGCTCGTGGGATCTCCCTCCTCTCCCTGAGCGATACAAGAAGGCCTGTCAAAGTCTGGCAGTGGGTGAGCAACACAGAGGAAATGCATTATACAACGCACACATGTGCATTTTTGTATTCTGTTATGAAGTAGCGTCTCTTTCTACCTGTAGATGAGAACAAGCGTGTCTCCCGGCTATGTGAGGTTCAGGACCGGGGTTCCTCCGTGTCAGTGTGCGGACTCGGTTTGGCTGCCTCTTCCCTCGGCCCGCTCCTCCGTGCCCTAAAACTTCAGGCCAGCCTCACCGAGCTGCGAATTTCTGGAAACCGTATGTCTGACAATCTTCTCCCTGAGCTGATTGCCACAACGCTCACCATGCCTCGTCTGCAGCTGCTGGACATTTCTGCCAACTGCATTACAGGGGACGGCCTGGAGAAGGCTGTAAATGCTTTAAAGGGACAGAGTGCACCTGCATTCCCGGTAAGGGCCTCAGCTAGCCAATACTGGCAGCTCCAGGTTTACCATCTAACCTGTATTTAACTACCTCTGGTCTTAATAACTACCTTAGATCTTAATAACAAGCTAACCTGATTCGTATCAATGATATCTGTCAGAGAGAATTGGCTCTCGTGATCATTTGCTTTTTCTGCTCGTTTCCACTCAAAGTGCCTGGAGGAGCTGGACCTCAGTATGAACCCACTGGGGGACGGCGTGTCTGAGTCTCTGTCCTGTCTGCTGTCCTGCTGCCCTGTGCTAGCCAAGCTGTCTCTGCAGGCCTGTGGCCTCACTGCTCGTTTCCTTCAGCAGCATCGACTGCTGCTAGCCAGCGTGCTCACAGGTGACTCTCTAACAAGCAGCTGACTGAAGCCTTAAGCTTCACTGAACTCCCACCCATAAGCAAAACTGCAACTAACTTTACATCTTCTGAACGTTCAGGCACAGGCCATTTGAAAGCAGTGTGCCTGTCCCACAATCCCCTGGGCTCCACCGGCTTTGAGCTGGTGTTAAAGACTCTTCCCCTCCACTGCCTCACACACGTGGACCTGTCAGCTGTCTGCAGAGGGCCTGCTGATTACCCGGCACTGGAACACCTCGCCAAAGTCCTGTCACAGGTGTGCACGCAAAAATCATGCAATGTCATTTATTGTCGAAAGATATAACTGTGCAATCAGGTTAAGACTTTTGTGTTTTTGCAGGACGAGTGCTCTCTGACCCACCTCAGCCTGGCTGCAAATGGGCTGACAGACAGCAGCGTAGCTACCTTGGCGAGGTTTGTGTGTGAGGGCGTCATTTCTACGGCTCAGTTATTACTCATGTTATTAGGGCTTTGCCTTTGTTTAAATTGTCACCCTTTACTGGCCTGTTGGACTTTTTATTATTATTTCACAGGTGCCTCTCGTCGTGTCCCACACTGGTGAGTCTGAATCTGTCAGGAAATCCGTCTGTTACATCAGCGGGACTTCACAACATCCTCGCGTCTGTCAGAGAGGCCCGTCGACCACTGACACTTCTAAACCTCGAAGGTATGCATATGTGTGAACTTGGAGATACTCCATGGACATGGAGTTTCACACTAATTCACAATTTGGATTTCTTTGATGTTTTTATCACCTGTGCAAAGTTGTACTTGGCAACAGTTTGTTTCTTGCTATCAGTCTGTTTCCTTTTGACACATTTCTAAGTTTGAACATTTAGTATGTATGCACAGAGGTGTTACATGGTGAGTACACACACAGACATTACAATATAGAAGTGTGGTTTAAAGATTGGAGAAAAAAAAAAAGATTAGTTGTGAATTAATTTTCCATTTTATGGAGCAGAAAACATTGCTGGATGCTAGCTAATAGGCTACATTTGGATGTCAAATATTTATAGGGGGGGGGGGGGGGGGGGATGGAAATTATGGATATGAAATAAAATGTTTCTTTGTTGCTTAACCTGCAGGTTGTCAGGTCTCTGGCCCCTGGGAGAGTCAAGACCTGGACAGTTTGTCAGAGCTGGTCCAGGATATCCGTCTTTGCTCTCAGGCCCTCAACAAGCTGGACCGACAGACCTTGAAGCAGCGATGGGACAGGACTCGGTCACACGGACACTTTCTCGACCGAAACTCCAAGTGCCTCCTCTCTGCCACCTCCACTTGAGGGTGGCAGGTGTGTTCATAATAAATAATTAATAATCAATTATTAATTTCATAATAATTCATAATAAAAGTGGTCATTTTTATAAACATTTTGTTTAATGAGGCTACACCAAAAAGAAACTAGATGAAAACAAAATAAAGTGACATGGTGTCCACCAACAGTCTGATAGCTTGTGTTTTATGCATTTTTGTCTGCCTTATTTATACATGTAAAGCTCTGTATCTGTATAAAGAGTTTGTGTTAGTGTGTGAGAGGTTTTGTGTCACAATGGTCCTGTTTTGTAGGATTTGATTAAAAAAAACAAACACAATTAAAGTAACCGACGATGCTATACGTTGACATTGTTCTTTCACTGTAAGACTCAGCAGGCTATGGTGAATAATCACAGCGATTTTCAGGTCTCTGAAGAAATCTATCTAGAATCTATGACAGTGTAAAAACACCCTGCATTTTTAAATGTGCGGCGACATTTGAATGAGGCGCATAGCAGCAGAGGGAGCCAACGCACCACAAATGGTACACAGCCACAGATGCGCTTTGTGCAATGTATTTGTGACATGCAGGAGTGTCAATGTGGATAAGTTGAAAATCAAAAGCTAAAGAGCTCATTCTTGCACTGTTTTGATCAGAACACATGTGGGAATTTTCAAGTGTTGAGAATTTGTAATTATAAAGTGAATTAGGGAAAGATATTAGATACTGCCACTGGCTAGATTTCAACCCGGGTCTCTCGCTCCCAAAGCGCGTTCTCCATAATATATTTCAAGCGTTTACCACAACTGAGAGGTGAAAACTGCTGTTTCTTCGTGTTACAAAATGTTCTGTAACTCCAAAAGTACACGGGCTGTCGACATCATTCTTTCACTGTAACAATCAGCAGGCTTTAATAAAAAAAATTTAAAAAAATCAAGGCGGTTTTCAGGTCTCTAAAGAAAAATACATCTAGAAGATATGACGAGTTGAAAACGCCTCGGTTACAGAATTTCAGCTGTCATTTTCACTCAAGTCTCCATATACTTTGAATGTGGACATTTTTTAACTGTGTTGCTTCGAGGCCATATGCAAGAAAACGGCAACTCCTACAATAATGACAGTGTCATTTTGTGAAAGGCAAGAAAAATAGCTACGTTTTGATGTATAATTTGTGTTAATGAAGGCAAAATAGAGCGTTTGTTGGGACATGAAGAAAAGATTGAGAAAGCGACAATGGGTGGCGTGTTTGGCGTCCATAGCAACCATAACAAGCAATATTGATTGATGGAAAAGAGATTTTGAGACAGTGGTAAAAAGCAGAGAGAACCCATCTATAGGCTCGCCTGTAGGCTTCTAAGCAAGCCTAGCAGGTGAATTTCAGAGCCAGGGATCTTGGAATATTTTTTTTTTTTTTTTTTTTTTTGTCCCCTACATATGGTCCGCATGGGATTCGAACCACTGCCCTCTGTCTTCAATCTCTGCCATAGGGCCTGTCACGTTCCCATGTGCCACTTGGGCGGCCCGGTAACACAGGGCAAAAGGGGTATATTTAAAGTGCACACCCGTGCACAGCCGCACCCCCATTTTCGCCTCTTTTCATTAGCTGGACACCAGGCCTTATCTAGTCAGCCGTGCCAACCACATCCCTGGCAATGTGTACCTACTTCAAGCTGCATACAAATGTAACGCTCACAATTTTCTGCTGTCACTCTAACCGTCTCCATAGACTTTGAATGTGGACATTTTTTTTAACTGTGTTACTTCGAGGCCATATGCAAGAAAACGGCAACTCCTACAATAATGACAGTGTCATTTTGTGAAAGGCAAGAAAAATACCTGCGTTTTGATGTATAATTTGTGTTAATGAAGGCAAAATTGAGCGTTTGTTCGGACATGAAGAAAAGATTGAGAAAGTGACAATGGGTGGCGTGTTTGGCGTCCATAGCAACCATAACAACCAATATTGATTGATTTTCTGCTGTCACTCTAACGCAGCAACTTAAGTGTTCCTGATGTCACACCTATGCGTCACTGCCCTCTGTGGAGAATGGGACAAATGTGCTTGCACATCAACCTATGGACTCAGACGGACTGTAAATCATCATCTTCCTCACTCAAGGTAACCTTATGGCTTGTAGGAACACTGCACATGTATGATAAGACTGTAGCCCTTCAACCGGCCCTTGAAAGGTTGCTGAAGACAGTGAACACCGTGGAATTCCCAGTATCACTGTGGTCCTGGGTTTTTTCACCTTCCTGCTAAGTGTTTCTGCCACCTCCTCTCAACCACTGAATACAAGCAGTGTTGCCAACTCCTCAGTTAGCAAAATCGCTATGCTAGTCAGTGTGGCTGCTCTACCAGGTGTAACAATGAAGTTTAACACCCAGGCATCCATGAAAAAAGAATTTCTGAAATGTAACAGAGTTAGAAGTTAGCAGAGAGTTAGCTCGCTAGTTTCCATCTAAATATAATATACCAGGTTCTGACTGAGGGATTTCTAAAACAAATTAAAAGGCACAGCTCTGCTATCACTTCCGACATACATGAAGACAGGAAAGTAAGCAGCAGTGATGTTTGTAGGGTTACTGAAGTTTGGCTAGCTGGTATATAGTGATGTGCTATGTGACTAGCGAAACAGCTATGTTAGCATAACATTAACACAGTGATGAACGGGAACTTTTTTTCCACTGGATAAGAGTTAAGGTGAGGGTTCCCGATGGTTAGGGACAACTGCAGTGGCATGGCAGGATGCTGTAAACGGACCAAACAACTGAGATAATCCATCCACATACGAGGTTAGTCATTAATGTGCTGCTGCATTGCCTGGGCTGTAGTTACATGGTAAGGTTTTAAAAACTGAGCTTTAAAATGAATGAAATCAATATCCTTATTTTCCTTATTATATTGTTTTATGTACTTTAATAAAGAAGGCTTATAGAGCAAGGCCACTTTTGACTCACAAAGTGCTCACCCAGACTAAAAAACAGGAGGTTTTAGTGCATATTAATAGATAGACACAGAAAGGAGGAACTATCCATATAAGCAATGTTTGAAAGTGTGTGTGACGTCTGAAGTACAGAAATAATACCATATAAGACACATGTTGAGCTAAAAATGTTAGAGCTCTTGCAACTGGCGTTTGAGCTGTGCAGGGGTCTCTCTCTTCCGGAAGATGATTGAATAAAAAGAAATATAAATGTTTTAACACACTATGAGTCGGTTTTCTGTGTTCTATCATGGGGACAAAAGAATCGGGGTTTAATAATGTGCATTTTTGTATTCTGTTATGAAGTACCGTCTCTTTCTACCTGTAGATGAGAACAAGCGTGTCTCCCGGCTATGTGAGGTTCAGGACTGGGGTTCCTCCGTGTCAGTGTGCGGACTCGGTTTGGCCGCCTCTTCCCTCGGCCCGCTCCTCCGTGCCCTAAAACTTCAGGCCAGCCTCACCGAGCTGCGAATTTCTGAAAACAGTATGTCTGATAATCTTCTCCCTGAGCTGATTGCCACAACGCTCACCATGCCTCGTCTGCAGCTGCTGGACATTTCTGCCAACTGCATTACAGGGGACGGCCTGGAGAAGGCTGTAAATGCTTTAAAGGGACAGAGTGCACCTGCATTCCCGGTAAGGGCCTCAGCTAGCCAATACCGGCAGCTCCAGGTTTACCATCTAACCTGTATTTAACTACCTCTGGTCTTAATAACTACCTTAGATCTTAATAACAAGCTAACCTGATTCGTATCAATGATATCTGTCAGAGAGAATTGGCTCTTGTGATCATTTGCTTTTTCTGCTCGTTTCCACTCAAAGTTCCTGGAGGAGTGTTGTGGAAGTTTTTCCACTTAAATAAAGCCTGCAGACGAGCGGTGAGCGGTAGCTAACATTCTTTTAATCCATGCACACAACATACAAACAAGCTTGTGGAGCCTCCATGGCCGCGGGACAGACGGTCAGCAGAGTTCTCACTGAGCCTAGCATAGCTCTCAGTTAAATACCTTCTCCAGGAACAAAGGCAGTACACAGCTGTTTCACCCCTTAAGGTTCACACTCCCTTGCTACTTCCCAGAGTCCTCAAGAGACAAAAGACTGGTCCTCTGGAGTTCCTGTTTCCCCAACATCTTTGCTACACCCCCTACCATTTGTCTCAAGTATGAGTGTCAGACATGTTAATACAATAACATAATGCGATTAAATACCTAGGTAAAAGAAATTCCTATACAATCCCACCCTTTGATTCTAAAATCAAGAATCACATTAAAACCAGAATTTCTTTCCTGACATTCTGTATATCACATCAACATTATTGTACACTTAAAGGAGTTTCACACTGTGTATCCTCACTTCACTGTTCTCCCACCACCCTTTGTTCATCTTTAATCTTCCCCACAATCTAAGCTCTCACATGCAAATGGAAACACCAATGATACAGAGGAAAGGTCTTCTCCAGAGTGTCAAAGTACTTTGCATGGCAAAGTGAAACAGCATTAGGTGGTCATTCTCTGTCACAGTCATGGCTCCTGGTGTCTGTGCCATTTACAGAGTCATAATTCCAACGCTGATCTTCCTTGCGTTGTCACTTTTGGAGCTTGGCACGCTCTCTCCATCCCTCGATTTCTGTTCCAACGCGGCTGTAGATTTAAGGCAGAGCACGTCGTACACCTTAGTTGTCTTCCTCAGCGTCAACGACGAAACTCTTTCATTTTATTTTAAGATTTTGCTGTTCAAAATCTCCTCGTGATAATCCTTTGGAAGCCCAGTGGTGCAGTCCACTGTCGTTTGTCAGTTGTCCTGGCGATGGTCCCTGCTTCTCACTGGTCCTCTTGAAGCGTTGTCTCCCAGTCATGGTCTGCATCTGCGCCTCAGTCAATCCTTCTGTGGCAGGATGAATGTTATTCTTTGGTTCCACCCACTTTCAGCCTGGCGCATTAGGGGGCGCTAGTATAAATAGTGGCCCTGTGAGCATTCCTGGATCGCTTACCTGAGATCTCCTTTTTGGTCACCTGACTTCCCCTTGGTGTGGCAGAGATTATTCTGAAGCCTCCATCGCGGCTGGTAGGTGTTTACCCATCGTAGTGTGTGCATTACCTTACTTGATGGTAAACGGATATTGTTTTTAGGTCATAGCTGTGGAAGCCTCCTATGACCCCTGCTCATGTTTCATGACGCGGGGTTACTCGGTATGTAATTCAATTTCGTCTCGATCCTTGCCTTTTATTGTTTGTTTTATAGTAATTATTTATTATGCTTTGCAGGAAGTGTGGGCCTTGGTTTTACGCAACGCCACACTAACTGAAGTGCTGCTGCTTTGCTTTGCTTGGCTTTTACCGTCTGTTCCCGTTGTGAAGTTTCTTTTTCCTGCTGCTGTCCGCTTTTTAACGTGGACGTCGGCGTGGACAGCGGCCATATGCACGCCGGTTATGGGAGTCAGCTGGCGTACATATTGATGAGCGTATGATTAATTTATAGTCGGGCAGACGGCTAGTTGGAGTAATACGGCGATCCCGGTTGCTCCAGATTTTAAAGTTTTATCCAGATTGTATGTTTTTCTGTTTTTATTTGTAGTTTGGATTTTTGTTACACCACTGGTGGGAGGCCCTTTTTATAGCTGCAGATCACCAGTGTGGTCCTGCAGTAGGGTTATCCCCCAGCGCTACATTAATTTTGTTATCTATTAAAATTTTCTTTGTTTCTTTTATTC
Organism: Neolamprologus multifasciatus; assembly: GCF_963576455.1. Taxonomy (NCBI): domain Eukaryota; kingdom Metazoa; phylum Chordata; class Actinopteri; order Cichliformes; family Cichlidae; genus Neolamprologus; species Neolamprologus multifasciatus. The sequence goes on along the minus strand of NC_140457.1, from coordinate 16,899,903 downwards.
AGATGCGGAGTGCCGATGTGGAGGAGACCAGGGTGCCTTGGTGGTGGGATCCCTTGAGTGTACACACCTGCCTTGTTTAGTTTATTAGTGTGAGTGTGTGATTTTTGTGTTGCACTTGTGTCTTGGTGTGTTTTCTTTTTTTGAGTTTGTGCGTGGCATCCCTGCCCCTCCACTGGTAAGCCTCAGCGCTGAATATATTTTTAAGCATATTTGTACGTGGATTTTTATGACTGTGTTTTTATACGGTGTTTTAGATAATTGTTAATAAATTGTCAATTTGTTTTAACATTGAACCTCGTCTCTGTACTGAGTATAACAAACCTAACTGCCTTCGTGGTGATTAGTGTTACTGATTATTCTCTGGGTGAAATTCCCAGAGTGGCGTTGTCTTTTAAAACTGAAGAGTATTTACTTTATTCTCACCTCGTGCTGCCACAAACTTGGCGTTGTCGACAGGACATACTCTTTAAAAACAGAGACGTGTGTTCCTTTTTATTTATTTTTTTATTATCTGGTGTAACGTAAATTGTTTTTAATTTATTTTGTACAGGATAAAAGCAAAGCAGCAGCTACTTTGGTGTTGGATTCCACAGCTGTGTTACAGAGATGGAGGAAGAGTTACAGGAACTCAGGGACTTGATTGCGCAGCTAAAAGCAGACAATGAGAGGCTGCATCAGGAGAGGGCTGTTGGGTCAGGTACAAGTGCTACACCTTCTACTTCAACTGCATCATCTGTTAACCCCCCAACTGCTAGTGTCTCTGTAGCAGAGAGACTAGTTTTTGTGCCCCGTGACAGAAAATGCCCCATGTTTAGAGGAAAATCAGGTATAGGGTTGAATGAATGGTTGGAGGAAATAGAAGGTTGTGCTAGGGCACGTCATTTGTCTTTGGCTGATAAAGCATTTTTCCTGTTTGACCACCTGGAAGGGGAAGCACGTGAGGAGATCAAATATCACTCTAGTGCAGAGAGGACTGATCCCACTAAGATAATCACTATATTGCAAGAACTTTATGGCTGTTCAGACTCCTATGTAGCATTGCAGGAAGCTTTCTTCTCTAGAAAACAGCAGGAAGGTGAGACACTGCAAGAGTTTTCCCTTGCCCTCTTGGGTCTTATGGAAAAAGTTAAATCGAGTGCCCCTAATGGCATGCCCAATGCTGATGTTTTACTAAGAGATCAATTTGTTGAACAGGTCTTAGACAGTACATTGCGGCGGGAGTTAAAGCAGCTAGTAAGGAGGCAGCCAACCCTGACATTATTAGAGATTAGAGGGGAAGCTATTAGGTGGGAACGTGAAGGGTTGCCTAGTGGTGTTAGACATAGAAGTAGTTCTGTCCCTTCTGTCTATGGCATTCAGTATGGGGTCCATAGCGGTCCTTCAGGAATAGCCCAGTCCACCCATCTGTCTGAGATGAGTGAGATGAAGGAATTGTTAAAACGCCAGCAGGAGCAACTTAATCAGCTCACTCAGAGCATTGCTCGATTGCAGGGCCCCCATCGAATGTCTCGCTCGGGACGGAGCGATGCCATTATATGCAGACGTTGTCAGCAACCTGGACATTTTGCTCGGGAGTGTGATGGGGAACGTGTTCCTCGTTCCCGGCCTCCTTCGCAGGCCCCTCGGCATAATCGCCGGCACTCTCCCTTAAATACGGCTTCGGAAAACTAGCACCCTCCGTACTGCCGAGCCACAGTTCGGGTGGGGTGTCTATTGGCTCAAGGGTTGCTTCCAATGGTCCAGAGGCAGTCTCCAAATTAGTTTCATCCTGTCCGCATATAGATGTGGACATGGGCGGTATAAAAGTACCTTGTTTGGTTGATACAGGGTCCATGGTGTCTACAATTACTGAAAGCTTTTTCCGCCAGCACTTTGAGTCCTGGGGCCAAGAACATCTCCAAGCTTGTCATTGGTTGCAGCTTAAAGCGGCTAATGGTTTGTCTATTCCCTACCTTGGCTATATAGAGCTAGGTGTAGAGCTCTGTGGTAAGTTTATTCCACAGTGTGGCGTGTTGATCGTTAAGGATCCGCCAGGTGCAGGACCTTCTATGGTTCCAGGTGTATTGGGGATGAATGTGATTCGGAAGTGTTACCACGAGCTTTTTGGGCAACATGGTGGAGCATTGTTTAGTTTGGGCTCTGTCATAGAGGCCCCTAAACCCCTTGTGCATGCGCTGCAAAAGTGTCATGATGTTAGTACAAGAGCCCCACCGGATTTGTCTGGCCATGTGAGAGTGAGAGGTAAGCGAGCATGTTGCATTCCAGGTGGTGTAATGAAAATGGTGGCCGCCACCTGTTCTGAGCAATATTCAGGCGCCACAGTGTTATTTGAACCCAATGATGTAAATTTGCCTGCTGGACTTTTAGCGTCCCCTGCATTGGTTCGAGTGGTTAGAGGTACTGCATACATACCAGTTGTTAATGTAGGGACCACAGCGGTTTTGCTTCATCCCAGGACCATTATGGGGACCCTGGAGGATGTTCACATTGTCAGTTTGCCTGCTGGTGTGACAGAAATACCCCATAACATAGCCACAATGGCATCTCACACCACCACTCCTACTGTGCAGGATCAGATGGAAGGGATTGATTTGTCTAAACTGTCAGCAGAGGAACAGGGACAGGTGAGGTCTCTCCTTAAGAAATACAGCTCGGTCTTTTCTGCTCACGACACTGATTTGGGTTGCACTAACTTGATCTCCCATGACATTCCGCTCTTAGATGATATCCCCGTGCGGCAGCGTTATAGGCGCATCCCCCCTTCAGAGTATGAGGTTGTGAAAGAGCACATTAACCAGTTACTAGGCGCTAAGGTGATTAGAGAGAGTAGCAGCCCCTATGCTTCTCCCATTGTGCTTGTTAAGAAAAAGGATGGCAGCCCACGCATGTGTGTTGATTATCGGCAATTGAACAACAAGACGAGGAAAGATGCATTCCCCCTGCCGCGCATTGAGGAATCCCTAGATGCGCTGACTGGTGCGCGTTGGTTTTCCACCATGGATTTAGCCAGTGGCTACAATCAGGTCCCAGTTACGGAAGAGGATAGGCCCAAGACTGCCTTCTGTACTCCTTTTGGCCTATTTGAGTGGAACCGAATGCCATTTGGGCTCTGTAATGCCCCTAGCACCTTCCAGAGACTAATGCAACGCCTTTTCGGTGATCAACAGTGCCAGTCTCTGCTTCTCTATCTTGATGACATTATAATCTTCTCATCAACAGTACAGCAACATCTTGAGCGGCTGGATGTGGTGCTAGGTCGGCTTCAGCAGGAGGGTTTGAAAGCAAAGCTTGCCAAATGTGCCTTTTTCCAGCGGGAGGTTTGCTACTTGGGCCACGTCATCTCCGATCAGGGTGTCTCCACGGACCCTAGCAAGGTTGAAGTGGTGGCTAACTGGCAGCCTCCTAAGACTGTTTCAGAACTGCGGTCCTTTCTTGGGTTTGCCAGCTATTATCGCCGTTTTGTAGAGGGTTTTGCCAAGCTGGCGGCACCTCTGCATAGACTGGTGGCAGAATGGGGAGACAGAAAATCAAAGAAGAGGTCAGAGCATGGTGTAATGGAGAACTGGACTGCAGAGTGTGCTCAAAGTTTCGAGGCATTAAAGACTAAACTGACAACAGCACCAGTGCTGGCATATGCAGATTTCACTTTGCCTTTTATTTTAGAGGTAGATGCCAGTCATGGCGGCCTAGGGGCAGTGCTCTCCCAGGAGCAGGGAGGTAAGGTGAGGCCAATAGCCTATGCCAGTCGGGGTTTGAGGCCTACTGAGCGCAATATGCTAAATTATAGCTCAATGAAGCTGGAGTTTTTGGCACTTAAGTGGGCCATGACTGAGAAGTTTAGAGAGTACTTGTTGGGCCACAAGTGTATTGTTTACACTGACAACAATCCTCTTAGTCATTTGTCTTCTGCTAAACTTGGGGCTACTGAACAGCGCTGGGCAGCTCAGCTCGCTTCATTTGACTTCGACTTAAAGTACAGGTCAGGAAGGAGTAATAAGAATGCAGACGCTTTATCTCGCCAGCATCCACCCGATCCTCAGGAAATTAAAGCCATGGTTCCTGGTACAGCCTTGCCTGAACCTCTTCAACAAGCCTTGCAGCTAGGACCAGTTGAGGTATCCCAAGCTGCCATTACAGTTTTGCCCCATCTCACTACTCCTGATCTTCATGCCCTCCAACAGGTTGATCCAGTGATAAAAGAGATCCTGGGGTTCTGGAGACGGAAGCAGCGACCTAGCTTCGAGGAGCGGCAGCAACTTGCCCCACCTGTTCTGGTGCTGCTACGACAATGGGATCGTCTGATTGAAAGGGATGGAGTTCTGTATCGTCAGGTTCATCGCCCTGACGGTGCCGAGGTAGTACTTCAGCTTTTGCTGCCTAGTTCACTAATGGAGCAGGTGCTGACCCATCTTCATCAGGACCATGGCCATCAAGGTGTGGAAAGGACCCTAGCGCTTCTCCGCTCACGGTGCTACTGGCCAGGGATGTCTGCTGAGGTAGCTCGTTGGTGTCAGAGATGTGAACGTTGCCAAGTTGCAAAAGACACCCAACCAGCAGCTCAAAGTTTCATGGGACATTTGTTGGCTTCTCGACCAAATGAAATCTTGGCCATTGATTACACCCTGCTTGAACCTTCCCGGAATGGGTTGGAGAACGTCTTGGTAATGACTGATGTTTTTAGCAAGTATACATTGGCTGTCCCCACTCGTGACCAATGTGCTGCTACAGTGGCCCAGGTTCTCGTAACAGAGTGGTTCTCAAAGTTTGGTGTACCGGCGCGTATTCATTCTGATCAGGGTCGTAACTTTGAAAGCTCCCTGATCCAGCAGCTCTGCAAGTTTTATGGTATTGAGAAGTCCCATACTACTCCTTATCATCCGGCTGGAAATGGTCAGTGCGAACGCTTTAATAGGACTTTGCATAATTTGTTGCGGACCCTGCCAGTATCCAGGAAAAGGGACTGGAATGTATGTTTGCCCCAGTTACTCTATTGCTATAACACCACTCCCCATCAGGCTACTGGGGAAACTCCATTCTTATTGATGTTTGGACAAGAACCCAGGTTGCCAGTGGACTTTCTGTTGGGCAGAGTACCGGATCCCATCAGTGGAGATGTGCATGAGTGGATTCAGGAGCATAAAGCCCGGCTACAGGTTGTCCATGAAGGAGCCAAGGAACGACTGCAACTGGCTGCCGACCGCAGGAAGAGGCACCATGATAAAAAGGTGAAAGAGGCACCATTGAATGAGGGGCAGTTGGTGTTCCTGCGCGATTTGAGTGGAAGAGGGAGATGTAAGATCCAAGATCGATGGAAACCAGCGGTATATAGGATCCTGAAGGCACCTAAAGCAGGTGGGGCAGTATATACCATTGCACCTGCAGATGATCCTAGCAGTGTGAAGCATGTTCATCGAACGTTGTTAAAGGCTGTGGTAATAGCAGCTATACCATCAGAAGGGCCTGCTCCGAGCAGTAGCCCACATGGCCCAGAAATACCATCCTCAGAACATGACTCATCAAGTGACAGTGACCTGCTATTCCTGAGCGTAGGAGCCCCTCAAGTAAATGTTCTACCATCTTATAGCCCAGTGGCTGTGCTTCCAAGTAGCTCTGGGTTGTTGCTCTCACCAGAAGACCGGCTTTCCCCCGTTCCAGCCATTTGTACAGCGACCCCGAGTGCAGCACCAGTTCCATCCATGCGAAGAACAACACGGTCCACGGCTGGCCAGCATTCAAACATCCATCATCTCCCAAGACCAACAGGGGAGGTGGCACCAGGGGCTGCAAACTCTATTTCTGAGCTTAGGGTGCATGCTGTCTCTGCATTGTTTAGGCCTTGGGATTAACCTGGGTGTCCTTGTAATCCATCGTCGGGGCGACGATGCAAAAGGGAGGGGTAGATTGTGGCAGGATGAATGTTATTCTTTGGTTCCACCCACTTTCAGCCTGGCGCATTAGGGGGCGCTAGTATAAATAGTGGCCCTGTGAGCATTCCTGGATCGCTTACCTGAGATCTCCTTTTTGGTCACCTGACTTCCCCTTGGTGTGGCAGAGATTATTCTGAAGCCTCCATCGCGGCTGGTAGGTGTTTACCCATCGTAGTGTGTGCATTACCTTACTTGATGGTAAACGGATATTGTTTTTAGGTCATAGCTGTGGAAGCCTCCTATGAGCCCCTGCTCATGTTTCATGACGCGGGGTTACTCGGTATGTAATTCAATTTCGTCTCGATCCTTGCCTTTTATTGTTTGTTTTATAGTAATTATTTATTATGCTTTGCAGGAAGTGTGGGCCTTGGTTTTACGCAACGCCACACTAACTGAAGTGCTGCTGCTTTGCTTTGCTTGGCTTTTATCGTCTGTTCCCGTTGTGAAGGTTCTTTTTCCTGCTGCTGTCCGCTTTTTAACGTGGACGTCGGCGTGGACAGCGGCCATATGCACGCCGGTTATGGGAGTCAGCTGGCGTACATATTGATGAGCGTATGATTAATTTATAGTCGGGCAGACGGCTAGTTGGAGTAATACGGCGATCCCGGTTGCTCCAGATTTTAAAGTTTTATCCAGATTGTATGTTTTTCTGTTTTTATTTGTAGTTTGGATTTTTGTTACACCACTGGTGGGAGGCCCTTTTTATAGCTGCAGATCACCAGTGTGGTCCTGCAGTAGGGTTATCCCCCAGCGCTACATTAATTTTGTTATCTATTAAAATTTTCTTTGTTTCTTTTATTCAGATGCGGAGTGCCGATGTGGAGGAGACCAGGGTGCCTTGGTGGTGGGATCCCTTGAGTGTACACACCTGCCTTGTTTAGTTTATTAGTGTGAGTGTGTGATTTTTGTGTTGCACTTGTGTCTTGGTGTGTTTTCTTTTTTTGAGTTTGTGCGTGGCATCCCTGCCCCTCCACTGGTAAGCCTCAGCGCTGAATATATTTTTAAGCATATTTGTACGTGGATTTTTATGACTGTGTTTTTATACGGTGTTTTAGATAATTGTTAATAAATTGTCAATTTGTTTTAACATTGAACCTCGTCTCTGTACTGAGTATAACAAACCTAACTGCCTTCGTGGTGATTAGTGTTACTGATTATTCTCTGGGTGAAATTCCCAGAGTGGCGTTGTCTTTTAAAACTGAAGAGTATTTACTTTATTCTCACCTCGTGCTGCCACACTTCCATATCCCTCATGTCACAGTTCCTGCAATTTAAAAATGAAAACTTCCCCGGAAAAACCCTCTTTTGCCCTATGTTAGCTTATCGCAATTAGACATACACAATAAAGTTGTGCACTGTCTCTTAAAAATTCTCAGGGCTTCTCCCCTGAAGTAGCTTCACTCCAGGCCCTGTTGTAAGAAAAAACATTAGCCAGTGGTGTGTCCTGCTGTAAATCATGTGATTAGATCATATGATTAGCCCTCTGCTGTGGAAAAAGTGATATAGATGTTAGCGCAGCGCGTCTGTATGCACACTTTCTCACAGTGACCTCTGCACTGTAAACAATACAAGGTCATGAATAACACACCGCTGGTAAATTCACAAAGACACAGAAAGTGGCATTTAAAAGGTTAAGTCAGCACGGCTCAAAAGCCCATGCAACCCGTTGCTGTCACCTTTCTGCTCCTGTAAAAAGAAACATACATATATACATCCACCCTTTTGTCTCTCTGGGTGGAGGTGCAATCTTGCATATTGGTGTCAAGTCAGTCAAGTTTTTGTCAGTCCAGTCAATCCCCGTGTTTATTGCTGATAGCAGAACCTCTTGTGTCGCATTAAGTTTCTACTGCCAGCAATGACGTCATTTCAAAAAGGAAAAAAAAAGAATTTAGACTGGATTACCTCGCTGAATCCTTTTTGCCAGGGACTTGTTTTCTGATTGTCCCAAATAAGTGGCTTTCTCCCGAGCCCATTTTAATTTTGGAGGAGCTCACTTGCGATTGTTCAACATGTTGTGTAGCGCTTTCGATTCCGATCTTGCAGGCCTGCTTGAAAAAGAGAAAATTGCCAAACAAAAATCTCAGTGCACTGTTAAAAATCAAAAAACATGAAGGCCTAGTTTTAGAAGTTGTCTAAGCGTACTCTCTTAGAATGATAAAAAAAACAAAACTAATTGGCAGGTTCAAAGTGGTACCAAAAGAAAATGCATCAGCCACGTAAATCCCCAAAACTTTCATCCACCAGTCACACACCTCACACAACAGCAATATTCTATTAGAAAATGAGTTTTTGTTTTCCCCATGTACCCAGATGTGTGTCACGATAAGACCTCCCTCACACATCAGAAACCAGAAACTCAATAATCTATTAGTCTCCACTCATCTGACCCTCCCGCAGCATTCTGTTCACCGCTGATTCAATCATCCTTCCCCAAAAATAATACTAGTTCACTCGTCTATGTATCACTTCTTAACCTACTAAGCTAACCGGACAAGATGATGGTAACAGAAATGCTTAAAATGCTATTTGGTCTTCATGAGCTTCATTGCATGTGTGTATGTGTTAGTAGGATTAATGCATTTTTCTGTTTGTGTAATTTTTGTGTACCTCTCCTTTTTGCGGTGCTCCAGACACTTTTCAATTCTCCACGCAAGGCAGTCGTTTTTTTCCTTCCCAGTTTCCTAAACCCAAATTTCATTCCCACACTACAGCTTCCTCCATGTTGTCCCCTGCTCCTTTGACTGTGGTCTCGTCTCATCTCTCCCCCTTGCAGCAGTCCAGTGAGAGTCAGTTGTCTTTCAGCTTTGTCCTGTGTCTTCCACTGTCTCATTTTGCCATTTTTGCGCCGAAAGTGGCAAATGTCCAACTCAAGCAGTCTTTTCAAAAGTCCATTCACACAGTGAAGTTGCAGCTCCTTGGAAATGCACATCCATCCATCCAGTCATGATGATGCCATTTTTCTCCTTGCTGTTGCTGTCTTGCACAGCTGTTGCTGCTGGACCTTTTCTTCACTGCTCAGGATACTGCTGTGAGCTCTCGAGATCCATCTCGTTGTTCTGGAACTGCATTTCTTGTCTTCAGGGAGAGATTCTTGGAGCTTGTGTTCTCAGGGTGACAAACACATGGAAGTTAAGCTGTAAAACAATTCAGCCAAAACTTGGCTTGAGTGTTTCTAATGATGTTAACCTATCATTTTCTTCCGACTGCTGCACGTGGAAAATTGATCCAGGTCTGCTCTTCACCTGCAAGTGACACACTGAGACATTTTGATCATTCTTCTCATTGCTTAAAACAACACATCTCCCCTCTCTGGTTCTGAACTCCCCTTTCTTAAAAACCCAGAGAGATTGTAGTTGTTCTACGTTGAAAAACACCAAACCCTCTTCCTATTTTGCTTATTTTTATCAACAATTCTGCTAAAAAAAATTTCGTGTGTGTCCACCCTAGGGGAGCTGGTGGCCTGCAGTACCACCTTCTCCCTCTAGTTGGAAACAACTGTTACACACATTTCTCCTCTCTCTCTTTTTTTTTTTCTTGTTTTTGTTGAGTGTCAGACATGTTAATACAATAACATAATGCGATTAAATACCTAGGTAAAACAAATTCCTATACAAGAAGCTGGACCTCAGTGTGTGTGTGTGTGACGTCTGAAGTACAGAAATAATACCATATAAGACACATGTTGAGCTAAAAATGTTAGAGCTCTTGCAACTGGCGTTTGAGCTGTGCAGGGGTCTCTCTCTTCCGAAAGATGATTGAATAAAAAGAAATATAAATGTTTTAACACACTATGAGTCGGTTTTCTGTGTTCTATCATGGGGACAAAAGAATCGGGGTTTAATAATGTGCATTTTTGTATTCTGTTATGAAGTACCGTCTCTTTCTACCTGTAGATGAGAACAAGCGTGTCTCCCGGCTATGTGAGGTTCAGGACTGGGGTTCCTCCGTGTCAGTGTGCGGACTCGGTTTGGCCGCCTCTTCCCTCGGCCCGCTCCTCCGTGCCCTAAAACTTCAGGCCAGCCTCACCGAGCTGCGAATTTCTGAAAACAGTATGTCTGACAATCTTCTCCCTGAGCTGATTGCCACAACGCTCACCATGCCTCGTCTGCAGCTGCTGGACATTTCTGCCAACTGCATTACAGGGGACGGCCTGGAGAAGGCTGTAAATGCTTTAAAGGGACAGAGTGCACCTGCATTCCCGGTAAGGGCCTCAGCTAGCCAATACTGGCAGCTCCAGGTTTACCATCTAACCTGTATTTAACTACCTCTGGTCTTAATAACTACCTTAGATCTTAATAACAAGCTAACCTGATTCGTATCAATGATATCTGTCAGAGAGAATTGGCTCTCGTGATCATTTGCTTTTTCTGCTCGTTTCCACTCAAAGTGCCTGGAGGAGCTGGACCTCAGTATGAACCCACTGGGGGACGGCGTGTCTGAGTCTCTGTCCTGTCTGCTGTCCTGCTGCCCTGTGCTAGCCAAGCTGTCTCTGCAGGCCTGTGGCCTCACTGCTCGTTTCCTTCAGCAGCATCGACTGCTGCTAGCCAGCGTGCTCACAGGTGACTCTCTAACAAGCAGCTGACTGAAGCCTTAAGCTTCACCGAACTCCCACCCATAAGCAAAACTGCAACTAACTTTACATCTTCTGAACGTTCAGGCACAGGCCATTTGAAAGCAGTGTGCCTGTCCCACAGTCCCCTGGGCTCCACCGGCTTTGAGCTGGTGTTAAAGACTCTGCCCCTCCACTGCCTCACACACGTGGACCTGTCAGCTGTCTGCAGAGGGCCTGCTGATTACCCGGCACTGGAACACCTCGTCAAAGTCCTGTCACAGGTGTGCACGCAAAAATCATGCAATGTCATTTATTGTCGAAAGATATAACTGTGCAATCAGGTTAAGACTTTTGTGTTTTTGCAGGACGAGTGCTCTCTGACCCACCTCAGCCTGGCTGCAAATGGGCTGACAGACAGCAGCGTAGCTACCTTGGCGAGGTTTGTGTGTGAGGGCGTTATTTCTACGGCTCAGTTATTACTCATGTTATTAGGGCTTTGCCTTTGTTTAAATTGTCACCCTTTACTGGCCTGTTGGACTTTTTATTATTATTTCACAGGTGCCTCTCGTCGTGTCCCACACTGGTGAGTCTGAATATGTCAGGAAATCCGTCTGTTACATCAGCGGGACTTCACAACATCCTGGCGTCTGTCAGAGAGGCCCGTCGACCACTGACACTTCTAAACCTCGAAGGTATGCATATGTGTGAACTTGGAGATACTCCATGGACATGGAGTTTCACACTAATTCACAATTTGGATTTCTTTGATGTTTTTATCACCTGTGCAAAGTTGTACTTGGCAACAGTTTGTTTCTTGCTATCAGTCTGTTTCCTTTTGACACATTTCTAAGTTTGAACATTTAGTATGTATGCACAGAGGTGTTACATGGTGAGTACACACACAGACATTACAATATAGAAGTGTGGTTTAAAGATTGGAGAAAAAAAAAAAGATTAGTTGTGAATTAATTTTCCATTTTATGGAGCAGAAAACATTGCTGGATGCTAGCTAATAGGCTACATTTGGATGTCAAATATTTATAGGGGGGGGGGGGATGGAAATTATGGATATGAAATAAAATGTTTCTTTGTTGCTTAACCTGCAGGTTGTCAGGTCTCTGGCCCCTGGGAGAGTCAAGACCTGGACAGTTTGTCAGAGCTGGTCCAGGATATCCGTCTTTGCTCTCAGGCCCTCAACAAGCTGGACCGACAGACCTTGAAGCAGCGATGGGACAGGACTCAGTCACACGGACACTTTCTCAACCGAAACTCCAAGTGCCTCCTCTCTGCCACCTCCACTTGAGGGTGGCAGGTGTGTTCATAATAAATAATTAATAATGAATTATTAATTTCATAATAATTCATAATAAAAGTGGTCATTTTTATAAACATTTTGTTTAATGAGGCTACACCAAAAAGAAACTAGATGAAAACAAAATAAAGTGACATGGTGTCCACCAACAGTCTGATAGCTTGTGTTTTATGCATTTTTGTCTGCCTTATTTATACATGTAAAGCTCTGTATCTGTATAAAGAGTTTGTGTTAGTGTGTGAGAGGTTTTGTGTCACAATGGTCCTGTTTTGTAGGATTTGATTAAAAAAAACAAACACAATTAAAGTAACCGACGATGCTATACGTTGACATTGTTCTTTCACTGTAAGACTCAGCAGGCTATGGTGAATAATCACAGCGATTTTCAGGTCTCTGAAGAAATCTATCTAGAATCTATGACAGTGTAAAAAACACCCTGCATTTTTAAATGTGCGGCGACATTTGAATGAGGCGCATAGCAGCAGAGGGAGCCAACGCACCACAAATGGTACACAGCCACAGATGCGCTTTGTGCAATGTATTTGTGACATGCAGGAGTGTCAATGTGGATAAGTTGAAAATCAAAAGCTAAAGAGCTCATTCTTGCACTGTTTTGATCAGAACACATGTGGGAATTTTCAAGTGTTGAGAATTTTTAATTATAAAGTGAATTGGGGAAAGATATTAGATACTGCCACTGGCTAGATTTCAACCCGGGTCTCTCGCTCCCAAAGCGCGTTCTCCATAATATATTTCAAGCGTTTACCACAACTGAGAGGTGAAAACTGCTGTTTCTTCGTGTTACAAAATGTTCTGTAACTCCAAAAGTACACGGGCTGTCGACATCATTCTTTCACTGTAACAATCAGCAGGCTTTAATAAAAAAAATTAAAAAAAATCAAGGCGGTTTTCAGGTCTCTAAAGAAAAATACATCTAGAAGATATGACGAGTTGAAAACGCCTCGGTTACAGAATTTCAGCTGTCATTTTCACTCAAGTCTCCATATACTTTGAATGTGGACATTTTTTAACTGTGTTGCTTCGAGGCCATATGCAAGAAAACGGCAACTCCTACAATAATGACAGTGTCATTTTGTGAAAGGCAAGAAAAATAGCTACGTTTTGATGTATAATTTGTGTTAATGAAGGCAAAATAGAGCGTTTGTTGGGACATGAAGAAAAGATTGAGAAAGCGACAATGGGTGGCGTGTTTGGCGTCCATAGCAACCATAACAAGCAATATTGATTGATGGAAAAGAGATTTTGAGACAGTGGTAAAAAGCAGAGAGAACCCATCTATAGGCTCGCCTGTAGGCTTCTAAGCAAGCCTAGCAGGTGAATTTCAGAGCCAGGGATCTTGGAATATTTTTTTTTTTTTTTTTTTTGTCCCCTACATATGGTCCGCATGGGATTCGAACCACTGCCCTCTGTCTTCAATCTCTGCCATAGGGCCTGTCACGTTCCCATGTGCCACTTGGGCGGCCCGGTAACACAGGGCAAAAGGGGTATATTTAAAGTGCACACCCGTGCACAGCCGCACCCCCATTTTCGCCTCTTTTCATTAGCTGGACACCAGGCCTTATCTAGTCAGCCGTGCCAACCACATCCCTGGCAATGTGTACCTACTTCAAGCTGCATACAAATGTAACGCTCACAATTTTCTGCTGTCACTCTAACCGTCTCCATAGACTTTGAATGTGGACATTTTTTTTAACTGTGTTACTTCGAGGCCATATGCAAGAAAACGGCAACTCCTACAATAATGACAGTGTCATTTTGTGAAAGGCAAGAAAAATACCTGCGTTTTGATGTATAATTTGTGTTAATGAAGGCAAAATTGAGCGTTTGTTCGGACATGAAGAAAAGATTGAGAAAGTGACAATGGGTGGCGTGTTTGGCGTCCATAGCAACCATAACAACCAATATTGATTGATTTTCTGCTGTCACTGATGTCACACCTATGCGTCACTGCCCTCTGTGGAGAATGGGACAAATGTGCTTGCACATCAACCTATGGACTCAGACGGACTGTAAATCATCATCTTCCTCACTCAAGGTAACCTTATGGCTTGTAGGAACACTGCACATGTATGATAAGACTGTAGCCCTTCAACCGGCCCTTGAAAGGTTGCTGAAGACAGTGAACACCGTGGAATTCCCAGTATCACTGTGGTCCTGGGTTTTTTCACCTTCCTGCTAAGTGTTTCTGCCACCTCCTCTCAACCACTGAATACAAGCAGTGTTGCCAACTCCTCAGTTAGCAAAATCGCTATGCTAGTCAGTGTGGCTGCTCTACCAGGTGTAACAATGAAGTTTAACACCCAGGCATCCATGAAAAAAGAATTTCTGAAATGTAACAGAGTTAGAAGTTAGCAGAGAGTTAGCTCGCTAGTTTCCATCTAAATAGAATATACCAGGTTCTGACTGAGGGATTTCTAAAACAAATTAAAAGGCACAGCTCTGCTATCACTTCCGACATACATGAAGACAGGAAAGTAAGCAGCAGTGATGTTTGTAGGGTTACTGAAGTTTGGCTAGCTGGTATATAGTGATGTCCTATGTGACTAGCGAAACAGCTATGTTAGCATAACATTAACACAGTGATGAACGGGAACTTTTTTTCCACTGGATAAGAGTTAAGGTGAGGGTTCCCGATGGTTAGGGACAAATGCAGTGGCATGGCAGGATGCTGTAAACGGACCAAACAACTGAGATAATCCATCCACATACGAGGTTAGTCATTAATGTGCTGCTGCATTGCCTGGGCTGTAGTTACATGGTAAGGTTTTAAAAACTGAGCTTTAAAATGAATGAAATCAATATCCTTATTTTCCTTATTATATTGTTTTATGTACTTTAATAATGAAGGCTTATAGAGCAAGGCCACTTTTGACTCACAAAGTGCTCACCCAGACTAAAAAACAGGAGTGTAGCACTCTCGTGTGATGCGACGAGCCAATAATCACTCTCGATGTTAGTCCGCTGTGAAACTTTAATGCGTACTCCAGCACACGACAAAACACCCAGACGGCACCGGAAGAACAAACTCCCCCCACCATACTTTTCCGGTTGGATTAGTCCCCCACAGTTATGGCAGGTCTGCACAAACAAATATTGCTTGGTGATCATTTAACCAATGATCTACATCTTCCCCATTTAGCTTGTAGCACCTAACAAAACTAATTCACTCACAAGTTTCTAAACAGTGCTTCTTAACACAACTTTAACTTAACAATGTTTTTTTGCTTGGAGTAACCCCACACCTTAACATAACAGCAATTATGAAAAATGCAAATAGCCATTAAGCATCATATTTCAACATACTGACAACAAACTGATTACACCTAAGGCTTCCTAGTGTTTTCCATTTACATGTATCTTGGGTTGGGTCTGCAGATGCGACCTGCACGTGTAGTGTATGGTGTCTGGTTCACAATGTTCTGGCCGGGCACCTGCACAGCAGGTTGGGGCTGAGGAGGGGATGTGTTTTGTGAATCTTCGTTTGAGCGTGTGTGTGATTGCGGTGTGAGTGTGGAACTGTCCATTGTAGAATGGTTAGTGTCCTCGCACTCAGGGTCATAGTCATGGAGTGGTGGCGGCGGCGGTTCTGCCACTGGGAGGATGTGGCGGCGATTCCTCCTGTAGGTTCTTCCATCGACCTGAATGATGTAGGATCGTGGCTCCTTGCTCTTCCTTTCCACAATTCCCAGCTTGTCGTAGCCTTTCTCTGTCTGCACGCGGACCACTTGTCCTTCTTGCAACGGCTGTAGCGTGCGACTGGACTTATCATAGTGACGCTTCAGTCTGAGTCTTTTGTCGCGAAGTCGGTCACAGATCTGTCCTGTGTCTTTTGCAATGGGTGCCAACAGCTTGCTGCACACAGGAATGCCCGCGCGTGTCTGACGAGACATGAGGCGTTCAGCAGGGGAGCCTAGTTGTGTGTCACGGGGAATGTTTCTAAGGTTTAGGAGGTCAAGAAACACGTCGGTTCCATCTCGGTGAGATTTTTCCATGAGGTGTTTTGCGCTGCGCACCGCTCTCTCAGCAAGACCGTTTGACTGTGGAAACTCTGGGCTGCTGGTTGAATGGGTGAAGTCCCACTGTTTTGCGAAATCAATAAACTGTTGACTAGTGTATTGTCTGCCATTGTCAGTGAGGAGCGTGTGCGGTGTGCCATGAACTGAAAAGTGTCTCTTTAGCTTGGAGATGACCGCTGCTGTGGTCAAGTCACGGAGAAGGTCAATCTCAATCCATCCTGAATAGGATTTGCAAGGACCTGGTATTGTTTTCCATGCCAGGTAAAAATGTCAGCAGCCACCGTTGACCATGGGAGGTCTGGAACAGGGTGCAGTTGTAGCGGTTCTCTCTGCTGATGTGTCTTAGTGCTGTTACACACAGTGCAAGAGAGCAGCTCTTCTGCGATGTCTTTTGACATTGCTGGCCAAAAAATGACACTCCTAGCTCTGCGCTTGGTTGCTTCGGTACCTGGATGGCCTTTGTGTACGATGTTGATGTACTCTTTGTGCAGGGACTGGGGAATGACAGTTTTGTGGCTTTTCATGATGATCCCATCCTCCATGCTGAGCTCATCTCTATATGGAAAAAAACGGAGCTAGAGCGGGCTGTACTTGGCTCTCTCTGCTGGGCCATCCTCGCTGAATGACTGTGCTGAGCGCTTGTAGCACATCATCTTGTGCTGTGTGCTGTCTTAGCTCCTCCAGGCGAGCAGTGGAGATGTAGCTCACTGTCATCACTTCATAATCAGTGTGTTCAATCGGGCAGCGTGACAGCGGGGCGAGCGGGGCTCTTGAAAGGGTGTCGGCTAGATACATGTATTTCCCCTTTTTGTAGACCAGACTGATGTCGTAACTCTGTAGTCGCAGTAACATCCTCTGGAGCCGGGCAGGGGCGGCATGGATTGGCTTTTTCATTATGGTCACCAGGGGCTGGTGGTCGGTTTCAATGATTGTTGCTTTGCCATAGACATAATCTTTGAATTTCGTGCAGGCAAACACCACGGCGAGGAGCTCCTTCTCTATTTGAGCATATCGCGTCTCTGTGTCAGTGAGAGCACGCGAGGCGAAGGCCACCGGTCTGCCATTTTGCAAACACGCGGCACCCAGTCCATAGCATGATGCATCACATGTCAGTGTGACTGGCTCCTTGACATTGTAATACGCCAATACTGGCGGGCTGGAGAGGCATGATTTGAGGTGGTCGAAAGCCTCCTGGTGCTGTGGGAACCAGCACCACGCAGTCTCCTTGTGGGTTAGTTTCCTTAGGGGTGCTGCAATCTCACTAAGGTTTGGTATGGATTTCCCAAGGTAATTAACCATACAGAGGAAGCGCTGTAGCGACGTGACATCCGTGGGCACCGGCATTGCTCCTATTGCTGTGGTTTTGGAGGGGTCTGCTTTTAGACCGTCTCTTGTGAAGATGTGGCCCACATATGACACTTGATCTAGGCGAAATTTGCACTTGTCAGGGTTTAGCCTGAGTTTGATCTCTCGAGCACGTGTCAGCACTTTCTTCAGGTTGGCATCATGTTCGGCCACTCCGTGTCCTCCGATGATGATGTCATCCACGATGACAGAGCACGGGTAACCGGCAAACAGCTGTTCCATGGAGCGCTGGATCACCTCACTGGCTGAATTGATACCAAAGGGCATCCGCAGAAACCTGTATCGCCCAAATGGGGTGCTGAATGTGGTCAGCATTGAGGATTTCTCGTCGAGCCGTATTTGCCAGAAGGAGTTTTTTGCATCTAGCACTGAGAACACTGTCGCTCCTGACATCTGTGCTGCCACTTCCTCAACGCTGCGCATTGGGTGATGGGGTCTTTTCAGTGCTGTGTTGAGGTCTTTTGGATTTATGCACAGTCTGATCTCATGCTTGTCTTTCTTGTGTGCTGCCACCATTGAGGACACCCAGTCAGTAGGCTCGGTGACTGGTGTTACAACGCCGATGCGTTGCATGCGTTCAAGTTCAGCTTTGACTCTTTCTTGCATCGCGACGGGGATGCGGTGAGCTGGACGGACCACAGGCTGTACATCAGGGTCTAGCATCATTGAGTATGTGACTGGAAGTTCCCCCAGTTCATCACTGAACAGGTCATAGTATTGTGTGAATATGTGAGAGCTGAAATCTGTGCTGCTTTCTGTGCTGATCTGGTGGACCTCAGGGCTCATTTTCACAATGCCCATTTCCATGCATGCTCGAAATCCTAGCAGCGGTTGCACTTCTCTATCCACCAAAAAGAAAGGCAACGTGTGACACTGCTTCTTTAAGCAACAAGGGAGTGTAACAATTCCAGTGGTCTGAATTCTCGTGCCTCCATAGGCAACAAGGCTCACAGGATTCTCTTGTTTGACTGTCTGTCTTCCGCCATTCACTGTTTCGAAAGTCTTAAGTGACATGACATTGCATTTTGCTCCTGTATCTACTTTCATCTCAGTGGGCTCGCCATTTATGTGAATTGTGACAAATCCCTCATCTTTTTTATTAGCTTTAGTGTGGATGCAGTCAATCTGTCTGTCAAGCTCTACACCATCCACGTAAAACGTGTCATCCTGAAGTGGTGGCTCACTCACTGTTAATTCGTTCACAAGCCGCCTTGCAGTCTGTCTGTTAGGGTGGGCTCTGTGATGGCTGCGTGGTTTAGACTTGCAGCAACTTTTGTAGTGATTCAGTTTTTTACAGTTGTGACACTGTTGTCCAAATGCTGGACACTTGTCTCGCTTGGCCACATGGCTGCCTCCACAATTGGAGCATTTGGTGACAGTCTGTGGGAATGGAAGGGGCTTAGGCTTGTGCTTGCTGTTCAGGAATGGGCTTTACTGCGTCGACACTGGTAGCTTGTGTAGCTAGTGTCCTTGCTGTTTTTTTTCAGTCATTTCGTGTATTCGACACACCGAGATAGCTTTAGCAAGTGTTAGCTCGCTGTCTCTTTAGCAGAGCCTTTCTCAACGTGTCGCCTAATGACACCACAGACGATACGATCACTGAGCATCTCGTCAAGTGAGGTCCACAAAGTGACAACATTTAGCCTTGATCTTTAAATCACTGATGAATGATTCAAGTGTCTCACCTGGCTTCTGATTTCTGGTGTGGAATCTATATCTTTCCATCGTTCTGTTGTGTTGAGGATTGCAGATTTCTCGAAATTTTGCCTTCAAACATTCTGGATCCTCTCTGGACTCAGCAGCAGTGAGTATCTCTCCATCTGCGGCAGATAGATGGAGAGAGAGAGATGGAGGTTTTAGTGCATATTAATAGATAGACACAGAAAGGAGGAACTATCCATATAAGAAATGTTTGAAAGTGTGTGTGACGTCTGAAGTACAGAAATAATACCATATAAGACACATGTTTGAGCCTAAAAATGTTAGAGCTCTTGGCAACTGGCGTTTGAGCTGTGCAGGGGTCTCTCTCTTCCGGAAGATGATTGAATAAAAAGAAATATAAATGTTTTTAACACACTATGAGTCGGTTTTCTGTGTTCTATATGGGGACAAAAGAATCGGGGTTTAATAATGTGCATTTTTGTATTCTGTTAGGAAGTACCGTCTCTTTCTACCTGTAGATGAGAACAAGCGTGTCTCCCGGCTATGTGAGGTTCAGGACTGGGGTTCCTCTCGTGTCAGTGTGCGGACTCGGTTTGGCCGCCTTTTCCCTCGGCCCGCTCCGCCGTGCCCTAAAACTTCAGGCCAGCCTCACGAGCTGCGAATTTCTGAAAACAGTATGTCTGACAATCTTCTCCTGAGCTGATTGCCACAACGCTCACCATGCCTCGTCTGCAGCTGCTGGACATTCCTGCCAACTGCATTACAGGGGACGGCCTGGAGAAGGCTGTAAATGCTCTAAAGGGACAGAGTGCACCTGCATTCCCGGTAAGGGCCTCAGCTAGCCAATTACTGGCAGCTCCAGGTTTACCTATCTAACCTGTATTTAACTACCTCTGGTCTTAATAACTACCTTAGATCTTAATAACAAGCTAACCTGATTCGTATCAATGATATCTGTCAGAGAGAATTGGCTCTTGTGATCATTTGCTTTTTCTGCTCGTTCCACTCAAAGTGCCTGGAGGAGCTGGGACCTCAGTATGAACCCACTGGGGGACGGCGTGTCTGAGTCTCTGTCCTGTCTGCTGTCCTGCTGCCCTGTGCTAGCCAAGCTGTCTCTGCAGGGCCTGTGGCCTCCACTGCTCGTTTCCTTCAAGCAGCATCGGACTGCTGCTAGCCAGCGTGCTCACAGGTGACTCTCTAACAAGCAGCTGACTGAAGCCTTAAGCTTCACTGAACTCCCACCATAAGCAAAACTGCAACTAACTTTACATCTTTCTGAACGTTCAGGCACAGGCCATTTGAAAGCAGTGTGCCTGTCCCACAGTCCCCTGGGCTCCACCGGCCTTGAGCTGGTGTTAAAGACTCTGCCCCTCCACTGCCTCACACACGTGGACCTGTCAGCCTGTCTGCAGAGGGCCTGCTGACTTACCCGGCACTGGAACCACCTCGCCAAAGTCCTGTCACAGGTGTGCACGCAAAAATCATTGCAATGTCATTTATTGTCGAAGACTATAACTGTGCAATCAGGTTAAGACTTTTGTGTTTTTGCAGGACGAGTGCTCTCTGACCCACCTCAGCCTGGCTGCAAATGGGCTGACAGACAGCAGCGTAGCTACCTTGGCGAGGTTTGTGTGTGAGGGCGTCATTTCTACGGCTCAGTATTACTCATGTATTAGGGCTTTGCCTTTGTTTAAATTGTCACCCTTTACTGGCCTGTTGGACTTTTTATTATTATTTCACAGGTGCCTCTCGTCGTGTCCCCACACTGGTGAGTCTGAATCTGTCAGGAAATCCGTCTGTTACATCAGCGGGACTTCACAACATCCTGGCGTCTGTCAGAGAGGCCCGTCGACCACTGACACTTCTAAACCTCGAAGGTATGCATATGTGTGAACTTGGAGATACTCCATGGACATGGAGTTTCACACTAATTCACAATTTGGATTTCCTTTGATGTTTTTATCACCTGTGCAAAGTTGTACTTGGCAACAGTTTGTTTCTTGCTATCAGTCTGTTTCCTTTTGACACATTTCTAAGTTTGAACATTTAGTATGTATGCACAGAGGTGTTACATGGTGAGTACACACACAGACATTACAATATAGAAGTGTGGTTTAAAGATTGGAAAAAAAAAAGATTAGTTGTGAATTAATTTTCCATTTTATGGAGCAGAAACATTACTGGATGCTAGCTAATAGGCTACATTTGGATGTCAAATATTATAGGGGGGGGGGGGGGGGGGTGGGATGGAAATTATGGATATGAAATAAAATGTTTCTTTGTTGCTTAACCTGCAGGTTGTCAGGTCTCTGGCCCCTGGGAGAGTCAAGACCTGGACAGTTTGTCAGAGCTGGTCCAGGATATCCGTCTTTGCTCTCAGGCCCTCAACAAGCTGGACCGACAGACCTTGAAGCAGCGATGGGACAGGACTCAGTCACACGGACACTTTCTCGACCAAAACTCCAAGTGCCTCCTCTCTGCCACCTCCACTTGAGGGTGGCAGGTGTGTTCATAATAAATAATTAATAATGAATTATTAATTTCATAATAATTCATAATAAAAGTGGTCATTTTTATAAACATTTTTGTTAATGAGGCTACACCAAAAAGAAACTAGATGAAAACAAAATAAAGTGACATGGTGTCCACCAACAGTCTGATAGCTTGTGTTTTATGCATTTTGTCCTGCCTTATTTATACATGTAAAGCTCTGTATCTGTATAAAGAGTTTGTGTTAGTGTGTGAGAGGTTTTGTGTCACAATGGTCCTGTTTTTGTAGGATTTGATTAAAAAAAACAAACACAATTAAAGTAACCGACGATGCTATACGTTGACATTGTTCTTTCACTGTAAGACTCAGCAGGCTATGGTGAATAATCACAGCGATTTTCAGGTCTCTGAAGAAATCTATCTAGAATCTATGACAGTTGTAAAAACACCCTGCATTTTTAAATGTGCGGCGACATTTGAATGAGGCGCATAGCAGCAGAGGGAGCCAACGCACCACAAATGGTACACAGCCACAGATGCGCTTTGTGCAATGTATTTGTGACATGCAGGAGTGTCAATGTGGATAAGTTGAAAATCAAAAGCTAAAGAGCTCATTCTTGCACTGTTTTGATCAGAACACATGTGGGAATTTTCAAGTGTTTGAGAATTTGTAATTATAAAGTGAATTAGGGAAAGATATTAGGATACTGCCACTGGCTAGATTTCAACCCGGGTCTCTCGCTCCCAAAGCGCGTTCTCCATAATATATTTCAAGCGTTTCACACAACTGAGAGGTGAAAACTGCTGTTTCTTCGTGTTACAAATGTTCTGTAACTCCAAAAGTACACGGGCTGTCGACATCATTCTTTCACTGTAACAATAAGCAGGCTTTAATAAAAACTTTTTAAAAAAAATCAAGGCGGTTTTCAGGTCTCTAAAGAAAAATACATCTAGAAGATTATGACGAGTTGAAAAACGCCTCGGTTACAGAATTTCAGCTGTCATTTTCACTCAAGTCTCCATATACTTTGAATGTGGACATTTTTTAACTGTGTTGCTTCGAGGCCATATGCAAGAAAACGGCAACTCCTACAATAATGACAGTGTCATTTTGTGAAAGGCAAGAAAAATACCTGCGTTTTGATGTATAATTTGTGTTAATGAAGGCAAAATTGAGCGTTTGTTCGGACATGAAGAAAAGATTGAGAAAGCCACAATGGGTGGCGTGTTTGGCATCCATAGCAACCATAACAAGCAATATTGATTGATGGAAAAGAGATTTTGAGACAGTGGTAAAAAAGCAGAGTGAACCTATCTATAGGCTCGCCTGTAGGCTTGTAAGCAAGCCTAGCAGGTGAATTTCAGAAACAGGGACACTGGAATATTTTTTTGTTTGTCCCCTACATTGGTCCGCATGGGATTCGAACCGCTGCCCTCTGTCTTCAATCTCCGCCACGGGCCCTGTCACGATCCCATGTGCCACTTGGGCGGCCCTGTAACACAGGGCAAAAGGGGTATATTTAAAGTGCACACCCGTTGCACAATGGGTGGCGTGTTTGGCGTCCATAGCAACCATAACAACCAATATTGATTGATTTTCTGCTGTCACTCTAACCCAGCAACTTAAGTGTTCCTGATGTCACACCTATGCGTCACTGCCCTCTGTGGAGAATGGGACAAATGTGCTTGCACATCAACCTATGGACTCAGACGGACTGTAAATCATCATCTTCCTCACTCAAGGTAACCTTATGGCTTGTAGGAACACTGCACATGTATGATAAGACTGTAGCCCTTCAACCGGCCCTTGAAAGGTTGCTGAAGACAGTGAACACCGTGGAATTCCCAGTATCACTGTGGTCCTGGGTTTTTTCACCTTCCTGCTAAGTGTTTCTGCCACCTCCTCTCAACCACTGAATACAAGCAGTGTTGCCAACTCCTCAGTTAGCAAAATCGCTATGCTAGTCAGTGTGGCTGCTCTACCAGGTGTAACAATGAAGTTTAACACCCAGGCATCCATGAAAAAAGAATTTCTGAAATGTAACAGAGTTAGAAGTTAGCAGAGAGTTAGCTCGCTAGTTTCCATCTAAATATAATATACCAGGTTCTGACTGAGGGATTTCTAAAACAAATTAAAAGGCACAGCTCTGCTATCACTTCCGACATACATGAAGACAGGAAAGTAAGCAGCAGTGATGTTTGTAGGGTTACTGAAGTTTGGCTAGCTGGTATATAGTGATGTGCTATGTGACTCGCGAAACAGCTATGTTAGCATAACATTAACACAGTGATGAACGGGAACTTTTTTTCCACTGGATAAGAGTTAAGGTGAGGGTTCCCGATGGTTAGGGACAAATGCAGTGGCATGGCAGGATGCTGTAAACGGACCAAACAACTGAGATAATCCATCCACATACGAGGTTAGTCATTAATGTGCTGCTGCATTGCCTGGGCTGTAGTTACATGGTAAGGTTTTAAAAACTGAGCTTTAAAATGAATGAAATCAATATCCTTATTTTCCTTATTATATTGTTTTATGTACTTTAATAATGAAGGCTTATAGAGCAAGGCCACTTTTGACTCACAAAGTGCTCACCCAGACTAAAAAACAGGAGGTTTTAGTGCATATTAATAGATAGACACAGAAAGGAGGAACTTTCCATATAAGCAATGTTTGAAAGTGTGTGTGACGTCTGAAGTACAGAAATAATACCATATAAGACACATGTTGAGCTAAAAATGTTAGAGCTCTTGCAACTGGCGTTTGAGCTGTGCAGGGGTCTCTCTCTTCCGGAAGATGATTGAATAAAAAGAAATATAAATGTTTTAACACACTATGAGTCGGTTTTCTGTGTTCTATCATGGGGACAAAAGAATCGGGTTTAATAATGTGCATTTTTGTATTCTGTTATGAAGTACCGTCTCTTTCTACCTGTAGATGAGAACAAGCGTGTCTCCCGGCTATGTGAGGTTCAGGACTGGGGTTCCTCCGTGTCAGTGTGCGGACTCGGTTTGGCCGCCTCTTCCCTCGGCCCGCTCCTCCGTGCCCTAAAACTTCAGGCCAGCCTCACCGAGCTGCGAATTTCTGAAAACAGTATGTCTGACAATCTTCTCCCTGAGCTGATTGCCACAACGCTCACCATGC